>NC_140514.1:70535418-71135418 GCF_964339955.1 Pipistrellus hanaki | reverse complement strand
CCTATATTCTGCCTTCTGGCCCAAGTATAAGCTTTGCACACTTTATCAAACAACTTCCTACACACTGTTATGAACTTAGGCAAGTAGGGAACATTGTCTCTCAACTGTGTTATAGAGTGTAGTACTACATTTCAGAGAAGTGTAAGGCTTTCCAAAGCTGCCGAACTTGTTTCTATCTCTATTTCAATGGTATTCTGCCTTGTATAACACACATTTACCACTCTAGTCTCCTTTAAGTAAAGAATATAGGATTCATACAGTGTTTCATGTGATATTAACTGGAATTAAGATTTCCCGGATCTTAGCTACCGTTTCTAAACTAAGAACTGACTTGGAGAATCTCTTTCAGCTTTTCTAAAACAAGTTCTCATCTGTTTACAGTCATTTTGACTGAATTATTCATGTTTTCAAGTAGTTTCCTATATTCTGCCTTCTGGTCCAAGTATAAGCTTTGCCCACTTTATCAAACAACTTCCTACACACTGTTATGAACTGAGGCAGCTCGGGAAAATTGTCTCTCAACTGTGTTATAGAGTGTAGTACTACATTTCAGTGACGTGTAAGGCTTTCCAAAGCTGCCGAACGTGTTTCGTTCTCTATTTCAATGGTATTCTGCCTTGTATAACACACATTTACCACTCTAGTCTCCTTTAAGTAAAGAATATAGGATTCATACAGTGTTTCATGTGATCTTAACGGAATTAAGATTTCCCGGATTTTAGCTACCGTTTCTACACTAAGAACTGACTTGGAGAATCTCTTTCAGCTTTTGTAAAACCAGTTCTCATCTGTTTACAGTCATTTTCACTGAATTATTCATGTTTTCATGTAGTTTCCTATATTCTGCCTTCTGGTCCAAGTATAAGCTTTGCCCACTTTATCAAACAACTTCCTACACACTGTTATGAACTGAGGCAGCTCGGGAACATTGTCTCTCAACTGTGTTATAGAGTGTAGTACTACATTTCAGTGAAGTGTAAGGCTTTCCAAAGCTACCGAACGTGTTTCTTTCTCTATTTCAATGGTATTCTGCCTTGTATAACACACATTTACCACTCTAGTCTCCTTTAAGTAATGAATATAGGATTCATACAGTGTTTGATGTTATCTTAACTCGAATTAAGGATTTCCCTTTTCTTAGCTACCTTTTCTACACTAAGAACTAACTTGGAGATTCTCTTTCAGCTGTTCTAAACAAGTTCTCATCTGTTTACAGTCATTTTCACTGAATTAGTCATGTTTTCATGTAGTTTCCTATATTCTGCTTTCTGGCCCAAGTATAGGCTTTGCCCACTTTATCAAACAACTTCCTACACACTGTTATGAACTGAGGCAGCTCGGGAACATTGTCTCTCAACTGTGTTATAGAGTGTAGTACTACATTTCAGTGAAGTGTAAGGCTTTCCAAAGCTGCCGAACGTGTTTCTTTCTCTATTTCAAAGGTATTCTGCCTTGTATAACACACATTTACCACTCTAGTCTCCTTTAAGTAATGAATATAGGATTCTTACAGTGTTTGATGTTATCTTAACTCAAATTAAGGATTTCCCGTATCTTAGCTCCTTTTCTTCACTAAGAACTGACTTGGAGATTCTCTTTCAGCTGTTCTAAACAAGTTCTCATCTGTTTATAGTCATTTTCACTGAATTATTCATGTTTTCATGTAGTTTCCTATATTCTGCCTTATGGCCCAAGTATAAGCTTTGCCCACTTTATCAAACAACTTCCTACACACTGTTATGAACTTAGGCAAGTAGGGAACATTGTCTCTCAACTGTGTTATAGGGTGTAGTACTACATTTCAGTGAAGTGTAAGGCTTTCCAAAGCTGCCGAACTTGTTTCTTTCTCTATTTCAATGGTATTCTGCCTTGTATAACACACATTTACCACACTAGTCTCCTTTAAGTAATGAATATAGGATTCATACAGTGTTTGATGTTATCTTAACTCAAATTAAGGATTTCCCTTATCTTAGCTACCTTTTCTACACTAAGAACTGACTTGGAGATTCTCTTTCAGCTGTTCTAAACAAGTTCTCATCTGTTTACAGTCATTTTCACTGAATTATTCATGTTTTCATGTAGTTTCCTATATTCTGCCTTCTGGCCCAAGTATAAGCTTTGCCCACTTTATCAAACAACTTCCTACACACTGTTATGAACTTAGGCAAGTAGGGAACATTGTCTCTCAACTGTGTTATAGAGTGTAGTACTACATTTCAGAGAAGTGTAAGGCTTTCCAAAGCTGCCGAACTTGTTTCTATCTCTATTTCAATGGTATTCTGCCTTGTATAACACACATTTACCACTCTAGTTTCCTTTAATTAAAGAATATAGGATTCATACAGTGTTTCATGTGATATTAACTGGAATTAAGATTTCCCGGATCTTAGCTACCGTTTCTACACTAAGAACTGACTTGGAGAATCTCTTTCAGCTTTTCTTAAACAAGTTCTCATCTGTTTACAGTCATTTTGACTGAATTATTCATGTTTTCAAGTAGTTTCCTATATTCTGCCTTCTGGTCCAAGTATAAGCTTTGCCCACTTTATCAAACAACTTCCTACACACTGTTATGAACTGAGGCAGCTCGGGAAAATTGTCTCTCAACTGTGTTATAGAGTGTAGTACTACATTTCAGTGACGTGTAAGGCTTTCCAAAGCTGCCGAACGTGTTTCTTTCTCTATTTCAATGGTATTCTGCCTTGTATAACACACATTTACCACTCTAGTCTCCTTTAAGTAAGGAATATAGGATTCATACAGTGTTTGATGTTATCTTAACTAAAATTAAGGATTTCCCTTATCTTAGCTACCTTTTCTACACTAAGAACTGACTTGGAGATTCTCTTTCAGCTGTTCTAAACAAGTTCTCATCTGTTTACAGTCATTTTCACTGAATTATTCATTTTTTCATGTAGTTTCCTATATTTTGCCTTCTGGTCCAAGTATAAGCTTTGCCCACTTTATCAAACAACTTCCTACACACTGTTATGAACTGAGGCACCTCGGGAACATTGTCTCTTAACTGTGTTATAGAGTGTAGTACTACATTTCAGAGAAGTGTAAGGCTTTCCAAAGCTGCCGAACTTGTTTCTATCTCTATTTCAATGGTATTCTGCCTTGTATAACACACATTTACCACTCTAGTCTCCTTTAAGTAAAGAATATAGGATTCATACAGTGTTTCATGTGATATTAACTGGAATTAAGATTTCCCGGATCTTAGCTACCGTTTCTACACTAAGAACTGACTTGGAGAATCTCTTTCAGCTTTTCTAAAACAAGTTCTCATCTGATTACAGTCATTTTGACTGAATTATTCATGTTTTCAAGTAGTTTCCTATATTCTGCCTTCTGGTCCAAGTATAAGCTTTGCCCCCTTTATCAAACAACTTCCTACACACTGTTATGAACTGAGGCAGCTCGGGAAAATTGTCTCTCAACTGTGTTATAGAGTGTAGTACTACATTTCAGAGAAGTGTAAGGCTTTCCAAAGCTGCCGAACTTGTTTCTATCTCTATTTCAATGGTATTCTGCCTTGTATAACACACATTTACCACTCTAGTCTCCTTTAAGTAAAGAATATAGGATTCATACAGTGTTTCATGTGATATTAACTGGAATTAAGATTTCCCGGATCTTAGCTACCGTTTCTACACTAAGAACTGACTTGGAGAATCTCTTTCAGCTTTTCTAAAACAAGTTCTCATCTGTTTACAGTCATTTTGACTGAATTATTCATGTTTTCAAGTAGTTTCCTATATTCTGCCTTCTGGTCCAAGTATAAGCTTTGCCCACTTTATCAAACAACTTCCTACACACTGTTATGAACTGAGGGAGCTCGGGAAAATTGTCTCTCAACTGTGTTATAGAGTGTAGTACTACATTTCAGTGACGTGTAAGGCTTTCCAAAGCTGCCGAACGTGTTTCGTTCTCTATTTCAATGGTATTCTGCCTTGTATAACACACATTTACCACTCTAGTCTCCTTTAAGTAAAGAATATAGGATTCATACAGTGTTTCATGTGATCTTAACTCAAATTAAGGATTTCCCTTATCTTAGCTACCTTTTCTTCACTAAGAACTGACTTGGAGATTCTCTTTCAGCTGTTCTAAACAAGTTCTCATCTGTTTATAGTCATTTTCACTGAATTATTCATGTTTTCATGTAGTTTCCTATATTCTGCCTTATGGCCCAAGTATAAGCTTTGCCCACTTTATCAAACAACTTCCTACACACTGTTAGGAACTTAGGCAAGTAGGGAACATTGTCTCTCAACTGTGTTATAGGGTGTAGTACTACATTTCAGTGAAGTGTAAGGCTTTCCAAAGCTGCCGAAAGTGTTTCTTTCTCTATTTCAATGGTATTCTGCCTTGTATAACACACATTTACCACTCTAGTTTCCTTTAAGTAATGAATATAGGATTCATACGGTGTTTGATGTTATCTTAACTCGAATTAAGGATTTCCCTTATCTTAGCTACCTTTTCTACACTAAGAACTAACTTGGAGATTCTCTTTCAGCTGTTCTAAACAAGTTCTCATCTGATTACTGTCATTTTCACTGAATTAGTCATGTTTTCAAATAGTTTCCTATATTCTGCTTTCTGGCCCAAGTATAAGCTTTGCCCACTTTATCAAACAACTTCCTACACACTGTTATGAACTGAGGCAGCTCGGGAACATTGTCTCTCAACTGTGTTATCGAGTGTAGTTCTACATTTCAGTGAAGTGTAAGGCTTTCCAAAGCTGCCGAACGTGTTTCTTTCTCTATTTCAATGGTATTCTGCCTTGTATAACACACATTTACCACACTAGTCTCCTTTAAGTAATGAATATAGGATTCATACAGTGTTTGATGTTATCTTAACTCAAATTAAGGATTTCCCTTATCTTAGCTACCTTTTCTACACTAAGAACTGACTTGGAGATTCTCTTTCAGCTGTTGTAAACAAGTTCTCATCTGTTTACAGTCATTTTCACTGAATTATTCATGTTTTTATGTAGTTTCCTATATTCTGCTTTCTGGCCCAAGTATAAGCTTTGCCCACTTTATCAAACAACTTCCTACACACTGTTATGAACTTAGGCAAGTAGGGAACATTGTCTCTCAACTGTGTTATAGAGTGTAGTACTACATTTCAGAGAAGTGTAAGGCTTTCCAAAGCTGCCAAACGTGTTTCTTTCTCTATTTCGATGGTATTCTCCCTTGTATAACACACATTTACCACTCTAGTCTCCTTTAAGTAAAGAATATAGGATTCATACAGTGTTTCATGTGATATTAACTGGAATTAAGATTTCCCGGATCTTAGCTACCGTTTCTACACTAAGAACTGACTTGGAGAATCTCTTTCAGCTTTTCTAAAACAAGTTCTCATCTGTTTACAGTCATTTTGACTGAATTATTCATGTTTTCAAGTAGTTTCCTATATTCTGCCTTCTGGTCCAAGTATAAGCTTTGCCCACTTTATCAAACAACTTCCTACACACTGTTATGAACTGAGGGAGCTCGGGAAAATTGTCTCTCAACTGTGTTATAGAGTGTAGTACTACATTTCAGTGACGTGTAAGGCTTTCCAAAGCTGCCGAACGTGTTTCGTTCTCTATTTCAATGGTATTCTGCCTTGTATAACACACATTTACCACTCTAGTCTCCTTTAAGTAAAGAATATAGGATTCATACAGTGTTTCATGTGATCTTAACTCAAATTAAGGATTTCCCTTATCTTAGCTACCTTTTCTTCACTAAGAACTGACTTGGAGATTCTCTTTCAGCTGTTCTAAACAAGTTCTCATCTGTTTATAGTCATTTTCACTGAATTATTCATGTTTTCATGTAGTTTCCTATATTCTGCCTTATGGCCCAAGTATAAGCTTTGCCCACTTTATCAAACAACTTCCTACACACTGTTAGGAACTTAGGCAAGTAGGGAACATTGTCTCTCAACTGTGTTATAGGGTGTAGTACTACATTTCAGTGAAGTGTAAGGCTTTCCAAAGCTGCCGAAAGTGTTTCTTTCTCTATTTCAATGGTATTCTGCCTTGTATAACACACATTTACCACTCTAGTTTCCTTTAAGTAATGAATATAGGATTCATACGGTGTTTGATGTTATCTTAACTCGAATTAAGGATTTCCCTTATCTTAGCTACCTTTTCTACACTAAGAACTAACTTGGAGATTCTCTTTCAGCTGTTCTAAACAAGTTCTCATCTGATTACTGTCATTTTCACTGAATTAGTCATGTTTTCAAATAGTTTCCTATATTCTGCTTTCTGGCCCAAGTATAAGCTTTGCCCACTTTATCAAACAACTTCCTACACACTGTTATGAACTGAGGCAGCTCGGGAACATTGTCTCTCAACTGTGTTATCGAGTGTAGTTCTACATTTCAGTGAAGTGTAAGGCTTTCCAAAGCTGCCGAACGTGTTTCTTTCTCTATTTCAATGGTATTCTGCCTTGTATAACACACATTTACCACACTAGTCTCCTTTAAGTAATGAATATAGGATTCATACAGTGTTTGATGTTATCTTAACTCAAATTAAGGATTTCCCTTATCTTAGCTACCTTTTCTACACTAAGAACTGACTTGGAGATTCTCTTTCAGCTGTTGTAAACAAGTTCTCATCTGTTTACAGTCATTTTCACTGAATTATTCATGTTTTTATGTAGTTTCCTATATTCTGCTTTCTGGCCCAAGTATAAGCTTTGCCCACTTTATCAAACAACTTCCTACACACTGTTATGAACTTAGGCAAGTAGGGAACATTGTCTCTCAACTGTGTTATAGAGTGTAGTACTACATTTCAGAGAAGTGTAAGGCTTTCCAAAGCTGCCAAACGTGTTTCTTTCTCTATTTCGATGGTATTCTCCCTTGTATAACACACATTTACCACTCTAGTCTCCTTTAAGTAAAGAATATAGGATTCATACAGTGTTTCATGTGATCTTAACTGGAATTAAGATTTCCCGGATCTTAGCTACCATTTCTACACTAAGAACTGACTTGGAGAATCTCTTTCAGCTGTTCTAAAACAAGTTCTCATCTGTTTACAGTCATTTTCACTGAATTATTCATGTTTTCAAGTAGTTTCCTATATTCTGCCTTCTGGTTCAAGTATAAGCTTTGCCCACTTTATCAAACAACTTCCTACACACTGTTTTGAACTGAGGCAGCTCGGGAACATTGTCTCTCAACTGTGTTATAGAGTGTAGTACTACATTTCAGTGAAGTGTAAGGCTTTCCAAAGCTGCCGAACGTGTTTCTTTCTCTATTTCAATGGTATTCTGCCTTGTATAACACACATTTACCACTCTAGTCTCCTTTAAGTAATGAATATAGGATTCAAACAGTGTTTGATGTTATCTTAACTCAAATTAAGGATTTCCCTTATCTTAGCTACCTTTTCTACACTAAGAACTGACTTGGAGATTCTCTTTCAGCTGTTCTAAACAAGTTCTCATCTGTTTACAGTTATTTTCACTGAATTATTCATGTTTTCATGTAGTTTCCTATATTCTGCCTTCTGGCCCAAGTATAAGCTTTGCCCACTTTATCAAACAACTTCCTACACACTGTTATGAACTAGGCAAGTAGGGAACATTGTCTCTCAACTGTGTTATAGAGTGTAGTACTACATTTCAGAGAAGTGTAAGGCTTTCCAAAGCTGCCGAACTTGTTTCTATCTCTATTTCAATGGTATTCTGCCTTGTATAACACACATTTACCACTCTAGTCTCCTTTAAGTAAAGAATATAGGATTCATACAGTGTTTCATGTGATATTAACTGGAATTAAGATTTCCCGGATCTTAGCTACCGTTTCTACACTAAGAACTGACTTGGAGAATCTCTTTCAGCTTTTCTAAAACAAGTTCTCATCTGTTTACAGTCATTTTGACTGAATTATTCATGTTTTCAAGTAGTTTCCTATATTCTGCCTTCTGGTCCAAGTATAAGCTTTGCCCACTTTATCAAACAACTTCCTACACACTGTTATGAACTGAGGCAGCTCGGGAAAATTGTCTCTCAACTGTGTTATAGAGTGTAGTACTACATTTCAGTGACGTGTAAGGCTTTCCAAAGCTGCCGAACGTGTTTCGTTCTCTATTTCAATGGTATTCTGCCTTGTATAACACACATTTACCACTCTAGTCTCCTTTAAGTAAAGAATATAGGATTCATACAGTGTTTCATGTGATCTTAACTCAAATTAAGGATTTCCCTTATCTTAGCTACCTTTTCTTCACTAAGAACTGACTTGGAGATTCTCTTTCAGCTGTTCTAAACAAGTTCTCATCTGTTTATAGTCATTTTCACTGAATTATTCATGTTTTCATGTAGTTTCCTATATTCTGCCTTATGGCCCAAGTATAAGCTTTGCCCACTTTATCAAACAACTTCCTACACAATGTTAGGAACTTAGGCAAGTAGGGAACATTGTCTCTCAACTGTGTTATAGGGTGTAGTACTACATTTCAGTGAAGTGTAAGGCTTTCCAAAGCTGCCGAACGTGTTTCTTTCTCTATTTCAATGGTATTCTGCCTTGTATAACACACATTTACCACTCTAGTTTCCTTTAAGTAATGAAGATAGGATTCATACGGTGTTTGATGTTATCTTAACTCGAATTAAGGATTTCCCTTATCTTAGCTACCTTTTCTACACTAAGAACTAACTTGGAGATTCTCTTTCAGCTGTTCTAAACAAGTTCTCATCTGTTTACTGTCATTTTCACTGAATTAGTCATGTTTTCAAATAGTTTCCTATATTCTGCTTTCTGGCCCAAGTATAAGCTTTGCCCACTTTATCAAACAACTTCCTACACACTGTTATGAACTGAGGCAGCTCGGGAACATTGTCTCTCAACTGTGTTATCGAGTGTAGTTCTACATTTCAGTGAAGTGTAAGGCTTTCCAAAGCTGCCGAACGTGTTTCTTTCTCTATTTCAATGGTATTCTGCCTTGTATAACACACATTTACCACACTAGTCTCCTTTAAGTAATGAATATAGGATTCATACAGTGTTTGATGTTATCTTAACTCAAATTAAGGATTTCCCTTATCTTAGCTACCTTTTCTACACTAAGAACTGACTTGGAGATTCTCTTTCAGCTGTTGTAAACAAGTTCTCATCTGTTTACAGTCATTTTCACTGAATTATTCATGTTTTCAAGTAGTTTCCTATATTCTGCTTTCTGGCCCAAGTATAAGCTTTGCCCACTTTATCAAACAACTTCCTACACACTGTTATGAACTTAGGCAAGTAGGGAACATTGTCTCTCAACTGTGTTATAGAGTGTAGTACTACATTTCAGAGAAGTGTAAGGCTTTCCAAAGCTGCCAAACGTGTTTCTTTCTCTATTTCGATGGTATTCTCCCTTGTATAACACACATTTACCACTCTAGTCTCCTTTAAGTAAAGAATATAGGATTCATACAGTGTTTCATGTGATCTTAACTGGAATTAAGATTTCCCGGATCTTAGCTACCATTTCTACACTAAGAACTGACTTGGAGAATCTCTTTCAGCTGTTCTAAAACAAGTTCTCATCTGTTTACAGTCATTTTCACTGAATTATTCATGTTTTCAAGTAGTTTCCTATATTCTGCCTTCTGGTTCAAGTATAAGCTTTGCCCACTTTATCAAACAACTTCCTACACACTGTTTTGAACTGAGGCAGCTCGGGAACATTGTCTCTCAACTGTGTTATAGAGTGTAGTACTACATTTCAGTGAAGTGTAAGGCTTTCCAAAGCTGCCGAACGTGTTTCTTTCTCTATTTCAATGGTATTCTGCCTTGTATAACACACATTTACCACTCTAGTCTCCTTTAAGTAATGAATATAGGATTCAAACAGTGTTTGATGTTATCTTAACTCAAATTAAGGATTTCCCTTATCTTAGCTACCTTTTCTACACTAAGAACTGACTTGGAGATTCTCTTTCAGCTGTTCTAAACAAGTTCTCATCTGTTTACAGTTATTTTCACTGAATTATTCATGTTTTCATGTAGTTTCCTATATTCTGCCTTCTGGCCCAAGTATAAGCTTTGCCCACTTTATCAAACAACTTCCTACACACTGTTATGAACTTAGGCAAGTAGGGAACATTGTCTCTCAACTGTGTTATAGAGTGTAGTACTACATTTCAGAGAAGTGTAAGGCTTTCCAAAGCTGCCGAACTTGTTTCTATCTCTATTTCAATGGTATTCTGCCTTGTATAACACACATTTACCACTCTAGTCTCCTTTAAGTAAAGAATATAGGATTCATACAGTGTTTCATGTGATCTTAACTGGAATTAAGATTTCCCGGATCTTAGCTACCGTTTCTATACTAAGAACTGACTTGGAGAATCTCTTTCAGCTTTTCTAAAACAAGTTCTCATCTGTTTACAGTCATTTTGACTGAATTATTCATGTTTTCAAGTAGTTTCCTATATTCTGCCTTCTGGTCCAAGTATAAGCTTTGCCCACTTTATCAAACAACTTCCTACACACTGTTATGAACTGAGGCAGCTCGGGAAAATTGTCTCTCAACTGTGTTATAGAGTGTAGTACTACATTTCAGTGAAGTGTAAGGCTTTCCAAAGGTGCCGAACGTGTTTCTTTCTCTATTTCAAAGGTATTCTGCCTTGTATAACACACATTTACCACTCTAGTCTCCTTTAAGTAATGAATATAGGATTCATAGAGTGTTTGATGTTATCTTAACTCAAATTAAGGATTTCCCTTATCTTAGGTACCTTTTCTTCACTAAGAACTGACTTGGAGATTCTCTTTCAGCTGTTCTAAACAAGTTCTCATCTGTTTATAGTCATTTTCACTGAATTATTCATGTTTTCATGTAGTTTCCTATATTCTGCCTTATGGCCCAAGTATAAGCTTTGCCCACTTTATCAAACAACTTCCTACACACTGTTAGGAACTTAGGCAAGTAGGGAACATTGTCTCTCAACTGTGTTATAGGGTGTAGTACTACATTTCAGTGAAGTGTAAGGCTTTCCAAAGCTGCCGAACGTGTTTCTTTCTCTATTTCAATGGTATTCTGCCTTGTATAACACACATTTACCACTCTAGTTTCCTTTAAGTAATGAATATAGGATTCATACGGTGTTTGATGTTATCTTAACTCGAATTAAGGATTTCCCTTATCTTAGCTACCTTTTCTACACTAAGAACTAACTTGGAGATTCTCTTTCAGCTGTTCTAAACAAGTTCTCATCTGTTTACTGTCATTTTCACTGAATTAGTCATGTTTTCATGTAGTTTCCTACATTCTGCTTTCTGGCCCAAGTATAAGTTTTACCCACTTTATCAAACAACTTCCTACACACTGTTATGAACTGAGGCAGCTCGGGAACATTGTCTCTCAACTGTGTTATCGAGTGTAGTTCTACATTTCAGTGAAGTGTAAGGCTTTCCAAAGCTGCCGAACGTGTTTCTTTCTCTATTTCGATGGTATTCTCCCTTCTATAACACACATTTACCACTCTAGTCTCCTTTAAGTAAAGAATATAGGATTCATACAGTGTTTCATGTGATCTTAACTGGAATTAAGATTTCCCGGATCTTAGCTACCATTTCTACACTAAGAACTGACTTGGAGAATCTCTTTCAGCTGTTCTAAAACAAGTTCTCATCTGTTTACAGTCATTTTCACTGAATTATTCATGTTTTCAAGTAGTTTCCTATATTCTGCCTTCTGGTTCAAGTATAAGCTTTGCCCACTTTATCAAACAACTTCCTACACACTGTTTTGAACTGAGGCAGCTCGGGAACATTGTCTCTCAACTGTGTTATAGAGTGTAGTACTACATTTCAGTGAAGTGTAAGGCTTTCCAAAGCTGCCAAACGTGTTTCTTTCTCTATTTCAATGGTATTCTGCCTTGTATAACACACATTTAACACTCTAGTCTCCTTTAAGTAATGAATATAGGATTCAAACAGTGTTTGATGTTATCTTAACTCAAATTAAGGATTTCCCTTATCTTAGCTACCTTTTCTACACTAAGAACTGACTTGGAGATTCTCTTTCAGCTGTTCTAAACAAGTTCTCATCTGTTTACAGTCATTTTCACTGAATTATTCATGTTTTCATGTAGTTTCCTATATTCTGCCTTCTGGCCCAAGTATAAGCTTTGCCCACTTTATCAAACAACTTCCTACACACTGTTATGAACTTAGGCAAGTAGGGAACATTGTCTCTCAACTGTGTTATAGAGTGTAGTACTACATTTCAGAGAAGTGTAAGGCTTTCCAAAGCTGCCGAACTTGTTTCTATCTCTATTTCAATGGTATTCTGCCTTGTATAACACACATTTACCACTCTAGTCTCCTTTAAGTAAAGAATATAGGATTCATACAGTGTTTCATGTGATCTTAACTGGAATTAAGATTTCCCGGATCTTAGCTACCGTTTCTACACTAAGAACTGACTTGGAGAATCTCTTTCAGCTTTTCTAAAACAAGTTCTCATCTGTTTACAGTCATTTTGACTGAATTATTCATGTTTTCAAGTAGTTTCCTATATTCTGCCTTCTGGTCCAAGTATAAGCTTTGCCCACTTTATCAAACAACTTCCTACACACTGTTATGAACTGAGGCAGCTCGGGAACATTGTCTCTCAACTGTGTTATAGAGTGTAGTACTACATTTCAGTGAAGTGTAAGGCTTTCCAAAGGTGCCGAACGTGTTTCTTTCTCTATTTCAAAGGTATTCTGCCTTGTATAACACACATTTACCACTCTAGTCTCCTTTAAGTAATGAATATAGGATTCATACAGTGTTTGATATTATCTTAACTCAAATTAAGGATTTCCCTTATCTTAGGTACCTTTTCTTCACTAAGAACTGACTTGGAGATTCTCTTTCAGCTGTTCTAAACAAGTTCTCATCTGTTTATAGTCATTTTCACTGAATTATTCATGTTTTCATGTAGTTTCCTATATTCTGCCTTATGGCCCAAGTATAAGCTTTGCCCACTTTATCAAACAACTTCCTACACACTGTTAGGAACTTAGGCAAGTAGGGAACATTGTCTCTCAACTGTGTTATAGGGTGTAGTACTACATTTCAGTGAAGTGTAAGGCTTTCCAAAGCTGACGAACGTGTTTCTTTCTCTATTTCAATGGTATTCTGCCTTGTATAACACACATTTACCACTCTAGTTTCCTTTAAGTAATGAATATAGGATTCATACGGTGTTTGATGTTATCTTAACTCGAATTAAGGATTTCCCTTATCTTAGCTACCTTTTCTACACTAAGAACTAACTTGGAGATTCTCTTTCAGCTGTTCTAAACAAGTTCTCATCTGTTTACTGTCATTTTCACTGAATTAGTCATGTTTTCATGTAGTTTCCTATATTCTGCTTTCTGGCCCAAGTATAAGCTTTGCCCACTTTATCAAACAACTTCCTACACACTGTTATGAACTGAGGCAGCTCGGGAACATTGTCTCTCAACTGTGTTATCGAGTGTAGTTCTACATTTCAGTGAAGTGTAAGGCTTTCCAAAGCTGCCGAACGTGTTTCTTTCTCTATTTCAATGGTATTCTGCCTTGTATAACACACATTTACCACACTAGTCTCCTTTAAGTAATGAATATAGGATTCATACAGTGTTTGATGTTATCTTAACTCAAATTAAGGATTTCCCTTATCTTAGCTACCTTTTCTACACTAAGAACTGACTTTGAGATTCTCTTTCAGCTGTTGTAAACAAGTTCTCATCTGTTTACAGTCATTTTCACTGAATTATTCATGTTTTTATGTAGTTTCCTATATTCTGCTTTCTGGCCCAAGTATAAGCTTTGCCCACTTTATCAAACAACTTCCTACACACTGTTATGAACTTAGGCAAGTAGGGAACATTGTCTCTCAACTGTGTTATAGAGTGTAGTACTACATTTCAGAGAAGTGTAAGGCTTTCCAAAGCTGCCAAACGTGTTTCTTTCTCTATTTCGATGGTATTCTCCCTTGTATAACACACATTTACCACTCTAGTCTCCTTTAAGTAAAGAATATAGGATTCATACAGTGTTTCATGTGATCTTAACTGGAATTAAGATTTCCCGGATCTTAGCTACCATTTCTACACTAAGAACTGACTTGGAGAATCTCTTTCAGCTGTTCTAAAACAAGTTCTCATCTGTTTACAGTCATTTTCACTGAATTATTCATGTTTTCAAGTAGTTTCCTATATTCTGCCTTCTGGTTCAAGTATAAGCTTTGCCCACTTTATCAAACAACTTCCTACACACTGTTTTGAACTGAGGCAGCTCGGGAACATTGTCTCTCAACTGTGTTATAGAGTGTAGTACTACATTTCAGTGAAGTGTAAGGCTTTCCAAAGCTGCCGAACGTGTTTCTTTCTCTATTTCAATGGTATTCTGCCTTGTATAACACACATTTACCACTCTAGTCTCCTTTAAGTAATGAATATAGGATTCAAACAGTGTTTGATGTTATCTTAACTCAAATTAAGGATTTCCCTTATCTTAGCTACCTTTTCTACACTAAGAACTGACTTGGAGATTCTCTTTCAGCTGTTCTAAACAAGTTCTCATCTGTTTACAGTCATTTTCACTGAATTATTCATGTTTTCATGTAGTTTCCTATATTCTGCCTTCTGGCCCAAGTATAAGCTTTGCCCACTTTATCAAACAACTTCCTACACACTGTTATGAACTGAGGCAGCTCGGGAACATTGTCTCTCAACTGTGTTATAGAGTGTAGTACTACATTTCAGTGAAGTGTAAGGCTTTCCAAAGGTGCCGAACGTGTTTCTTTCTCTATTTCAAAGGTATTTTGCCTTGTATAACACACATTTACCACTCTAGTCTCCTTTAAGTAATGAATATAGGATTCATACAGTGTTTGATATTATCTTAACTCAAATTAAGGATTTCCCTTATCTTAGGTACCTTTTCTTCACTAAGAACTGACTTGGAGATTCTCTTTCAGCTGTTCTAAACAAGTTCTCATCTGTTTATAGTCATTTTCACTGAATTATTCATGTTTTCATGTAGTTTCCTATATTCTGCCTTATGGCCCAAGTATAAGCTTTGCCCACTTTATCAAACAACTTCCTACACACTGTTAGGAACTTAGGCAAGTAGGGAACATTGTCTCTCAACTGTGTTATAGGGTGTAGTACTACATTTCAGTGAAGTGTAAGGCTTTCCAAAGCTGACGAACGTGTTTCTTTCTCTATTTCAATGGTATTCTGCCTTGTATAACACACATTTACCACTCTAGTTTCCTTTAAGTAATGAATATAGGATTCATACGGTGTTTGATGTTATCTTAACTCGAATTAAGGATTTCCCTTATCTTAGCTACCTTTTCTACACTAAGAACTGACTTTGAGATTCTCTTTCAGCTGTTGTAAACAAGTTCTCATCTGTTTACAGTCATTTTCACTGAATTATTCATGTTTTTATGTAGTTTCCTATATTCTGCTTTCTGGCCCAAGTATAAGCTTTGCCCACTTTATCAAACAACTTCCTACACACTGTTATGAACTTAGGCAAGTAGGGAACATTGTCTCTCAACTGTGTTATAGAGTGTAGTACTACATTTCAGAGAAGTGTAAGGCTTTCCAAAGCTGCCAAACGTGTTTCTTTCTCTATTTCGATGGTATTCTCCCTTGTATAACACACATTTACCACTCTAGTCTCCTTTAAGTAAAGAATATAGGATTCATACGGTGTTTCATGTGATCTTAACTGGAATTAAGATTTCCCGGATATTAGCTACCATTTCTACACTAAGAACTGACTTGGAGAATCTCTTTCAGCTGTGCTAAAACAAGTTCTCATCTGTTTACAGTCATTTTCACTGAATTATTCATGTTTTCATGTAGTTTCCTATATTCTGCCTTCTGGCCCAAGTATAAGCTTTGCCCACTTTATCAAACAACTTCCTACACACTGTTATGAACTTAGGCAAGTAGGGAACATTGTCTCTCAACTGTGTTATAGAGTGTAGTACTACATTTCAGAGAAGTGTAAGGCTTTCCAAAGCTGCCGAACTTGTTTCTATCTCTATTTCAATGGTATTCTGCCTTGTATAACACACATTTACCACTCTAGTCTCCTTTAAGTAAAGAATATAGGATTCATACAGTGTTTCATGTGATATTAACTGGAATTAAGATTTCCCGGATCTTAGCTACCGTTTATACACTAAGAACTGACTTGGAGAATCTCTTTCAGCTTTTCTAAAACAAGTTCTCATCTGTTTACAGTCATTTTGACTGAATTATTCATGTTTTCAAGTAGTTTCCTATATTCTGCCTTCTGGTCCAAGTATAAGCTTTGCCCACTTTATCAAACAACTTTCTACACACTGTTATGAACTGAGGCAGCTCGGGAAAATTGTCTCTCAACTGTGTTATAGAGTGTAGTACTACATTTCAGTGACGTGTAAGGCTTTCCAAAGCTGCCGAACGTGTTTCTTTCTCTATTTCAATGGTATTCTGCCTTGTATAACACACATTTACCACTCTAGTCTCCTTTAAGTAAAGAATATAGGATTCATACAGTGTTTCATGTGATCTTAACTGGAATTAAGATTTCCCGGATCTTAGCTACCGTTTCTACACTAAGAACTGACTTGGAGAATCTCAGCTGTTCTAAAACAAGTTCTCATCTGTTTACAGTCATTTTCACTGAATTATTCATGTTTTCAAGTAGTTTCCTATATTCTGCCTTCTGGTCCAAGTATAAGCTTTGCGCACTTTATCAAACAACTTCCTACACACTGTTATGAACTGAGGCAGCTCGGGAACATTGTCTCTCAACTGTGTTATAGAGTGTAGTACTACATTTCAGTGAAGTGTAAGGCTTTCCAAAGCTGCCGAACGTGTTTCGTTCTCTATTTCAATGGTATTCTGCCTTGTATAACACACATTTACCACTCTAGTCTCCTTTAAGTAAAGAATATAGGATTCATACAGTGTTTCATGTGATCTTAACTGGAATTAAGGATTTTCCGGATTTAGCTACCTTTTCTACACTAAGAACTGACTTGGAGAATCTCTTTCAGCTGTTCTAAAACAAGTTCTCATCTGTTTACAGTCATTTTCACTGAATTATTCATGTTTTCATGTAGTTCCCTATATTCTGCCTTCTGGTCAAAGTATAAGCTTTGCCCACTTTATCAAACAACTTACTACACACTGTTATGAACTGAGGCAGCTCGGGAACATTGTCTCTCAACTGTGTTATAGAGTGTAGTACTACATTTCAGTGAAGTGTAAGGCTTTCCAAAGCTGCCGAACGTGTTTCTTTCTCTATTTCAATGGTATTCTGCCTTGTATAACACACATTTACCACACTAGTCTCCTTTAAGTAATGAATATAGGATTCATACAGTGTTTGATGTTATCTTAACTCAAATTAAGGATTTCCCTTATCTTAGCTACCTTTTCTACACTAAGAACTGACTTGGAGATTCTCTTTCAGCTGTTCTAAACAAGTTCTCATCTGTTTACAGTTATTTTCACTGAATTATTCATGTTTTCATGTAGTTTCCTATATTCTGCCTTCAGGCCCAAGTATAAGCTTTGCCCACTTTATCAAACAACTTCCTACACACTGTTATGAACTTAGGCAAGTAGGGAACATTGTCTCTCAACTGTGTTATAGAGTGTAGTACTACATTTCAGAGAAGTGTAAGGCTTTCCAAAGCTGCCGAACTTGTTTCTATCTCTATTTCAATGGTATTCTGCCTTCTATAACACACATTTACCACTCTAGTCTCCTTTAATTAAAGAATATAGGATTCCTACAGTGTTTCATGTGATATTAACTGGAATTAAGATTTCCCGGATCTTAGCTACCGTTTCCACACTAAGAACTGACTTGGAGAATCTCTTTCAGCTTTTCTAAAACAAGTTCTCATCTGTTTACAGTCATTTTGACTGACTTATTCATGTTTCCAAGTAGTTTCCTATATTTTGCCTTCTGGTCCAAGTATAAGCTTTGCCCACTTTATCAAACAACTTCCTACACACTGTTATGAACTGAGGCAGCTCGGGAAAATTGTCTCTCAACTGTGTTATAGAGTGTAGTACTACATTTCAGTGACGTGTAAGGCTTTCCAAAGCTGCCGAACGTGTTTCTTTCTCTATTTCAATGGTATTCTGCCTTGTATAACACACATTTACCACTCTAGTTTCCTTTAAGTAATGAATATAGGATTCATACAGTGTTTGATGTTATCTTAACTAAAATTAAGGATTTCCCTTATCTTAGCTACCTTTTCTACACTAAGAACTGACTTGGAGATTCTCTTTCAGCTGTTCTAAACAAGTTCTCATCTGTTTACAGTCATTTTCACTGAATTATTCATTTTTTCATGTAGTTTCCTATATTCTGCCTTCTGGCCCAAGTATAAGCTTTGCCCACTTTATCAAACAACTTCCTACACACTGTTATGAACTTAGGCAAGTAGGGAACATTGTCTCTCAACTGTGTTATAGAGTGTAGTACTACATTTTAGAGAAGTGTAAGGCTTTCCAAAGCTGCCGAACGTGTTTCTTTCTCTATTTCAATGGTATTCTGCCTTGTATAACACACATTTACCACTCTAGTCTCCTTTAAGTAAAGAATATAGGATTCATACAGTGTTTCATGTGATCTTAACTGGAATTAAGATTTCCCGCATCTTAGCTACCGTTTCTACACTAAGAACTGACTTAGAGAATCTCTTTCAGCTGTTCTAAAACAAGTTCCCATCTGTTTACAGTCATTTTCACTGAATTATTCATGTTTTCAAGTATTTTCCAATATTCTGCCTTCTGGTCCAAGTATAAGCTTTGTCCACTTTATCAAAAAACTTCCTACACACTGTTCTGAACTGAGGCAGCTCGGGAACATTGTCTCTCTACGGTGTTATAGAGTGTAGTACTACATTTCAGTGAAGTGTAAGGCTTTCCAAAGCTGCCGAACTTGTTTCTTTGTCTATTTCAATGGTATTCTGCCTTGTATAACACACATTTACCACTCTAGTCTCCTTTAAGTAATGAATATAGGATTCATACAGTGTTTGATGTTATCTTAACTCAAATTAAGGATTTCTCTTATCTTAGCTACCTTTTCTACACTAAGAACTAACTTGGAGATTCTCTTTCAGCTGTTCTAAACAAGTTCTCATCTGTTTACAGTCATTTTCACTGAATTATTCATGTTTTCATGTAGTTTCCTATATTCTGCTTTCTGGCCCAAGTATAAGCTTTGCCCACTTTATCAAACAACTTCCTACACACTGTTATGAACTGAGGCAAGAAGGGAACATTGTCTCTCAACTGTGTTATAGAGTGTAGTACTACATTTCAGTGAATTGTAAGGCTTTCCAAAGCTACAGAACGTGTTTCTTTCTCTATTTCAATGGTATTCTGCCTTGTATAACACACATTTACCACTCTAGTCTCCTTTAAGTAAAGAATATAGGATTCATACAGTGTTTCATGTGATCTTAACTGGAATTAAGGATTTTCCGGATTTAGCTACCTTTTCTACACTAAGAACTGACTTGGAGAATCTCTTTCAGCTGTTCTAAAACAAGTTCTCATCTGTTTACAGTCATTTTCACTGAATTATTCATGTTTTCATGTAGTTCCCTATATTCTGCCTTCTGGTCAAAGTATAAGCTTTGCCCACTTTATCAAACAACTTACTACACACTGTTATGAACTGAGGCAGCTCGGGAACATTGTCTCTCAACTGTGTTATAGAGTGTAGTACTACATTTCAGTGAAGTGTAAGGCTTTCCAAAGCTGCCGAACGTGTTTCTTTCTCTATTTCAATGGTATTCTGCCTTGTATAACACACATTTACCACACTAGTCTCCTTTAAGTAATGAATATAGGATTCATACAGTGTTTGATGTTATCTTAACTCAAATTAAGGATTTCCCTTATCTTAGCTACCTTTTCTACACTAAGAACTGACTTGGAGATTCTCTTTCAGCTGTTCTAAACAAGTTCTCATCTGTTTACAGTTATTTTCACTGAATTATTCATGTTTTCATGTAGTTTCCTATATTCTGCCTTCAGGCCCAAGTATAAGCTTTGCCCACTTTATCAAACAACTTCCTACACACTGTTATGAACTTAGGCAAGTAGGGAACATTGTCTCTCAACTGTGTTATAGAGTGTAGTACTACATTTCAGAGAAGTGTAAGGCTTTCCAAAGCTGCCGAACTTGTTTCTATCTCTATTTCAATGGTATTCTGCCTTCTATAACACACATTTACCACTCTAGTCTCCTTTAATTAAAGAATATAGGATTCCTACAGTGTTTCATGTGATATTAACTGGAATTAAGATTTCCCGGATCTTAGCTACCGTTTCCACACTAAGAACTGACTTGGAGAATCTCTTTCAGCTTTTCTAAAACAAGTTCTCATCTGTTTACAGTCATTTTGACTGACTTATTCATGTTTCCAAGTAGTTTCCTATATTTTGCCTTCTGGTCCAAGTATAAGCTTTGCCCACTTTATCAAACAACTTCCTACACACTGTTATGAACTGAGGCAGCTCGGGAAAATTGTCTCTCAACTGTGTTATAGAGTGTAGTACTACATTTCAGTGAATTGTAAGGCTTTCCAAAGCTACAGAACGTGTTTCTTTCTCTATTTCAATGGTATTCTGCCTTGTATAACACACATTTACCACTCTAGTCTCCTTTAAGTAATGAATATAGGATTCATACAGTGTTTAATGTTATCTTAACTCGAATTAAGGATTTCCCTTATCTTAGCTACCATTTCTACACTAAGAACTGACTAGGAGATTCTCTTTCAGCTGTTCTAAACAAGTTCTCATGTGTTTACAGTCATTTTCACTGAATTATTCATGTTTTCATGTAGTTTCCTATATTCTGCCTTCTGGCCCAAGTATAAGCTTTGCCCACTTTATCAAACAACATCCTACACACTGTTATGAACTTAGGCAAGAAGGGAACATTGTCTCTCAACTGTGTTATAGAGTGTAGTACTACATTTCAGTGAAGTGTAAGGCTTTCCAAAGCTGCCGAACGTGTTTCTTTCTCTATTTCAACGGTATTCTGCCTTTTATAACACATATTTACCACTCTAGTGTCCTTTAAGTAAAGAATATAGGATTCATACAGTGTTTCATGTGATCATAACTGGAATTAAGGATTTTCCGGATTTAGCTACCTTTTCTACCCTAAGAACTGACTTGGAGAATCTATTTCAGCTGTTCTAAAACAAGTTCTCATCTGTTTACAGTCATTTTCACTGAATTATTCATGTTTTCATGTAGTTTCCTATATTCTGCTTTCTGGCCCAAGTATAAGCTTTGCCCACTTTATCAAACAACTTCCTACACACTGTTATGAACTTAGGCAAGTAGGGAACATTGTCTCTCAACTGTGTTATAGAGTGTAGTACTACATTTCAGATAAGTGTAAGGCTTTCAAAGCTGCCGAACGTGTTTCTTTCTCTATTTCAATGGTATTCTGCCTTGTATAACACACATTTACCAATCTAGTCTCCTTTAAGTAAAGAATATAGGATTCATACAGTGTTTCATGTGATCTTAACTGGAATTAAGATTTCCCGGATCTTAGCCACCGTTTCTACACTAAGAACTGACTTGGAGAATCTCTTTCAGGTGTTCTAAAACAAGTTCTCATCTGTTTACAGTCCTTTTCACTGAATTATTCATGTTTTCAAGTAGTTTCCTATATTCTGCCTTCTGGTCCAAGTATAAGCTTTGCCCACTTTATCAAACAACTTCCTACACACTGTTCTGAACTGAGGCAGCTCGGGAACATTATCTCTCAACTGTGTTATAGAGTGTAGTACTACATTTCAGTGAAGTGTAAGGCTTTCCAAAGCTGCCGAACGTGTTTCTTTCTCTATTTCAATGGTATTCTGCCTTGTATAACACACATTTACCACTCTAGTCTCCTTTAAGTAAGGAATATAGGATTCATACAGTGTTTGATGTTATCTTAACTCAAATTAAGGATTTCCCTTATCTCAGCTACCTTTTCTACACTAAGAACTGACTTGGAGATTCTCTTTCAGCTGTTCTAAAACAAGTTCTCATCTGTTTACAGTCATTTTCACTGAATTATTCATGTTTTCATGTACTTTCCTATATTCTGCCTTCTGGTGCAAGTATAAGCTTTGCCCACTTTATCAAACAACTTCCTACACACTGTTATGAACTGAGGCAGCTTGAGAACATTGTCTCTCAACTTTGTTATAGAGTGTAGTACTACATTTCAGTGAAGTGTAAGGCTTTCCAAAGCTGCCGAACATGTTTCTTTCTCTATTTCAATGGTATTCTGCATTGTATAACACACATTTACCACTCTAGTCTCCTTTAAGTAAAGAATATAGGATTCATACAGTGTTTCATGTGATCTTAACTGGAATTAAGGATTTCCCGGATCTTGGCTACCGTTTCTACACTAAGAACTGACTTGGAGAATCTCTTTCAGCTTTTCTAAAACAAGTTCTCATATTTTTACAGTCATTTTCACTGAATTATTCATGTTTTCAAGTAGTTTCCTATATTCTGCCTTCTGGCCCAAGTATAAGCTTTGCCCACTTTATCAAACAACTTCCTAAACACTGTTATGAACTTAGGCAAGTAGGGAACATTGTCTCTCAACTGTGTTATAGAGTGTAGTACTATATTTCAGAGAAGTGTAAGGCTTTCCAAAGCTGCCGAACGTGTTTCTTTCTCTATTTTAATGGTATTCTGCCTTGTATAACACACATATAACACTCTAGTCTCCTTTAAGTAAAGAATATAGGATTCATACAGTGTTTCATGTGATCTTAACTGGAATTAAGGATTTCCCGGATCTTGGCTACCTTTCCTACACTAAGAACTGACTTGGAGAATCTCTTTCAGCAGTTCTAAACAAGTTTTCATCTGTTTACAGTCATTTACACGGAATTAATCATGTTTTCATGTAGTTTCCTATATTCTGCCTTCTGGCCCAAGTATAAGCTTTGCCCACTTTATCAAACAACTTCCTACACACTGTTCTGAACTGAGGTAGCTCGGGAACATTGTCTCTCAACTGTGTTATAGAGTGTAGTACTACATTTCAGTGCAGTGTAAGGCTTTCCAAAGCTGCGGAACGTGTTTCTTTCTCTATTTCAATGGTATTCTGCCTTGTATAACACACATTTACCACTCTAGTCTCCTTTAAGTAATGAATATAGGATTCATACAGTGTTTGATGTTATCTTAAATCGAATTAAGGATTTCCCTTATCTTAGCTACCTTTTCTACACTAAGAACTAACTTGGAGATTCTCTTTCAGCTGTTCTAAACAAGTTCTCATCTGTTTACAGTCATTTTCACTGAATTATTCATGTTTTCATGTAGTTTCCTATATTCTGCCTTCTGGTCCAGGTATAAGCTTTGCCCACTTTATCAAACAACTTCCTACACACTGTTATGAACTGAAGCAGCTCGGGAACATTGTCTCTCAACTGTGTTATAGAGTATAGTACTACATTTCAGAGAAGTGTAAGGCTTTCCAAAGCTGCCGAACGTGTTTCTTTCTCTATTGTTTCTTTCTCTATTTCAACGGTATTCTGCCTTGTATAACACACATTTACCACTCTAGTCTCCTTTAAGTAAAGAATATAGGATTCATACAGTGTTTCATGTGATATTAACTGGAATTAAGATTTCCCGGATCTTAGCTACCGTTTCTACACTAAGAACTGACTTGGAGAATCTCTTTCAGCTGTTCTAAAACAAGTTCTCATCTGTTTACAGTCATTTTCACTGAATTATTCATGTTTTCAAGTAGTTTCCTATATTCTGCCTTCTGGTCCAGGTATAAGCTTTGCCCACTTTATGAAACAACTTCCTACACACTGTTATGAACTGAGGCAGCTCGGGAACATTGTCTCTCAACTGTGTTATAGAGTGTAGTACTACATTTCAGTGACGTGTAAGGCTTTCCAAAGCTGCCGAACGTGTTTCTTTCTCTATTTCAATGGTATTCTGCCTTGTATAACACACATTTACCACTGAAGTCTCCTTTAAGTAAAGAATATAGGATTCATACAGTGTTTCATGTGATCTTAACTCGAATTAAGTATTTTCCGGATTTAGCTACCTTTTCTACACTAAGAACTGACTTGGAGAATCTCTTTCAGCTGTTCTAAAACAAGTTCTCAACTGTTTACAGTCATTTTAACTGAATTATTCATGTTTTCATGTAGTTTTCTATATTCTGCCTTCTGGTCCAAGTATAAGCTTTGCCCACTTTATCAAACAACTTCCTACACACTGTTCTAAACTGAGGCGGCTCGGGAACATTGTCTCTCAACTGTGTTATAGAGTGTAGTACTACATTTCAGTGAAGTGTAAGGCTTTCCAACGCTGCCGAAGGTGTTTCTTTCTCTATTTCAATGGTATTCTGCCTTGTATAACACACATTTACCACTCTAGTCTCCTTTAAGTAATGAATATAGGATTCATACAGTGTTTGATGTTATCTTAAATCGAATTAAGGATTTCCCTTATCTTAGCTACCTTTTCTACACTAAGAACTAACTTGGAGATTCTCTTTCAGCTGTTCTAAACAAGTTCTCATCTGTTTACAGTCATTTTCACTGAATTATTCATGTTTTCATGTAGTTTCCTATATTCTGCCTTCTGGTCCAGGTATAAGCTTTGCCCACTTTATCAAACAACTTCCTACACACTGTTATGAACTGAAGCAGCTCGGGAACATTGTCTCTCAACTGTGTTATAGAGTATAGTACTACATTTCAGAGAAGTGTAAGGCTTTCCAAAGCTGCCGAACGTGTTTCTTTCTCTATTTCAATGGTATTCTGCCTTGTATAACACACATTTACCACTCTAGTCTCCTTTAAGTAAAGAATATAGGATTCATACAGTGTTTCATGTGATATTAACTGGAATTAATATTTCCCGGATCTTAGCTACCATTTCTACACTAAGAACTGACTTGGAGAATCTCTTTCAGCTGTTCTAAAACAAGTTCTCATCTGTTTACAGTCATTTTCACTGAATTATTCATGTTTTCAAGTAGTTTCCTATATTCTGCCTTCTGGTCCAGGTATAAGCTTTGCCCACTTTATCAAACAACTTCCTACACACTTTTATGAACTGAGGCAGCTCGAGAACATTGTCTCTCAACTGTGTTATAGAGTGTAGTACTACATTTCAGTGACGTGTAAGGCTTTCCAAAGCTGCCGAACGTGTTTCTTTCTCTATTTCAATGGTATTCTGCCTTGTATAACATACATTTACCACTGAAGTCTCCTTTAAGTAAAGAATATAGGATTCATACAGTGTTTCATGTGATCTTAACTCGAATTAAGTATTTTCCGGATTTAGCTACCTTTTCTACACTAAGAACTGACTTGGAGAATCTCTTTCAGCTGTTCTAAAACAAGTTCTCAACTGTTTACAGTCATTTTAACTGAATTATTCATGTTTTCATGTAGTTTCCTATATTCTGCCTTCTGGTCCAAGTATAAGCTTTGCCCACTTTATCAAACAACTTCCTACACACTGTTCTAAACTGAGGCGGCTCGGGAACATTGTCTCTCAACTGTGTTATAGAGTGTAGTACTACATTTCAGTGAAGTGTAAGGCTTTCCAAAGCTGCCGAAGGTGTTTCTTTCTCTATTTCAATGGTATTCTGTCTTGTATAACACACATTTACCACTCTAGTCTCCTTTAAGTAATGAATATAGGATTCATACAGTGTTTGATGTTATCTTAAATCGAATTAAGGATTTCCCTTATCTTAGCTACCTTTTCTACACTAAGAACTAACTTGGAGATTCTCTTTCAGCTGTTCTAAACAAGTTCTCATCTGTTTACAGTCATTTTCACTGAATTATTCATGTTTTCATGTAGTTTCCTATATTCTGCCTTCTGGTCCAGGTATAAACTTTGCCCACTTTATCAAACAACTTCCTACACACTGTTATGAACTGAAGCAGCTCGGGAACATTGTCTCTCAACTGTGTTATAGAGTATAGTACTACATTTCAGAGAAGTGTAAGGCTTTCCAAAGCTGCCGAACGTGTTTCTTTCTCTATTTCAATGGTATTCTGCCTTGTATAACACACATTTACCACTCTAGTCTCCTTTAAGTAAAGAATATAGGATTCATACAGTGTTTCATGTGATATTAACTGGAATTAAGATTTCCCGGATCTTAGCTACCATTTCTACACTAAGAACTGACTTGGAGAATCTCTTTCAGCTGTTCTAAAACAAGTTCTCATCTGTTTACAGTCATTTTCACTGAATTATTCATGTTTTCAAGTAGTTTCCTATATTCTGCCTTCTGGTCCAGGTATAAGCTTTGCCCACTTTATCAAACAACTTCCTACACACTTTTATGAACTGAGGCAGCTCGAGAACATTGTCTCTCAACTGTGTTATAGAGTGTAGTACTACATTTCAGTGACGTGTAAGGCTTTCCAAAGCTGCCGAACGTGTTTCTTTCTCTATTTCAATGGTATTCTGCCTTGCATAACACACATTTACCACTCTAGTCTCCTTTAAGTAAAGAATATAGGATTCATACAGTGTTTCATGTAATCTTAACTCGAATAAAGGATTTCCCGGATCTTAGCTACCTTTTCTCCACTAAGAACTGACTTGGAGAATCTCTTTCAGCTGTTCTAAACTAGTTCTCATTTGTTTACAGTCATTTTCACTGAATTAATCATGTTTTCATGTAGTTTCCTATATTCTGCCTTCTGGCCCAAGTATAAGCTTTGCCCACTTTATCAAACAACTTCCTACACACTGTTCTGAACTGAGGCGGCTCGGGAACATTGTCTCTCAACTGTGTTATAGAGTGTAGTACTACATTTCAGTGAAGTGTAAGGCTTTCCAAAGCTGCCGAACGTGTTTCTTTCTCTATTTCAATGGTATTCTGCCTTGTATAACACACATTTACCACTCTAGTCTCCTTTAAGTAATGAATATAGGATTCATACAGTGTTTGATGTTATCTTAAATCGAATTAAGGATTTCCCTTATCTTAGCTACCTTTTCTACACTAAGAACTGACTTGGAGATTCTCTTTCAGCTGTTCTAAACAAGTTCTCATCTGTTTACAGTCATTTTCACTGAATTATTCATGTTTTCATGTAGTTTCCTATATTCTGCCTTCTGGCCCATGTATAAGCTTTGCCCACTTTATCAAACAACTTCCTAAACACTGTTATGAACTTAGGCAAGTAGGGAACATTGTCTCTCAACTGTGTTATAGAGTGTAGTACTACATTTCAGTGACGTGTAAGGCTTTCCAAAGCTGCCGAACGTGTTTCTTTCTCTATTTCAATGGTATTCTGCCTTGCATAACACACATTTACCACTCTAGTCTCCTTTAAGTAAAGAATATAGGATTCATACAGTGTTTCATGTAATCTTAACTCGAATGAAGGATTTCCCGGATCTTAGCTACCTTTTCTCCACTAAGAACTGACTTGGAGAATCTCTTTCAGCTGTTCTAAACAAGTTCTCATTTGATTACAGTCATTTTCACTGAATTAATCATGTTTTCATGTAGTTTCCTATATTCTGCCTTCTGGCCCAAGTATAAGCTTTGCCCACTTTATCAAACAACTTCCTACACACTGTTCTGAACTGAGGCGGCTCGGGAACATTGTCTCTCAACTGTGTTATAGAGTGTAGTACTACATTTCAGTGAAGTGTAAGGCTTTCCAAAGCTGCCGAACGTGTTTCTTTCTCTATTTCAATGGTATTCTGCCTTGTATAACACACATTTACCACTCTAGTCTCCTTTAAGTAATGAATATAGGATTCATACAGTGTTTGATGTTATCTTAAATCGAATTAAGGATTTCCCTTATCTTAGCTACCTTTTCTAAACTAAGAACTAACTTGGAGTTTCTCTTTAAGCTGTTCTAAACAAGTTCTCATCTGTTTACAGTCATTTTCACTGAATTATTCATGTTTTCATGTAGTTTCCTATATTCTGCTTTCTGGCCCAAGTATAAGCTTTGCCCACTTTATCAAACAACTTCCTACACACTGTTATGAACTTAGGCAAGTAGGGAACATTGTCTCTCAACTGTGTTATAGAGTGTAGTACTGCATTTCAGAGAAGTGTAAGGCTTTCCAAAGCTGCCGAACGTGTTTCTTTCTCTATTTCAATGGTATTCTGCCTTGTATAACACACATTTACCACTCTAGTCTCCTTTAAGTAAAGAATATAGGATTCATACAGTGTTTCATGTAATCTTAACTCGAATGAAGGATTTCCCGGATCTTAGCTACCTTTTCTCCACTAAGAACTGACTTGGAGAATCTCTTTCAGCTGTTCTAAACAAGTTCTCATTTGTTTACAGTCATTTTCACTGAATTAATCATGTTTTCATGTAGTTTCCTATATTCTGCCTTCTGGCCCAAGTATAAGCTTTGCCCACTTTATCAAACAACTTCCTACACACTGTTCTGAACTGAGGCGGCTCGGGAACATTGTCTCTCAACTGTGTTATAGAGTGTAGTACTACATTTAAGAGAAGTGTAAGGCTTTCCAAAGCTGCGGAACGTGTTTCTTTCTCTATTTCAATGGTATTCTGCCTTGTATAACACACATTTACCACTCTAGTCTCCTTTAAGTAAAGAATATAGGATTCATACAGTGTTTCATGTGATCTTAACTCAAATTAAGGATTTCCCTTATCTTAGCTACCTTTTCTACACTAAGAACTGACTTGGAGATTCTCTTTCAGCTGTTCTAAACAAGTTCTCATCTGTTTACAGTCATTTTCACTGAATTATTCATTTTTTCATGTAGTTTCCTATATTCTGCTTTCTGGCCCAAGTATAAGCTTTGCCCACTTTATCAAACAACTTCCTACACACTGTTATGAACTTAGGCAAGTAGGGAACATTGTCTCTCAATTGTGTTATAGAGTGTAGTACTACATTTCAGAGAAGTGTAAGGCTTTCCAAAGCTGCCGAACGTGTTTCTTTCTCTATTTCAATGGTATTCTGCCTTGTATAACACACATTTACCACTCTAGTCTCCTTTAAGTAAAGAATATAGGATTCATACAGTGTTTCATGTGATCTTAACTCAAATTAAGGATTTCCCTTATCTTAGCTACCTTTTCTACACTAAGAACTGACTTGGAGATTCTCTTTCAGCTGTTCTAAACAAGTTCTCATCTGTTTACAATCATTTTCACTGAATTATTCATGTTGTCATGTAGTTTCTTATATTCTGCTTTCTGGCCCAAGTATAAGCTTTGCCCACTTTATCAAACAACTTCCTACACACTGTTATGAACTTAGGCAAGTAGGGAACATTGTCTCTCAACTGTGTTATAGAGTGTA
This sequence comes from Pipistrellus hanaki, assembly GCF_964339955.1. Lineage (NCBI taxonomy): Eukaryota > Metazoa > Chordata > Mammalia > Chiroptera > Vespertilionidae > Pipistrellus > Pipistrellus hanaki. The sequence continues at coordinate 71,106,028 of NC_140514.1, read as the reverse complement.
GTACTACATTTCAGAGAAGTGTAAGGCTTTCCAAAGCTGCCGAACGTGTTCCTTTCTCTATTTCAATGGTATTCTGCCTTGAATAACACACATTTACCACTCTAGTCTCCTTTAAGTAATGAATATAGGATTCATACAGTGTTTGATGTTATCTTAAATCGAATTAAGGATTTCCCTTATCTTAGCTACCTTTTCTACACTAAGAACTGACTTGGAGATTCTCTTTCAGCTGTTCTAAACAAGTTCTCATCTGTTTACAGTCATTTTCACTTAATTATTCATTTTTTCATGTAGTTTCCTATATTCTGCTTTCTGGCCCAAGTATAAGCTTTGCCAACTTTATCAAACAACTTCCTACACACTGTTATGAACTTAGGCAAGTAGGGAACATTGTTTCTCAACTGTGTTATAGAGTGTAGTACTACATTTCAGAGAAGTGTAAGGCTTTCCAAAGCTGCCGAACGTGTTTCTTTCTCTATTTCAATGGTATTCTGCCTTGTATAACACAATTTTACCACTCTAGTCTCCTTTAAGTAAAGAATATAGGATTCATATAGTGTTTCATGTGATCTTAACTCAAATTTAGGATTTCCCTTATCTTAGCTACCTTTTCTACACTAAGAACTGACTTGGAGATTCTCTTTCAGCTGTTCTAAACAAGTTCTCATCTGTTTACAATCATTTTCACTGAATTATTCATGTTTTCATGTAGTTTCCTATATTCTGCTTTCTGGCCCAAGTATAAGCTTTGCCCACTTTATCAAACAACTTCCTACACACTGTTATGAACTTAGGCAAGTAGGGAACATTGTCTCTCAACTGTGTTATAGAGTGTAGTACTGCATTTCAGAGAAGTGTAAGGCTTTCCAAAGCTGCCGAACGTGTTTCTTTCTCTATTTCAATGGTATTCTGCCTTGTATAACACACATTTACCACTCTAGTCTCCTTTAAGTAAAGAATATAGGATTCATACAGTGTTTCATGTGATCTTAACTGGAATTAAGGATTTTCCGGATTTAGCTACCTTTTCTACACTAAGAACTGACTTGGAGATTCCCTTTCAGCTGTTCTAAACAAGTTCTCATTTGTTTACAGTCATTTTCACTGAATTAATCATGTTTTCATGTAGTTTCCTATATTCTGCCTTCTGGCCCAAGTATAAGCTTTGCCCACTTTAGCAAACAACTTCCTACACACTGTTATGAACTGAGGCAACTCGGGAACATTGTCTCTCAACTGTGTTATAGCGTGTAGTACTACATTTCAGTGAAGTGTAAGGCTTCCCAAAGCTGCCGAACGTGTTTCTTTCTCTATTTCAATGGTATTCTGCCTTGTATAACACACATTTACCACTCTAGTCTCATTTAAGTAAAGAATATAGGATTCATACAGTGTTTCATGTGATCTTAACTGGAATTAAGTTTTTCCCTTATCTTAGCTACCTTTTCTACAATAAGAACTGACTTGGAGAATATCTTTCAGCTATTCTAAAACAAGTTCTCATCTGTTTACAGTCATTTTCACTGAATTATTCATGTTTTCATGTACTTTCCTATATTCTGCCTTCTGGTGCAAGTATAAGCTTTGCCCACTTTATCAAACAACTTCCTACACACTGTTATGAACTGAGGCAGCTCGGGAACATTGTCTCTCAACTGTGTTATAGAGTGTAGTACTACATTTCAGTGAAGTGTAAGGCTTTCCAAAGCTGCCGAACATGTTTCTTTCTCTATTTCTATGGTATTCTGCGTTGTATAACACACATTTACCACTCTAGTCTCCTTTAAGTAATGAATATAGGATTCATAGAGTGTTTGATGTTATTTTAACTCAAATTAAGGATTTCCCTTATCTTAGCTACCTTTTCTACACTAAGAACTGACTTGGAGATTCTCTTTCAGGTGTTCTAAACAAGTTCTCATCTGTTTACAGTCATTTTCACTGAATTATTCATGTTTTCATGTAGTTTCCTATATTCTGCCTTCTGGCCCAAGTATAAGCTTTGCCCACTTTATCAAAAACTTCCTACACACTGTTATGAACTGAGGCAACTCGGGAACATTGTCTCTCAACTGTGTTATAGAGTGTAGTACTACATTTCAATGAAGTTTAAGGCTTTCCAAAGCTGCCAAACGTGTTTCTTTCTCTATTTCAATGGTATTCGGCCTTGCATAACACACATTTACCACTCTAGTCTCCTTTAAGTAATGAATATAGGATTCATACAGTGTTTCATGTGATCTTAACTGGAATTAAGGATTTCCCTTATCTTAGCTACCTTTTCTACACAGAGAACTGACTTGGAGATTCTCTTTCAGCTGTTCTAAGCAAGTTCTCATCTGTTTACAGTCATTTTCACTGAATTAATCATGTTTTCATGTTGTTTCCTATATTCTGCCTTCTGGCCCAAGTATAAGCTTTGCCCACTTTATCAAACAACTTCCTACACACTGCTATGACCTGAGGCAACTCGGGAACATTGTCTCTCAACTGTGTTATAGAGTGTAGTACTACATTTCAGTGAAGTTTAAGGCTTTCCAAAGCTGCCGAACGTGTTTCTTTCTCTATTTCAATGGTATTCGGCCTTGCATAACACACATTTACCACTCTAGTCTCCTTTAAGTAATGAATATAGGATTCATACAGTGTTTCATGTGATCTTAACTGGAATTAAGTATTTCCCTTATCTTAGCTACCTTTTCTACACTAAGAACTGACTTGGAGATTCTCTTTCAGGTGTTCTAAGCAAGTTCTCATCTGTTTATAGTCATTTTCACTGAATTATTCATGTTTTCATGTAGTTTCCTATATTCTGCCTTCTGGCCCATGTATAAGCTTTGCCCACTTTATCAAATACTTCCTACACACTGTTATGAACTGAGGCAGCTCGGGAACATTGTCTCTCAACTGTGTTATAGAGTGTAGTACTACATTTCAGTGAAGTTTAAGGCTTTCCAAAGCTGCCGAACGTGTTTCTTTCTCTATTTCAATGGTATTCGGCCTTGCATAACACACATTTACCACTCTAGTCTCCTTTAAGTAATGAATATAGGATTCATACAGTGTTTCATGTGATCTTAACTGGAATTAAAGACTTCCCTTATGTTAGCTACCTTTTCTACACTGAGAACTGACTTGGAGATTCTCTTTCAGCTGTTCTAAGCAAGTTCTCATCTGTTTACAGTCATTTTCACTGAATTAATCATGTTTTCATGTAGTTTCCTATATTCTGCCTTCTGGCCCAAGTATAAGCTTTGCCCACTTTATCAAACAACTTCCTACACACTGCTATGACCTGAGGCAACTCGGGAACATTGTCTCTCAACTGTGTTACAGAGTGTAGTACTACATTTCAGTGAAGTTTAACGCTTTCCAAAGGTGCCGAACGTGTTTCTTTCTCTATTTCAATGGTATTCTGCCTTGTATAACACACATTTACCGCTCTAGTCTCCTTTAAGTAAAGAATAAAGGATTCATACAGTGTTTGATGTTATCTTAACTCGAATTAAGGATTTCCCTTATCTTAGCTACCTTTTCTACACTAAGAACTGACTTGGAGATTCTCTTTCAGCTGTTCTAAACAAGTTCTCAACTGTTTACAGTCATTTTCACTGAATTATTCATGTTTTCATGTAGTTTCCTATATTCTGCCTTCTGGTCCAAGTATAAGCTTTGCCCACTTTATCAAACAACTTCCTACACACTGTTATGAACTGAGGCAGCTCGGGAACATTGTCTCTTAACTGTGTTATAGAGTGTAGTACTACATTTCAGAGAAGTGTAAGGCTTTCCAAAGCTGCCGAAAGTGTTTCTTTCTCTATTTCAATGGTATTCTGCCTTGTATAACACACATTTACCACTCTAGTCTCCTTTAAGTAAAGAATATTGGATTCATACAGTGTTTCATGTGATCTTAACTGGAATTAGATTTCCCAGATCTTAGCTATGGTTTCTACACTAAGAACTTACTTGGAGAATCTCTTTCAGCTGTTCTAAAACAAGTTCTCATCTGTTTACAGTCATTTTCACTGAATTATTCATGTTTTCAAGTAGTTTCCTATATTGGCCTTCTGGTCCAAGTATAAGCTTTGCCCACTTTATCAAACAGCTTCCTACACACTGTTATGAACTGAGGCAAGTAGGGAACATAGTCTCTCTAATGTGTTATAGAGTGTAGTACTACATTTCAGTGAAGTGTAAGGCTTTCCAAAGCTGCCGAACATGTTTCTTTCTCTATTTCAATGGTATTCGGCCTTGCATAACACACATTTACCACTGTAGTCTCCTTTAAGTAATGAATATAGGAATCATACAGTGTTTCATGTGATCTTAACTGGAATTAAGTATTTCCCTTATCTTAGCTACCTTTTCTACACTAAGAACTGACTTGGAGATTCTCTTTCAGCTGTTCTAAGAAAGTTCTCATCTGTTAAGAGTCATTTTCACTGAATTATTCATGTTTTCAAGTAGTTTCCTATATTCTGCCTTCTGGTGCAAGTATAAGCTTTGCCCACTTTATCAAACAGCTTCCTACACACTGTTATGAACTGAGGCAAGTAGGGAACATAGTCTCTCTAATGTGTTATAGAGTGTAGTACTACATTTCAGTGAAGTGTAAGGCTTTCCAAAGCTGCGGAACATGTTTCTTTCTCTATTTCAATGGTATTCTGCCTTGTATAACACACATTTACCACTCTAGTCTCCTTTCAGTAAAGAATATAGGATTCATACAGTGTTTCATGTGATCTTAACTGGAATTAAGGATTTCCCTTATCTTAGCTACCTTTTCTACACCAGGAACTGACTTGGAGAATATCTTTCAGCTGTTCTAAGCAAGTTCTCATCTGTTTACAGTCATTTTCAGTGAATTAATCATGTTTTCATGTAATTTCCTATATTCTGCCTTCTGGCCCAAGTATAAGCTTTGCCCACTTTATCAAACAACTTCCTACACACTGTTATGAACTGAGGCAACTCGGAAACATTGTCTCTCAACTGTGTTATAGAGTGTAGTACTACATTTCAGTGAAGTTTAAGGCTTTCCAAAGCTGCCAAACGTGTTTCTTTCTTTATTTCAATGGTATTCGGCCTTGCATAACACACATTTACCACTCTAGTCTCCTTTAAGTAATGAATATAGGATTCATACAGTGTTTCATGTGATCTTAACTGGAATTAAGGATTTCCCTTATCTTAGCTACCTTTTCTACACTGAGACATGACTTGGAGATTCTCTTTCAGCTGTTCTAAGCAAGTTCTCATCTGTTTACAGTCATTTTCACTGAATTAATCATGTTTTCATGTAGTTTCCTATATTCTGCCTTCTGGCCCAAGTATAAGCTTTGCCCACTTTATCAAAAACTTCCTACACACTGTTATGACCTGAGGAAACTCGGGAACATTGTCTCTCAACTGTGTTATAGAGTGTAGTACTACATTTCAGTGAAGTTTAACGCTTTCCAAAGGTGCCGAACGTGTTTCTTTCTCTATTTCAATGGTATTCTGCCTTGTATAACACACATTTACCGCTCTAGTCTCCTTTAAGTAAAGAATAAAGGATTCATACAGTGTTTGATGTTATCTTAACTCGAATTAAGGATTTCCCTTATCTTAGCTACCTTTTCTACACTAAGAACTGACTTGGAGATTCTCTTTCAGCTGTTCTAAACAAGTTCTCAACTGTTTACAGTCATTTTCACTGAATTATTCATGTTTTCATGTAGTTTCCTATATTCTGCCTTCTGGTCCAAGTATAAACTTTGCCCACTTTATCAAACAACTTCCTACACACTGTTATGAACTGAGGCAGCTCGGGAACATTGTCTCTTAACTGTGTTATAGAGTGTAGTACTACATTTCAGTGAAGTGTAACGCTTTCCAAAGCTGCCGAAAGTGTTTCTTTCTCTATTTCAATGGTATTCTGCCTTGTATAACACACATTTACCACTCTAGTCTCCTTTAAGTAAAGAATATTGGATTCATACAGTGTTTCATGTGATCTTAACTGGAATTAAGATTTCCCAGATCTTAGCTATCGTTTCTACACTAAGAACTTACTTGGAGAATCTCTTTCAGCTGTTCTAAAACAAGTTCTCATCTGTTTACAGTCATTTTCACTGAATTATTCATGTTTTCAAGTAGTTTCCTATATTCGGCCTTCTGGTCCAAGTATAAGCTTTGCCCACTTTATCAAACAGCTTCCTACACACTGTTATGAACTGAGGCAAGTAGGGAACATAGTCTCTCTAATGTGTTATAGAGTGTAGTACTACATTTCAGTGAAGTGTAAGGCTTTCCAAAGCTGCCGAACATGTTTCTTTCTCTATTTCAATGGTATTCTGCCTTGTATAACACACATTTACCACTCTAGTCTCCTTTCCGTAAAGAATATAGGATTCATACAGTGTTTCATGTGATCTTAACTGGAATTAAGGATTTCCCTTATCTTAGCTACCTTTTCTACGCTAAGAACTGACTTGGAGAATATCTTTCAGCTGTTCTAAAACAAGTTCTCATCTGTTTACAGTCATTTTCACTGAATTATTCATGTTATCATGTAGTTTCCTATATTCTGCCTTCTGGCCCAAGTATAAGCTTTGCCCACTTTATCAAATAACTTCCTACACACTGTTATGAACTGAGGCAGCTCGGGAACATTGTCTCTCAACTGTGTTATAGAGTGTAGTACTACATTTCAGTGAAGTGTAAGGCTTTCCAAAGCTGCAGAGCGTGTTTCTTTCTCTATTTCAATGGTATTCTGCCTTGTATAACACACATTTACCACTCTAGTCTCTTTTAAGTAATGAATATAGGATTCATACAGTGTTTCATGTGATCTTAACTGGAATTAAGTATTTCCCTTATCTTAGCTACCTTTTCTACACTAAGAACTGACTTGGCGATTCTCTTTCAGCTGTTCTAAGCAAGTTCTCATCTGTTTACAGTCATTTTCACTGAATTATTCATGTTTTCATGTAGTTTCCTATATTCTGCCTTCTGGTGCAAGTATAAGCTTTGCCCACTTTATCAAACAGCTTCCTACACACTGTTATGAACTGAGCCAAGTAGGGAACATAGTCTCTCTAATGTGTTATAGAGTGTAGTACTACATTTCAGTGAAGTGTAAGGCTTTCCAAAGCTGCCGAACATGTTTCTTTCTCTATTTGAATGGTATTCTGCCTTGTATAACACACATTTACCACTCTAGTCTCCTTTCAGTAAAGAATATAGGATTCATACAGTGTTTCATGTGATCTTAACTGGAATTAAGATTTCCCTTATCTTAGCTACCTTTTCTACACTAAGAACTGACTTGGAGAATCTCTTTCAGCTGTTCTAAACAAGTTCTCATCTGTTTACAGTCATTTTCACTGTATTATTCATGTTTTCATGTAGTTTCCTATATTCTGCCTTCTGGCCCAAGTATAAGCTTTGCCCACTTTATCAAAAACTTCCTACACACTGTTATGAACTGAGGCAACTTGGGAACATTGTCTCTCAACTGTGTTATAGAGTGTAGTACTACATTTCAGTGAAGTTTAAGGCTTTCCAAAGCTGCCAAACGTGTTTCTTTCTCTATTTCAATGGTATTCGGCCTTGCATAACACACATTTACCACTCTAGTCTCCTTTAAGTAATGAATATAGGATTCATACAGTGTTTCATGTGATCTTAACTCAAATTAAGGATTTCCCTTATCTTAGCTACCTTTTATACACTAAGAACTGACTTGGAGTTTCTCTTTCAGGTGTTCTAAACAAGTTCTCATCTGTTTACAGTCATTTTCACTGAATTATTCATGTTTTCATGTAGTTTCCTATATTCTGCCTTCTGGCCCAAGTATAAGCTTTGCCCACTTTATCAAAAACTTCCTAAACACTGTTATGAACTGAGGCAACTCGGGAACATTGTCTCTCAACTGTGTTATAGAGTGTAGTACTACATTTCAGTGAAGTTTAAGGCTTTCCAAAGCTGCTGAACGTGTTTCTTTCTCTATTTCAATGGTATTCGGCCTTGCATAACACACATTTACCACTCTAGTCTCCTTTAAGTAATGAATATAGGATTCATACAGTGTTTCATGTGATCTTAACTGGAATTAAGGATTTCCCTTATCTTAGCTACCTTTTCTACACTAAGAACTGACTTGGAGATTCTCTTTCAGCTGTTCTAAGCAAGTTCTCATCTGTTTACAGTCATTTTCACTGAATTAATCATGTTTTCATGTAGTTTCCTATATTCTGCCTTCTGGCCCAAGTATAAGCTTTGCCCACTTTATCAAACAACTTCCTACACACTGTTATGAACTGAGGCAACTCGGGAACATTGTCTATCAACTGTGTTATAGCATGTAGTAGTACATTTCAGTGAAGTGTAAGGCTTTCCAAAGCTGCCGATTGTGTTTCTTTCTCTATTTCAATGGTATTCTGCCTTGTAAAACACACATTTACCACTCTAAGCTCCTTTAAGTAATGAATATAGGATTCATACAGTGTTTCATGTGATCTTAACTGGAATTAAGGATTTCCCTTATCTTAGCTACCTTTTCTACACTGAGAACTGACTTGGAGAATCTCTTTCAGCTGTTCTAAACAAGTTCTCATCTGTTTACAGTGATTTTCACTGAATTATTCATGTTTTCATGTACTTTCCTATATTCTGCCTTCTGGCCCAAGTATAAGCTTTGCCCACTTTATCAAAAACTTCCTACACACTGTTATGAACTGAGGCAACTCGGGAACATTGTCTCTCAACTGTGTTATAGAGTGTAGTACTACATTTCAGTGAAGTTTAAGGCTTTCCAAAGCTGCCAAACGTGTTTCTTTCTCTATTTCAATGGTATTCGGCCTTGCATAACACACATTTACCACTCTAGTCTCCTTTAAGTAATGAATATAGAATTCATACAGTGTTTCATGTGATCTTAACTGGAATTAAGGATTTCCCTTATCTTAGCTACCTTTTCCACACTAAGAACTGACTTGGAGATTCTCTTTCAGCTGTTCTAAGCAAGTTCTCATCTGTTTACAGTCATTTTCACTGAATTAATCATGTTTTCATGTAGTTTCCTATATTCTGCCTTCTGGCCCAAGTATGAGCTTTGCCCACTTTATCAAACAACTTCCTACACACTGTTATAAACTGAGGCAACTCGGGAACATTGTCTCTCAACTGTGTTATAGAGTGTAGTACTACATTTCAGTGAAGTTTAAGGCTTTCCAAAGCTGCCAAACGTGTTTCTTTCTTTATTTCAATGGTATTCGGCCTTGCATAACACACATTTACCACTCTAGTCTCCTTTAAGTAATGAATATAGGATTCATACAGTGTTTCATGTGATCTTAACTGGAATTAAGGATTTCCCTTATCTTAGCTACCTTTTCTACACTGAGAACTGACTTGGAGATTCTCTTTCAGCTGTTCTAAGCAAGTTCTCATCTGTTTACAGTCATTTTCACTGAATTAATCATGTTTTCATGTAGTTTCCTATATTCTGCCTTCTGGCCCAAGTATAAGCTTTGCCCACTTTATCAAAAACTTCCTACACACTGTTATGACCTGAGGCAACTCGGGAACATTGTCTCTCAACTGTGTTATAGAGTGTAGTACTACATTTCAGTGAAGTTTAACGCTTTCAAAAGGTGCCGAACGTGTTTCTTTCTCTATTTCAATGGTATTCTGCCTTGTATAACACACATTTACCGCTCTAGTCTCCTTTAAGTAAAGAATAAAGGATTCATACAGTGTTTGATGTTATCTTAACTCGAATTAAGGATTTCCCTTATCTTAGCTACCTTTTCTACACTAAGAACTGACTTGGAGATTCTCTTTCAGCTGTTCTAAACAAGTTCTCAACTGTTTACAGTCATTTTCACTGAATTATTCATGTTTTCATGTAGTTTCCTATATTCTGCCTTCTGGTCCAAGTATAAGCTTTGCCCACTTTATCAAACAACTTCCTACACACTGTTATGAACTGAGGCAGTTCGGGAACATTGTCTCTTAACTGTGTTATAGAGTGTAGTACTACATTTCAGTGAAGTGTAACGCTTTCCAAAGCTGCCGAAAGTGTTTCTTTCTCTATTTCAATGGTATTCTGCCTTGTATAACACACATTTACCACTCTAGTCTCCTTTAAGTAAAGAATATTGGATTCATACAGTGTTTCATGTGATCTTAACTGGAATTAAGATTTCTCAGATCTTAGCTATCGTTTCTACACTAAGAACTTACTTGGAGAATCTCTTTCAGCTGTTCTAAAACAAGTTCTCATCTGTTTACAGTCATTTTCACTGAATTATTCATGTTTTCAAGTAGTTTCCTATATTCGGCCTTCTGGTCCAAGTATAAGCTTTGCCCACTTTATCAAACAGCTTCCTACACACTGTTATGAACTGAGGCAAGTAGGGAACATAGTCTCTCTAATGTGTTATAGAGTGTAGTACTACATTTCAGTGAAGTGTAAGGCTTTCCAAAGCTGCCGAACATGTTTCTTTCTCTATTTCAATGGTATTCTGCCTTGTATAACACACATTTACCACTCTAGTCTCCTTTCAGTAAAGAATATAGGATTCATACAGTGTTTCATGTGATCTTAACTGGAATTAAGGATTTCCCTTATCTTAGCTACCTTTTCTACGCTAAGAACTGACTTGGAGAATATCTTTCAGCTGTTCTAAAACAAGTTCTCATCTGTTTACAGTCATTTTCACTGAATTATTCATGTTATCATGTAGTTTCCTATATTCTGCCTTCTGGCCCAAGTATAAGCTTTGCCCACTTTATCAAATAACTTCCTACACACTGTTATGAACTGAGGCAGCTCGGGAACATTGTCTCTCAACTGTGTTATAGAGTGTAGTACTACATTTCAGTGAAGTGTAAGGCTTTCCAAAGCTGCAGAGCGTGTTTCTTTCTCTATTTCAATGGTATTCTGCCTTGTATAACACACATTTACCACTCTAGTCTCTTTTAAGTAATGAATATAGGATTCATACAGTGTTTCATGTGATCTTAACTGGAATTAAGTATTTCCCTTATCTTAGCTACCTTTTCTACACTAAGATCTGACTTGGCGATTCTCTTTCAGCTGTTCTAAGCAAGTTCTCATCTGTTTACAGTCATTTTCACTGAATTATTCATGTTTTCATGTAGTTTCCTATATTCTGCCTTCTGGTCCAAGTATAAGCTTTGCCCACTTTATCAAACAACTTCCTACACACTATTATGAACTGAGGCAGCTCGGGAACATTGTCTCTTAACTGTGTTATAGAGTGTAGTACTACATTTCAGAGAAGTGTAAGGCTTTCCAAAGCTGCCGAAAGTGTTTCTTTCTCTATTTCAATGGTATTCTGCCTTGTATAACACACATTTACCACTCTAGTCTCCTTTAAGTAAAGAATATTGGATTCATACAGTGTTTCATGTGATCTTAACTGGAATTAGATTTCCCAGATCTTAGCTATGGTTTCTACACTAAGAACTTACTTGGAGAATCTCTTTCAGCTGTTCTAAAACAAGTTCTCATCTGTTTACAGTCATTTTCACTGAATTATTCATGTTTTCAAGTAGTTTCCTATATTGGCCTTCTGGTCCAAGTATAAGCTTTGCCCACTTTATCAAACAGCTTCCTACACACTGTTATGAACTGAGGCAAGTAGGGAACATAGTCTCTGTAATGTGTTATAGAGTGTAGTACTACATTTCAGTGAAGTGTAAGGCTTTCCAAAGCTGCCGAACATGTTTCTTTCTCTATTTCAATGGTATTCGGCCTTGCATAACACACATTTACCACTGTAGTCTCCTTTAAGTAATGAATATAGGAATCATACAGTGTTTCATGTGATCTTAACTGGAATTAAGTATTTCCCTTATCTTAGCTACCTTTTCTACACTAAGAACTGACTTGGAGATTCTCTTTCAGCTGTTCTAAGAAAGTTCTCATCTGTTAAGAGTCATTTTCACTGAATTATTCATGTTTTCAAGTAGTTTCCTATATTCTGCCTTCTGGTGCAAGTATAAGCTTTGCCCACTTTATCAAACAGCTTCCTACACACTGTTATGAACTGAGGCAAGTAGGGAACATAGTCTCTCTAATGTGTTATAGAGTGTAGTACTACATTTCAGTGAAGTGTAAGGCTTTCCAAAGCTGCGGAACATGTTTCTTTCTCTATTTCAATGGTATTCTGCCTTGCATAACACACATTTACCACTCTAGTCTCCTTTCAGTAAAGAATATAGGATTCATACAGTGTTTCATGTGATCTTAACTGGAATTAAGGATTTCCCTTATCTTAGCTACCTTTTCTACACCAGGAACTGACTTGGAGAATATCTTTCAGCTGTTCTAAAACAAGTTCTCATCTGTTTACAGTCATTTTCACTGAATTATTCATGTTTTCATGTAGTTTCCTATATTCTGCCTTCTGGCCCAAGTATAAGCTTTGCCCACTTTATCAAAAACTTCCTACACACTGTTATGAACTGAGGCAACTCGGGAACATTGTCTCTCAACTGTGTTATAGAGTGTAGTACTACATTTCAGTGAAGTTTAAGGCTTTCCAAAGCTGCCAAACGTGTTTCTTTCTCTATTTCAATGGTATTCGGCGTTGCATAACACACATTTACCACTCTAGTCTCCTTTAAGTAATGAATATAGGATTCATACAGTGTTTCATGTGATCTTAACAGGAATTAAGAATTTCCCTTATCTTAGCTACCTTTTCTACACTAAGAACTGACTTGGAGATTCTCTTTCAGCTGTTCTAAGCAAGTTCTCATCTGTTTACAGTCATTTTCAGTGAATTAATCATGTTTTCATGTAATTTCCTATATTCTGCCTTCTGGCCCAAGTATAAGCTTTGCCCACTTTATCAAACAACTTCCTACACACTGTTATGAACTGAGGCAACTCGGAAACATTGTCTCTCAACTGTGTTATAGAGTGTAGTACTACATTTCAGTGAAGTTTAAGGCTTTCCAAAGCTGCCAAACGTGTTTCTTTCTTTATTTCAATGGTATTCGGCCTTGCATAACACACATTTACCACTCTAGTCTCCTTTAAGTAATGAATATAGGATTCATACAGTGTTTCATGTGATCTTAACTGGAATTAAGGATTTCCCTTATCTTAGCTACCTTTTCTACACTGAGACATGACTTGGAGATTCTCTTTCAGCTGTTCTAAGCAAGTTCTCATCTGTTTACAGTCATTTTCACTGAATTAATCATGTTTTCATGTAGTTTCCTATATTCTGCCTTCTGGCCCATGTATAAGCTTTGCCCACTTTATCAAAAACTTCCTACACACTGTTATGACCTGAGGAAACTCGGGAACATTGTCTCTCAACTGTGTTATAGAGTGTAGTACTACATTTCAGTGAAGTTTAACGCTTTCCAAAGGTGCCGAACGTGTTTCTTTCTCTATTTCAATGGTATTCTGCCTTGTATAACACACATTTACCGCTCTAGTCTCCTTTAAGTAAAGAATAAAGGATTCATACAGTGTTTGATGTTATCTTAACTCGAATTAAGGATTTCCCTTATCTTAGCTACCTTTTCTACACTAAGAACTGACTTGGAGATTCTCTTTCAGCTGTTCTAAACAAGTTCTCAACTGTTTACAGTCATTTTCACTGAATTATTCATGTTTTCATGTAGTTTCCTATATTCTGCCTTCTGGTCCAAGTATAAACTTTGCCCACTTTATCAAACAACTTCCTACACACTGTTATGAACTGAGGCAGCTCGGGAACATTGTCTCTTAACTGTGTTATAGAGTGTAGTACTACATTTCAGTGAAGTGTAACGCTTTCCAAAGCTGCCGAAAGTGTTTCTTTCTCTATTTCAATGGTATTCTGCCTTGTATAACACACATTTACCACTCTAGTCTCCTTTAAGTAAAGAATATTGGATTCATACAGTGTTTCATGTGATCTTAACTGGAATTAAGATTTCCCAGATCTTAGCTATCGTTTCTACACTAAGAACTTACTTGGAGAATCTCTTTCAGCTGTTCTAAAACAAGTTCTCATCTGTTTACAGTCATTTTCACTGAATTATTCATGTTTTCAAGTAGTTTCCTATATTCGGCCTTCTGGTCCAAGTATAAGCTTTGCCCACTTTATCAAACAGCTTCCTACACACTGTTATGAACTGAGGCAAGTAGGGAACATAGTCTCTCTAATGTGTTATAGAGTGTAGTACTACATTTCAGTGAAGTGTAAGGCTTTCCAAAGCTGCCGAACATGTTTCTTTCTCTATTTCAATGGTATTCTGCCTTGTATAACACACATTTACCACTCTAGTCTCCTTTCCGTAAAGAATATAGGATTCATACAGTGTTTCATGTGATCTTAACTGGAATTAAGGATTTCCCTTATCTTAGCTACCTTTTCTACGCTAAGAACTGACTTGGAGAATATCTTTCAGCTGTTCTAAAACAAGTTCTCATCTGTTTACAGTCATTTTCACTGAATTATTCATGTTATCATGTAGTTTCCTATATTCTGCCTTCTGGCCCAAGTATAAGCTTTGCCCACTTTATCAAATAACTTCCTACACACTGTTATGAACTGAGGCAGCTCGGGAACATTGTCTCTCAACTGTGTTATAGAGTGTAGTACTACATTTCAGTGAAGTGTAAGGCTTTCCAAAGCTGCAGAGCGTGTTTCTTTCTCTATTTCAATGGTATTCTGCCTTGTATAACACACATTTACCACTCTAGTCTCTTTTAAGTAATGAATATAGGATTCATACAGTGTTTCATGTGATCTTAACTGGAATTAAGTATTTCCCTTATCTTAGCTACCTTTTCTACACTAAGAACTGACTTGGCGATTCTCTTTCAGCTGTTCTAAGCAAGTTCTCATCTGTTTACAGTCATTTTCACGGAATTATTCATGTTTTCATGTAGTTTCCTATATTCTGCCTTCTGGTCCAAGTATAAGCTTTGCCCACTTTATCAAACAACTTCCTACACACTGTTATGAACTGAGGCAGCTCGGGAACATTGTCTCTTAACTGTGTTATAGAGTGTAGTACTACATTTCAGAGAAGTGTAAGGCTTTCCAAAACTGCCGAAAGTGTTTCTTTCTCTATTTCAATGGTATTCTGCCTTGTATAACACACATTTACCACTCTAGTCTCCTTTAAGTAAAGAATATTGGATTCATACAGTGTTTCATGTGATCTTAACTGGAATTAGATTTCCCAGATCTTAGCTATGGTTTCTACACTAAGAACTTACTTGGAGAATCTCTTTCAGCTGTTCTAAAACAAGTTCTCATCTGTTTACAGTCATTTTCACTGAATTATTCATGTTTTCAAGTAGTTTCCTATATTGGCCTTCTGGTCCAAGTATAAGCTTTGCCCACTTTATCAAACAGCTTCCTACACACTGTTATGAACTGAGGCAAGTAGGGAACATAGTCTCTCTAATGTGTTATAGAGTGTAGTACTACATTTCAGTGAAGTGTAAGGCTTTCCAAAGCTGCCGAACATGTTTCTTTCTCTATTTCAATGGTATTCGGCCTTGCATAACACACATTTACCACTGTAGTCTCCTTTAAGTAATGAATATAGGAATCATACAGTGTTTCATGTGATCTTAACTGGAATTAAGTATTTCCCTTATCTTAGCTACCTTTTCTACACTAAGAACTGACTTGGAGATTCTCTTTCAGCTGTTCTAAGAAAGTTCTCATCTGTTAAGAGTCATTTTCACTGAATTATTCATGTTTTCAAGTAGTTTCCTATATTCTGCCTTCTGGTGCAAGTATAAGCTTTGCCCACTTTATCAAACAGCTTCCTACACACTGTTATGAACTGAGGCAAGTAGGGAACATAGTCTCTCTAATGTGTTATAGAGTGTAGTACTACATTTCAGTGAAGTGTAAGGCTTTCCAAAGCTGCGGAACATGTTTCTTTCTCTATTTCAATGGTATTCTGCCTTGTATAACACACATTTACCACTCTAGTCTCCTTTCAGTAAAGAATATAGGATTCATACAGTGTTTCATGTGATCTTAACTGGAATTAAGGATTTCCCTTATCTTAGCTACCTTTTCTACACCAGGAACTGACTTGGAGAATATCTTTCAGCTGTTCTAAAACAAGTTCTCATCTGTTTACAGTCATTTTCACTGAATTATTCATGTTTTCATGTAGTTTCCTATATTCTGCCTTCTGGCCCAAGTATAAGCTTTGCCCACTTTATCAAAAACTTCCTACACACTGTTATGAACTGAGGCAACTCGGGAACATTGTCTCTCAACTGTGTTATAGAGTGTAGTACTACATTTCAGTGAAGTTTAAGGCTTTCCAAAGCTGCCAAACGTGTTTCTTTCTCTATTTCAATGGTATTCGGCGTTGCATAACACACATTTACCACTCTAGTCTCCTTTAAGTAATGAATATAGGATTCATACAGTGTTTCATGTGATCTTAACAGGAATTAAGAATTTCCCTTATCTTAGCTACCTTTTCTACACTAAGAACTGACTTGGAGATTCTCTTTCAGCTGTTCTAAGCAAGTTCTCATCTGTTTACAGTCATTTTCAGTGAATTAATCATGTTTTCATGTAATTTCCTATATTCTGCCTTCTGGCCCAAGTATAAGCTTTGCCCACTTTATCAAACAACTTCCTACACACTGTTATGAACTGAGGCAACTCGGAAACATTGTCTCTCAACTGTGTTATAGAGTGTAGTACTACATTTCAGTGAAGTTTAAGGCTTTCCAAAGCTGCCAAACGTGTTTCTTTCTTTATTTCAATGGTATTCGGCCTTGCATAACACACATTTACCACTCTAGTCTCCTTTAAGTAATGAATATAGGATTCATACAGTGTTTCATGTGATCTTAACTGGAATTAAGGATTTCCCTTATCTTAGCTACCTTTTCTACACTGAGACATGACTTGGAGATTCTCTTTCAGCTGTTCTAAGCAAGTTCTCATCTGTTTACAGTCATTTTCACTGAATTAATCATGTTTTCATGTAGTTTCCTATATTCTGCCTTCTGGCCCAAGTATAAGCTTTGCCCACTTTATCAAAAACTTCCTACACACTGTTATGACCTGAGGAAACTCGGGAACATTGTCTCTCAACTGTGTTATAGAGTGTAGTACTACATTTCAGTGAAGTTTAACGCTTTCCAAAGGTGCCGAACGTGTTTCTTTCTCTATTTCAATGGTATTCTGCCTTGTATAACACACATTTACCGCTCTAGTCTCCTTTAAGTAAAGAATAAAGGATTCATACAGTGTTTGATGTTATCTTAACTCGAATTAAGGATTTCCCTTATCTTAGCTACCTTTTCTACACTAAGAACTGACTTGGAGATTCTCTTTCAGCTGTTCTAAACAAGTTCTCAACTGTTTACAGTCATTTTCACTGAATTATTCATGTTTTCATGTAGTTTCCTATATTCTGCCTTCTGGTCCAAGTATAAACTTTGCCCACTTTATCAAACAACTTCCTACACACTGTTATGAACTGAGGCAGCTCGGGAACATTGTCTCTTAACTGTGTTATAGAGTGTAGTACTACATTTCAGTGAAGTGTAACGCTTTCCAAAGCTGCCGAAAGTGTTTCTTTCTCTATTTCAATGGTATTCTGCCTTGTATAACACACATTTACCACTCTAGTCTCCTTTAAGTAAAGAATATTGGATTCATACAGTGTTTCATGTGATCTTAACTGGAATTAAGATTTCCCAGATCTTAGCTATCGTTTCTACACTAAGAACTTACTTGGAGAATCTCTTTCAGCTGTTCTAAAACAAGTTCTCATCTGTTTACAGTCATTTTCACTGAATTATTCATGTTTTCAAGTAGTTTCCTATATTCGGCCTTCTGGTCCAAGTATAAGCTTTGCCCACTTTATCAAACAGCTTCCTACACACTGTTATGAACTGAGGCAAGTAGGGAACATAGTCTCTCTAATGTGTTATAGAGTGTAGTACTACATTTCAGTGAAGTGTAAGGCTTTCCAAAGCTGCCGAACATGTTTCTTTCTCTATTTCAATGGTATTCTGCCTTGTATAACACACATTTACCACTCTAGTCTCCTTTCCGTAAAGAATATAGGATTCATACAGTGTTTCATGTGATCTTAACTGGAATTAAGGATTTCCCTTATCTTAGCTACCTTTTCTACGCTAAGAACTGACTTGGAGAATATCTTTCAGCTGTTCTAAAACAAGTTCTCATCTGTTTACAGTCATTTTCACTGAATTATTCATGTTATCATGTAGTTTCCTATATTCTGCCTTCTGGCCCAAGTATAAGCTTTGCCCACTTTATCAAATAACTTCCTACACACTGTTATGAACTGAGGCAGCTCGGGAACATTGTCTCTCAACTGTGTTATAGAGTGTAGTACTACATTTCAGTGAAGTGTAAGGCTTTCCAAAGCTGCAGAGCGTGTTTCTTTCTCTATTTCAATGGTATTCTGCCTTGTATAACACACATTTACCACTCTAGTCTCTTTTAAGTAATGAATATAGGATTCATACAGTGTTTCATGTGATCTTAACTGGAATTAAGTATTTCCCTTATCTTAGCTACCTTTTCTACACTAAGAACTGACTTGGCGATTCTCTTTCAGCTGTTCTAAGCAAGTTCTCATCTGTTTACAGTCATTTTCACGGAATTATTCATGTTTTCATGTAGTTTCCTATATTCTGCCTTCTGGTCCAAGTATAAGCTTTGCCCACTTTATCAAACAACTTCCTACACACTGTTATGAACTGAGGCAGCTCGGGAACATTGTCTCTTAACTGTGTTATAGAGTGTAGTACTACATTTCAGAGAAGTGTAAGGCTTTCCAAAGCTGCCGAAAGTGTTTCTTTCTCTATTTCAATGGTATTCTGCCTTGTATAACACACATTTACCACTCTAGTCTCCTTTAAGTAAAGAATATTGGATTCATACAGTGTTTCATGTGATCTTAACTGGAATTAGATTTCCCAGATCTTAGCTATGGTTTCTACACTAAGAACTTACTTGGAGAATCTCTTTCAGCTGTTCTAAAACAAGTTCTCATCTGTTTACAGTCATTTTCACTGAATTATTCATGTTTTCAAGTAGTTTCCTATATTGGCCTTCTGGTCCAAGTATAAGCTTTGCCCACTTTATCAAACAGCTTCCTACACACTGTTATGAACTGAGGCAAGTAGGGAACATAGTCTCTCTAATGTGTTATAGAGTGTAGTACTACATTTCAGTGAAGTGTAAGGCTTTCCAAAGCTGCCGAACATGTTTCTTTCTCTATTTCAATGGTATTCGGCCTTGCATAACACACATTTACCACTGTAGTCTCCTTTAAGTAATGAATATAGGAATCATACAGTGTTTCATGTGATCTTAACTGGAATTAAGTATTTCCCTTATCTTAGCTACCTTTTCTACACTAAGAACTGACTTGGAGATTCTCTTTCAGCTGTTCTAAGAAAGTTCTCATCTGTTAAGAGTCATTTTCACTGAATTATTCATGTTTTCAAGTAGTTTCCTATATTCTGCCTTCTGGTGCAAGTATAAGCTTTGCCCACTTTATCAAACAGCTTCCTACACACTGTTATGAACTGAGGCAAGTAGGGAACATAGTCTCTCTAATGTGTTATAGAGTGTAGTACTACATTTCAGTGAAGTGTAAGGCTTTCCAAAGCTGCGGAACATGTTTCTTTCTCTATTTCAATGGTATTCTGCCTTGTATAACACACATTTACCACTCTAGTCTCCTTTCAGTAAAGAATATAGGATTCATACAGTGTTTCATGTGATCTTAACTGGAATTAAGGATTTCCCTTATCTTAGCTACCTTTTCTACACCAGGAACTGACTTGGAGAATATCTTTCAGCTGTTCTAAAACAAGTTCTCATCTGTTTACAGTCATTTTCACTGAATTATTCATGTTTTCATGTAGTTTCCTATATTCTGCCTTCTGGCCCAAGTATAAGCTTTGCCCACTTTATCAAAAACTTCCTACACACTGTTATGAACTGAGGCAACTCGGGAACATTGTCTCTCAACTGTGTTATAGAGTGTAGTACTACATTTCAGTGAAGTTTAAGGCTTTCCAAAGCTGCCAAACGTGTTTCTTTCTCTATTTCAATGGTATTCGGCGTTGCATAACACACATTTACCACTCTAGTCTCCTTTAAGTAATGAATATAGGATTCATACAGTGTTTCATGTGATCTTAACAGGAATTAAGAATTTCCCTTATCTTAGCTACCTTTTCTACACTAAGAACTGACTTGGAGATTCTCTTTCAGCTGTTCTAAGCAAGTTCTCATCTGTTTACAGTCATTTTCAGTGAATTAATCATGTTTTCATGTAATTTCCTATATTCTGCCTTCTGGCCCAAGTATAAGCTTTGCCCACTTTATCAAACAACTTCCTACACACTGTTATGAACTGAGGCAACTCGGAAACATTGTCTCTCAACTGTGTTATAGAGTGTAGTACTACATTTCAGTGAAGTTTAAGGCTTTCCAAAGCTGCCAAACGTGTTTCTTTCTTTATTTCAATGGTATTCGGCCTTGCATAACACACATTTACCACTCTAGTCTCCTTTAAGTAATGAATATAGGATTCATACAGTGTTTCATGTGATCTTAACTGGAATTAAGGATTTCCCTTATCTTAGCTACCTTTTCTACACTGAGACATGACTTGGAGATTCTCTTTCAGCTGTTCTAAGCAAGTTCTCATCTGTTTACAGTCATTTTCACTGAATTAATCATGTTTTCATGTAGTTTCCTATATTCTGCCTTCTGGCCCAAGTATAAGCTTTGCCCACTTTATCAAAAACTTCCTACACACTGTTATGACCTGAGGAAACTCGGGAACATTGTCTCTCAACTGTGTTATAGAGTGTAGTACTACATTTCAGTGAAGTTTAACGCTTTCCAAAGGTGCCGAACGTGTTTCTTTCTCTATTTCAATGGTATTCTGCCTTGTATAACACACATTTACCGCTCTAGTCTCCTTTAAGTAAAGAATAAAGGATTCATACAGTGTTTGATGTTATCTTAACTCGAATTAAGGATTTCCCTTATCTTAGCTACCTTTTCTACACTAAGAACTGACTTGGAGATTCTCTTTCAGCTGTTCTAAACAAGTTCTCAACTGTTTACAGTCATTTTCACTGAATTATTCATGTTTTCATGTAGTTTCCTATATTCTGCCTTCTGGTCCAAGTATAAACTTTGCCCACTTTATCAAACAACTTCCTACACACTGTTATGAACTGAGGCAGCTCGGGAACATTGTCTCTTAACTGTGTTATAGAGTGTAGTACTACATTTCAGTGAAGTGTAACGCTTTCCAAAGCTGCCGAAAGTGTTTCTTTCTCTATTTCAATGGTATTCTGCCTTGTATAACACACATTTACCACTCTAGTCTCCTTTAAGTAAAGAATATTGGATTCATACAGTGTTTCATGTGATCTTAACTGGAATTAAGATTTCCCAGATCTTAGCTATCGTTTCTACACTAAGAACTTACTTGGAGAATCTCTTTCAGCTGTTCTAAAACAAGTTCTCATCTGTTTACAGTCATTTTCACTGAATTATTCATGTTTTCAAGTAGTTTCCTATATTCGGCCTTCTGGTCCAAGTATAAGCTTTGCCCACTTTATCAAACAGCTTCCTACACACTGTTATGAACTGAGGCAAGTAGGGAACATAGTCTCTCTAATGTGTTATAGAGTGTAGTACTACATTTCAGTGAAGTGTAAGGCTTTCCAAAGCTGCCGAACATGTTTCTTTCTCTATTTCAATGGTATTCTGCCTTGTATAACACACATTTACCACTCTAGTCTCCTTTCCGTAAAGAATATAGGATTCATACAGTGTTTCATGTGATCTTAACTGGAATTAAGGATTTCCCTTATCTTAGCTACCTTTTCTACGCTAAGAACTGACTTGGAGAATATCTTTCAGCTGTTCTAAAACAAGTTCTCATCTGTTTACAGTCATTTTCACTGAATTATTCATGTTATCATGTAGTTTCCTATATTCTGCCTTCTGGCCCAAGTATAAGCTTTGCCCACTTTATCAAATAACTTCCTACACACTGTTATGAACTGAGGCAGCTCGGGAACATTGTCTCTCAACTGTGTTATAGAGTGTAGTACTACATTTCAGTGAAGTGTAAGGCTTTCCAAAGCTGCAGAGCGTGTTTCTTTCTCTATTTCAATGGTATTCTGCCTTGTATAACACACATTTACCACTCTAGTCTCTTTTAAGTAATGAATATAGGATTCATACAGTGTTTCATGTGATCTTAACTGGAATTAAGTATTTCCCTTATCTTAGCTACCTTTTCTACACTAAGAACTGACTTGGCGATTCTCTTTCAGCTGTTCTAAGCAAGTTCTCATCTGTTTACAGTCATTTTCAATGAATTATTCATGTTTTCATGTAGTTTCCTATATTCTGCCTTCTGGTGCAAGTATAAGCTTTGCCCACTTTATCAAACAGCTTCCTACACACTGTTATGAACTGAGCCAAGTAGGGAACATAGTCTCTCTAATGTGTTATAGAGTGTAGTACTACATTTCAGTGAAGTGTAAGGCTTTCCAAAGCTGCGGAACATGTTTCTTTCTCTATTTGAATGGTATTCTGCCTTGTATAACACACATTTACCACTCTAGTCTCCTTTCAGTAAAGAATATAGGATTCATACAGTATTTCATGTGATCTTAACTGGAATTAAGATTTCCCTTATCTTAGCTACCTTTTCTACACTAAGAACTGACTTGGAGAATCTCTTTCAGCTGTTCTAAACAAGTTCTCATCTGTTTACAGTCATTTTCACTGTATTATTCATGTTTTCATGTAGTTTCCTATATTCTGCCTTCTGGCCCAAGTATAAGCTTTGCCCACTTTATCAAAAACTTCCTACACACTGTTATGAACTGAGGCAACTTGGGAACATTGTCTCTCAACTGTGTTATAGAGTGTAGTACTACATTTCAGTGAAGTTTAAGGCTTTCCAAAGCTGCCAAACGTGTTTCTTTCTCTATTTCAATGGTATTCGGCCTTGCATAACACACATTTACCACTCTAGTCTCCTTTAAGTAATGAATATAGGATTCATACAGTGTTTCATGTGATCTTAACTCAAATTAAGGATTTCCCTTATCTTAGCTACCTTTTATACACTAAGAACTGACTTGGAGTTTCTCTTTCAGGTGTTCTAAACAAGTTCTCATCTGTTTACAGTCATTTTCACTGAATTATTCATGTTTTCATGTAGTTTCCTATATTCTGCCTTCTGGCCCAAGTATAAGCTTTGCCCACTTTATCAAAAACTTCCTAAACACTGTTATGAACTGAGGCAACTCGGGAACATTGTCTCTCAACTGTGTTATAGAGTGTAGTACTACATTTCAGTGAAGTTTAAGGCTTTCCAAAGCTGCTGAACGTGTTTCTTTCTCTATTTCAATGGTATTCGGCCTTGCATAACACACATTTACCACTCTAGTCTCCTTTAAGTAATGAATATAGGATTCATACAGTGTTTCATGTGATCTTAACTGGAATTAAGGATTTCCCTTATCTTAGCTACCTTTTCTACACTAAGAACTGACTTGGAGATTCTCTTTCAGCTGTTCTAAGCAAGTTCTCATCTGTTTACAGTCATTTTCACTGAATTAATCATGTTTTCATGTAGTTTCCTATATTCTGCCTTCTGGCCCAAGTATAAGCTTTGCCCACTTTATCAAACAACTTCCTACACACTGTTATGAACTGAGGCAACTCGGGAACATTGTCTATCAACTGTGTTATAGCATGTAGTAGTACATTTCAGTGAAGTGTAAGGCTTTCCAAAGCTGCCGATTGTGTTTCTTTCTCTATTTCAATGGTATTCTGCCTTGTAAAACACACATTTACCACTCTAAGCTCCTTTATGTAATGAATATAGGATTCATACAGTGTTTCATGTGATCTTAACTGGAATTAAGGATTTCCCTTATCTTAGCTACCTTTTCTACACTGAGAACTGACTTGGAGAATCTCTTTCAGCTGTTCTAAACAAGTTCTCATCTGTTTACAGTGATTTTCACTGAATTATTCATGTTTTCATGTACTTTCCTATATTCTGCCTTCTGGCCCAAGTATAAGCTTTGCCCACTTTATCAAAAACTTCCTACACACTGTTATGAACTGAGGCAACTCGGGAACATTGTCTCTCAACTGTGTTATAGAGTGTAGTACTACATTTCAGTGAAGTTTAAGGCTTTCCAAAGCTGCCAAACGTGTTTCTTTCTCTATTTCAATGGTATTCGGCCTTGCATAACACACATTTACCACTCTAGTCTCCTTTAAGTAATGAATATAGAATTCATACAGTGTTTCATGTGATCTTAACTGGAATTAAGGATTTCCCTTATCTTAGCTACCTTTTCCACACTAAGAACTGACTTGGAGATTCTCTTTCAGCTGTTCTAAGCAAGTTCTCATCTGTTTACAGTCATTTTCACTGAATTAATCATGTTTTCATGTAGTTTCCTATATTCTGCCTTCTGGCCCAAGTATGAGCTTTGCCCACTTTATCAAACAACTTCCTACACACTGTTATAAACTGAGGCAACTCGGGAACATTGTCTCTCAACTGTGTTATAGAGTGTAGTACTACATTTCAGTGAAGTTTAAGGCTTTCCAAAGCTGCCAAACGTGTTTCTTTCTTTATTTCAATGGTATTCGGCCTTGCATAACACACATTTACCACTCTAGTCTCCTTTAAGTAATGAATATAGGATTCATACAGTGTTTCATGTGATCTTAACTGGAATTAAGGATTTCCCTTATCTTAGCTACCTTTTCTACACTGAGAACTGACTTGGAGATTCTCTTTCAGCTGTTCTAAGCAAGTTCTCATCTGTTTACAGTCATTTTCACTGAATTAATCATGTTTTCATGTAGTTTCCTATATTCTGCCTTCTGGCCCAAGTATAAGCTTTGCCCACTTTATCAAAAACTTCCTACACACTGTTATGACCTGAGGCAACTCGGGAACATTGTCTCTCAACTGTGTTATAGAGTGTAGTACTACATTTCAGTGAAGTTTAACGCTTTCCAAAGGTGCCGAACGTGTTTCTTTCTCTATTTCAATGGTATTCTGCCTTGTATAACACACATTTACCGCTCTAGTCTCCTTTAAGTAAAGAATAAAGGATTCATACAGTGTTTGATGTTATCTTAACTCCAATTAAGGATTTCCCTTATCTTAGCTACCTTTTCTACACTAAGAACTGACTTGGAGATTCTCTTTCAGCTGTTCTAAACAAGTTCTCAACTGTTTACTGTCATTTTCACTGAATTATTCATGTTTTCATGTAGTTTCCTATATTCTGCCTTCTGGTCCAAGTATAAGCTTTGCCCACTTTATCAAACAACTTCCTACACACTGTTATGAACTGAGGCAGTTCGGGAACATTGTCTCTTAACTGTGTTATAGAGTGTAGTACTACATTTCAGTGAAGTGTAACGCTTTCCAAAGCTGCCGAAAGTGTTTCTTTCTCTATTTCAATGGTATTCTGCCTTGTATAAAACACATTTACCACTCTAGTCTCCTTTAAGTAAAGAATATTGGATTCATACAGTGTTTCATGTGATCTTAACTGGAATTAAGATTTCCCAGATCTTAGCTATCGTTTCTACACTAAGAACTTACTTGGAGAATCTCTTTCAGCTGTTCTAAAACAAGTTCTCATCTGTTTACAGTCATTTTCACTGAATTATTCATGTTTTCAAGTAGTTTCCTATATTCGGCCTTCTGGTCCAAGTATAAGCTTTGCCCACTTTATCAAACAGCTTCCTACACACTGTTATGAACTGAGGCAAGTAGGGAACATAGTCTCTCTAATGTGTTATAGAGTGTAGTACTACATTTCAGTGAAGTGTAAGGCTTTCCAAAGCTGCCGAACATGTTTCTTTCTCTATTTCAATGGTATTCTGCCTTGTATAACACACATTTACCACTCTAGTCTCCTTTCAGTAAAGAATATAGGATTCATACAGTGTTTCATGTGATCTTAACTGGAATTAAGGATTTCCCTTATCTTAGCTACCTTTTCTACGCTAAGAACTGACTTGGAGAATATCTTTCAGCTGTTCTAAAACAAGTTCTCATCTGTTTACAGTCATTTTCACTGAATTATTCATGTTATCATGTAGTTTCCTATATTCTGCCTTCTGGCCCAAGTATAAGCTTTGCCCACTTTATCAAATAACTTCCTACACACTGTTATGAACTGAGGCAGCTCGGGAACATTGTCTCTCAACTGTGTTATAGAGTGTAGTACTACATTTCAGTGAAGTGTAAGGCTTTCCAAAGCTGCAGAGCGTGTTTCTTTCTCTATTTCAATGGTATTCTGCCTTGTATAACACACATTTACCACTCTAGTCTCTTTTAAGTAATGAATATAGGATTCATACAGTGTTTCATGTGATCTTAACTGGAATTAAGTATTTCCCTTATCTTAGCTACCTTTTCTACACTAAGAACTGACTTGGCGATTCTCTTTCAGCTGTTCTAAGCAAGTTCTCATCTGTTTACAGTCATTTTCACTGAATTATTCATGTTTTCATGTAGTTTCCTATATTCTGCCTTCTGGTGCAAGTATAAGCTTTGCCCACTTTATCAAACAGCTTCCTACACACTGTTATGAACTGAGCCAAGTAGGGAACATAGTCTCTCTAATGTGTTATAGAGTGTAGTACTACATTTCAGTGAAGTGTAAGGCTTTCCAAAGCTGCCGAACATGTTTCTTTCTCTATTTGAATGGTATTCTGCCTTGTATAACACACATTTACCACTCTAGTCTCCTTTCAGTAAAGAATATAGGATTCATACAGTGTTTCATGTGATCTTAACTGGAATTAAGATTTCCCTTATCTTAGCTACCTTTTCTACAATAAGAACTGACTTGGAGAATCTCTTTCAGCTGTTCTAAACAAGTTCTCATCTGTTTACAGTCATTTTCACTGTATTATTCATGTTTTCATGTAGTTTCCTATATTCTGCCTTCTGGCCCAAGTATAAGCTTTGCCCACTTTATCAAAAACTTCCTACACACTGTTATGAACTGAGGCAACTTGGGAACATTGTCTCTCAACTGTGTTATAGAGTGTAGTACTACATTTCAGTGAAGTTTAAGGCTTTCCAAAGCTGCCAAACGTGTTTCTTTCTCTATTTCAATGGTATTCGGCCTTGCATAACACACATTTACCACTCTAGTCTCCTTTAAGTAATGAATATAGGATTCATACAGTGTTTCATGTGATCTTAACTCAAATTAAGGATTTCCCTTATCTTAGCTACCTTTTATACACTAAGAACTGACTTGGAGTTTCTCTTTCAGGTGTTCTAAACAAGTTCTCATCTGTTTACAGTCATTTTCACTGAATTATTCATGTTTTCATGTAGTTTCCTATATTCTGCCTTCTGGCCCAAGTATAAGCTTTGCCCACTTTATCAAAAACTTCCTAAACACTGTTATGAACTGAGGCAACTCGGGAACATTGTCTCTCAACTGTGTTATAGAGTGTAGTACTACATTTCAGTGAAGTTTAAGGCTTTCCAAAGCTGCTGAACGTGTTTCTTTCTCTATTTCAATGGTATTCGGCCTTGCATAACACACATTTACCACTCTAGTCTCCTTTAAGTAATGAATATAGGATTCATACAGTGTTTCATGTGATCTTAACTGGAATTAAGGATTTCCCTTATCTTAGCTACCTTTTCTACACTAAGAACTGACTTGGAGATTCTCTTTCAGCTGTTCTAAGCAAGTTCTCATCTGTTTACAGTCATTTTCACTGAATTAATAATGTTTTCATGTAGTTTCCTATATTCTGCCTTCTGGCCCAAGTATAAGCTTTGCCCACTTTATCAAAAAACTTGCTACACACTGTTATGAACTGAGGCAACTCGGGAACATTGTCTATCAACTGTGTTATAGCATGTAGTAGTACATTTCAGTGAAGTGTAAGGCTTTCCAAAGCTGCCGATTGTGTTTCTTTCTCTATTTCAATGGTATTCTACCTTGTAAAACACACATTTACCACTCTAAGCTCCTTTAAGTAATGAATATAGGATTCATACAGTGTTTCATGTGATCTTAACTGGAATTAAGGATTTCCCTTATCTTAGCTACCTTTTCTACACTGAGAACTGACTTGGAGAATCTCTTTCAGCTGTTCTAAACAAGTTCTCATCTGTTTACAGTGATTTTCACTGAATTATTCATGTTTTCATGTATTTTCCTATATTCTGCCTTCTGGCCCAAGTATAAGCTTTGCCCACTTTATCAAAAACTTCCTACACACTGTTATGAACTGAGGCAACTCGGGAACATTGTCTCTCAACTGTGTTATAGAGTGTAGTACTACATTTCAGTGAAGTTTAAGGCTTTCCAAAGCTGCCAAACGTGTTTCTTTCTCTATTTCAATGGTATTCGGCCTTGCATAACACACATTTAACACTCTAGTCTCCTTTAAGTAATGAATATAGAATTCATACAGTGTTTCATGTGATCTTAACTGGAATTAAGGATTTCCCTTATCTTAGCTACCTTTTCCACACTAAGAACTGACTTGGAGATTCTCTTTCAGCTGTTCTAAGCAAGTTCTCATCTGTTTACAGTCATTTTCACTGAATTAATCATGTTTTCATGTAGTTTCCTATATTCTGCCTTCTGGCCCAAGTATGAGCTTTGCCCACTTTATCAAAAACTTCCTACACACTGTTATGAACTGAGGCAACTCGGGAACATTGTCTCTCAACTGTGTTATAGAGTGTAGTACTACATTTCAGTGAAGTTTAAGGCTTTCCAAAGCTGACGACCGTGTTTCTTTCTCTATTTCAATGGTATTCTGCCTTGTATAACACACATTTACCACTCTAGTCTCCTTTAAGTAAAGAATAAGGATTCATACAGTGTTTGATGTTATCTTAACTCGAATTAAGGATTTCCCTTATCTTAGCTACCTTTTCTACACTAAGAACTGACTTGGAGATTCTCTTTCAGGTGTTCTAAACAAGTTCTCATCTGTTTACAGTCATTTTCACTGAATTATTCATGTTTTCATGTAGTTTCCTATATTCTGCCTTCCGGCCGAAGTATAAGCTTTGCCCACTTTATCAAAAACTTCCTAAACACTGTTATGAACTGAGGCAACTCGGGAACATTGTCTCTCAACTGTGTTATAGAGTGTAGTACTACATTTCAGTGAAGTTTAAGGCTTTCCAAAGCTGCCAAACGTGTTTCTTTCTCTATTTCAATGATATTCGGCCTTGCATAACACACATTTTCCACTCTAGTCTCCTTTAAGTAATGAATATAGGATTCATACAGTGTTTCATGTGATCTTAACTGGAATTAAGGATCTCCCTTATCTTAGCTACCTTTTCTACACTAAGAACTGACTTGGAGATTCTCTTTCAGCTGTTCTAAGCAAGTTCTCATCTGTTCACAGTCATTTTCACTGAATTAATCATGTTTTCATGTAGTTTCCTATATTCTGCCTTCTGGCCCAAGTATAAGCTTTGCCCACTTTATCAAACAACTTCCTACACACTGTTATGAACTCAGGAAACTCGGGAACATTGTCTCTCAACTGTGTTATAGAGTGTAGTACTACATTTCAGTGAAGTTTAAGGCTTTCCAAAGCTGCCAAACGTGTTTCTTTCTCTATTTCAATGGTATTCGGCCTTGCATAACACACATTTACCACTCTAGTCTCCTTTAAGTAATGAATATAGGATTCATACAGTGTTTGAAGTTATCTTAACTCGAATTAAGGATTTCCCTTATCTTAGCTACCTTTTCTACACTAAGAACTGACTTGGAGATTCTCTTTCAGCTGTTCTAATCAAGTTCTCATCTGTTTACAGTCATTTTCAATGAATTATTCCTGTTTTCATGTAGTTTCCTATATTCTGCCTTCTGGTCCAAGTATAAGCTTTGCCCACCTTATCAAACAACTTCCTACACACTGTTATGAACTGAGGCAACTCGGGAACATTGTCTCTCAACTGTGTTATAGAGTGTAGTACTACATTTCAGTGAAGTGTAAGGCTTTCCAAAGCAGCCGAACATGTTTCTTTCTCTATTTCAATGGTATTCTGCCTTGTATAACACACATTTACCACTCTAGTCTCCTTTAAGTAAAAAATATAGGATTCATAGAGTGTTTGATGTTATCTTAACTCAAATTAAGGATTTCCCTTATCTTAGCTACCTTTTCTACACTAAGAACTGACTTGGAGATTCTCTTTCAGGTGTTCTAAACAAGTTCTCATCTGTTTACAGTCATTTTCACTGAATTATTCATGTTTTCATGTAGTTTCCTATATTCTGCCTTCCGGCCCAAGTATAAGCTTTGCCCACTTTATCAAAAACTTCCTAAACACTGTTATGAACTGAGGCAACTCGGGAACATTGTCTCTCAACTGTGTTATAGAGTGTAGTACTACATTTCAGTGAAGTTTAAGGCTTTCCAAAGCTGCCAAACGTGTTTCTTTCTCTATTTCAATGGTATTCGGCCTTGCATAACACACATTTACCACTCTAGTCTCCTTTAAGTAATGAATAAAGAATTCATACAGTGTTTCATGTGATCTTAACTGGAATTAAGGATTTCCCTTATCTTAGCTACCTTTTCCACACTAAGAACTGACTTGGAGATTCTCTTTCAGCTGTTCTAAGCAAGTTCTCATCTGTTTACAGTCATTTTCACTGAATTAATCATGTTTTCATGTAGTTTCCTATATTCTGCCTTCTGGCCCATGTATGAGCTTTGCCCACTTTATCAAACAACTTCCAACACACTGTTATGAACTGAGGCAACTCGGGAACATTGTCTCTCAACTGTGTTATAGAGTGTAGTACTACATTTCAGTGAAGTGTAAGGCTTTCCAAAGCTGCCGAACATGTTTCTTTCTCTATTTCAATGGTATTCTGCCTTGTATAACACACATTTACCACTCTAGTCTCCTTTAATTAAAAAATATAGGATTCATAGAGTGTTTGATGTTATCTTAACTCAAATTAATGATTTCCCTTATCTTAGCTACCTTTTCTACACTAAGAACTGACTTGGAGATTCTCTTTCAGGTGTTCTAAACAAGTTCTCATCTGTTTACAGTCATTTTCACTGAATTATTCATGTTATCATGTAGTTTCCTATATTCTGCCTTCCGGCCCAAGTATAAGCTTTCCCCACTTTATCAAAAACTTCCTAAACACTGTTATGAACTGAGGCAACTCGGGAACATTGTCTCTCAACTGTGTTATAGAGTGTAGTACTACATTTCAGTGAAGTTTAAGGCTTTCCAAAGCTGCCAAACGTGTTTCTTTCTCTATTTCAATGATATTCGGCCTTGCATAACACACATTTACCACTCTAGTCTCCTTTAAGTAATGAATATAGGATTCATACAGTGTTTCATGTGATCTTAACTGGAATTAAGGATTTCCCTTATCTTAGCTTCCTTTTCTACACTAAGAACTGACTTGGAGATTCTCTTTCAGCTGTTCTAAGCAAGTTCTCATCTGTTTACAGTCATTTTCACTGAATTAATCATGTTTTCATGTAGTTTCCTATATTCTGCCTTCTGGCCCAAGTATAAGCTTTGCCCACTTTATCAAACAACTCCCTACACACTGTTATGAACTGAGGCAACTCGGGAACATTGTCTCTCAACTGTGTTATAGAGTGTAGTACTACATTTCAGTGAAGTTTAAGGCTTTCCAAAGCTGACGACCGTGTTTCTTTCTCTATTTCAATGGTATTCTGCCTTGTATAACACACATTTACCACTCTAGTCTCCTTTAAGTAAAGAATAAGGATTCATACAGTGTTTGATGTTATCTTAACTCGAATTAAGGATTTCCCTTATCTTAGCTACCTTTTCTACACTAAGAACTGACTTGGAGATTCTCTTTCAGGTGTTCTAAACAAGTTCTCATCTGTTTACAGTCATTTTCACTGAATTATTCATGTTTTCATGTAGTTTCCTATATTCTGCCTTCCGGCCCAAGTATAAGCTTTGCCCACTTTATCAAAAACTTCCTAAACACTGTTATGAACTGAGGCAACTCGGGAACATTGTCTCTCAACTGTGTTATAAAGTGTAGTACTACATTTCAGTGAAGTTTAAGGCTTTCCAAAGCTGCCAAACGTGTTTCTTTCTCTATTTCAATGATATTCGGCCTTGCATAACACACATTTACCACTCTAGTCTCCTTTAAGTAATGAATATAGGATTCATACAGTGTTTCATGTGATCTTAACTGGAATTAAGGATTTCCCTTATCTTAGCTACCTTTTCTACACTAAGAACTGACTTGGAGATTCTCTTTCAGCTGTTCTAAGCAAGTTCTCATCTGTTTACAGTCATTTTCACTGAATTAATCATGTTTTCATGTAGTTTCCTATATTCTGCCTTCTGGCCCAAGTATAAGCTTTGCCCACTTTATCAAACAACTTCCTACACACTGTTATGAACTGAGGCAACTCGGGAACATTGTCTCTCAACTGTGTTATAGCGTGTAGCACTACATTTCAGAGAAGTGTAAGGCTTTCCAAAGCGTCCGAACCTGTTTCTTTCTCTATTTCAATGGTATTCTGCCTTGTATAACACACATTTACCACTCTAGTCTCCTTAAAGTAAAGAATATAGGATTCATACAGTGTTTCATGTTATCTTAACTGCAATTAAGGATTTTCCTTATCTTAGCTACCTTTTCTACACTGAGAACTGACTTGGAGAATCTCTTTCAGCTGTTCTAAACAAGTTCTCATCTCTTTACAGTCATTTTCACTGAATTAATCATGTTTTCATTTAGTTTCCTATATTCTGCCTTCTGGTCAAAGTATAAGCTTTGCCCACTTTATCAAACAACTTCCTACACACTGTTATGAACTGAGGCAGCTCGGGAACATTGTCTCTCAACTATGTTATAGAGTGTAGTACTACATTTCAGTGAAGTGTAAGGCTTTCCAAAGCTGCCGAACGTGTTTCTTTCTCTATTTCAATGGTATTCTGCCTTGTATAACACACATTTACCACTCTAGTCTCATTTAAGTAATGAATATAGGATTCATACAGTGTTTGATGTTATCTTAACTCGAATTAAGGATTTCCCTTATCTTAGCTACCTTTTCTACACTAAGAACTGACTTGGAGATTCTCTTTCAGCTGCTCTAAACAAGTTCTCATCTGTTTACAGGCATTTTCACTGAATTATTCATGTTTTCATGTAGTTTCCTATATTCTGCCTTCTGGTCAAAGTATAAGCTTTACCCACTTTATCAAACAACTTCCTACACACTGTTATGAACTGAGGCAGCTCAGGAACATTGTCTCTCAACTATGTTATAGAGTGTAGTACTACATTTCAGTGAAGTGTAAGGCTTTCCAAAGCTGCCGAACGTGTTTTTTTCTCTATTTCAATGGTATTCTGCCTTGTGTAACACACATTTACCACTCTAGTCTCATTTAAGTAAAGAATATAGGATTCATACAGTGTTTCATGTGATCTTAACTGGAATTAAGGATTTCCCTTATCTTAGCTACCTTTTCTACACTAAGAACTGACTTGGAGAATATCTTTCAGCTGTTCTAAAACAAGTTCTCATCTGTTTACAGTCATTTTCACTGAATTGTTCATGTTTTCATGTAGTTTCCTATATTCTGCCTTCTTGCCCAAGTATAAGCTTTGCCCACTTTATCAAACAACTTCCTACACACTGTTATGAACTGAGGCAGCTCGGGAACATTGTCTCTCAACTGTGTTATAGAGTGTAGTACTACATTTCAGTGAAGTGTAAGGCTTTCCAAAGCTGCCGAACGTGTTTCTTTCTCTATTTCAATGGTATTCTGCCTTGTATAACACACATTTACCACTCTAGTCTCCTTTAAGTAATGAATATAGGATTCATAGAGTGTTTGATGTTATCTTTACTCGAATTAAGGATTTCCCTTATCTTAGCTACCTTTTCTACACTAAGAACTGACTTGGAGATTCTCTTTCAGCTGTTCTAAACCAGTTCTCATCTGTTTACAGTCATTTTCAATGAATTATTCATGTTTTCATGTAGTTTCCCATATTCTGCCTTCTGGCCCAAGTATAAGCTTTGCCCACTTTATCAAACAACTTCCTACACACTGTTATGAACTGAGGCAACTCGGGAACATTGTCTCTCAACTGTGTTATAGCGTAGTACTACATTTCAGTGAAGTGTAAGGCTTTCCAAAGCTGCCGAAAGTGTTTCTTTCTCTATTTCAATGGTATTCTGCCTTGTATAACACACATTCACCACTCTAGTCTCCTTTAAGTAAAGAATATAGGATTCATACAGTGTTTCATGTGATCTTAACTGGAATTAAGGATTTCCCTTATCTTAGCTACCTTTTCTACACTAAGAACTGACTTGGAGATTCTCTTTCAGCTGTTCTAAGCAAGTTCTCATCTGTTTACAGTCATTTTCACTGAATTATTCATGTTTTCATGTACTTTTCTATATTCTGCCTTCTGGCCCAAGTATAAGCTTTGCCCACTTTATCAAACAACTTCCTACACACTGTTATGAACTGAGGCAACTCGGGAACATTGTCTCTCAACTGTGTTATAGCGTGTAGCACTACATTTCAGAGAAGTGTAAGGCTTTCCAAAGCGGCCGAACGTGTTTCTTTCTCTATTTCAATGGTATTCTGCCTTGTATAACACACATTTACCACTCTAGTCTCCTTAAAGTAAAGAATATAGGATTCATACAGTGTTTCATGTTATCTTAACTGCAATTAAGGATTTCCCTTATCTTAGCTACCTTTTCTACACTGAGAACTGACTTGGAGAATCTCTTTCAGCTGTTCTAAACAAGTTCTCATCTGTTTACAGTCATTTTCACTGAATTAATCATGTTTTCATTTAGTTTCCTATATTCTGCCTTCTGGTCAAAGTATAAGCTTTGCCCACTTTATCAAACAACTTCCTACACACTGTTATGAACTGAGGCAGCTCGGGAACATTGTCTCTCAACTATGTTATAGAGTGTAGTACTACATTTCAGTGAAGTGTAAGGCTTTCCATTGCTGCCGAACGTGTTTCTTTCTCTATTTCAATGGTATTCTGCCTTGTATAACACACATTTACCACTCTAGTCTCATTTAAATAAAGAATATAGGATTCACACAGTGTTTCATGTGATCTTAACTGGAATTAAGGATTTCCCTTATCTTAGCTACCTTTTCTACACTAAGAACTGACTTGGAGATTCTCTTTCAGCTGTTCTAAACAAGTTCTCATCTGTTTACAGTCATTTTCAATGAATTATTCATGTTTTCATGTAGTTTCCTATATTCTGCCTTCTGGCCCAAGTATAAGCTTTGCCCACTTTATCAAACAACTTCCTACACACTGTTATGAACTGAGGCAACTCGGGAACATTGTCTCTCAACTGTGTTATAGAGTGTAGTACTACATTTCAGTGAAGTTTTAGGCTTTCCAAAGCTGCCGAACGTGTTTCTTTCTCTATTTCAATGGTATTCGACCTTGTATAACACACATTTACCACTCTAGTCTCCTTTAAGTAAAGAATATAGGATTCATACAGTGTTTCATGTGATCTTAACTGGAATTAAGGATTTCCCTTATCTTAGCTACCTTTTCTACACTAAGAACTGACTTGGAGATTCTCTTTCAGCTGTTCTAAACCAGTTCTCATCTGTTTACAGTCATTTTCAATGAATTATTCATGTTTTCACGTAGTTTCCTATATTCTGCCTTCTGGCCCAAGTATAAGCTTTGCCCACTTTATCAAACAACTTCCTACACACTGTTATGAACTGAGGCAACTCGGGAACATTGTCTCTCAACTGTGTTATAGAGTGTAGTACTATATTTCAGTGAAGTTTAAGGCTTTCCAAAGCTGCCGAACGTGTTTCTTTCTCTATTTCAATGGTATTCGGCCTTGGATAACACACATTTACCACTCTAGTCTCCTTTAAGTAATGAATATAGGATTCATACAGTGTTTCATGTGATCTTAACTGGAATTAAGTATTTCCCTTATCTTAGCTACCTTTTCTACACTAAGAACTGACTTGGAGATTCTCTTTCAGCTGTTCTAAGCAAGTTCTCATCTGTTTACAGTCATTTTCACTGAATTAATCATGTTTTCATGTAGTTTCCTATATTCTGCCTTCTGGCCCAAGTATAAGCTTTGCCCACTTTATCAAACAACTTCCTACACACTGTTATGAACTGAGGCAACTCGGGAACATTGTCTCTCAACTGTGTTATAGCGTGTAGCACTACATTTCAGAGAAGTGTAAGGCTTTCCAAAGCGGCCGAACGTGTTTCTTTCTCTATTTCAATGGTATTCTGCCTTGTATAACACACATTTACCACTCTAGTCTCCTTAAAGTAAAGAATATAGGATTCATACAGTGTTTCATGTTATCTTAACTGCAATTAAGGATTTCCCTTATCTTAGCTACCTTTTCTACACTGAGAACTGACTTGGAGAATCTCTTTCAGCTGTTCTAAACAAGTTCTCATCTGTTTACAGTCATTTTTACTGAATTAATCATGTTTTCATTTAGTTTCCTATATTCTGCCTTCTGGTCAAAGTATAAGCTTTGCCCACATTATCAAACAACTTCCTACACACTGTTATGAACTGAGGCAGCTCGGGAACATTGTCTCTCAACTATGTTATAGAGTGTAGTACTACATTTCAGTGAAGTGTAAGGCTTTCCAAAGCTGCCGAACGTGTTTCTTTCTCTATTTCAATGGTATTCTGCCTTGTATAACACACATTTACCACTCTAGTCTTATTTAAGTAATGAATATAGGATTCATACAGTGTTTGATGTTATCTTAACTCGAATTAAGGATTTCCCTTATCTCAGCTACCTTTTCTACACTAAGAACTGACTTGGAGATTCTCTTTCAGCTGCTCTAAACAAGTTCTCATCTGTTTACAGGCATTTTCACTGAATTATTCATGTTTTCATGTAGTTTCCAATATTCTGCCTTCTGGTCAAAGTATAAGCTTTGCCCACTTTATCAAACAACTTCCTACACACTGTTATGAACTGAGGCAGCTCAGGAACATTGTCTCTCAACTATGTTATAGAGTGTAGTACTACATTTCAGTGAAGTGTAAGGCTTTCCAAAGCTGCCGAACGTGTTTCTTTCTCTATTTCTATGGTATTCTGCCTTGTGTAACACACATTTACCACTCTAGTCTCATTTATGTAAAGAATATAGGATTCATACAGTGTTTCATGTGATCTTAACTAGAATTAAGGATTTCCCTTATCTTAGCTACCTTTTCTACACTAAGAACTGACTTGGAGATTCTCTTTCAGCTGTTCTAAAACAAGTTCTCATCTGTTTACAGTCATTTTCACTGAATTGTTCATGTTTTCATGTAGTTTCCTATATTCTGCCTTCTTGCCCAAGTATAAGCTTTGCCCACTTTATCAAACAACTTCCTACACACTGTTATGAACTGAGGCAGCTCGGGAACATTGTCTCTCAACTGTGTTATAGAGTGTAGTACTACATTTCAGTGAAGTGTAAGGCTTTCCAAAGCTGCCAAACGTGTTTCTTTCTCTATTTCAATGGTATTCTGCCTTGTATAACACACATTTACCACTCTAGTCTCCTTTAAGTAATGAATATAGGATTCATACAGTGTTTCATGTGATCTTGACTGGAATTAAGGATTTCCCTTATCTTAGCTACCTTTTCTATACTAAGAACTGACTTGGAGATTCTCTTTCAGCTGTTCTAAGCAAGTTCTCTTCTGTTTACAGTCATTTTCACTGAATTAATCATGTTTTCATGTAGTTTCCTATATTCTGCCTTCTGGCCCAAGTATAACCTTGCCCACTTTATCAAACAACTTCCTACACACTGTTATGAACTGAGGCAACTCGGGAACATTGTCTCTCAACTGTGTTATAGCGTGTAGTACTACATTTCAGTGAAGTGTAAGGCTTTCCAAAGCTGCCGAACGTGTTTCTTTCTCTATTTCAATGGTATTCTGCCTTGTATAACACACATTTACCACTCTAGTCTCCTTTAAGTAAAGAATATAGGATTCATACAGTGTTTCATGTGATCTTAACTGGAATTAAGGATTTCCCTTATCTTAGCTACCTTTTCTACCCTGAGAACTGACTTGGAGAATCTCTTTCAGCTGTTCTAAACAAGTTCTCATCTGTTTACAGTCATTTTCACTGAATTAATCATGTTTTCATGTAGTTTCCTATATTCTGCCTTCTGGTCCAAGTATAAGCTTTGCCCACTTTATCAAACAACTTCCTACACACTGTTATGAACTGAGGCAGCTCGGAACATTGTCTCTCAACTGTGTTATAGAGTGTAGTACTACATTTCAGTGAAGTGTAAGGCTTTTCAAAGCTGCCGAACGTGTTTCTTTCTCTATTTCAATGGTATTCTGCCTTGTATAACACACATTTTCCACTCTAGTCTCCTTTAAGTAATGAATATAGGATTCATACAGTGTTTCATGTGATCTTGACTGGAATTAAGGATTTCCCTTATCTTCGCTACCTTTTCTATACTAAGAACTGACTTGGAGATTCTCTTTCAGCTGTTCTAAGCAAGTTCTCTTCTGTTTACAGTCATTTTCACTGAATTAATCATGTTTTCATGTAGTTTCCTATATTCTGCCTTCTGGCCCAAGTATAAGCTTTGCCCACCTTATCAAACAACTTCCTACACACTGTTATGAACTGAGGCAACTCGGGAACATTGTCTCTCTAATGTGTTATAGAGTGTAGTACTACATTTCAGTGAAGTGTAAGGCTTTCCAAAGCTGCCGAACATGTTTCTTTCTCTATTTCAATGGTATTCTGCCTTGTATAACACACATTTACCACTCTAGTCTCCTTTAAGTAAAGAATATAGGATTCATACAGTGTTTCATGTGATCTTAACGGGAATTAAGAATTTCCCTTATCTTAGGTACCTTTTCTACACTAAGAACTGACTTGGAGAATATCTTACAGCTGTTCTAAAACAAGTTCTCATCTGTTTACAGTCATTTTCACTGAATTATTCATGTTTTCATGTAGTTTCCTATATTCTGCCTTCTGGTCCAAGTATAAGCTTTGCCCACTTTATCAAACAACTTCCTACACACTGTTATGAACTGAGGCAGCTCGGATCATTGTCTCTCAACTGTGTTATAGAGTGTAGTACTACATTTCAGTGAAGTGTAAGGCTTTTCAAAGCTGCCGAACGTGTTTCTTTCTCTATTTCAATGGTATTCTGCCTTTTATAACACACATTTTCCACTCTAGTCTCCTTTAAGTAATGCATATAGGATTCATATAGTGTTTGATGTTATCTTAACTCGAATTAAGGATTTCCCTTATCTTAGCTACCTTTTCTACACTAAGAAATGACTTGGAGAATCTCTTTCAGCTGTTCTAAACAAGTTATCATCTGTTTACAGTCATTTTCACTGAATTAATCATGTTTTCATGTAGTTTCCTATATTCTGCCTTCTGGTCCAAGTATAAGCTTTGCCCACTTTATCAAACAACTTCCTACACACTGTTATGAACTGAGGCAGCTCGGAACATTGTCTCTCAACTGTGTTATAGAGTGTAGTACTACATTTCAGTGAAGTGTAAGGCTTTTCAAAGCTGCCGAACATGTTTCTTTCTCTATTTCAATGGTATTCTGCCTTGTATAACACACATTTTCCACTCTAGTCTCCTTTAAGTAATGAATATAGGATTCATACAGTGTTTGATGTTATCTTAACTCAAATTAAGGATTTCCCTTATCTTAGCTACCTTTTCTACACTAAGAAATGACTTGGAGATTCTCTTTCAGCTGCTCTAAACAAGTTCTCATCTGTTTACAGTCATTTTCACTGAATTATTCATGTTTTCATGTAGTTTCCTATATTCTGCCTTCTGGCCCAAGTATAAGCTTTGCCCACTTTATCAAAAACTTCCTACACACTGTTATGAACTGAGGCAACTCGGGAACATTGTCTCTCAACTGTGTTATAGAGTGTAGTACTACATTTCAGTGAAGTTTAAGGCTTTCCAAAGCTGTCGAACGTGTTTCTTTCTCTATTTCAATGGTATTCGGCCTTGCATAACACACATTTACCATTCTAGTCTCCTTTAAGTAAAGAATATAGGATTCATACCGTGTTTCATGTGATCTTAACGGGAATTAAGAATTTCCCTTATCTTAGCTACCTTTTCTACACTAAGAACTGACTTGGAGATTCCCTTTCAGCTGTTCTAAACAAGTTCTCATCTGTTTACAGTCATTTTCACTGAATTATTCATGTTTTCATGTAGTTTCCTATATTCTGCCTTCTGGCCCAAGTATAAGCTTTGCCCACTTTATCAAACAACTTCCTACACACTGTTATGAACTGAGGCAGCTCGGATCATTGTCTCTCAACTGTGTTATAGAGTGTAGTACTACATTTCAGTGAAGTGTAAGGCTTTTCAAAGCTGCCGAACGTGTTTCTTTCTCTATTTCAATGGTATTCTGCCTTTTATAACACACATTTTCCACTCTAGTCTCCTTTAAGTAATGAATATAGGATTCATACAGTGTTTGATGTTATCTTAACTCGAATTAAGGATTTCCCTTATCTTAGCTACCTTTTCTACACTAAGAAATGACTTGGAGAATCTCTTTCAGCTGTTCTAAACAAGTTATCATCTGTTTACAGTCATTTTCACTGAATTAATCATGTTTTCATGTAGTTTCCTATATTCTGCCTTCTGGTCCAAGTATAAGCTTTGCCCACTTTATCAAACAACTTCCTACACACTGTTATGAACTGAGGCAGCTCGGAACATTGTCTCTCAACTGTGTTATAGAGTGTAGTACTACATTTCAGTGAAGTGTAAGGCTTTTCAAAGCTGCCGAACATGTTTCTTTCTCTATTTCAATGGTATTCTGCCTTGTATAACACACATTTTCCACTCTAGTCTCCTTTAAGTAATGAATATAGGATTCATACAGTGTTTGATGTTATCTTAACTCAAATTAAGGATTTCCCTTATCTTAGCTACCTTTTCTACACTAAGAAATGACTTGGAGATTCTCTTTCAGCTGCTCTAAACAAGTTCTCATCTGTTTACAGTCATTTTCACTGAATTATTCATGTTTTCATGTAGTTTCCTATATTCTGCCTTCTGGCCCAAGTATAAGCTTTGCCCACTTTATCAAAAACTTCCTACACACTGTTATGAACTGAGGCAACTCGGGAACATTGTCTCTCAACTGTGTTATAGAGTGTAGTACTACATTTCAGTGAAGTTTAAGGCTTTCCAAAGCTGTCGAACGTGTTTCTTTCTCTATTTCAATGGTATTCGGCCTTGCATAACACACATTTACCATTCTAGTCTCCTTTAAGTAAAGAATATAGGATTCATACCGTGTTTCATGTGATCTTAACGGGAATTAAGAATTTCCCTTATCTTAGCTACCTTTTCTACACTAAGAACTGACTTGGAGATTCTCTTTCAGCTGTTCTAAACAAGTTCTCATCTGTTTACAGTCATTTTCACTGAATTATTCATGTTTTCATGTAGTTTCCTATATTCTGCCTTCTGGCCCAAGTATAAGCTTTGCCCACTTTATCAAACAACTTCCTACACACTGTTATGAACTGAGGCAGCTCGGGAACATTGTCTCTCAACTGTGTTATAGAGTGTAGTACTACATTTCAGTGAAGTGTAAGGCTTTCCAAAGCTGCCGAACGTGTTTCTTTCTCTATTTCAATGGTATTCTGCCTTGTATAACACACATTTTCCACTCTAGTCTCCTTTAAGTACTGAATATAGGATTCATACAGTGTTTCATGTGATCTTGACTGGAATTAAGGATTTCCCTTATCTTCGCTACCTTTTCTATACTAAGAACTGACTTGGAGATTCTCTTTCAGCTGTTCTAAGCAAGTTCTCTTCTGTTTACAGTCATTTTCACTGAATTAATCATGTTTTCATGTAGTTTCCTATATTCTGCCTTCTGGCCCAAGTATAAGCTTTGCCCACCTTATCAAACAACTTCCTACACACTGTTATGAACTGAGGCAACTCGGGAACATTGTCTCTCTAATGTGTTATAGAGTGTAGTACTACATTTCAGTGAAGTGTAAGGCTTTCCAAAGCTGCCGAACATGTTTCTTTCTCTATTTCAATGGTATTCTGCCTTGTATAACACACATTTACCACTCTAGTCTCCTTTAAGTAAAGAATATAGGATTCATACAGTGTTTCATGTGATCTTAACGGGAATTAAGAATTTCCCTTATCTTAGGTACCTTTTCTACACTAAGAACTGACTTGGAGAATATCTTACAGCTGTTCTAAAACAAGTTCTCATCTGTTTACAGTCATTTTCACTGAATTATTCATGTTTTCATGTAGTTTCCTATATTCTGCCTTCTGGCCCAAGTATAAGCTTTGTCCACTTTATCAAACAACTTCCTACACACTGTTATGAACTGAGGCAGCTCGGGAACATTGTCTTTCAACTGTGTTATAGAGTGTAGTACTACATTTCAGTGAAGTGTAAGGCTTTCCAAAGCTGCCGAACGTGTTTCTTTCTCTATTTCAATGGTATTCTGCCTTGTATAACACACATTTACCACTCTAGTCTCCTTTAAGTAATGAATTTAGGATTCATACAGTGTTTCATGTGATCTTAACTGGAATTAAGGATTTCCCTTATCTTAGCTACCTTTTCTACACTGAGAACTGACTTGGAGAATCTCTTTCAGCTGTTCTAAACAAGTTCTCATCTGTTTACAGTCATTTTCACTGAATTAATCATGTTTTCATGTAGTTTCCTATATTCTGCCTTCTGGTCCAAGTATAAGCTTTGCCCACTTTATCAAACAACTTCCTACAGACTGTTATGAACTGAGGCAGCTCGGAACATTGTCCCTCAACTGTGTTATAGAGTGTAGTACTACATTTCAGTGAAGTGTAAGGCTTTTCAAAGCTGCCGAACGTGTTTCTTTCTCTATTTCAATGGTATTCTGCCTTTTATAACACACATTTTCCACTCTAGTCTCCTTTAAGTAATGAATATAGGATTCATACAGTGTTTGATGTTATCTTAACTCGAATTAAGGATTTCCCTTATCTTAGCTACCTTTTCTACACTAAGAAATGACTTGGAGATTCTCTTTCAGCTGCTCTAAACAAGTTCTCATCTGTTTACAGTCATTTTCACTGAATTATTCATGTTTTCATGTAGTTTCCTATATTCTGCCTTCTGGCCCAATTATAAGCTTTGCCCACTTTATCAAAAACTTCCTACACACTGTTATGAACTGAGGCAACTCGGGAACATTGTCTCTCAACTGTGTTATAGAGTTTAGTACTACATTTCAGTGAAGTTTAAGGCTTTCCAAAGCTGCCGAACGTGTTTCTTTCTCTATTTCAATGGTATTCGGCCTTGCATAACACACATTTACCACTCTAGTCTCCTTTAAGTAATGAATATAGGATACATACAGTGTTTCATGTGATCTTAACTGGAATTAAGGATTTCCCTTATCTTAGCTACATTTTCTACACTAAGAACTGACTTGGAGATTCTCTTTCAGCTGTTTTAAGCAAGTTCTCATCTGTTTACAGTCATTTTCACTGAATTAATCATGTTTTCATGTAGTTTCCTATATTCTGCCTTCTGGCCCAAGTATAAGCTTTGCCCACTTTATCAAACAACTTCCTACACACTGTTATGAACTGAGGCAACTCGGGAACATTGTCTCTCAACTGAGTTATAGAGTGTAGTACTACATTTCAGTGAAGTTTAAGGCTTTCCAAAGCTGCCGAACGTGT
Organism: Pipistrellus hanaki; assembly: GCF_964339955.1. Taxonomy (NCBI): domain Eukaryota; kingdom Metazoa; phylum Chordata; class Mammalia; order Chiroptera; family Vespertilionidae; genus Pipistrellus; species Pipistrellus hanaki. Next base: position 71,062,126 of record NC_140514.1, on the reverse strand, counting down.
TTCTTTCTCTATTTCAATGGTATTCTGCCTTGTATAACACACATTTACCACTCTAGTCTCCTTTAAGTAATGAATATAGGATTCATACAGTGTTTGATGTTATCTTAACTCAAATTAAGGATTTCCCTTATCTTAGCTACCTTTTCTACACTAAGAACTGACTTGGAGATTCTCTTTCAGCTGTTCTAAACAAGTTCTCATCTGTTTACAGTCATTTTCAATGAATTATTCATGTTTTCATGTAGTTTCCTATATTCTGCCTTCTGGCCCAAGTATAAGCTTTGCCCACCTTATCAAACAACTTCCTACACACTGTTATGAACTGAGGCAACTCGGGAACATTGTCTCTCAACTGTGTTATAGAGTGTAGTACTACATTTCAGTGAAGTTTAAGGCTTTCCAAAGTTGCCGAACGTGTTTCTTTCTCTATTTCAATGGTATTCGGCCTTGCATAACACACATTTGCCACTCTAGTCTCTTTTAAGTAATGAATACAGGATTCATACAGTGTTTCATGTGATCTTAACTGGAATTAAGGATTTCCCTTATCTTAGCTACCTTTTCTACACTAAGAACTGACTTGGAGATTCTCTTTCAGCTGTTCTAAGCAAGTTCACATCTGTTTACAGTCATTTTCACTGAATTAATCATGTTTTCATGTAGTTTCCTATATTCTGCCTTCTGGTCCAAGTATAAGCTTTGCCCACTTTATCAAACAACTTCCTACACACTGTTATGAATTGAGGCAAGTAGGGAACATTGTCTCTCTAATGTGTTATAGAGTGTAGTACTACATTTCAGTGAAGTGTAAGGCTTTCCAAAGCTGCCGAACATGTTTCTTTCTCTATTTCAATGGTGTTCTGCCTTGTATAACACACATTTTCCACTCTAGTCTCCTTTAAGTAATGAATATAGGATTCATACAGTGTTTGATGTTATCTTAACTCGAATTAAGGATTTCCCTTATCTTTGCTACCTTTTCTACACTAAGAACTGACTTGGAGATTCTCTTTCAGCTGCTCTAAACAAGTTCTCAACTGTTTACAGTCATTTTCACTGAATTATTCATGTTTTCATGTAGTTTACTATATTCTGCCTTCTGGCCCAAGTATAAGCTTTGCCCACTTTATCAAAAACTTCCTACACACTGTTATGAACTGAGGCAACTCGGGAACATTGTCTCTCAACTGTGTTATAGAGTGTAGTACTACATTTCAGTGAAGTTTAAGGCTTTCCAAAGCTGCCGAACGTGTTTCTTTCTCTATTTAATGGTATTCGGCCTTGCATAACACACATTTACCACTCTAGTCTCCTTTAAGTAATGAATATAGGATTCATACAGTGTTTCATGTGATCTTAACTGGAATTAAGTATTTCCCTTATCTTAGCTACCTTTTCTACACTAAGAACTGACTTGGAGATTCTCTTTCAGCTGTTCTAAGCAAGTTCTCATCTGTTTACAGTCATTTTCACTGAATTAATCATGTTTTCATTTAGTTTCCTATATTCTGCCTTCTGGCCCAAGTATAAGCTTTGCCCACTTTATCAAACAACTTCCTACACACTGTTATGAACTGAGGCAACTCGGGAACATTGTCTCTCAAGTGAGTTATAGAGTGTAGTACTACATTTCAGTGAAGTTTAAGGCTTTCCAAAGCTGCCGAACGTGTTTCTTTCTCTATTTCAATGGTATTCTGCCTTGTATAACACACATTTACCACTCTAGTCTCCTTTAAGTAAAGAATATAGGATTCATACAGTGTTTGATGTTATCTTAACTCGAATTAAGGATTTCCCTTATCTTAGCTACCTTTTCTACACTAAGAACTGACTTGGAGATTCTCTTTCAGCTGTTCTAAACAAGTTCTCATCTGTTTACAGTCATTTTCAATGAATTATTCATGTTTTCATGTAGTTTCCTATATTATGCCTTCTGGCCCAAGTATAAGCTTTGCCCACCTTATCAAACAACTTCCTACACACTGTTATGAACTGAGGCAACTCGGGAACATTCTCTCTCAACTGTGTTATAGAGTGTAGTACTACATTTCAGTGAAGTTTAAGGCTTTGCAAAGCTGCCGAACGTGTTTCTTTCTCTATTTCAATGGTATTCGGCCTTGCATAACACACATTTACCACTCTAGTCTCCTTTAAGTAAAGAATATAGGATTCATACAGTGTTTCATGTGATCTTAACTGGAATTAAGGATTTCCCGTATCTTAGCTACCTTTTCTACACTGAGAACTGACTTGGAGAATCTCTTTCAGCTGTTCTAAACAAGTTCTCATCTGTTTACAGTCATTTTCACTGAATTAATCATGTTTTCATGTAGTTTCCTATATTCTGCCTTCTGGCCCAAGTATAAGCTTTGCCCACTTTATCAAACAACTTCCTACACACTGTTATGAACTGAGGCAACTCGGGAACATTGTCTCTCAACTGTGTTATAGCGTGTAGTACTACATTTCAGTGAAGTGTAAGGCTTTCCAAAGCTGCCGAACGTGTTTCTTTCTCTATTTCAATGGTATTCTGCCTTGTATAACACACATTTACCACTCTAGTCTCTTTTAAGTAAAGAATATAGGATTCATACAGTGTTTCATGTGATCTTAACTGGAATTAAGTATTTCCCTTATCTTAGCTACCTTTTCTACACTGAGAACTGACTTGGAGAATCTCTTTCAGCTGTTCTAAACAAGTTCTCATCTGTTTACAGTCATTTTACTGAATTAATCATGTTTTCATGTAGTTTCCTATATTCTGCCTTCTGGTCAAAGTATAAGCTTTGCCCACTTTATCAAACAACTTCCTACACACTGTTATGAACTGAGGCAGCTCGGGAACATTGTCTCTCAACTGTGTTATAGAGTGTAGTACTACATTTCATTGAAGAGTAAGGCTTTCCAAAGTTGCCGAACATGTTTCTTTCTCTATTACAATGGTATTCTGCCTTGTATAACACACATTTACCACTCTAGTCTCATTTTAGTAAAGAATATAGGATTCATACAGTGTTTCATGTGATCTTAACTGGAATTAAGTTTTTCCCTTTTCTTAGCTACCTTTTCTACAATAAGAACTGACTTGGAGAATATCTTTCAGCTGTTCTAAAACAAGTTCTCATGTGTTTACAGTCATTTTCACTGAATTAATCATGTTTTCATGTAGTTTCCTATATTCTGCCTTCTGGCCCAAGTATAAGCTTTGCCCACTTTATCAAACAACTTCCTACACACTGTTATGAACTGAGGCAACTCGGGAACATTGTCTCTCAACTGTGTTATAGAGTGTAGTACTACATTTCAGTGAAGTTTAAGGCTTTCCAAAGCTGCCGAACGTGTTTCTTTCTCTATTTAATGGTATTCGGCCTTGCATAACACACATTTACCACTCTAGTCTCCTTTAAGTAATGAATATAGGATTCATACAGTGTTTCATGTGATCTTAACTGGAATTAAGTATTTCCCTTATCTTAGCTACCTTTTCTACACTAAGAACTGACTTGGAGATTCTCTTTCAGCTGTTCTAAGCAAGTTCTCATCTGTTTACAGTCATTTTCACTGAATTAATCATGTTTTCATTTAGTTTCCTATATTCTGCCTTCTGGCCCAAGTATAAGCTTTGCCCACTTTATCAAACAACTTCCTACACACTGTTATGAACTGAGGCAACTCGGGAACATTGTCTCTCAAGTGAGTTATAGAGTGTAGTACTACATTTCAGTGAAGTTTAAGGCTTTCCAAAGCTGCCGAACGTGTTTCTTTCTCTATTTCAATGGTATTCTGCCTTGTATAACACACATTTACCACTCTAGTCTCCTTTAAGTAAAGAATATAGGATTCATACAGTGTTTGATGTTATCTTAACTCGAATTAAGGATTTCCCTTATCTTAGCTACCTTTTCTACACTAAGAACTGACTTGGAGATTCTCTTTCAGCTGTTCTAAACAAGTTCTCATCTGTTTACAGTCATTTTCAATGAATTATTCATGTTTTCATGTAGTTTCCTATATTCTGCCTTCTGGCCCAAGTATAAGCTTTGCCCACTTTATCAAACAACTTCCTACACACTGTTATGAACTGAGGCAACTCGGGAACATTGTCTCTCAACTGTGTTATAGCGTGTAGTACTACATTTCAGTGAAGTGTAAGGCTTTCCAAAGCTGCCGAACGTGTTTCTTTCTCTATTTCAATGGTATTCTGCCTTGTATAACACACATTTACCACTCTAGTCTCTTTTAAGTAAAGAATATAGGATTCATACAGTGTTTCATGTGATCTTAACTGGAATTAAGTATTTCCCTTATCTTAGCTACCTTTTCTACACTGAGAACTGACTTGGAGAATCTCTTTCAGCTGTTCTAAACAAGTTCTCATCTGTTTACAGTCATTTTACTGAATTAATCATGTTTTCATGTAGTTTCCTATATTCTGCCTTCTGGTCAAAGTATAAGCTTTGCCCACTTTATCAAACAACTTCCTACACACTGTTATGAACTGAGGCAGCTCGGGAACATTGTCTCTCAACTGTGTTATAGAGTGTAGTACTACATTTCATTGAAGAGTAAGGCTTTCCAAAGTTGCCGAACATGTTTCTTTCTCTATTACAATGGTATTCTGCCTTGTATAACACACATTTACCACTCTAGTCTCATTTTAGTAAAGAATATAGGATTCATACAGTGTTTCATGTGATCTTAACTGGAATTAAGTTTTTCCCTTTTCTTAGCTACCTTTTCTACAATAAGAACTGACTTGGAGAATATCTTTCAGCTGTTCTAAAACAAGTTCTCATCTGTTTACAGTCATTTTCACTGAATTAATCATGTTTTCATGTAGTTTCCTATATTCTGCCTTCTGGCCCAAGTATAAGCTTTGCCCACTTTATCAAACAACTTCCTACACACTGTTATGAACTGAGGCAACTCGGGAACATTGTCTCTCAACTGTGTTATAGAGTGTAGTACTACATTTCAGTGAAGTGTAAGGCTTTCCAAAGCTGCCAAACGTGTTTCTTTCTCTATTTCAATGGTATTCGGCCTTGCATAATACACATTTACCACTCTAGTCTCCTTTAAGTAATGAATATAGGATTCATACAGTGTTTCATGTGATCTTAACTCAAATTAAGGATTTCCCTTATCTTAGCTACCTTTTCTACACTAAGAACTGACTTGGAGATTCTCTTTCAGGTGTTCTAAACAAGTTCTCATCTGTTTACAGTCATTTTCACTGAATTATTGATGTTTTCATGTAGTTTCCTATATTCTGCCTTCTGGCCCAAGTATAAGCTTTGCCCACTTTATCAAAAACTTCCTACACACTGTTATGAACTGAGGCAACTCGGGAACATTGTCTCTCAACTGTGTTATAGAGTGTAGTACTACATTTCAGTGAAGTTTAAGGCTTTCCAAAGCTGCCGAACGTGTTTCTTTCTCTATTTAATGGTATTCGGCCTTGCATAACACACATTTACCACTCTAGTCTCCTTTAAGTAATGAATATAGGATTCATACAGTGTTTCATGTGATCTTAACTGGAATTAAGGATTTCCCTTATCTTAGCTACCTTTTCTACACTAAGAACTGACTTGGAGATTCTCTTTCAGCTGTTCTAAGCAAGTTCTCATCTGTTTACAGTCATTTTCACTGAATTAATCATGTTTTCATGTAGTTTCCTATATTCTGCCTTCTGGCCCAAGTATAAGCTTTGCCCACTTTATCAAACAACTTCCTACACACTGTTATGAACTGAGGCAACTCGGGAACATTGTCTCTCAACTGAGTTATAGAGTGTAGTACTACATTTCAGTGAAGTTTAAGGCTTTCCAAAGCTGCCGAACGTGTTTATTTCTCTATTTCAATGGTATTCGGCCTTGCATAACACACATTTACCACTCTAGTCTCCTTTAAGTAATGAATATAGGATTCATACAGTGTTTGATGTTATCTTAACTCGAATTAAGGATTTCCCTTATCTTAGCTACCTTTTCTACACTAAGAACTGATTTGGAGATTCTCTTACAGCTGTTCTAAGCAAGTTCTCATCTGTTTACAGTCATTTTCACTGAATTAATCATGTTTTCATGTAGTTTCCTATATTCTGCCTTCTGGCCCAAGTATAAGCTTTGCCCACTTTATCAAACAACTTCCTACACACTGTTATGAACTGAGGCAACTCGGGAACATTGTCTCTCAACTGTGTTATAGCGTGTAGTACTACATTTCAGTGAAGTGTAAGGCTTTCCCAAGCTGCCGATCGTGTTTCTTTCTCTATTTCAATTGTATTCTGCCTTGTATAACACACATTTACCACTCTAGTCTCTTTTAAGAATATAGGATTCATACAGTGTTTCATGTGATCTTAACTGGAATTAAGGATTTCCCTTATCTTAGCTAACTTTTCTACACTGAGAACTGACTTGGAGAATCTCTTTCAGCTGTTCTAAACAAGTTCTCATCTGTTTACAGTCATTTTACTGAATTAATCATGTTTTCATGTAGTTTCCTATATTCTGCCTTCTGGTCAAAGTATAAGCTTTGCCCACTTTATCAAACAACTTCCTACACACTGTTATGAACTGAGGCAGCTCGGGAACATTGTCTCTCAACTGTGTTATAGAGTGTAGTACTACATTTCATTGAAGAGTAAGGCTTTCCAAAGCTGCCGAACATGTTTGTTTCTCTATTACAATGGTATTCTGCCTTGTATAACACACATTTACCACTCTAGTCTCATTTTAGTAAAGAATATAGGATTCATACAGTGTTTCATGTGATCTTAACTGGAATTAAGTTTTTCCCTTTTCTTAGCTACCTTTTCTACAATAAGAACTGACTTGGAGAATATCTTTCAGCTGTTCTAAAACAAGTTCTCATCTGTTTACAGTCATTTTCACTGAATTATTCATGTTTTCATGTACTTTCCTATATTCTGCCTTCTGGTGCAAGTATAAGCTTTGCCCACATTATCAAACAACTTCCTACACACTGTTATGAACTGAGGCAGCTCGGGAACATTGTCTCTCAACTGTGTTATAGAGTGTAGTACTACATTTCAGTGAAGTTTAAGGCTTTCCAAAGCTGCCAAACGTGTTTCTTTCTCTATTTCAATGGTATTCGGCCTTGCATAACACACATTTACCACTCTAGTCTCCTTTAAGTAATGAATATAGGATTCATACAGTGTTTCATGTGATCTTAACTGGAATTAAGGATTTCCCTTATCTTAGCTACCTTTTCTACAGTAAGAACTGACTTGGAGATTCTCTTTCAGCTGTTCTAAGCAAGTTCTCATCTGTTTACAGTCATTTTCACTGAATTAATCATGTTTTCATGTAGTTTCCTAAATTCTGCCTTCTGGCCCAAGTATAAGCTTTTCCCACTTTATCAAACAACTTCCTACACACTGTTATGAACAGAGGCAACTCGGGAACATTGTCTCTCAACTGTGTTATACAGTGTAGTACTACATTTCAGTGAAGTGTAAGGCTTTCCAAAGCTGCCGAACATGTTTCTTTCTCTATTTCAATGGTATTCTGCCTTGTATAACACACATTTACCACTCTAGTCTCCTTTAAATAATGAATATAGGATTCATAGAGTGTTTGATGTTATCTTAACTCAAATTAAGGATTTCCCTTATCTTAGCTACCTTTTCTACACTAAGAACTGACTTGGAGATTCTCTTGCAGGTATTCTAACCAAGTTCTCATCTGTTTACAGTCATTTTCACTGAATTATTCATGTTTTCATGTAGTTTCCTATATTCTGCCTTCTGGCCCAAGTATAAGCTTTGCCCACTTTATCAAACAACTTCCTACACACTGTTATGAACTGAGGCAACTCGGGAACATTGTCTCTCAACTGTGTTATAGAGTGTAGTACTACATTTCAGTGAAGTGTAAGGCTTTCCAAAGCTGCCAAACGTGTTTCTTTCTCTATTTCAATGGTATTCGGCCTTGCATAACACACATTTACCACTCTAGTCTCCTTTAAGTAATGAATATAAGATTCATACAGTGTTTCATGTGATCTTAACTCAAATTAAGGATTTCCCTTATCTTAGCTACCTTTTCTACACTAAGAACTGACTTGGAGATTCTCTTTCAGGTGTTCTAAACAAGTTCTCATCGGTTTACAGTCATTTTCACTGAATTATTGATGTTTTCATGTAGTTTCCTATATTCTGCCTTCTGGCCCAAGTATAAGCTTTGCCCACTTTATCAAAAACTTCCTACACACTGTTATGAACTGAGGCAACTCGGGAACATTGTCTCTCAACTGTGTTATAGAGTGTAGTACTACATTTCAGTGAAGTTTAAGGCTTTCCAAAGCTGCCCAACGTGTTTCTTTCTCTATTTCAATGGTATTCGGCCTTGCATAACACACATTTACCACTCTAGTCTCCTTTAAGTAATGAATATAGGATTCATACAGTGTTTCATGTGATCTTAACTGGAATTAAGGATTTCCCTTATCTTAGCTACCTTTTCTACACTAAGAACTGACTTGGAGATTCTCTTTCAGCTGTTCTAAGCAAGTTCTCATCTGTTTACAGTCATTTTCACTGAATTAATCATGTTTTCATGTAGTTTCCTATATTCTGCCTTCTGGCCCAAGTATAAGCTTTGCCCACTTTATCAAAAACTTCCTAAACACTGTTATGAACTGAGGCAGCTCGGGAACATTGTCTCTCAACTGTGTTATAGAGTGTAGTACTACATTTCAGTGAAGTGTAAGGCTTTCCAAAGCTGCCGAACGTGTTTCTTTCTCTATTTCAATGGTATTCTGCCTTGTATAACACACATTTACCACTCTAGTCTCCTTTAAGTAATGAATATAGGATTCATAGAGTGTTTGATGTTATCTTAAATCGAATTAAGGATTTCCCTTATCTTAGCTACCATTTCTACACTAAGAACTGACTTGGAGATTCTCTTTCAGCTGTTCTAAACCAGTTCTCATCTGTTTACCGTCATTTTCACTGAATTATTCATGTTTTCATGTAGTTTCCTATATTCTGCCTTCTGGCCCAAGTATAAGCTTTGGCCACTTTATCAAACAACTTCCTACACACTGTTATGAACTGACGGAGCTAGGGAACATTGTCTCTCAACTGTGTTATAGAGTGTAGTACTACATTTCAGTGAAGTTTAAGGCTTTCCAAAGCTGCCGAACGTGTTTCTTTCTCTATTTCAATGGTATTCGGCCTTGCATAACACACATTTACCACTCTAGTCTCCTTTAAGTAATGAATATAGGATTCATACAGTGTTTCATGTGATCTTAACTGGAAGTAAGGATTTCCCTTATCTTAGCTAACTTTTCTACACTAAGAACTGACTTGGAGATTCTCTTTCAGCTGTTCTAAGCAAGTTCTCATCTGTTTACAGTCATTTTCACTGAATTATTCATGTTTTCATGTAGTTTCCTATATTCTGCCTTCTGGCCCAAGTATAAGCTTTGCCCACTTTATCAAAAACTTCCTACACACTGTTATGAACTAAGGCAACTAGGGAACATTGTCTCTCAACTGTGTTATAGAGTGTAGTACTACATTTCAGTGAAGTTTAAGGCTTTCCAAAGCTGCCGAACGTGTTTCTTTCTCTATTTCAATGGTATTCGGCCTTGCATAACACACATTTACCACTCTAGTCTCCTTTAAGTAATGAATATAGGATTCATACAGTGTTTCATGTGATCTTAACTGGAATTAAGGATTTCCCTTATCTTAGCTACCTTTTCTACACTAAGAACTGACTTGGAGATTCTCTTTCAGCTGTTCTAAGCAAGTTCTCATCTGTTTACAGTCATTTTCACTGAATTAATCATATTTTCATGTAGTTTCCTATATTCTGCCTTCTGGCCCAAGTATAAGCTTTCCCCACTTTATCAAACAACTTCCTACACACTGTTATGAACTGAGGCAACTCGGGAACATTGTCTCTCAACTGTGTTATAGAGTGTAGTACTACATTTCAGTGAAGTGTAAGGCTTTCCAAAGCTGCGGAACATGTTTCTTTCTCTATTTCAATGGTATTCTGCCTTGTATAACACACATTTACCACTCTAGTCTCCTTTAAGTAATGAATATAGGATTCATAGAGTGTTTGATGTTATCTTAACTAAAATTAAGGATTTCCCTTATCTTAGCTACCTTTTCTACACTAAGAACTGACTTGGAGATTCTCTTTCAGGTGTTCTAAACAAGTTCTCATCGGTTTACAGTCATTTTCACTGAATTATTCATGTTTTCATGTAGTTTCCTATATTCTTCCTTCTGGCCCAAGTATAAGCTTTGCCCACTTTATCAAAAACTTCCTACACACTGTTATGAACTGAGGCAACTCGGGAACATTGTCTCTCAACTGTGTTATAGAGTGTAGTACTACATTTCAGTGAAGTTTAAGGCTTTCCAAAGCTGCTGAACGTGTTTCTTTCTCTATTTCAATGGTATTCGGCCTTGCATAACACACATTTACCACTCTAGTCTCCTTTAAGTAATGAATATAGGATTCATACAGTGTTTCATGTGATCTTAACTGGAATTAAGGATTTCCCTTATCTTAGCTACCTTTTCTACACTAAGAACTGACTTGGAGATTCTCTTTCAGGTGTTCTAAACAAGTTCTCATCTTTTTACAGTCATTTTCACTGAATTATTCATGTTTTCATGTAGTTTCCTATATTCTGCCTTCTGGCCCAAGTATAAGCTTTGCCCACTTTATCAAACAACTTCGTACACACTGTTATGAACTGAGGCAGCTCGAGAACATTGTCTCTCAACTGTGTTATAGAGTGTAGTACTACATTTCAGTGAAGTGTAAGGCTTTCCAAAGCTGCCGAACGTGTTTCTTTCTCTATTTCAATGGTATTCTGCCTTGTATAACACACATTTACCACTCTAGTCTCCTTTAAGTAATGAAGATAGGATTCATAGAGTGTTTGATGTTATCTTAACTCGAATTAAGGATTTCCCTTATCTTAGCTACCATTTCTACACTAAGAACTGACTTGGAGATTCTCTTTCAGCTGTTCTAAACCAGTTCTCATCTGTTTACCGTCATTTTCACTGAATTATTCATGTTTTCATGTAGTTTCCTATATTCTGCCTTCTGGCCCAAGTATAAGCTTTGGCCACTTTATCAAACAACTTCCTACACACTGTTATGAACTGACGGAGCTAGGGAACATTGTCTCTCAACTGTGTTATAGAGTGTAGTACTACATTTCAGTGAAGTTTAAGGCTTTCCAAAGCTGCCGAACGTGTTTCTTTCTCTATTTCAATGGTATTCGGCCTTGCATAACACACATTTACCACTCTAGTCTCCTTTAAGTAATGAATATAGGATTCATACAGTGTTTCATGTGATCTTAACTGGAAGTAAGGATTTCCCTTATCTTAGCTACCTTTTCTACACTAAGAACTGACTTGGAGATTCTCTTTCAGCTGTTCTAAGCAAGTTCTCATCTGTTTACAGTCATTTTCACTGAATTATTCATGTTTTCATGTAGTTTCCTATATTCTGCCTTCTGGCCCAAGTATAAGCTTTGCCCACTTTATCAAAAACTTCCTACACACTGTTATGAACTAAGGCAACTAGGGAACATTGTCTCTCAACTGTGTTATAGAGTGTAGTACTACATTTCAGTGAAGTTTAAGGCTTTCCAAAGCTGCCGAACGTGTTTCTTTCTCTATTTCAATGGTATTCGGCCTTGCATAACACACATTTACCACTCTAGTCTCCTTTAAGTAATGAATATAGGATTCATACAGTGTTTCATGTGATCTTAACTGGAATTAAGGATTTCCCTTATCTTAGCTACCTTTTCTACACTAAGAACTGACTTGGAGATTCTCTTTCAGCTGTTCTAAGCAAGTTCTCATCTGTTTACAGTCATTTTCACTGAATTAATCATATTTTCATGTAGTTTCCTATATTCTGCCTTCTGGCCCAAGTATAAGCTTTCCCCACTTTATCAAACAACTTCCTACACACTGTTATGAACTGAGGCAACTCGGGAACATTGTCTCTCAACTGTGTTATAGAGTGTAGTACTACATTTCAGTGAAGTGTAAGGCTTTCCAAAGCTGCGGAACATGTTTCTTTCTCTATTTCAATGGTATTCTGCCTTGTATAACACACATTTACCACTCTAGTCTCCTTTAAGTAATGAATATAGGATTCATAGAGTGTTTGATGTTATCTTAACTAAAATTAAGGATTTCCCTTATCTTAGCTACCTTTTCTACACTAAGAACTGACTTGGAGATTCTCTTTCAGGTGTTCTAAACAAGTTCTCATCGGTTTACAGTCATTTTCACTGAATTATTCATGTTTTCATGTAGTTTCCTATATTCTGCCTTCTGGCCCAAGTATAAGCTTTGCCCACTTTATCAAAAACTTCCTACACACTGTTATGAACTGAGGCAACTCGGGAACATTGTCTCTCAACTGTTTTATAGAGTGTAGTACTACATTTCAGTGAAGTTTAAGGCTTTCCAAAGCTGCTGAACGTGTTTCTTTCTCTATTTCAATGGTATTCGGCCTTGCATAACACACATTTACCACTCTAGTCTCCTTTAAGTAATGAATATAGGATTCATACAGTGTTTCATGTGATCTTAACTGGAATTAAGGATTTCCCTTATCTTAGCTACCTTTTCTACACTAAGAACTGACTTGGAGATTCTCTTTCAGGTGTTCTAAACAAGTTCTCATCTTTTTACAGTCATTTTCACTGAATTATTCATGTTTTCATGTAGTTTCCTATATTCTGCCTTCTGGCCCAAGTATAAGCTTTGCCCACTTTATCAAACAACTTCGTACACACTGTTATGAACTGAGGCAGCTCGGGAACATTGTCTCTCAACTGTGTTATAGAGTGTAGTACTACATTTCAGTGAAGTGTAAGGCTTTCCAAAGCTGCCGAACGTGTTTCTTTCTCTATTTCAATGGTATTCTGCCTTGTATAACACACATTTACCACTCTAGTCTCCTTTAAGTAATGAAGATAGGATTCATAGAGTGTTTGATGTTATCTTAACTCGAATTAAGGATTTCCCTTATCTTAGCTACCATTTCTACACTAAGAACTGACTTGGAGATTCTCTTTCAGCTGTTCTAAACAAGTTCTCATCTGTTTACCGTCATTTTCACTGAATTATTCATGTTTTCATGTAGTTTCCTATATTCTGCCTTCTGGCCCAAGTATAAGCTTTGGCCACTTTATCAAACAACTTCCTACACACTGTTATGAAATGACGGAGCTAGGGAACATTGTCTCTCAACTGTGTTATAGAGTGTAGTACTACATTTCAGTGAAGTTTAAGGATTTCCAAAGCTGCCGAACGTGTTTCTTTCTCTATTTCAATGGTATTCGGCCTTGCATAACACACATTTACCACTCTAGTATCCTTTAAGTAATGAATATAGGATTCATACAGTGTTTCATGTGATCTTAACTGGAAGTAAGGATTTCCCTTATCTTACCTACCTTTTCTACACTAAGAACTGACTTGTAGATTCTCTTTCAGGTGTTCTAAACAAGTTCTCATCTGTTTACAGTCATTTTCACTGAATTTTACATGTTTTCATGTAGTTTCCTATATTCTGCCTTCTGGCCCAAGTATAAGCTTTGCCCACTTTATCAAACACCTTCCTACACACTGTTATGAACTGAGGCATTTAGGGAACATTGTCTCTCAACTGTCTTATAGAGTGTAGTACTACATTTCAGTGAAGTGTAAGGCTTTCCAAAGCTGCCGAACGTGTTTCTTTCTGTATTTCAATGGTATTCTGCCTTGTATAACACACATTTACCACTCTAGTCTCCTTTAAGTAAAGAATATAGGATTCATACAGTGTTTCATGTGATCTTAACTGGAATTAAGGATTTTCCGGATTTAGCTACCATTTGTACACTAAGAACTGACTTGGAGAATCTCTTTCTGCTGTTCTAAAACAAGTTCGAATCTGTTTACAGTCATTTTCACTGAATTATTCATGTTTTCATGTAGTTTCCTATATTCTGCCTTCTGGTCCAAGTATAAGCTTTGCCCACTTTATCAAACACCTTCCTACACACTGTTATGAACTGAGGCAGCTCGGGTACATTGTCTCTCAACTGTGTTATAGAGTGTAGTACTACATTTCAGTGAAGTGTAAGGCTTTCCAAAGCTGCCGAACGTGTTTCTTTCTCTATTTCAATGGTATTCTGCCTTGTATAACACACATTTACCACTCTAGTCTCCTTTAAGTAATGAAGATAGGATTCATACAGTGTTTGATGTTATCTTAACTCGAATTAAGAATTTCCCTTATCTTAGCTACCTTTTCTATACTAAGAACTGACTTGGAGATTCTCTTTGAGCTGTTCTAAACAAGTTCTCATCTTTTTACAGTCATTTTCACTGAATTATTCATGTTTTCATGTAGTTTCCTATATTCTGCCTTCTGGCCCAAGTATAAGCTTTGCCCACTTTATCAAACAACTTCGTACACACTGTTATGAACTGAGGCAGCTCGGGAACATTGTCTCTCAACTGTGTTATAGAGTGTAGTACTACATTTCAGTGAAGTGTAAGGCTTTCCAAAGCTGCCGAACGTGTTTCTTTCTCTATTTCAATGGTATTCTGCCTTGTATAACACACATTTACCACTCTAGTCTCCTTTAAGTAATGAAGATAGGATTCATACAGTGTTTGATGTTATCTTAACTCGAATTAAGAATTTCCCTTATCTTAGCTACCTTTTCTACACTAAGAACTGACTTGGAGATTCTCTTTGAGCTGTTCTAAACAAGTTCTCATCTTTTTACAGTCATTTTCACTGAATTATTCATGTTTTCATGTAGTTTCCTATATTCTGCCTTCTGGCCCAAGTATAAGCTTTGCCCACTTTATCAAACAACTTCGTACACACTGTTATGAACTGAGGCAGCTCGGGAACATTGTCTCTCAACTGTGTTATAGAGTGTAGTACTACATTTCAGTGAAGTGTAAGTCTTTCCAAAGCTGCCGAACGTGTTTCTTTCTCTATTTCAATGGTATTCTGCCTTGTATAACACACATTTACCACTCTAGTCTCCATTAAGTAATGAATATAGGATTCATACAGTGTTTGATGTTATCTTAACTCGAATTAAGGATTTCCCTTATCTTACCTACCTTTTCTACACTAAGAACTGACTTGTAGATTCTCTTTCAGGTGTTCTAAACAAGTTCTCATCTGTTTACAGTCATTTTCACTGAATTATACATGCTTTCATGTAGTTTCCTATATTCTGCCTTCTGGCCCAAGTATAAGCTTTGCCCACTTTATCAAACACCTTCCTACACACTGTTATGAACTGAGGCATTTAGGGAACATTGTCTCTCAACTGTGTTATAGAGTGTAGTACTACATTTCAGTGAAGTGTAAGGCTTTCCAAAGCTGCCGAACGTGTTTCTTTCTGTATTTCAATGGTATTCTGCCTTGTATAACACACATTTACCACTCTAGTCTCCTTTAAGTAAAGAATATAGGATTCATACAGTGTTTGATGTTATCTTAACTCGAATTAAGGATTTCCCTTATCTTAGCTACCTTTTCTACACTAAGAACTGACTTGGAGATTCTCTTTCAGCTGTTCTAAACAAGTTCTCATCTGTTTACAGTCATTTTCAATGAATTATTCATGTTTTCATGTAGTTTCCTATATTCTGCCTTCTGGCCCAAGTATAAGTTTTCCCCACCTTATCAAACAACTTCCTACACACTGTTATGAACTGAGGCAACTCGGGAACATTGTCTCTCAACTGTGTTATAGAGTGTAGTACTACATTTCAGTGAAGTTTAAGGCTTTCCAAAGCTGCCGAACGTTTTTCTTTCTCTATTTCAATGGTATTCGGCCCTGCATAACACACATTTACCACTCTAGTCTCCTTTAAGTAATGAATATAGGATTCATACAGTGTTTCATGTGATCTTAACTGGAATTAAGGATTTCCCTTATCTTAGCTACCTTTTCTACACTGAGAACTGACTTGGAGAATCTCTTTCAGCAGTTCTAAACAAGTTCTCATCTGTTTACAGTCATTTTAACTGAATTAATCATGTTTTCATGTAGTTTCCTATATTCTGCCTTCTGGTCCAAGTATAAGCTTTGCCCACTTTATCAAACAACTTCCTACACACTGTTATGAACTGAGGCAGCTAGGGAACATTGTCTCTCAACTGTGTTATAGAGTGTAGTACTACATTTCAGTGAAGTGTAAGGCTTTCCAAAGCTGCCGAACGTGTTTCTTTCTCTATTTCAATGGTATTCTGCCTTGTATAACACACATTTTCCACTCTAGTCTCCTTTAAGTAATGAATATAGGATTAATACAGTGTTTGATGTTATCTTAACTCGAATTAAGGATTTCCCTTATCTTAGCTACCTTTTCTACACTACGAACTGACTTGGAGATTCTCTTTCAGCTGCTCTAAACAAGTTCTCATCTGTTTACAGTCATTTTCACTGAATTATTCATGTTTTCATGTAGTTTCCTATATTCTGCCTTCTGGCCCAAGTATAAGCTTTGCCCACTTTATCAAAAACTTCCTACACACTGTTATGAACTCAGGAAACTCGGGAACATTGTCTCTCAACTGTGTTATAGCGTGTAGTACTACATTTCAGTGAAGTGAAAGGCTTTCCAAAGCTGCCGAACGTGTTTCTTTCTCTATTTCAATGGTATTCTGCCTTGTATAACACACATTTACCACTCTAGTCTCCTTTACGTAAAGAATATAGGATTCATACAGTGTTTTATGTGATCTTAACTGGAATTAAGGATTTCCCTTATCTTAGCTACCTTTTCTACACTGAGAACTGACTTGGAGAATCTCTTTCAGCAGTTCTAAACAAGTTCTCATCTGTTTACAGTCATTTTAACTGAATTAATCATGTTTTCATGTAGTTTCCTATATGCTGCCTTCTGGTCCAAGTATAAGCTTTGCCCACTTTATCAAACAACTTCCTACACACTGTTATGAACTGAGGCAGCTCGGGAACATTGTCTCTCAACTGGGTTATAGAGTGTAGTACTACATTTCAGTGAAGTGTAAGGCTTTCCAAAGGTGCCGAACGTGTTTCTTTCTCTATTTCAATGGTATTCTGCCTTGTATAACACACATTTTCCACTCTAGTCTCCTTTAAGTAATGAATATAGGATTCATACAGTGTTTGATGTTATCTTAACTCGAACTAAGGATTTCCCTTATCTTAGCTACCTTTTCTACACTACGAACTGACTTGGAGATTCTCTTTCAGCTGCTCTAATCAAGTTCTCATTTGTTTACAGTCATTTTCACTGAATTATTCATGTTTTCATGTAGTTTCCTATATTCTGCCTTCTGGCCCAAGTATAAGCTTTGCCCACTTTATCAAAAACTTCCTACACACTGTTATGAACTGAGGCAACTCGGGAACATTTCTCTCAACTGTGTTATAGAGTGTAGTACTACATTTCAGTGAAGTTTAAGGCTTTCCAAAGCTGCCGAACGTGTTTCTTTCTCTATTTCAATGGTATTCGGCCTTGTATAACACACATTTACCACTCTAGTCTCCGTTAAGTAAAGAATATGGGATTCATACAGTGTTTCATGTGATCTTAACTGGAATTAAGGATTTCCCTTATCTTAGCTACCTTTTCTACACTAAGAACTGACTTGGAGATTCTCTTTCAGCTGTTCTAAGCAAGTTCTCATCTGTTTACAGTCATTTTCACTGAATTAATCATGTTTTCATGTAGTTTCCTATATTCTGCCTTCTGGCCCAAGTATAAGCTTTGCCCACTTTATCAAACAACTTCCTACACACTGTTATGAACTGAGGCAACTCGGGAACATTGTCTCTCAACTGTGTTATAGCATGTAGTACTACATTTCAGTGAAGTGAAAGGCTTTCCAAAGCTGCCGAACGTGTTTCTTTCTCTATTTCAATGGGATCCTGCCTTGTATAACACACATTTACCACTCTAGGCTCCTTTAAGTAAAGAATATAGGATTCATACAGTGTTTTATGTGATCTTAACTGGAATTAAGGATTTCCCTTATCTTAGCTACCTTTTCTACACTGAGAACTGACTTGGAGAATCTCTTTCAGCAGTTCTAAACAAGTTCTCATCTGTTTACAGTCATTTTAACTGAATTAATCATGTTTTCATGTAGTTTCCTATATTCTGCCTTCTGGTCCAAGTATAAGCTTTGCCAACTTTATCAATCAACTTCCTACACACTGTTATGAACTGAGGCAGCTCGGGAACATTGTCTCTCAACTGTGTTATAGAGTGTAGTACTACATTTCAGTGAAGTGTAAGGCTTTCCAAAGCTGCCGAACGTGTTTCTTTCTCTATTTCAATGGTATTCTGCCTTGTATAACACACATTTTCCACTCTAGTCTCCTTTAAGTAATGAATATAGGATTCATACAGTGTTTGATGTTATCTTAACTCGAATTAAGGATTTCGCTTATCTTAGCTACCTTTTCTACACTAAGAACTGACTTGGAGATTCTCTTTCAGCTGCTCTAAACAAGTTCTCATCTGTTTACAGTCATTTTCACTGAATTATTCATGTTTTCATGTAGTTTCCTACATTCTGCCTTCTGGCCCAAGTATAAGCTTTGCCCACTTTATCAAAAACTTCCTACACACTGTTATGAACTGAGGCAACTCAGGAACATTGTCTCTCAACTGTGTTATAGAGTGTAGTACTACATTTCAGTGAAGTTTAAGGCTTTCCAAAGCTGCCGAACGTGTTTTTTTCTCTATTTCAATGGAATTCGGCCTTGTGTAACACACATTTACCACTCTAGTCTCCTTTAAGTAAAGAATATAGGATTCATACAGTGTTTCATGTGATCTTAACTGGAATTAAGGATTTCCCTTATCTTAGCTACCTTTTCTACACTAAGAACTGACTTGGAGATTCTCTTTCAGCTGTTCTAAGCAAGTTTTCATCTGTTTACAGTTATTTTCACTGAATTAATCATGTTTTCATGTAGTTTCCTATATTCTGCCTTCTGGCCCAAGTATAAGCTTTGCCCACTTTATCAAACAACTTCCTACACACTGTTATGAACTGAGGCAGCTCGGGAACATTGTCTCTCAACTATGTTATAGAGTGTAGTACTACATTTCAGTGAAGTGTAAGGCTTTCCAAAGCTGCCGAACGTGTTTCTTTCTCTATTTCAATGGTATTCTGCCTTGTATAACACACATTTACCACTCTAGTCTCATTTAAGTAAAGAATATAGGATTCATACAGTGTTTCATGTGATCTTAACTGGAATTAAGGATTTCCCTTATCTTAGCTACCTTTTCTACACTACGAACTGACTTGGAGAATATCTTTCAGCTGTTCTAAAACAAGTTCTCATCTGTTTACAGTCATTTTCACTGAATTAATCATGTTTTCATGTAGTTTCCTATATTCTGCCTTCTGGTCCAAGTATAAGCTTTGCCCACTTTATCAAAAACTTCCTACACACTGTTATGAACTCAGGAAACTCGGGAACATTGTCTCTCAACTGTGTTATAGCGTGTAGTACTACATTTCAGTGAAGTGAAAGGCTTTCCAAAGCTGCCGAACGTGTTTCTTTCTCTATTTCAATGGTATTCTGCCTTGTATAACACACATTTACCACTCTAGTCTCCTTTACGTAAAGAATATAGGATTCATACAGTGTTTTATGTGATCTTAACTGGAATTAAGGATTTCCCTTATCTTAGCTACCTTTTCTACGCTGAGAACTGATATGGAGAATCTCTTTCAGCAGTTCTAAACAAGTTCTCATCTGTTTACAGTCATTTTAACTGAATTAATCATGTTTTCATGTAGTTTCCTATATGCTGCCTTCTGGTCCAAGTATAAGCTTTGCCCACTTTATCAAACAACTTCCTACACACTGTTATGAACTGAGGCAGCTCGGGAACATTGTCTCTCAACTGGGTTATAGAGTGTAGTACTACATTTCAGTGAAGTGTAAGGCTTTCCAAAGGTGCCGAACGTGTTTCTTTCTCTATTTCAATGGTATTCGGCCTTGTATAACACACATTTACCACTCTACTCTCCTTTAAGTAAAGAATATAGGATTCATACAGTGTTTCATGTGATCTTAACTGCAATTAAGGATTTCCCTTATCTTAGCTACCTTTTCTACACTAAGAACTGACTTGGAGATTCTCTTTCAGCTGTTCTAAGCAAGTTCTCATCTGTTTACAGTCATTTTCACTGAATTAATCATGTTTTCATGTAGTTTCCTATATTCTGCCTTCTGGCCCAAGTATAAGCTTTGCCCACTTTATCAAACAACTTCCTACACACTGTTATGAACTGAGGCAACTCGGGAACATTGTCTCTCAACTGTGTTATAGCGTGTAGTACTACATTTCAGTGAAGTGTAAGGCTTTCCAAAGCTGCCGAACGTGTTTCTTTCTCTATTTCAATGGGATTCTGCCTTGTATAACACACATTTACCACTCTAGTCTCCTTTAAGTAAAGAATATAGGATTCATACAGTGTTTCATGTGATCTTAACTGCAATTAAGAATTTCCCTTATCTTAGCTACCTTTTCTACACTGAGAACTGACTTGGAGAATCTCTTTCAGCTGTTCAAACAAGTTCTCATCTGTTTACAGTCATTTTCAATGAATTAATCATGTTTTCATGTAGTTTCCTATATTCTGCCTTCTGGTCAAAGTATAAGCTTTGCCCACTTTATCAAACAACTTCCTACACACTGTTATGAACTGAGGCAGCTCGGGAACATTGTCTCTCAACTATGTTATAGAGTGTAGTACTACATTTCAGTGAAGTGTAAGGCTTTCCAAAGCTGCCGAACGTGTTTCTTTCTCTATTTCAATGGTATTCTGCCTTGTATAACACACATTTACCACTCTAGTCTCATTTAAGTAAAGAATATAGGATTCATACAGTGTTTCATGTGATCTTAACTGGAATTAAGGATTTCCATTATCTTAGCTACCTTTTCTACACTAAGAACTGACTTGGAGAATATCTTTCAGCTGTTCTAAAACAAGTTCTCATCTGTTTACAGTCATTTTCACTGAATTATTCATGTTTTCATGTACTTTCCTATATTCTGCCTTCTGGTGCAAGTATAAGCTTTGCCCACTTTATCAAACAACTTCCTACACACTGTTATGAACTGAGGCAGCTTGGGAACATTGTCTCTCAACTGTGTTATAGAGTGTAGTACTACATTTCAGTGAAGTGTAAGGCTTTCCAAAGCTGCCGAACATGTTTCTTTCTCTATTTCAATGGTATTCTGCCTTGTATAACACACATTTTCCACTCTAGTCTCCTTTAAGTAATGAATATAGGATTCATACAGTGTTTGATGTTATCTTAACTCGAATTAAGGATTTCCCTTATCTTAGCTACTTTTTCTACACTACGAACTGACTTGGAGATTCTCTTTCAGCTGCTCTAAACAAGTTCTCATCTGTTTACAGTCATTTTCACTGAATTATTCATGTTTTCATGTAGTTTCCTATATTCTGCCTTCTGGCCCAAGTATAAGCTTTGCCCACTTTTTCAAAAACTTCCTACACACTGTTATGAACTGAGGCAACTCGGGAACATTGTCTCTCAACTGTGTTATAGAGTGTAGTACTACATTTCAGTGAAGTTTAAGGCTTTCCAAAGCTGCCGAACGTGTTTCTTTCTCTATTTCAATGGTATTCGGCCTTGTATAACACACATTTACCACTCTAGTCTCCTTTAAGTAAAGAATATAGGATTCATAGAGTGTTTGATGTTATCTTAACTCGAATTAAGGATTTCCCTTATCTTAGCTACCTTTTCTACACTAAGAACAGACTTGGAGATTCTCTTTCAGCTGTTCTAAGCAAGTTCTCATCTGTTTACAGTCATTTTCACTGAATTAATCATGTTTTCATGTAGTTTCCTATATTCTGCCTTCTGGCCCAAGTATAAGCTTTGCCCACTTTATCAAACAACTTCCTACACACTGTTATGAACTGAGGCAGCTCGGGAACATTGTCTCTCAACTATGTTATAGAGTGTAGTACTACATTTCAGTGAAGTGTAAGGCTTTCCAAAGCTGCCGAACGTATTTCTTTCTCTATTTCAATGGTATTCTGCCTTGTGTAACACACATTTACCACTCTAGTCTCATTTAAGTAAAGAATATAGGATTCATACAGTGTTTCATGTGATCTTAACTGGAATTAAGGATTTCCCTTATCTTAGCTACCTTTTCTACACTAAGAACTGACTTGGAGAATATCTTTCAGCTGTTCTAAAACAAGTTCTCATTTGTTTACAGTCATTTTCACTGAATTATTCATGTTTTCATGTAGTTTCCTATATTCTGCCTTCTGGCCCACGTATAAGCTTTGCCCACTTTATCAAACAACTTCCTACACACTGTTATGAACTGAGGCAACTCGGGAACATTGTCTCTCAACTGTGTTATAGCATGTAGCACTACATTTCAGTGAAGTGAAAGGCTTTCCAAAGCTGCCGAACGTGTTTCTTTCTCTATTTCAATGGGATCCTGCCTTGTATAACACACATTTACCACTCTAGTCTCCTTTAAGTAAAGAATATAGGATTCATACAGTGTTTTATGTTATATTAACTGGAATTAAGGATTTCCCTTATCTTAGCTACCTTTTCTACACTGAGAACTGACTTGGAGAATCTCTTTCAGCAGTTCTAAACAAGTTCTCATCTGTTTACAGTCATTTTAACTGAATTAATCATGTTTTCATGTAGTTTCCTATATTCTGCCTTCTGGTCCAAGTATAAGCTTTGCCCACTTTATCAATCAACTTCCTACACACTGTTATGAACTGAGGCAGCTCGGGAACATTGTCTCTCAACTGTGTTATAGAGTGTAGTACTACATTTCAGTGAAGTGTAAGGCTTTCCAAAGCTGCCGAACGTGTTTCTTTCTCTATTTCAATGGTATTCTGCCTTGTATAACACACATTTTCCACTCTAGTCTCCTTTAAGTAATGAATATAGGATTCATACAGTGTTTGATGTTATCTTAACTCGAATTAAGGATTTCCCTTATCTTAGCTACCTTTTCTACACTAAGAACTGACTTGGAGATTCTCTTTCAGCTGCTCTAAACAAGTTCTCATCTGTTTACAGTCATTTTCACTGAATTATTCATGTTTTCATGTAGTTTCCTACATTCTGCCTTCTGGCCCAAGTATAAGCTTTGCCCACTTTATCAAAAACTTCCTACACACTGTTATGAACTGAGGCAACTCGGGAACATTGTCTCTCAACTGTGTTATAGAGTGTAGTACTACATTTCAGTGAAGTTTAAGGCTTTCCAAAGCTGCCGAACGTGTTTTTTTCTCTATTTCAATGGTATTCGGCCTTGTGTAACACACATTTACCACTCTAGTCTCCTTTAAGTAAAGAATATAGGATTCATACAGTGTTTCATGTGATCTTAACTGGAATTAAGGATTTCCCTTATCTTAGCTACCTTTTCTACACTAAGAACTGACTTGGAGATTCTCTTTCAGCTGTTCTAAGCAAGTTCTCATCTGTTTACAGTCATTTTCACTGAATTAATCATGTTTTCATGTAGTTTCCTATATTCTGCCTTCTGGCCCAAGTATAAGCTTTGTCCACTTTATCAAACAACTTCCTACACACTGTTATGAACTGAGGCAACTCGGGAACATTGTCTCTCAACTGTGTTATAGCGTGTAGTACTACATTTCAGTGAAGTGTAAGGCTTTCCAAAGCTGCCGAACGTGTTTCTTTCTCTATTTCAATGGGATTCTGCCTTGTATAACACACATTTACCACTCTAGTCTCCTTTAAGTAAAGAATATAGGATTCATACAGTGTTTCATGTGATCTTAACTGCAATTAAGAATTTCCCTTATCTTAGCTACCTTTTCTACACTGAGAACTGACTTGGAGAATCTCTTTCAGCTGTTCAAACAAGTTCTCATCTGTTTACAGTCATTTTCAATGAATTAATCATGTTTTCATGTAGTTTCCTATATTCTGCCTTCTGGTCAAAGTATAAGCTTTGCCCACTTTATCAAACAACTTCCTACACACTGTTATGAACTGAGGCAGCTCGGGAACATTGTCTCTCAACTATGTTATAGAGTGTAGTACTACATTTCAGTGAAGTGTAAGGCTTTCCAAAGCTGCCGAACGTGTTTCTTTCTCTATTTCAATGGTATTCTGCCTTGTATAACACACATTTACCACTCTAGTCTCATTTAAGTAAAGAATATAGGATTCATACAGTGTTTCATGTGATCTTAACTGGAATTAAGGATTTCCATTATCTTAGCTACCTTTTCTACACTAAGAACTGACTTGGAGAATATCTTTCAGCTGTTCTAAAACAAGTTCTCATCTGTTTACAGTCATTTTCACTGAATTATTCATGTTTTCATGTACTTTCCTATATTCTGCCTTCTGGTGCAAGTATAAGCTTTGCCCACTTTATCAAACAACTTCCTACACACTGTTATGAACTGAGGCAGCTTGGGAACATTGTCTCTCAACTGTGTTATAGAGTGTAGTACTACATTTCAGTGAAGTGTAAGGCTTTCCAAAGCTGCCGAACATGTTTCTTTCTCTATTTCAATGGTATTCTGCCTTGTATAACACACATTTACCACTCTAGTCTCATTTAAATAATGAATATTGGATTCATAGAGTGTTTGATGTTATCTTAACTCAAATTAAGGATTTCCCTTATCTTAGCTACCTTTTCTACACTAAGAACTGACTTGGAGATTCTCTTTCAGGTGTTCTAAACAAGTTCTCATCTGTTTACAGTCATTTTCACTGAATTATTCATGTTTTCATGTAGTTTCCTATATTCTGCCTTCTGGCCCAAGTATAAGCTTTGCCCACTTTATCAAAAACTTCCTACACACTGTTATGAACTGAGGCAGCTTGGGAACATTGTCTCTCAACTGTGTTATAGAGTGTAGTACTACATTTCAGTGAAGTGTAAGGCTTTCCAAAGCTGCCGAACGTGTTTCTTTCTCTATTTCAATGGTATTCTGCCTTGTATAACACACATTTACCACTCTAGTCTCCTTTAAGTAAAGAATATAGGATTCATACAGTGTTTGATGTTATCTTAACTCGAATTAAGGATTTCCCTTATCTTAGCTACCTTTTCTACACTAAGAACAGACTTGGAGATTCTCTTTCAGCTGTTCTAAACAAGTTCTCATCTGTTTACAGTCATTTTCAATGAATTATTCATGTTTTCATGTAGTTTCCTATATTCTGCCTTCTGGCCCAAGTATAAGTTTTGCCCACCTTATGAAACAACTTCCTACACACTGTTATGAACTGAGGCAATTCGGGAACATTGTCTCTCAACTGTGTTATAGAGTGTAGTACTACATTTCAGTGAAGTGTAAGACTTTCCAAAGCTGCCGAACGTGTTTCTTTCTCTATTTCAATGGTATTCTGCCTTGTATAACACACATTTACCACTCTAGTCTCCTTTAAGTAAAGAATATAGGATTCATACAGTGTTTCATGTGATCTTAACTGGAATTAAGGATTTCCCTTATCTTAGCTACCTTTTCTACACTAAGAACTGACTTGGAGATTCTCTTTCAGCTGTTCTAAGCAAGTTGTCATCTGTTTACAGTCATTTTCACTGAATTAATCATGTTTTCATGTAGTTTCCTATATTCTGCCTTCTGGCCCAAGTATAAGCTTTGCCCACTTTATCAAACAACTTCCTACACACTGTTATGAACTGAGGCAACTCGGGAACATTGTCTCTCAACTGTGTTATAGCGTGTAGTACTACATTTCAGTGAAGTGTAAGGCTTTCCAAAGCTGCCGAACGTGTTTCTTTCTCTATTTCAATGGGATTCTGCCTTGTATAACACACATTTACCACTCTAGTCTCCTTTAAGTAAAGAATATAGGATTCATACAGTGTTTCATGTGATCTTAACTGCAATTAAGGATTTCCCTTATCTTAGCTACCTTTTCTACACTGAGAACTGACTTGGAGAATCTCTTTCAGCTGTTCAAACAAGTTCTCATCTGTTTACAGTCATTTTAACTGAATTAATCATGTTTTCATGTAGTTTCCTATATTCTGCCTTCTGGTCCAAGTATAAGCTTTGCCCACTTTATCAAACAACTTCCTACACACTGTTATGAACTGAGGCAGCTCGGGAACATTGTCTCTCAACTGTGTTATAGAGTGTAGTACTACATTTCAGTGAAGTGTAAGGCTTTCCAAAGCTGCCGAACGTGTTTCTTTCTCTATTTCAATGGTATTCTGCCTTGTATAACACACATTTTCCACTCTAGTCTCCTTTAAGTAATGAATATAGGATTCATACAGTGTTTGATGTTATCTTAACTCGAATTAAGGATTTCCCTTATCTTAGCTACTTTTTCTACACTACGAACTGACTTGGAGATTCTCTTTCAGCTGCTCTAAACAAGTTCTCATCTGTTTACAGTCATTTTCACTGAATTATTCATGTTTTCATGTAGTTTCCTATATTCTGCCTTCTGGCCCAAGTATAAGCTTTGCCCACTTTATCAAAAACTTCCTACACACTGTTATGAACTGAGGCAACTCGGGAACATTGTCTCTCAACTGTGTTATAGAGTGTAGTACTACATTTCAGTGAAGTTTAAGGCTTTCCAAAGCTGCCGAACGTGTTTCTTTCTCTATTTCAATGGTATTCGGCCTTGTATAACACACATTTACCACTCTAGTCTCCTTTAAGTAAAGAATATAGGATTCATACAGTTTTTGATGTTATCTTAACTTGAATTAAGGATTTCCCTTATCTTAGCTACCTTTTCTACACTAAGAACAGACTTGGAGATTCTCTTTCAGCTGTTCTAAACAAGTTCTCATCTGTTTACAGTCATTTTCAATGAATTATTCATGTTTTCATGTAGTTTCCTATATTCTGCCTTCTGGCCCAAGTATAAGTTTTGCCCACCTTATGAAACAACTTCCTACACACTGTTATTTTCTGAGGCAATTCGGGAACATTGTCTCTCAACTGTGTTATAGAGTGTAGTACTACATTTCAGTGAAGTGTAAGGAATTCCAAAGCTGCCGAACGTGTTTCTTTCTCTATTTCGATGGTATTCTGCCTTGTATAACACACATTTACCACTCTAGTCTCCTTTAAGTAAAGAATATAGGATTCATACAGTGTTTCATGTGATCTTAACTGGAATTAAGGATTTCCCTTATCTTAGCTACTTTTTCTACACTAAGAACTGACTTGGAGATTCTCTTTCAGCTGTTCTAAGCAAGTTCTCATCTGTTTACAGTCATTTTCACTGAATTAATCATGTTTTCATGTAGTTTCCTATATTCTGCCTTCTGGCCCAAGTATAAGCTTTGCCCACTTTATCAAACAACTTCCTACACACTGTTATGAACTGAGGCAACTCGGGAACATTGTCTCTCAACTGTGTTATAGCGTGTAGTACTACATTTCAGTGAAGTGTAAGGCTTTCCAAAGCTGCCGAACGTGTTTCTTTCTCTATTTCAATGGGATTCTGCCTTGTATAACACACATTTTCCACTCTAGTCTCCTTTAAGTAATGAATATAGGATTCATACAGTGTTTGATGTTATCTTAACTCGAATTAAGGATTTCCCTTATCTTTGCTACCTTTTCTACACTACGAACTGACTTGGAGATTCTCTTTCAGCTGCTCTAAACAAGTTCTCATCTGTTTACAGTCATTTTCACTGAATTATTCATGTTTTCATGTAGTTTCCTATATTCTGCCTTCTGGCCCAAGTATAAGCTTTGCCCACTTTATCAAAAACTTCCTACACACTGTTATGAACTGAGGCAACTCGGGAACATTGTCTCTCAACTGTGTTATAGAGTGTAGTACTACATTTCAGTGAAGTTTAAGGCTTTCCAAAGCTGCCGAACGTGTTTCTTTCTCTATTTCAATGGTATTCGGCCTTGTATAACACACATTTACCACTCTAGTCTCCTTTAAGTAAAGAATATAGGATTCATACAGTGTTTGATGTTATCTTAACTCGAATTAAGGATTTCCCTTATCTTAGCTACCTTTTCTACACTAAGAACAGACTTGGAGATTCTCTTTCAGCTGTTCTAAACAAGTTCTCATCTGTTTACAGTCATTTTCAATGAATTATTCATGTTTTCATGTAGTTTCCTATATTCTGCCTTCTGGCCCAAGTATAAGTTTTGCCCACCTTATGAAACAACTTCCTACACACTGTTATTTTCTGAGGCAATTCGGGAACATTGTCTCTCAACTGTGTTATAGAGTGTAGTACTACATTTCAGTGAAGTGTAAGGCTTTCCAAAGCTGCCGAACGTGTTTCTTTCTCTATTTCAATGGTATTCTGCCTTGTATAACACACATTTACCACTCTAGTCTCCTTTAAGTAAAGAATATAGGATTCATACAGTGTTTCATGTGATCTTAACTGGAATTAAGGATTTCCCTTATCTTAGCTACTTTTTCTACACTAAGAACTGACTTGGAGATTCTCTTTCAGCTGTTCTAAGCAAGTTCTCATCTGTTTACAGTCATTTTCACTGAATTAATCATGTTTTCATGTAGTTTC
The DNA here is from genome assembly GCF_964339955.1 of Pipistrellus hanaki. NCBI lineage: Eukaryota > Metazoa > Chordata > Mammalia > Chiroptera > Vespertilionidae > Pipistrellus > Pipistrellus hanaki. The sequence continues at coordinate 71,033,478 of NC_140514.1, read as the reverse complement.
CTATATTCTGCCTTCTGGCCCAAGTATAAGCTTTGCCCACTTTATCAAACAACTTCCTACACACTGTTATGAACTGAGGCAACTCGGGAACATTGTCTCTCAACTGTGTTATAGCGTGTAGTACTAAATTTCAGTGAAGTGTAAGGCTTTCCAAAGCTGCCGAACGTGTTTCTTTCTCTATTTCAATGGGATTCTGCCTTGTATAACACACATTTACCACTCTAGTCTCATTTAAGTAAAGAATATAGGATTCATACAGTGTTTCATGTGATCTTAACTGCAATTAAGGATTTCCCTTATCTTAGCTACCTTTTCTACACTAAGAACTGACTTGGAGAATATCTTTCAGCTGTTCTAAAACAAGTTCTCATCTGTTTACAGTCATTTTCACTGAATTATTCATGTTTTCATGTACTTTCCTATATTCTGCCTTCTGGTGCAAGTATAAGCTTTGCCCACTTTATCAAACAACTTCCTACACACTGTTATGAACTCAGGAAACTCGGGAACATTGTCTCTCAACTGTGTTATAGCGTGTAGTACTACATTTCAGTGAAGTGAAAGGCTTTCCAAAGCTGCCGAACGTGTTTCTTTCTCTATTTCAATGGTATTCTGCCTTGTATAACACACATTTACCACTCTAGTCTCCTTTAAGTAAAGAATATAGGATTCATACAGTGTTTTATGTGATCTTAACTGGAATTAAGGATTTCCCTTATCTTAGCTACCTTTTCTACACTGAGAACTGACTTGGAGAATCTCTTTCAGCAGTTCTAAACAAGTTCTCATCTGTTTACAGTCATTTTAACTGAATTAATCATGTTTTCATGTAGTTTCCTATATTCTGCCTTCTGGTCCAAGTATAAGCTTTGCCCACTTTATCAAACAACTTCCTACACACTGTTATGAACTGAGGCAGCTCGGGAACATTGTCTCTCAACTGTGTTATAGAGTGTAGTACTACATTTCAGTGAAGTGTAAGGCTTTCCAAAGCTGCCGAACGTGTTTCTTTCTCTATTTCAATGGTATTCTGCCTTGTATAACACACATTTTCCACTCTAGTCTCCTTTAAGTAATGAATATAGGATTCATACAGTGTTTGATGTTATCTTAACTCGAATTAAGGATTTCCCTTATCTTAGCTACTTTTTCTACACTACGAACTGACTTGGAGATTCTCTTTCAGCTGCTCTAAACAAGTTCTCATCTGTTTACAGTCATTTTCACTGAATTATTCATGTTTTCATGTAGTTTCCTATATTCTGCCTTCTGGCCCAAGTATAAGCTTTGCCCACTTTATCAAAAACTTCCTACACACTGTTATGAACTGAGGCAACTCGGGAACATTGTCTCTCAACTGTGTTATAGAGTGTAGTACTACATTTCAGTGAAGTTTAAGGCTTTCCAAAGCTGCCGAACGTGTTTCTTTCTCTATTTCAATGGTATTCGGCCTTGTATAACACACATTTACCACTCTAGTCTCCTTTAAGTAAAGAATATAGGATTCATACAGTGTTTTATGTGATCTTAACTGGAATTAAGGATTTCCCTTATCTTAGCTACCTTTTCTACACTGAGAACTGACTTGGAGAATCTCTTTCAGCAGTTCTAAACAAGTTCTCATCTGTTTACAGTCATTTTAACTGAATTAATCATGTTTTCATGTAGTTTCCTATATTCTGCCTTCTGGTCCAAGTATAAGCTTTGCCCACTTTATCAATCAACTTCCTACACACTGTTATGAACTGAGGCAGCTCGGGAACATTGTCTCTCAACTGTGTTATAGAGTGTAGTACTACATTTCAGTGAAGTGTAAGGCTTTCCAAAGCTGCCGAACGTGTTTCTTTCTCTATTTCAATGGTATTCTGCCTTGTATAACACACATTTTCCACTCTAGTCTCCTTTAAGTAATGAATATAGGATTCATACAGTGTTTGATGTTATCTTAATTCGAATTAAGGATTTCCCTTATCTTAGCTACCTTTTCTACACTAAGAACTGACTTGGAGATTCTCTTTCAGCTGCTCTAAACAAGTTCTCATCTGTTTACAGTCATTTTCACTGAATTATTCATGTTTTCATGTAGTTTCCTACATTCTGCCTTCTGGCCCAAGTATAAGCTTTGCCCACTTTATCAAAAACTTCCTACACACTGTTATGAACTGAGGCAACTCGGGAACATTGTCTCTCAACTGTGTTATAGAGTGTAGTACTACATTTCAGTGAAGTTTAAGGCTTTCCAAAGCTGCCGAACGTGTTTTTTTCTCTATTTCAATGGTATTCGGCCTTGTATAACTCACATTTACCACTCTAGTCTCCTTTAAGTAAAGAATATAGGATTCATACAGTGTTTCATGTGATCTAAACTGGAATTAAGGATTTCCCTTATCTTAGGTACCTTTTCTACACTAAGAACTGACTTGGAGAATATCTTTCAGCTGTTCTAAAACAAGTTCTCATCTGTTTACAGTCATTTTCACTGAATTATTCATGTTTTCATGTACTTTCCTATATTCTGCCTTCTGGTGCAAGTATAAGCTTTGCCCACTTTATCAAACAACTTCCTACACACTGTTATGAACTGAGGCAGCTTGGGAACATTGTCTCTCAACTGTGTTATAGAGTGTAGTACTACATTTCAGTGAAGTGTAAGCTTTCCAAAGCTGCCGAACATGTTTCTTTCTCTATTTCAATGGTATTCTGCCTTGTATAACACACATTTACCACTCTAGTCTCCTTTAAGTAAAGAATATAGGATTCATATAGTGTTTCATGTGATCTTAACTGGAATTAAGGATTTCCCTTATCTTAGCTACCTTTTCTACACTAAGAACTGACTTGGAGATTCTCTTTCAGCTGTTCTAAGCAAGTTCTCATCTGTTTACAGTCATTTTCACTGAATTAATCATGTTTTCATGTAGTTTCCTATATTCTGCCTTCTGGCCCAAGTATAAGCTTTGCCCACTTTATCAAACAACTTCCTACACACTGTTATAAACTGAGGCAACTCGGGAACATTGTCTCTCAACTGTGTTATAGCGTGTAGTACTACATTTCAGTGAAGTGTAAGGCTTTCCAAAGCTGCCGAACGTGTTTCTTTCTCTATTTCAATGGGATTCTGCCTTGTATAACACACATTTACCACTCTAGTCTCCTTTAAGTAAAGAATATAGGATTCATACAGTGTTTCATGTGATCTTAACTGCAATTAAGGATTTCCCTTATCTTAGCTACCTTTTCTACACTGAGAACTGACTTGGAGAATCTCTTTCAGCTGTTCAAACAAGTTCTCATCTGTTTACAGTCATTTTCAATGAATTAATCATGTTTTCATGTAGTTTCCTATATTCTGCCTTCTGGTCAAAGTATAAGCTTTGCCCACTTTATCAAACAACTTCCTACACACTGTTATGAACTGAGGCAGCTCGGGAACATTGTCTCTCAACTATGTTATAGAGTGTAGTACTACATTTCAGTGAAGTGTAAGGCTTTCCAAAGCTGCCGAACGTGTTTCTTTCTCTATTTCAATGGTATTCTGCCTTGTATAACACACATTTACCACTCTAGTCTCATTTAAGTAAAGAATATAGGATTCATACAGTGTTTCATGTGATCTTAACTGGAATTAAGGATTTCCCTTATCTTAGCTACCTTTTCTACACTAAGAACTGACTTGGAGAATATCTTTCAGCTGTTCTAAAACAAGTTCTCATCTGTTTACAGTCATTTTCACTGAATTATTCATGTTTTCATGTACTTTCCTATATTCTGCCTTCTGGTGCAAGTATAAGCTTTGCCCACTTTATCAAACAACTTCCTACACACTGTTATGAACTCAGGAAACTCGGGAACATTGTCTCTCAACTGTGTTATAGCGTGTAGTACTACATTTCAGTGAAGTGAAAGGCTTTCCAAAGCTGCCGAATGTGTTTCTTTCTCTATTTCAATGGTATTCTGCCTTGTATAACACACATTTACCACTCTAGTCTCCTTTAAGTAAAGAATATAGGATTCATACAGTGTTTTATGTGATCTTAACTGGAATTAAGGATTTCCCTTATCTTAGCTACCTTTTCTACACTGAGAACTGACTTGGAGAATCTCTTTCAGCAGTTCTAAACAAGTTCTCATCTGTTTACAGTCATTTTAACTGAATTAATCATGTTTTCATGTAGTTTCCTATATTCTGCCTTCTGGTCCAAGTATAAGCTTTGCCCACTTTATCAAACAACTTCCTACACACTGTTATGAACTGAGGCAGCTCGGGAACATTGTCTCTCAACTGTGTTATAGAGTGTAGTACTACATTTCAGTGAAGTGTAAGGCTTTCCAAAGCTGCCGAACGTGTTTCTTTCTCTATTTCAATGGTATTCTGCCTTGTATAACACACATTTTCCACTCTAGTCTCCTTTAAGTAATGAATATAGGATTCATACAGTGTTTGATGTTATCTTAACTCGAATTAAGGATTTCCCTTATCTTAGCTACCTTTTCTACACTAAGAACTGACTTGGAGATTCTCTTTCAGCTGCTCTAAACAAGTTCTCATCTGTTTACAGTCATTTTCACTGAATTATTCATGTTTTCATGTAGTTTCCTACATTCTGCCTTCTGGCCCAAGTATAAGCTTTGCCCACTTTATCAAAAACTTCCTACACACTGTTATGAACTGAGGCAACTCGGGAACATTGTCTCTCAACTGTGTTATAGAGTGTAGTACTACATTTCAGTGAAGTTTAAGGCTTTCCAAAGCTGCCGAACGTGTTTTTTTCTCTATTTCAATGGTATTCGGCCTTGTATAACACACATTTACCACTCTAGTCTCCTTTAAGTAAAGAATATAGGATTCATACAGTGTTTCATGTGATCTAAACTGGAATTAAGGATTTCCCTTATCTTAGCTACCTTTTCTAAACTAAGAACTGACTTGGAGAATATCTTTCAGCTGTTCTAAAACAAGTTCTCATCTGTTTACAGTCATTTTCACTGAATTATTCATGTTTTCATGTACTTTCCTATATTCTGCCTTCTGGTGCAAGTATAAGCTTTGCCCACTTTATCAAACAACTTCCTACACACTGTTATGAACTGAGGCAGCTTGGGAACATTGTCTCTCAACTGTGTTATAGAGTGTAGTACTACATTTCAGTGAAGTGTAAGGCTTTCCAAAGCTGCCGAACATGTTTCTTTCTCTATTTCAATGGTATTCTGCCTTGTATAACACACATTTACCACTCTAGTCTCCTTTAAGTAAAGAATATAGGATTCATACAGTGTTTCATGTGATCTTAACTGGAATTAAGGATTTCCCTTATCTTAGCTACCTTTTCTACACTAAGAACTGACTTGGAGATTCTCTTTCAGCTGTTCTAAGCAAGTTCTCATCTGTTTACAGTCATTTTCACTGAATTAATCATGTTTTCATGTAGTTTCCTATATTCTGCCTTCTTGCCCAAGTATAAGCTTTGCCCACTTTATCAAACAACTTCCTACACACTGTTATGAACTGAGGCAACTCGGGAACATTGTCTCTCAACTGTGTTATAGCGTGTAGTACTACATTTCAGTGAAGTGTAAGGCTTTCCAAAGCTGCCGAACGTGTTTCTTTCTCTATTTCAATGGGATTCTGCCTTGTATAACACACATTTACCACTCTAGTCTCCTTTAAGTAAAGAATATAGGATTCATACAGTGTTTCATGTGATCTTAACTGCAATTAAGGATTTCCCTTATCTTAGCTACCTTTTCTACACTGAGAACTGACTTGGAGAATCTCTTTCAGCTGTTCAAACAAGTTCTCATCTGTTTACAGTCATTTTCAATGAATTAATCATGTTTTCATGTAGTTTCCTATATTCTGCCTTCTGGTCAAAGTATAAGCTTTGCCCACTTTATCAAACAACTTCCTACACACTGTTATGAACTGAGGCAGCTCGGGAACATTGTCTCTCCACTATGTTATAGAGTGTAGTACTACATTTCAGTGAAGTGTAAGGCTTTCCAAAGCTGCTGAACGTGTTTCTTTCTCTATTTCAATGGTATTCTGCCTTGTATAACACACATTTACCACTCTAGTCTCATTTAAGTAAAGAATATAGGATTCATACAGTGTTTCATGTGATCTTAATGGAATTAAGGATTTCCCTTATCTTAGCTACCTTTTCTACACTAAGAACTGACTTGGAGAATATCTTTCAGCTGTTCTAAAACAAGTTCTCATCTGTTTACAGTCATTTCCACTGAATTATTCATGTTTTCATGTACTTTCCTATATTCTGCCTTCTGGTGCAAGTATAAGCTTTGCCCACTTTATCAAACAACTTCCTACACACTGTTATGAACTGAGGCAACTCGGGAACATTGTCTCTCAACTGTGTTATAGCGTGTAGTACTACATTTCAGTGAAGTGAAAGGCTTTCCAAAGCTGCCGAACGTGTTTCTTTCTCTATTTCAATGGTATTCTGCCTTGTATAACACACATTTACCACTCTAGTCTCCTTTAAGTAAAGAATATAGGATTCATACAGTGTTTTATGTGATCTTAACTGGAATTAACGATTTCTCTTATCTTAGCTACCTTTTCTACACTGAGAACTGACTTGGAGAATCTCTTTCAGCAGTTCTAAACAAGTTCTCATCTGTTTACAGTCATTTTAACTGAATTAATCATGTTTTCATGTAGTTTCCTATATTCTGCCTTCTGGTCCAAGTATAAGCTTTGCCCACTTTATCAAACAACTTCCTACACACTGTTATGAACTGAGGCAGCTCGGGAACATTGTCTCTCAACTGTGTTATAGAGTGTAGTACTACATTTCAGTGAAGTGTAAGGCTTTCCAAAGCTGCCGAACGTGTTTCTTTCTCTATTTCAATGGTATTCTGCCTTGTATAACACACATTTTCCACTCTAGTCTCCTTTAAGTAATGAATATAGGATTCATACAGTGTTTGATGTTATCTTAACTCGAATTAAGGATTTCCCTTATCTTAGCTACCTTTTCTACACTACGAACTGACTTGGAGATTCTCTTTCAGCTGTTCTAAGCAAGTTCTCATCTGTTTACAGTCATTTTCACTGAATTAATCATGTTTTCATGTAGTTTCCTATATTCTGCCTTCTGGCCCACGTATAAGCTTTGCCCACTTTATCAAACAACTTCCTACACACTGTTATGAACTGAGGCAACTCGGGAACATTGTCTCTCAACTGTGTTATAGCATGTAGTACTACATTTCAGTGAAGTGAAAGGCTTTCCAAAGCTGCCGAACATGTTTCTTTCTCTATTTCAATGGGATTCTGCCTTGTATAACACACATTTACCACTCTAGTCTCCTTTAAGTAAAGAATATAGGATTCATACAGTGTTTTATGTGATCTTAACTGGAATTAAGGATTTCCCTTATCTTAGCTACCTTTTCTACACTGAGAACTGACTTGGAGAATCTCTTTCAGCAGTTCTAAACAAGTTCTCATCTGTTTACAGTCATTTTAACTGAATTAATCATGTTTTCATGTAGTTTCCTATATTCTGCCTTCTGGTCCAAGTATAAGCTTTGCCCACTTTATCAATCAACTTCCTACACACTGTTATGAACTGAGGCAGCTCGGGAACATTGTCTCTCAACTGTGTTATAGAGTGTAGTACTACATTTCAGTGAAGTGTAAGGCTTTCCAAAGCTGCCGAACGTGTTTCTTTCTCTATTTCAATGGTATTCTGCCTTGTATAACACACATTTTCCACTCTAGTCTCCTTTAAGTAATGAATATAGGATTCATACAGTGTTTGATGTTATCTTAATTCGAATTAAGGATTTCCCTTATCTTAGCTACCTTTTCTACACTAAGAACTGACTTGGAGATTCTCTTTCAGCTGCTCTAAACAAGTTCTCATCTGTTTACAGTCATTTTCACTGAATTATTCATGTGTTCATGTAGTTTCCTACATTCTGCCTTCTGGCCCAAGTATAAGCTTTGCCCACTTTATCAAAAACTTCCTACACACTGTTATGAACTGAGGCAACTCGGGAACATTGTCTCTCAACTGTGTTATAGAGTGTAGTACTACATTTCAGTGAAGTTTAAGGCTTTCCAAAGCTGCCGAACGTGTTTTTTTCTCTATTTCAATGGTATTCGGCCTTGTATAACTCACATTTACCACTCTATTCTCCTTTAAGTAAAGAATATAGGATTCATACAGTGTTTCATGTGATCTAAACTGGAATTAAGGATTTCCCTTATCTTAGCTACCTTTTCTACACTAAGAACTGACTTGGAGAATATCTTTCAGCTGTTCTAAAACAAGTTCTCATCTTTTTACAGTCATTTTCACTGAATTATTCATGTTTTCATGTACTTTCCTATATTCTGCCTTCTGGTGCAAGTATAAGCTTTGCCCACTTTATCAAACAACTTCCTACACACTGTTATGAACTGAGGCAGCTTGGGAACATTGTCTCTCAACTGTGTTATAGAGTGTAGTACTACATTTCAGTGAAGTGTAAGCTTTCCAAAGCTGCCGAACATGTTTCTTTCTCTATTTCAATGGTATTCTGCCTTGTATAACACACATTTACCACTCTAGTCTCCTTTAAGTAAAGAATATAGGATTCATATAGTGTTTCATGTGATCTTAACTGGAATTAAGGATTTCCCTTATCTTAGCTAACTTTTCTACACTAAGAACTGACTTGGAGATTCTCTTTCAGCTGTTCTAAGCAAGTTCTCATCTGTTTACAGTCATTTTCACTGAATTAATCATGTTTTCATGTAGTTTCCTATATTCTGCCTTCTGGCCCAAGTATAAGCTTTGCCCACTTTATCAAACAACTTCCTACACACTGTTATAAACTGAGGCAACTCGGGAACATTGTCTCTCAACTGTGTTATAGCGTGTAGTACTACATTTCAGTGAAGTGTAAGGCTTTCCAAAGCTGCCGAACGTGTTTCTTTCTCTATTTCAATGGGATTCTGCCTTGTATAACACACATTTACCACTCTAGTCTCCTTTAAGTAAAGAATATAGGATTCATACAGTGTTTCATGTGATCTTAACTGCAATTAAGGATTTCCCTTATCTTAGCTACCTTTTCTACACTGAGAACTGACTTGGAGAATCTCTTTCAGCTGTTCAAACAAGTTCTCATCTGTTTACAGTCATTTTCAATGAATTAATCATGTTTTCATGTAGTTTCCTATATTCTGCCTTCTGGTCAAAGTATAAGCTTTGCCCACTTTATCAAACAACTTCCTACACACTGTTATGAACTGAGGCAGCTCGGGAACATTGTCTCTCAACTATGTTATAGAGTGTAGTACTACATTTCAGTGAAGTGTAAGGCTTTCCAAAGCTGCCGAACGTGTTTCTTTCTCTATTTCAATGGTATTCTGCCTTGTATAACACACATTTACCACTCTAGTCTCATTTAAGTAAAGAATATAGGATTCATACAGTGTTTCATGTGATCTTAACTGGAATTAAGGATTTCCCTTATCTTAGCTACCTTTTCTACACTAAGAACTGACTTGGAGAATATCTTTCAGCTGTTCTAAAACAAGTTCTCATCTGTTTACAGTCATTTTCACTGAATTATTCATGTTTTCATGTACTTTCCTATATTCTGCCTTCTGGTGCAAGTATAAGCTTTGCCCACTTTATCAAACAACTTCCTACACACTGTTATGAACTCAGGAAACTCGGGAACATTGTCTCTCAACTGTGTTATAGCGTGTAGTACTACATTTCAGTGAAGTGAAAGGCTTTCCAAAGCTGCCGAACGTGTTTCTTTCTCTATTTCAATGGTATTCTGCCTTGTATAACACACATTTACCACTCTAGTCTCCTTTAAGTAAAGAATATAGGATTCATACAGTGTTTTATGTGATCTTAACTGGAATTAAGGATTTCCCTTATCTTAGCTACCTTTTCTACACTGAGAACTGACTTGGAGAATCTCTTTCAGCAGTTCTAAACAAGTTCTCATCTGTTTACAGTCATTTTAACTGAATTAATCATGTTTTCATGTAGTTTCCTATATTCTGCCTTCTGGTCCAAGTATAAGCTTTGCCCACTTTATCAAACAACTTCCTACACACTGTTATGAACTGAGGCAGCTCGGGAACATTGTCTCTCAACTGTGTTATAGAGTGTAGTACTACATTTCAGTGAAGTGTAAGGCTTTCCAAAGCTGCCGAACGTGTTTCTTTCTCTATTTCAATGGTATTCTGCCTTGTATAACACACATTTACCACTCTAGTCTCCTTTAAGTAAGGAATATAGGATTCATACAGTGTTTGATGTTCTCTTAACTCGAATTAAGGATTTCCCTTATCTTAGCTACCTTTTCTACACTAAGAACTGACTTGGAGATTCTCTTTCAGCTGCTCTAAACAAGTTCTCATCTGTTTACAGTCATTTTCACTGAATTATTCATGTTTTCATGTAGTTTCCTACATTCTGCCTTCTGGCCCAAGTATAAGCTTTGCCCACTTTATCAAAAACTTCCTACACACTGTTATGAACTGAGGCAACTCGGGAACATTGTCTCTCAACTGTGTTATAGAGTGTAGTACTACATTTCAGTGAAGTTTAAGGCTTTCCAAAGCTGCCGAACGTGTTTTTTTCTCTATTTCAATGGTATTCGGCCTTGTATAACTCACATTTACCACTCTAGTCTCCTTTAAGTAAAGAATATAGGATTCATACAGTGTTTCATGTGATCTAAACTGGAATTAAGGATTTCCCTTATCTTAGGTACCTTTTCTACACTAAGAACTGACTTGGAGAATATCTTTCAGCTGTTCTAAAACAAGTTCTCATCTGTTTACAGTCATTTTCACTGAATTATTCATGTTTTCATGTACTTTCCTATATTCTGCCTTCTGGTGCAAGTATAAGCTTTGCCCACTTTATCAAACAACTTCCTACACACTGTTATGAACTGAGGCAGCTTGGGAACATTGTCTCTCAACTGTGTTATAGAGTGTAGTACTACATTTCAGTGAAGTGTAAGCTTTCCAAAGCTGCCGAACATGTTTCTTTCTCTATTTCAATGGTATTCTGCCTTGTATAACACACATTTACCACTCTAGTCTCCTTTAAGTAAAGAATATAGGATTCATATAGTGTTTCATGTGATCTTAACTGGAATTAAGGATTTCCCTTATCTTAGCTACCTTTTCTACACTAAGAACTGACTTGGAGATTCTCTTTCAGCTGTTCTAAGCAAGTTCTCATCTGTTTACAGTCATTTTCACTGAATTAATCATGTTTTCATGTAGTTTCCTATATTCTGCCTTCTGGCCCAAGTATAAGCTTTGCCCACTTTATCAAACAACTTCCTACACACTGTTATAAACTGAGGCAACTCGGGAACATTGTCTCTCAACTGTGTTATAGCGTGTAGTACTACATTTCAGTGAAGTGTAAGGCTTTCCAAAGCTGCCGAACGTGTTTCTTTCTCTATTTCAATGGGATTCTGCCTTGTATAACACACATTTACCACTCTAGTCTCCTTTAAGTAAAGAATATAGGATTCATACAGTGTTTCATGTGATCTTAACTGCAATTAAGGATTTCCCTTATCTTAGCTACCTTTTCTACACTGAGAACTGACTTGGAGAATCTCTTTCAGCTGTTCAAACAAGTTCTCATCTGTTTACAGTCATTTTCAATGAATTAATCATGTTTTCATGTAGTTTCCTATATTCTGCCTTCTGGTCAAAGTATAAGCTTTGCCCACTTTATCAAACAACTTCCTACACACTGTTATGAACTGAGGCAGCTCGGGAACATTGTCTCTCAACTATGTTATAGAGTGTAGTACTACATTTCAGTGAAGTGTAAGGCTTTCCAAAGCTGCCGAACGTGTTTCTTTCTCTATTTCAATGGTATTCTGCCTTGTATAACACACATTTACCACTCTAGTCTCATTTAAGTAAAGAATATAGGATTCATACAGTGTTTCATGTGATCTTAACTGGAATTAAGGATTTCCCTTATCTTAGCTACCTTTTCTACACTAAGAACTGACTTGGAGAATATCTTTCAGCTGTTCTAAAACAAGTTCTCATCTGTTTACAGTCATTTTCACTGAATTATTCATGTTTTCATGTACTTTCCTATATTCTGCCTTCTGGTGCAAGTATAAGCTTTGCCCACTTTATCAAACAACTTCCTACACACTGTTATGAACTCAGGAAACTCGGGAACATTGTCTCTCAACTGTGTTATAGCGTGTAGTACTACATTTCAGTGAAGTGAAAGGCTTTCCAAAGCTGCCGAACGTGTTTCTTTCTCTATTTCAATGGTATTCTGCCTTGTATAACACACATTTACCACTCTAGTCTCCTTTAAGTAAAGAATATAGGATTCATACAGTGTTTTATGTGATCTTAACTGGAATTAAGGATTTCCCTTATCTTAGCTACCTTTTCTACACTGAGAACTGACTTGGAGAATCTCTTTCAGCAGTTCTAAACAAGTTCTCATCTGTTTACAGTCATTTTAACTGAATTAATCATGTTTTCATGTAGTTTCCTATATTCTGCCTTCTGGTCCAAGTATAAGCTTTGCCCACTTTATCAAACAACTTCCTACACACTGTTATGAACTGAGGCAGCTCGGGAACATTGTCTCTCAACTGTGTTATAGAGTGTAGTACTACATTTCAGTGAAGTGTAAGGCTTTCCAAAGCTGCCGAACGTGTTTCTTTCTCTATTTCAATGGTATTCTGCCTTGTATAACACACATTTTCCACTCTAGTCTCCTTTAAGTAATGAATATAGGATTCATACAGTGTTTGATGTTATCTTAACTCGAATTAAGGATTTCCCTTATCTTAGCTACCTTTTCTACACTAAGAACTGACTTGGAGATTCTCTTTCAGCTGCTCTAAACAAGTTCTCATCTGTTAACAGTCATTTTCACTGAATTATTCATGTTTTCATGTAGTTTCCTACATTCTGCCTTCTGGCCCAAGTATAAGCTTTGCCCACTTTATCAAAAACTTCCTACACACTGTTATGAACTGAGGCAACTCGGGAACATTGTCTCTCAACTGTGTTATAGAGTGTAGTACTACATTTCAGTGAAGTTTAAGGCTTTCCAAAGCTGCCGAACGTGTTTTTTTCTCTATTTCAATGGTATTCGGCCTTGTATAACACACATTTACCACTCTAGTCTCCTTTAAGTAAAGAATATAGGATTCATACAGTGTTTCATGTGATCTAAACTGGAATTAAGGATTTCCCTTATCTTAGCTACCTTTTCTAAACTAAGAACTGACTTGGAGAATATCTTTCAGCTGTTCTAAAACAAGTTCTCATCTGTTTACAGTCATTTTCACTGAATTATTCATGTTTTCATGTACTTTCCTATATTCTGCCTTCTGGTGCAAGTATAAGCTTTGCCCACTTTATCAAACAACTTCCTACACACTGTTATGAACTGAGGCAGCTTGGGAACATTGTCTCTCAACTGTGTTATAGAGTGTAGTACTACATTTCAGTGAAGTGTAAGGCTTTCCAAAGCTGCCGAACATGTTTCTTTCTCTATTTCAATGGTATTCTGCCTTGTATAACACACATTTACCACTCTAGTCTCCTTTAAGTAAAGAATATAGGATTCATACAGTGTTTCATGTGATCTTAACTGGAATTAAGGATTTCCCTTATCTTAGCTACCTTTTCTACACTAAGAACTGACTTGGAGATTCTCTTTCAGCTGTTCTAAGCAAGTTCTCATCTGTTTACAGTCATTTTCACTGAATTAATCATGTTTTCATGTAGTTTCCTATATTCTGCCTTCTTGCCCAAGTATAAGCTTTGCCCACTTTATCAAACAACTTCCTACACACTGTTATGAACTGAGGCAACTCGGGAACATTGTCTCTCAACTGTGTTATAGCGTGTAGTACTACATTTCAGTGAAGTGTAAGGCTTTCCAAAGCTGCCGAACGTGTTTCTTTCTCTATTTCAATGGGATTCTGCCTTGTATAACACACATTTACCACTCTAGTCTCCTTTAAGTAAAGAATATAGGATTCATACAGTGTTTCATGTGATCTTAACTGCAATTAAGGATTTCCCTTATCTTAGCTAACTTTTCTACACTGAGAACTGACTTGGAGAATCTCTTTCAGCTGTTCAAACAAGTTCTCATCTGTTTACAGTCATTTTCAATGAATTAATCATGTTTTCATGTAGTTTCCTATATTCTGCCTTCTGGTCAAAGTATAAGCTTTGCCCACTTTATCAAACAACTTCCTACACACTGTTATGAACTGAGGCAGCTCGGGAACATTGTCTCTCCACTATGTTATAGAGTGTAGTACTACATTTCAGTGAAGTGTAAGGCTTTCCAAAGCTGCTGAACGTGTTTCTTTCTCTATTTCAATGGTATTCTGCCTTGTATAACACACATTTACCACTCTAGTCTCATTTAAGTAAAGAATATAGGATTCATACAGTGTTTCATGTGATCTTAATGGAATTAAGGATTTCCCTTATCTTAGCTACCTTTTCTACACTAAGAACTGACTTGGAGAATATCTTTCAGCTGTTCTAAAACAAGTTCTCATCTGTTTACAGTCATTTTCACTGAATTATTCATGTTTTCATGTACTTTCCTATATTCTGCCTTCTGGTGCAAGTATAAGCTTTGCCCACTTTATCAAACAACTTCCTACACACTGTTATGAACTGAGGCAACTCGGGAACATTGTCTCTCAACTGTGTTATAGCGTGTAGTACTACATTTCAGTGAAGTGAAAGGCTTTCCAAAGCTGCCGAACGTGTTTCTTTCTCTATTTCAATGGTATTCTGCCTTGTATAACACACATTTACCACTCTAGTCTCCTTTAAGTAAAGAATATAGGATTCATACAGTGTTTTATGTGATCTTAACTGGAATTAACGATTTCTCTTATCTTAGCTACCTTTTCTACACTGAGAACTGACTTGGAGAATCTCTTTCAGCAGTTCTAAACAAGTTCTCATCTGTTTACAGTCATTTTAACTGAATTAATCATGTTTTCATGTAGTTTCCTATATTCTGCCTTCTGGTCCAAGTATAAGCTTTGCCCACTTTATCAAACAACTTCCTACACACTGTTATGAACTGAGGCAGCTCGGGAACATTGTCTCTCAACTGTGTTATAGAGTGTAGTACTACATTTCAGTGAAGTGTAAGGCTTTCCAAAGCTGCCGAACGTGTTTCTTTCTCTATTTCAATGGTATTCTGCCTTGTATAACACACATTTTCCACTCTAGTCTCCTTTAAGTAATGAATATAGGATTCATACAGTGTTTGATGTTATCTTAACTCGAATTAAGGATTTCCCTTATCTTAGCTACCTTTTCTACACTACGAACTGACTTGGAGATTCTCTTTCAGCTGTTCTAAGCAAGTTCTCATCTGTTTACAGTCATTTTCACTGAATTAATCATGTTTTCATGTAGTTTCCTATATTCTGCCTTCTGGCCCACGTATAAGCTTTGCCCACTTTATCAAACAACTTCCTACACACTGTTATGAACTGAGGCAACTCGGGAACATTGTCTCTCAACTGTGTTATAGCATGTAGTACTACATTTCAGTGAAGTGAAAGGCTTTCCAAAGCTGCCGAACGTGTTTCTTTCTCTATTTCAATGGGATTCTGCCTTGTATAACACACATTTACCACTCTAGTCTCCTTTAAGTAAAGAATATAGGATTCATACAGTGTTTCATGTGATCTTAACTGCAATTAAGGATTTCCCTTATCTTAGCTACCTTTTCTACACTGAGAACTGACTTGGAGAATCTCTTTCAGCAGTTCTAAACAAGTTCTCATCTGTTTACAGTCATTTTAACTGAATTAATCATGTTTTCATGTAGTTTCCTATATTCTGCCTTCTGGTCCAAGTATAAGCTTTGCCCACTTTATCAATCAACTTCCTACACACTGTTATGAACTGAGGCAGCTCGGGAACATTGTCTCTCAACTGTGTTATAGAGTGTAGTACTACATTTCAGTGAAGTGTAAGGCTTTCCAAAGCTGCCGAACGTGTTTCTTTCTCTATTTCAATGGTATTCTGCCTTGTATAACACACATTTTCCACTCTAGTCTCCTTTAAGTAATGAATATAGGATTCATACAGTGTTTGATGTTATCTTAATTCGAATTAAGGATTTCCCTTATCTTAGCTACCTTTTCTACACTAAGAACTGACTTGGTGATTCTCTTTCAGCTGCTCTAAACAAGTTCTCATCTGTTTACAGTCATTTTCACTGAATTATTCATGTTTTCATGTAGTTTCCTACATTCTGCCTTCTGGCCCAAGTATAAGCTTTGCCCACTTTATCAAAAACTTCCTACACACTGTTATGAACTGAGGCAACTCGGGAACATTGTCTCTCAACTGTGTTATAGAGTGTAGTACTACATTTCAGTGAAGTTTAAGGCTTTCCAAAGCTGCCGAACGTGTTTTTTTCTCTATTTCAATGGTATTCGGCATTGTATAACACACATTTACCACTCTAGTCTCCTTTAAGTAAAGAATATAGGATTCATACAGTGTTTCATGTGATCTAAACTGGAATTAAGGATTTCCCTTATCTTAGCTACCTTTTCTACACTAAGAACTGACTTGGAGAATATCTTTCAGCTGTTCTAAAACAAGTTCTCATCTGTTTACAGTCATTTTCACTGAATTATTCATGTTTTCATGTACTTTCCTATATTCTGCCTTCTGGTGCAAGTATAAGCTTTGCCCACTTTATCAAACAACTTCCTACACACTGTTATGAACTGAGGCAGCTTGGGAACATTGTCTCTCAACTGTGTTATAGAGTGTAGTACTACATTTCAGTGAAGTGTAAGGCTTTCCAAAGCTGCCGAACATGTTTCTTTCTCTATTTCAATGGTATTCTGCCTTGTATAACACACATTTACCACTCTAGTCTCCTTTAAGTAAAGAATATAGGATTCATACAGTGTTTCATGTGATCTTAACTGGAATTAAGGATTTCCCTTATCTTAGCTACCTTTTCTACACTAAGAACTGACTTGGAGATTCTCTTTCAGCTGTTCTAAGCAAGTTCTCATCTGTTTACAGTCATTTTCACTGAATTAATCATGTTTTCATGTAGTTTCCTATATTCTGCCTTCTGGCCCAAGTATAAGCTTTGCCCACTTTATCAAACAACTTCCTACACACTGTTATGAACTGAGGCAACTCGGGAACATTGTCTCTCAACTGTGTTATAGCGTGTAGTACTACATTTCAGTGAAGTGTAAGGCTTTCCAAAGCTGCCGAACGTGTTTCTTTCTCTATTTCAATGGGATTCTGCCTTGTATAACACACATTTACCACTCTAGTCTCCTTTAAGTAAAGAATATAGGATTCATACAGTGTTTCATGTGATCTTAACTGCAATTAAGGATTTCCCTTATCTTAGCTACCTTTTCTACACTGAGAACTGACTTGGAGAATCTCTTTCAGCTGTTCAAACAAGTTCTCATCTGTTTACAGTCATTTTCAATGAATTAATCATGTTTTCATGTAGTTTCCTATATTCTGCCTTCTGGTCAAAGTATAAGCTTTGCCCACTTTATCAAACAACTTCCTACACACTGTTATGAACTGAGGCAGCTCGGGAACATTGTCTCTCAACTGTGTTATAGCATGTAGTACTACATTTCAGTGAAGTGAAAGGCTTTCCAAAGCTGCCGAACGTGTTTCTTTCTCTATTTCAATGGGATTCTGCCTTGTATAACACACATTTACCACTCTAGTCTCCTTTAAGTAAAGAATATAGGATTCATACAGTGTTTTATGTGATCTTAACTGGAATTAAGGATTTCCCTTATCTTAGCTACCTTTTCTACACTGAGAACTGACTTGGAGAATCTCTTTCAGCAGTTCTAAACAAGTTCTCATCTGTTTACAGTCATTTTAACTGAATTAATCATGTTTTCATGTAGTTTCCTATATTCTGCCTTCTGGTCCAAGTATAAGCTTTGCCCACTTTATCAATCAACTTCCTATACACTGTTATGAACTGAGGCAGCTCGGGAACATTGTCTCTCAACTGTGTTATAGAGTGTAGTACTACATTTCAGTGAAGTGTAAGGCTTTCCAAAGCTGCCGAACGTGTTTCTTTCTCTATTTCAATGGTATTCTGCCTTGTATAACACACATTTTCCACTCTAGTCTCCTTTAAGTAATGAATATAGGATTCATACAGTGTTTGATGATATCTTAATTCGAATTAAGGATTTCCCTTATCTTAGCTACCTTTTCTACACTAAGAACTGACTTGGAGATTCTCTTTCAGCTGCTCTAAACAAGTTCTCATCTGTTTACAGTCATTTTCACTGAATTATTCATGTTTTCATGTAGTTTCCTACATTCTGCCTTCTGGCCCAAGTATAAGCTTTGCCCACTTTATCAAAAACTTCCTACACACTGTTATGAACTGAGGCAACTCGGGAACATTGTCTCTCAACTGTGTTATAGAGTGTAGTACTACATTTCAGTGAAGTTTAAGGCTTTCCAAAGCTGCCGAACGTGTTTTTTTCTCTATTTCAATGGTATTCGGCCTTGTATAACTCACATTTACCACTCTAGTCTCCTTTAAGTAAAGAATATAGGATTCATACAGTGTTTCATGTGATCTAAACTGGAATTAAGGATTTCCCTTATCTTAGCTACCTTTTCTACACTAAGAACTGACTTGGAGAATATCTTTCAGCTGTTCTAAAACAAGTTCTCATCTCTTTACAGTCATTTTCACTGAATTATTCATGTTTTCATGTACTTTCCTATATTCTGCCTTCTGGTGCAAGTATAAGCTTTGCCCACTTTATCAAACAACTTCCTACACACTGTTATGAACTGAGGCAGCTTGGGAACATTGTCTCTCAACTGTGTTATAGAGTGTAGTACTACATTTCAGTGAAGTGTAAGGCTTTCCAAAGCTGCCGAACATGTTTCTTTCTCTATTTCAATGGTATTCTGCCTTGTATAACACACATTTACCACTCTAGTCTCCTTTAAGTAAAGAATATAGGATTCATATAGTGTTTCATGTGATCTTAACTGGAATTAAGGATTTCCCTTATCTTAGCTACCTTTTCTACACTAAGAACTGACTTGGAGATTCTCTTTCAGCTGTTCTAAGCAAGTTCTCATCTGTTTACAGTCATTTTCACTGAATTAATCATGTTTTCATGTAGTTTCCTATATTCTGCCTTCTGGCCCAAGTATAAGCTTTGCCCACTTTATCAAACAACTTCCTACACACTGTTATAAACTGAGGCAACTCGGGAACATTGTCTCTCAACTGTGTTATAGCGTGTAGTACTACATTTCAGTGAAGTGTAAGGCTTTCCAAAGCTGCCGAACGTGTTTCTTTCTCTATTTCAATGGGATTCTGCCTTGTATAACACACATTTACCACTCTAGTCTCCTTTAAGTAAAGAATATAGGATTCATACAGTGTTTCATGTGATCTTAACTGCAATTAAGGATTTCCCTTATCTTAGCTACCTTTTCTACACTGAGAACTGACTTGGAGAATCTCTTTCAGCTGTTCAAACAAGTTCTCATCTGTTTACAGTCATTTTCAATGAATTAATCATGTTTTCATGTAGTTTCCTATATTCTGCCTTCTGGTCAAAGTATAAGCTTTGCCCACTTTATCAAACAACTTCCTACACACTGTTATGAACTGAGGCAGCTCGGGAACATTGTCTCTCAACTATGTTATAGAGTGTAGTACTACATTTCAGTGAAGTGTAAGGCTTTCCAAAGCTGCCGAACGTGTTTCTTTCTCTATTTCAATGGTATTCTGCCTTGTATAACACACATTTACCACTCTAGTCTCATTTAAGTAAAGAATATAGGATTCATACAGTGTTTCATGTGATCTTAACTGGAATTAAGGATTTCCCTTATCTTAGCTACCTTTTCTACACTAAGAACTGACTTGGAGAATATCTTTCAGCTGTTCTAAAACAAGTTCTCATCTGTTTACAGTCATTTTCACTGAATTATTCATGTTTTCATGTACTTTCCTATATTCTGCCTTCTGGTGCAAGTATAAGCTTTGCCCACTTTATCAAACAACTTCCTACACACTGTTATGAACTCAGGAAACTCGGGAACATTGTCTCTCAACTGTGTTATAGCGTGTAGTACTACATTTCAGTGAAGTGAAAGGCTTTCCAAAGCTGCCGAACGTGTTTCTTTCTCTATTTCAATGGTATTCTGCCTTGTATAACACACATTTACCACTCTAGTCTCCTTTAAGTAAAGAATATAGGATTCATACAGTGTTTTATGTGATCTTAACTGGAATTAAGGATTTCCCTTATCTTAGCTACCTTTTCTACACTGAGAACTGACTTGGAGACTCTCTTTCAGCAGTTCTAAACAAGTTCTCATCTGTTTACAGTCATTTTAACTGAATTAATCATGTTTTCATGTAGTTTCCTATATTCTGCCTTCTGGTCCAAGTATAAGCTTTGCCCACTTTATCAAACAACTTCCTACACACTGTTATGAACTGAGGCAGCTCGGGAACATTGTCTCTCAACTGTGTTATAGAGTGTAGTACTACATTTCAGTGAAGTGTAAGGCTTTCCAAAGCTGCCGAACGTGTTTCTTTCTCTATTTCAATGGTATTCTGCCTTGTATAACACACATTTTCCACTCTAGTCTCCTTTAAGTAATGAATATAGGATTCATACAGTGTTTGATGTTATCTTAACTCGAATTAAGGATTTCCCTTATCTTAGCTACCTTTTCTACACTAAGAACTGACTTGGAGATTCTCTTTCAGCTGCTCTAAACAAGTTCTCATCTGTTTACAGTCATTTTCACTGAATTATTCATGTTTTCATGTAGTTTCCTACATTCTGCCTTCTGGCCCAAGTATAAGCTTTGCCCACTTTATCAAAAACTTCCTACACACTGTTATGAACTGAGGCAACTCGGGAACATTGTCTCTCAACTGTGTTATAGAGTGTAGTACTACATTTCAGTGAAGTTTAAGGCTTTCCAAAGCTGCCGAACGTGTTTTTTTCTCTATTTCAATGGTATTCGGCCTTGTATAACTCACATTTACCACTCTAGTCTCCTTTAAGTAAAGAATATAGGATTCATACAGTGTTTCATGTGATCTAAACTGGAATTAAGGATTTCCCTTATCTTAGCTACCATTTCTAAACTAAGAACTGACTTGGAGAATATCTTTCAGCTGTTCTAAAACAAGTTCTCATCTGTTTACAGTCATTTTCACTGAATTATTCATGTTTTCATGTACTTTCCTATATTCTGCCTTCTGGTGCAAGTATAAGCTTTGCCCACTTTATCAAACAACTTCCTACACACTGTTATGAACTGAGGCAGCTTGGGAACATTGTCTCTCAACTGTGTTATAGAGTGTAGTACTACATTTCAGTGAAGTGTAAGGCTTTCCAAAGCTGCCGAACATGTTTCTTTCTCTATTTCAATGGTATTCTGCCTTGTATAACACACATTTACCACTCTAGTCTCCTTTAAGTAAAGAATATAGGATTCATACAGTGTTTCATGTGATCTTAACTGGAATTAAGGATTTCCCTTATCTTAGCTACCTTTTCTACACTAAGAACTGACTTGGAGATTCTCTTTCAGCTGTTCTAAGCAAGTTCTCATCTGTTTACAGTCATTTTCACTGAATTAATCATGTTTTCATGTAGTTTCCTATATTCTGCCTTCTTGCCCAAGTATAAGCTTTGCCCACTTTATCAAACAACTTCCTACACACTGTTATGAACTGAGGCAACTCGGGAACATTGTCTCTCAACTGTGTTATAGCGTGTAGTACTACATTTCAGTGAAGTGTAAGGCTTTCCAAAGCTGCCGAACGTGTTTCTTTCTCTATTTCAATGGGATTCTGCCTTGTATAACACACATTTACCACTCTAGTCTCCTTTAAGTAAAGAATATAGGATTCATACAGTGTTTCATGTGATCTTAACTGCAATTAAGGATTTCCCTTATCTTAGCTACCTTTTCTACACTGAGAACTGACTTGGAGAATCTCTTTCAGCTGTTCAAACAAGTTCTCATCTGTTTACAGTCATTTTCAATGAATTAATCATGTTTTCATGTAGTTTCCTATATTCTGCCTTCTGGTCAAAGTATAAGCTTTGCCCACTTTATCAAACAACTTCCTACACACTGTTATGAACTGAGGCAGCTCGGGAACATTGTCTCTCAACTATGTTATAGAGTGTAGTACTACATTTCAGTGAAGTGTAAGGCTTTCCAAAGCTGCTGAACGTGTTTCTTTCTCTATTTCAATGGTATTCTGCCTTGTATAACACACATTTACCACTGTATTCTCATTTAAGTAAAGAATATAGGATTCATACAGTGTTTCATGTGATCTTAATGGAATTAAGGATTTCCCTTATCTTAGCTACCTTTTCTACACTAAGAACTGACTTGGAGAATATCTTTCAGCTGTTCTAAAACAAGTTCTCATCTGTTTACAGTCATTTTCACTGAATTATTCATGTTTTCATGTACTTTCCTATATTCTGCCTTCTGGTGCAAGTATAAGCTTTGCCCACTTTATCAAACAACTTCCTACACACTGTTATGAACTGAGGCAACTCGGGAACATTGTCTCTCAACTGTGTTATAGCGTGTAGTACTATATTTCAGTGAAGTGAAAGGCTTTCCAAAGCTGCCGAACGTGTTTCTTTCTCTATTTCAATGGTATTCTGCCTTGTATAACACACATTTACCACTCTAGTCTCCTTTAAGTAAAGAATATAGGATTCATACAGTGTTTTATGTGATCTTAACTGGAATTAACGATTTCTCTTATCTTAGCTACCTTTTCTACACTGAGAACTGACTTGGAGAATCTCTTTCAGCAGTTCTAAACAAGTTCTCATCTGTTTACAGTCATTTTAACTGAATTAATCATGTTTTCATGTAGTTTCCTATATTCTGCCTTCTGGTCCAAGTATAAGCTTTGCCCACTTTATCAAACAACTTCCTACACACTGTTATGAACTGAGGCAGCTCGGGAACATTGTCTCTCAACTGTGTTATAGAGTGTAGTACTACATTTCAGTGAAGTGTAAGGCTTTCCAAAGCTGCCGAACGTGTTTCTTTCTCTATTTCAATGGTATTCTGCCTTGTATAACACACATTTTCCACTCTAGTCTCCTTTAAGTAATGAATATAGGATTCATACAGTGTTTGATGTTATCTTAACTCGAATTAAGGATTTCCCTTATCTTAGCTACCTTTTCTACACTACGAACTGACTTGGAGATTCTCTTTCAGCTGTTCTAAGCAAGTTCTCATCTGTTTACAGTCATTTTCACTGAATTAATCATGTTTTCATGTAGTTTCCTATATTCTGCCTTCTGGCCCACGTATAAGCTTTGCCCACTTTATCAAACAACTTCCTACACACTGTTATGAACTGAGGCAACTCGGGAACATTGTCTCTCAACTGTGTTATAGCATGTAGTACTACATTTCAGTGAAGTGAAAGGCTTTCCAAAGCTGCCGAACGTGTTTCTTTCTCTATTTCAATGGGATTCTGCCTTGTATAACACACATTTACCACTCTAGTCTCCTTTAAGTAAAGAATATAGGATTCATACAGTGTTTTATGTGATCTTAACTGGAATTAAGGATTTCCCTTATCTTAGCTACGTTTTCTACACTGAGAACTGACTTGGAGAATCTCTTTCAGCAGTTCTAAACAAGTTCTCATCTGTTTACAGTCATTTTAACTGAATTAATCATGTTTTCATGTAGTTTCCTATATTCTGCCTTCTGGTCCAAGTATAAGCTTTGCCCACTTTATCAATCAACTTCCTACACACTGTTATGAACTGAGGCAGCTCGGGAACATTGTCTCTCAACTGTGTTATAGAGTGTAGTACTACATTTCAGTGAAGTGTAAGGCTTTCCAAAGCTGCCGAACGTGTTTCTTTCTCTATTTCAATGGTATTCTGCCTTGTATAACACACATTTTCCACTCTAGTCTCCTTTAAGTAATGAATATAGGATTCATACAGTGTTTGATGTTATCTTAATTCGAATTAAGGATTTCCCTTATCTTAGCTACCTTTTCTACACTAAGAACTGACTTGGTGATTCTCTTTCAGCTGCTTTAAACAAGTTCTCATCTGTTTACAGTCATTTTCACTGAATTATTCATGTTTTCATGTAGTTTCCTACATTCTGCCTTCTGGCCCAAGTATAAGCTTTGCCCACTTTATCAAAAACTTCCTACACACTGTTATGAACTGAGGCAACTCGGGAACATTGTCTCTCAACTGTGTTATAGAGTGTAGTACTACATTTCAGTGAAGTTTAAGGCTTTCCAAAGCTGCCGAACGTGTTTTTTTCTCTATTTCAATGGTATTCGGCCTTGTATAACACACATTTACCACTCTAGTCTCCTTTAAGTAAAGAATATAGGATTCATACAGTGTTTCATGTGATCTAAACTGGAATTAAGGATTTCCCTTATCTTAGCTACCTTTTCTACACTAAGAACTGACTTGGAGAATATCTTTCAGCTGTTCTAAAACAAGTTCTCATCTGTTTACAGTCATTTTCACTGAATTATTCATGTTTTCATGTACTTTCCTATATTCTGCCTTCTGGTGCAAGTATAAGCTTTGCCCACTTTATCAAACAACTTCCTACACACTGTTATGAACTGAGGCAGCTTGGGAACATTGTCTCTCAACTGTGTTATAGAGTGTAGTACTACATTTCAGTGAAGTGTAAGGCTTTCCAAAGCTGCCGAACATGTTTCTTTCTCTATTTCAATGGTATTCTGCCTTGTATAACACACATTTACCACTCTAGTCTCCTTTAAGTAAAGAATATAGGATTCATACAGTGTTTCATGTGATCTTAACTGGAATTAAGGATTTCCCTTATCTTAGCTACCTTTTCTACACTAAGAACTGACTTGGAGATTCTCTTTCAGCTGTTCGAAGCAAGTTCTCATCTGTTTACAGTCATTTTCACTGAATTAATCATGTTTTCATGTAGTTTCCTATATTCTGCCTTCTGGCCCAAGTATAAGCTTTGCCCACTTTATCAAACAACTTCCTACACACTGTTATGAACTGAGGCAACTCGGGAACATTGTCTCTCAACTGTGTTATAGCGTGTAGTACTACATTTCAGTGAAGTGTAAGGCTTTCCAAAGCTGCCGAACGTGTTTCTTTCTCTATTTCAATGGGATTCTGCCTTGTATAACACACATTTACCACTCTAGTCTCCTTTAAGTAAAGAATATAGGATTCATACAGTGTTTCATGTGATCTTAACTGCAATTAAGGATTTCCCTTATCTTAGCTACCTTTTCTACACTGAGAACTGACTTGGAGAATCTCTTTCAGCTGTTCAAACAAGTTCTCATCTGTTTACAGTCATTTTCAATGAATTAATCATGTTTTCATGTAGTTTCCTATATTCTGCCTTCTGGTCAAAGTATAAGCTTTGCCCACTTTATCAACCAACTTCCTACACACTGTTATGAACTGAGGCAGCTCGGGAACATTGTCTCTCAACTATGTTATAGAGTGTAGTACTACATTTCAGTGAAGTGTAAGGCTTTCCAAAGCTGCCGAACGTGTTTCTTTCTCTATTTCAATGGTATTCTGCCTTGTATAACACACATTTACCACTCTAGTCTCATTTAAGTAAAGAATATAGGATTCATACAGTGTTTCATGTGATCTTAACTGGAATTAAGGATTTCCCTTATCTTAGCTATCTTTTCTACACTAAGAACTGACTTGGAGAATATCTTTCAGCTGTTCTAAAACAAGTTCTCATCTTTTTACAGTCATTTTCACTGAATTATTCATGTTTTCATGTAGTTTCCTACATTCTGCCTTCTGGCCCAAGTATAAGCTTTGCCCACTTTATCAAAAACTTCCTACACACTGTTATGAACTGAGGCAACTCGGGAACATTGTCTCTCAACTGTGTTATAGAGTGTAGTACTACATTTCAGTGAAGTTTAAGGCTTTCCAAAGCTGCCGAACGTGTTTTTTTCTCTATTTCAATGGTATTCGGCCTTGTATAACACACATTTACCACTCTAGTCTCCTTTAAGTAAAGAATATAGGATTCATACAGTGTTTCATGTGATCTAAACTGGAATTAAGGATTTCCCTTATCTTAGCTACCTTTTCTACACTAAGAACTGACTTGGAGAATATCTTTCAGCTGTTCTAAAACAAGTTCTCATCTGTTTACAGTCATTTTCACTGAATTATTCATGTTTTCATGTACTTTCCTATATTCTGCCTTCTGGTGCAAGTATAAGCTTTGCCCACTTTATCAAACAACTTCCTACACACTGTTATGAACTGAGGCAGCTTGGGAACATTGTCTCTCAACTGTGTTATAGAGTGTAGTACTACATTTCAGTGAAGTGTAAGGCTTTCCAAAGCTGCCGAACATGTTTCTTTCTCTATTTCAATGGTATTCTGCCTTGTATAACACACATTTACCACTCTAGTCTCCTTTAAGTAAAGAATATAGGATTCATACAGTGTTTCATGTGATCTTAACTGGAATTAAGGATTTCCCTTATCTTAGCTACCTTTTCTACACTACGAACTGACTTGGAGATTCTCTTTCAGCTGCTCTAAACAAGTTCTCATCTGTTTACAGTCATTTTCACTGAATTATTCATGTTTTAATGTAGTTTCCTACATTCTGCCTTCTGGCCCAAGTATAAGCTTTGCCCACTTTATCAAAAACTTCCTACACACTGTTATGAACTGAGGCAACTCGGGAACATTGTCTCTCATCTGTGTTATAGAGTGTAGTACTACATTTCAGTGAAGTTTAAGGCTTTCCAAAGCTGCCGAACGTGTTTTTTTCTCTATTTCAATGGTATTCGGCCTTGTATAACACACATTTACCACTCTAGTCTCCTTTAAGTAAAGAATATAGGATTCATACAGTGTTTCATGTGATCTTAACTGGAATTAAGGATTTCCCTTATCTTAGCTACCTTTTCTACACTAAGAACTGACTTGGAGATTCTCTTTCAGCTGTTCTAAGCAAGTTCTCATCTGTTTACAGTCATTTTCACTGAATTAATCATGTTTTCATGTAGTTTCCTATATTCTGCCTTCTGGCCCAAGTATAAGCTTTGCCCACTTTATCAAACAACTTCCTACACACTGTTATGAACTGAGGCAACTCGGGAACATTGTCTCTCAACTGTGTTATAGCGTGTAGTACTACATTTCAGTGAAGTGTAAGGCTTTCCAAAGCTGCCGAACGTGTTTCTTTCTCTATTTCAATGGGATTCTGCCTTGTATAACACACATTTACCACTCTAGTCTCCTTTAAGTAAAGAATATAGGATTCATACAGTGTTTCATGTGATCTTAACTGCAATTAATGATTTCCCTTATCTTAGCTACCTTTTCTACACTGAGAACTGACTTGGAGAATCTCTTTCAGCTGTTCAAACAAGTTCTCATCTGTTTACAGTCATTTTCAATGAATTAATCATGTTTTCATGTAGTTTCCTATATTCTGCCTTCTGGTCAAAGTATAAGCTTTAACCACTTTATCAAACAACTTCCTACACACTGTTATGAACTGAGGCAGCTCGGGAACATTGTCTCTCAACTATGTTATAGAGTGTAGTACTATATTTCAGTGAAGTGTAAGGCTTTCCAAAGCTGCTGAACGTGTTTCTTTCTCTATTTCAATGGTATTCTGCCTTGTATAACACACATTTACCACTCTAGTCTCATTTAAGTAAAGAATATAGGATTCATTCAGTGTTTCATGTGATCTTAACTGGAATTAAGGATTTCCCTTATCTTAGCTACCTTTTCTACACTAAGAACTGACTTGGAGAATATCTTTCAGCTGTTCTAAAACAAGTTCTCATCTGTTTACAGTCATTTTCACTGAATTATTCATGTTTTCATGTACTTTCCTATATTCTGCCTTCTGGTGCAAGTATAAGCTTTGCCCACTTTATCAAACAACTTCCTACACACTGTTATGAACTGAGGCAGCTTGGGAACATTGTCTCTCAACTGTGTTATAGAGTGTAGTACTACATTTCAGTGAAGTGTAAGGCTTTCCAAAGCTGCCGAACATGTTTCTTTCTCTATTTCAATGGTATTCTGCCTTGTATAACACACATTTACCACTCTAGTCTCCTTTAAATAATGAATATAGGATTCATAGAGTGTTTGATGTTATCTTAACTCAAATTAAGGATTTCCCTTATCTTAGCTACCTTTTCTACACTAAGAACTGACTTGGAGATTCTCTTTCAGCTGTTCTAAGCAAGTTCTCATCGGTTTACAGTCATTTTCACTGAATTAATCATGTTTTCATATAGTTTCCTATATTCTGCCTTCTGGCCCAAGTATAAGCTTTGCCCACTTTATCAAACAACTTCCTACACACTGTTATGAACTGAGGCAGCTCGGGAACATTGTCTCTCAACTGTGTTATAGAGTGTAGTACTACATTTCAGTGAAGTGTAAGGCTTTCCAAAGCTGCCGAACGTGTTTTTTTCTCTATTTCAATGGTATTCGGCCTTGTATAACACACATTTACCACTCTAGTCTCCTTTAAGTAAAGAATATAGGATTCATACAGTGTTTCATGTGATCTTAACTGGAATTAAGGATTTCCCTTATCTTAGCTACCTTTTCTACACTAAGAACTGACTTGGAGATTCTCTTTCAGCTGTTCTAAGCAAGTTCTCATCTGTTTACAGTCATTTTCACTGAATTAATCATGTTTTCATGTAGTTTCCTATATTCTGCCTTCTGGCCCAAGTATAAGCTTTGCCCACTTTATCAAACAACTTCCTACACACTGTTATGAACTGAGGCAACTCGGGAACATTGTCTCTCAACTGTGTTATAGCGTGTAGTACTACATTTCAGTGAAGTGTAAGGCTTTCCAAAGCTGCCGAACGTGTTTCTTTCTCTATTTCAATGGGATTCTGCCTTGTATAACACACATTTACCACTCTAGTCTCCTTTAAGTAAAGAATATAGGATTCATACAGTGTTTCATGTGATCTTAACTGCAATTAAGGATTTCCCTTATCTTAGCTACCTTTTCTACACTGAGAACTGACTTGGAGAATCTCTTTCAGCTGTTCAAACAAGTTCTCATCTGTTTACAGTCATTTTCAATGAATTAATCATGTTTTCATGTAGTTTCCTATATTCTGCCTTCTGGTCAAAGTATAAGCTTTGCCCACTTTATCAAACAACTTCCTACACACTGTTATGAACTGAGGCAGCTCGGGAACATTGTCTCTCAACTATGTTATAGAGTGTAGTACTACATTTCAGTGAAGTGTAAGGCTTTCCAAAGCTGCCGAACGTGTTTCTTTCTCTATTTCAATGGTATTCTGCCTTGTATAACACACATTTACCACTCTAGTCTCATTTAAGTAAAGAATATAGGATTCATTCAGTGTTTCATGTGATCTTAACTGGAATTAAGGATTTCCCTTATCTTAGCTACCTTTTCTACACTAAGAACTGACTTGGAGAATATCTTTCAGCTGTTCTAAAACAAGTTCTCATCTGTTTACAGTCATTTTCACTGAATTATTCATGTTTTCATGTACTTTCCTATATTCTGCCTTCTGGTGCAAGTATAAGCTTTGCCCACTTTATCAAACAACTTCCTACACACTGTTATGAACTGAGGCAGCTTGGGAACATTGTCTCTCAACTGTGTTATAGAGTGTAGTACTACATTTCAGTGAAGTGTAAGGCTTTCCAAAGCTGCCGAACGTGTTTCTTTCTCTATTTCAATGGGATTCTGCCTTGTATAACACACATTTACCACTCTAGTCTCCTTTAAGTAAAGAATATAGGATTCATACAGTGTTTCATGTGATCTTAACTGCAATTAAGGATTTCCCTTATCTTAGCTACCTTTTCTACACTGAGAACTGACTTGGAGAATCTCTTTCAGCTGTTCAAACAAGTTCTCATCTGTTTACAGTCATTTTCACTGAATTAATCATGTTTTCATGTAGTTTCCTATATTCTGCCTTCTGGTCAAAGTATAAGCTTTGCCCACTTTATCAAACAACTTCCTACACACTGTTATGAACTGAGGCAGCTCGGGAACATTGTCTCTCAACTATGTTATAGAGTGTAGTACTACATTTCAGTGAAGTGTAAGGCTTTCCAAAGCTGCCGAACGAGTTTCTTTCTCTATTTCAATGGTATTCTGCCTTGTATAATACACATTTACCACTCTAGTCTCATTTAAGTAAAGAATATAGGATTCATACCGTGTTTCATGTGATCTTAACTGGAATTAAGGATTTCCCTTATCTTAGCTACCTTTTCTACACTAAGAACTGACTTGGAGAATATCTTTCAGCTGTTCTAAAACAAGTTCTCATCTGTTTACAGTCATTTTCACTGAATTATTCATGTTTTCATGTACTTTCCTATATTCTGCCTTCTGGTGCAAGTATAAGCTTTGCCCACTTTATCAAACAACTTCCTACACACTGTTATGAACTGAGGCAGCTTGGGAACATTGTCTCTCAACTGTGTTATAGAGTGTAGTACTAGATTTCAGTGAAGTTTAAGGCTTTCCAAAGCTGCCGAACGTGTTTCTCTCTCTATTTCAATGGTATTCGGCCTTGCATAACACACATTTACCACTCTAGTCTCCTTTAAGTAATGAATATAGGATTCATACAGTGTTTCATGTGATCTTAACTGGAATTAAGGATTTCCCGTATCTTAGCTACCTTTTCTACACGAAGAACTGACTTGGAGATTCTCTTTCAGCTGTTCTAAGCAAGTTCTCTTCTGTTTACGGTCATTTTCACTGAATTAATCATGTTTTCATGTAGTTTCCTATATTCTGCCTTCTGGCCCAAGTATAAGCTTTGCCCACTTTATCAAACAACTTCCTACACACTGTTATGAACTGAGGCAACTCGGGAACATTGTCTCTCAACTGTGTTATAGAGTGTAGTACTACATTTCAGTGAAGTTTAAGGCTTTCCAAAGCTGCCGAACCTGTTTCTTTCTCTATTTCAATGGTATTCTGCCTTGCATAACACACATTTACCACTCTAGTCTCCTTTAAGTAAAGAATATAGGATTCATACAGTGTTTGATGTTATCTTAACTCGAATTAAGGATTTCCCTTATCTTAGCTACCTTTTCTACACTAAGAACTGACTTGGAGATTCTCTTTCAGCTGTTCTAAACAAGTTCTCTTCTGTTTACAGTCATTTTCAATGAATTATTCATGTTTTCATGTAGTTTCCTATATTCTGCCTTCTGGCCCAAGTATAAGTTTTCCCCACCTTATCAAACAACTTCCTACACACTGTTATGAACTGAGGCAACTCGGGAACATTGTCTCTCAACTGTGTTATAGAGTGTAGTACTACATTTCAGTGAAGTTAAGGCTTTCCAAAGCTGCCGAACGTTTTTTTTTTCGCTATTTCAATGGTATTCGGCCCTGCATAACACACATTTACCACTCTAGTCTCCTTTAAGTAATGAATATAGGATTCATACAGTGTTTCATGTGATCTTAACTGGAATTAAGGATTTCCCTTATCTTAGCTACCTTTTCTACACTAAGAACTGACTTGGAGATTCTCTTTCAGCTGCTCTAAACAAGTTCTCATCTGTTTACAGTCATTTTCACTGAATTATTCATGTTTTCATGTAGTTTCCTATATTCTGCCTTCTGGCCCAAGTATAAGCTTTGCCCACTTTATCAAAAACTTCCTACACACTGTCAGGAAACTCGGGAACATTGTCTCTCAACTGTGTTATAGCGTGTAGTACTACATTTCAGTGAAGTGAAAGGCTTTCCAAAGCTGCCGAACATGTTTCTTTCTCTATTTCAAAGGTATTCTGCCTTGTATAACACACATTTACCACTCTAGTCTCCTTTAAATAATGAATATAGGATTCATAGAGTGTTTGATGTTATCTTAACTCAAATTAAGGATTTCCCTTATCTTAGCTACCTTTTCTACACTAAGAACTGACTTGGAGATTCTCTTTGAGCTGTTCTAAACAAGTTCTCATCTGTTTACAGTCATTTTCAATGAATTAATCATGTTTTCATGTAGTTTCCTATATTCTGCCTTCTGGTCAAAGTATAAGCTTTGCCCACTTTATCAAACAACTTCCTACACACTGTTATGAACTGAGGCAGCTCGGGAACATTGTCTCTCAACTATGTTATAGAGTGTAGTACTACATTTCAGTGAAGTGTAAGGCTTTCCAAAGCTGCCGAACGTGTTTCTTTCTCTATTTCAATGGTATTCTGCCTTGTATAACACACATTTACCACTCTAGTCTCATTTAAGTAAAGAATATAGGATTCATACAGTGTTTCATGTGATCTTAACTGGAATTAAGGATTTCCCTTATCTTAGCTACCTTTTCTACACTAAGAACTGACTTGGAGAATATCTTTCAGCTGTTCTAAAACAAGTTCTAATCTGTTTACAGTCATTTTCACTGAATTATTCATGTTTTCATGTACTTTCCTATATACTGCCTTCTGGTGCAAGTATAAGCTTTGCCCACTTTATCAAACAACTTCCTACACACTGTTATGAACTGAGGCAGCTTGGGAACATTGTCTCTCAACTGTGTTATAGAGTGTAGTACTACATTTCAGTGAAGTTTAAGGCTTTCCAAAGCTGCCGAACGTGTTTCTCTCTCTATTTCAATGGTATTCGGCCTTGCATAACACACATTTACCACTCTAGTCTCCTTTAAGTAATGAATATAGGATTCATACAGTGTTTCATGTGATCTTAACTGGAATTAAGGATTTCCCGTATCTTAGCTACCTTTTCTACACTAAGAACTGACTTGGAGATTCTCTTTCAGCTGTTCTAAGCAAGTTCTCATCTGTTTACAGTCATTTTCACTGAATTAATCATGTTTTCATGTAGTTTCCTATATTCTGCCTTCTGGCCCAAGTATAAGCTTTGCCCACTTTATCAAACAACTTCCTACACACTGTTATGAACTGAGGCAACTCGGGAACATTGTCTCTCAACTGTGTTATAGAGTGTAGTACTACATTTCAGTGAAGTTTAAGGCTTTCCAAAGCTGCCGAACGTGTTTCTTTCTCTATTTCAATGGTATTCTGCCTTGTATAACACACATTTACCACTCTAGTCTCCTTTAAGTAAAGAATATAGGATTCATACAGTGTTTGATGTTATCTTAACTCGAATTAAGGATTTCCCTTATCTTAGCTACCTTTTCTACACTAAGAACTGACTTGGAGATTCTCTTTCAGGTGTTCTAAACAAGTTCTCATCTGTTTACAGTCATTTTCACTGAATTAATCATGTTTTCATGTAGTTTCCTATATTCTGCCTTCTGGCCCAAGTATAAGCTTTGCCCACTTTATCAAACAACTTCCTACACACTGTTATGAACTGAGGCAACTCGGGAACATTGTCTCTCAACTGTGTTATAGCGTGTAGTACTACATTTCAGTGAAGTGTAAGGCTTTCCAAAGCTGCCGAACGTGTTTCTTTCTCTATTTCAATGGGATTCTGCCTTGTATAACACACATTTACCACTCTAGTCTCCTTTAAGTAAAGAATATTGGATTCATACAGTGTTTCATGTGATCTTAACTGCAATTAAGGATTTCCCTTATCTTAGCTACCTTTTCTACACTGAGAACTGACTTGGAGAATCTCTTTCAGCTGTTCAAACAAGTTCTCATCTGTTTACAGTCATTTTCAATGAATTAATCATGTTTTCATGTAGTTTCCTATATTCTGCCTTCTGGTCAAAGTATAAGCTTTGCCCACTTTATCAAACAACTTCCTACACACTGTTATGAACTGAGGCAGCTCGGGAAAATTGTCTCTCAACTGTGTTATAGAGTGTAGTACTACATTTCAGTGAAGTGTAAGGCTTTCCAAAGCTGCCGAACGTGTTTCTTTCTCTATTTCAATGGTATTCTGCCTTGTATAACACACATTTACCACTCTAGTCTCATTTAAGTAAAGAATATAGGATTCATACAGTGTTTCATGTGATCTTAACTGGAATTAAGGATTTCCCTTATCTTAGCTACCTTTTCTACACTAAGAACTGACTTGGAGAATATCTTTCAGCTGTTCTAAAACAAGTTCTAATCTGTTTACAGTCATTTTCACTGAATTATTCATGTTTTCATGTACTTTCCTATATACTGCCTTCTGGTGCAAGTATAAGCTTTGCCCACTTTATCAAACAACTTCCTACACACTGTTATGAACTGAGGCAGCTTGGGAACATTGTCTCTCAACTGTGTTATAGAGTGTAGTACTACATTTCAGTGAAGTTTAAGGCTTTCCAAAGCTGCCGAACGTGTTTCTCTCTCTATTTCAATGGTATTCGGCCTTGCATAACACACATTTACCACTCTAGTCTCCTTTAAGTAATGAATATAGGATTCATACAGTGTTTCATGTGATCTTAACTGGAATTAAGGATTTCCCGTATCTTAGCTACCTTTTCTACACTAAGAACTGACTTGGAGATTCTCTTTCAGCTGTTCTAAGCAAGTTCTCATCTGTTTACAGTCATTTTCACTGAATTAATCATGTTTTCATGTAGTTTCCTATATTCTGCCTTCTGGCCCAAGTATAAGCTTTGCCCACTTTATCAAACAACTTCCTACACACTGTTATGAACTGAGGCAACTCGGGAACATTGTCTCTCAACTGTGTTATAGAGTGTAGTACTACATTTCAGTGAAGTTTAAGGCTTTCCAAAGCTGCCGAACGTGTTTCTTTCTCTATTTCAATGGTATTCTGCCTTGTATAACACACATTTACCACTCTAGTCTCCTTTAAGTAAAGAATATAGGATTCATACAGTGTTTGATGTTATCTTAACTCGAATTAAGGATTTCCCTTATCTTAGCTACCTTTTCTACACTAAGAACTGACTTGGAGATTCTCTTTCAGGTGTTCTAAACAAGTTCTCATCTGTTTACAGTCATTTTCACTGAATTAATCATGTTTTCATGTAGTTTCCTATATTCTGCCTTCTGGCCCAAGTATAAGCTTTGCCCACTTTATCAAACAACTTCCTACACACTGTTATGAACTGAGGCAACTCGGGAACATTGTCTCTCAACTGTGTTATAGCGTGTAGTACTACATTTCAGTGAAGTGTAAGGCTTTCCAAAGCTGCCGAACGTGTTTCTTTCTCTATTTCAATGGGATTCTGCCTTGTATAACACACATTTACCACTCTAGTCTCCTTTAAGTAAAGAATATAGGATTCATACAGTGTTTCATGTGATCTTAACTGCAATTAAGGATTTCCCTTATCTTAGCTACCTTTTCTACACTGAGAACTGACTTGGAGAATCTCTTTCAGCTGTTCAAACAAGTTCTCATCTGTTTACAGTCATTTTCAATGAATTAATCATGTTTTCATGTAGTTTCCTATATTCTGCCTTCTGGTCAAAGTATAAGCTTTGCCCACTTTATCAAACAACTTCCTACACACTGTTTTGAACTGAGGCAGCTCGGGAACATTGTCTCTCAACTATGTTATAGAGTGTAGTACTACATTTCAGTGAAGTGTAAGGCTTTCCAAAGCTGCCGAACGTGTTTCTTTCTCTATTTCAATGGTATTCTGCCTTGTATAACACACATTTACCACTCTAGTCTCATTTAAGTAAAGAATATAGGATTCATACAGTGTTTCATGTGATCTTAACTGGAATTAAGGATTTCCCTTATCTTAGCTACCTTTTCTACACTAAGAACTGACTTGGAGAATATCTTTCAGCTGTTCTAAAACAAGTTCTCATCTGTTTACAGTCATTTTCACTGAATTATTCATGTTTTCATGTACTTTCCTATATTCTGCCTTCTGGTGCAAGTATAAGCTTTGCCCACTTTATCAAACAACTTCCTACACACTGTTATGAACTGAGGCAGCTTGGGAACATTGTCTCTCAACTGTGTTATAGAGTGTAGTACTACATTTCAGTGAAGTTTAAGGCTTTCCAAAGCTGCCGAACGTGTTTCTCTCTCTATTTCAATGGTATTCGGCCTTGCATAACACACATTTACCACTCTAGTCTCCTTTAAGTAATGAATATAGGATTCATACAGTGTTTCATGTGATCTTAACTGGAATTAAGGATTTCCCTTATCTTAGCTACCTTTTCTACTCTAAGAACTGACTTGGAGATTCTCTTTCAGCTGTTCTAAGCAAGTTCTCATCTGTTTACAGTCATTTTCACTGAATTAATCATGTTTTCATGTAGTTTCCTATATTCTGCCTTCTGGCCCAAGTATAAGCTCTGCCCACTTTATCAAACAACTTCCTACACACTGTTATGAACTGAGGCAACTCGGGAACATTGTCTCTCAACTGTGTTATAGAGTGTAGTACTACATTTCAGTGAAGTTTAAGGCTTTCCAAAGCTGCCGAACGTGTTTCTTTCTCTATTTCAATGGTATTCTGCCTTGCATAACACACATTTACCACTCTAGTCTCCTTTAAGTAAAGAATATAGGATTCATACAGTGTTTGATGTTATCTTAACTCGAATTAAGGATTTCCCTTATCTTAGCTACCTTTTCTACACTAAGAACTGACTTGGAGATTCTCTTTCAGCTGTTCTAAACAAGTTCTCTTCTGTTTACAGTCATTTTCAATGAATTATTCATGTTTTCATGTAGTTTCCTATATTCTGCCTTCTGGCCCAAGTATAAGTTTTCCCCACCTTATCAAACAACTTCCTACACACTGTTATGAACTGAGGCAACTCGGGAACATTGTCTCTCAACTGTGTTATAGAGTGTAGTACTATATTTCAGTGAAGTTAAGGCTTTCCAAAGCTGCTGAACGTTTTTTTTTCGCTATTTCAATGGTATTCGGCCCTGCATAACACACATTTACCACTCTAGTCTCCTTTAAGTAATGAATATAGGATTCATACAGTGTTTCATGTGATCTTAACTGGAATTAAGGATTTCCCTTATCTTAGCTACCTTTTCTACACTAAGAACTGACTTGGAGATTCTCTTTCAGCTGCTCTAAACAAGTTCTCATCTGTTTACAGTCATTTTCACTGAATTATTCATGTTTTCATGTAGTTTCCTATATTCTGCCTTCTGGCCCAAGTATAAGCTTTCCCCACTTTATCAAAAACTTCCTACACACTGTTATGAACTCAGGAAACTCGGGAACATTGTCTCTCAACTGTGTTATAGCGTGTAGTACTACATTTCAGTGAAGTGAAAGGCTTTCCAAAGCTGCCGAACATGTTTCTTTCTCTATTTCAATGGTATTCTGCCTTGTATAACACACATTTACCACTCTAGTCTCCTTTAAATAATGAATATAGGATTCATAGAGTGTTTGATGTTATCTTAACTCAAATTAAGGATTTCCCTTATCTTAGCTACCTTTTCTACACTAAGAACTGACTTGGAGATTCTCTTTGAGCTGTTCTAAACAAGTTCTCATCTGTTTACAGTCATTTTCTCTGAATGATTCAGGTTTTCATGTAGTTTCCTATATTCTGCCTTCTGGTCAAAGTATAAGCTTTGCCCACTTTATCAAACAACTTCCTACACACTGTTATGAACTGAGGCAGCTCGGGAACATTAACTCTCAACTATGTTATAGAGTGTAGTACTACATTTCAGTGAAGTGTAAGGCTTTCCAAAGCTGCCGAACGTGTTTCTTTCTCTATTTCAATGGTATTCTGCCTTGTATAACACACATTTACCACTCTAGTCTCATTTAAGTAAAGAATATAGGATTCATACAGTGTTTCATGTGATCTTAACTGGAATTAAGGATTTCCCTTATCTTAGCTACCTTTTCTACACTAAGAACTGACTTGGAGATTCTCTTTCAGCTGCTCTAAACAAGTTCTCATCTGTTTACAGTCATTTTCACTGAATTATTCATGTTTTCATGTAGTTTCCTATATTCTGCCTTCTGGCCCAAGTATAAGCTTTGCCCACTTTATCAAACAACTTCCTACACACTGTTATGAACTGAGGCAACTCGGGAACATTGTCTCTCAACTGTGTTATAGCGTGTAGTACTACATTTCAGTGAAGTGTAAGGCTTTCCAAAGCTGCCGAACGTGTTTCTTTCTCTATTTCAATGGGATTCTGCCTTGTATAACACACATTTACCACTCTAGTCTCCTTTAAGTAAAGAATATAGGATTCATACAGTGTTTCATGTGATCTTAACTGCAATTAAGGATTTCCCTTATCTTAGCTACCTTTTCTACACTAAGAACTGACTTGGAGAATATCTTTCAGCTGTTCTAAAACAAGTTCTCATCTGTTTACAGTCATTTTCACTGAATTATTCATGTTTTCATGTACTTTCCTATATTCTGCCTTCTGGTGCAAGTATAAGCTTTGCCCACTTTATCAAACAACTTCCTACACACTGTTATGAACTGAGGCAGCTTGGGAACATTGTCTCTCAACTGTGTTATAGAGTGTAGTACTACATTTCAGTGAAGTGTAAGGCTTTCCAAAGCTGCCGAACATGTTTCTTTCTCTATTTCAATGGTATTCTGCCTTGTATAACACACATTTACCACTCTAGTCTCCTTTAAATAATGAATATAGGATTCATAGAGTGTTTGATGTTATCTTAACTCAAATTAAGGATTTCCCTTATTTTGCTACCTTTTCTACACTAAGAACTGACTTGGAGATTCTCTTTCAGCTGTTCTAAGCAAGTTCTCATCGGTTTACAGTCATTTTCACTGAATTAATCATGTTTTCATGTAGTTTCCTATATTCTGCCTTCTGGCCCAAGTATAAGCTTTGCCCACTTTATCAAACAACTTCCTACACACTGTTATGAACTGAGGCAACTCGGGAACATTGTCTCTCAACTGTGTTATAGCGTGTAGTACTACATTTCACTGAAGTGTAAGGCTTTCCAAAGCTGCCGAACGTGTTTCTTTCTCTATTTCAATGGGATTCTGCCTTGTATAACACACATTTACCACTCAAGTCTCCTTTAAGTAAAGAATATAGGATTCATACAGTGTTTCATGTGATCTTAACTGCAATTAAGGATTTCCCTTATCTTAGCTACCTTTTCTACACTGAGAACTGACTTGGAGAATCTCTTTCAGCTGTTCAAACAAGTTCTCATCTGTTTACAGTCATTTTCACTGAATTAATCATGTTTTCATGTAGTTTCCTATATTCTGCCTTCTGGTCAAAGTATAAGCTTTGCCCACTTTATCAAACAACTTCCTACACACTGTTATGAACTGAGGCAGCTCGGGAACATTGTCTCTCAACTATGTTATAGAGTGTAGTACTACATTTCAGTGAAGTGTAAGGCTTTCCAAAGCTGCCGAACGTGTTTCTTTCTCTATTTCAATTGTATTCTGCCTTGTATAACACACATTTACCACTCTAGTCTCATTTAAGTAAAGAATATAGGATTCATACAGTGTTTCATGTGATCTTAACTGGAATTAAGGATTTCCCTTATCTTAGCTACCTTTTCTACACTAAGAACTGACTTGGAGAATATCTTTCAGCTGTTCTAAAACAAGTTCTCATCTGTTTACAGTCATTTTCACTGAATTATTCATGTTTTCATGTACTTTCCTATATTCTGCCTTCTGGTGCAAGTATAAGCTTTGCCCACTTTATCAAACAACTTCCTACACACTGTTATGAACTGAGGCAGCTTGGGAACATTGTCTCTCAACTGTGTTATAGAGTGTAGTACTACATTTCAGTGAAGTTTAAGGCTTTCCAAAGCTGCCGAACGTGTTTCTTTTTCTATTTCAATGGTATTCGGCCTTGCATAACACACATTTACCACTCTAGTCTCCTTTAAGTAATGAATATAGGATTCATACAGTGTTTCATGTGATCTTAACTGGAATTAAGGATTTCCCTTAACTTAGCTACCTTTTCTACACTAAGAACTGACTTGGAGATTCTCTTTCAGCTGTTCTAAGCAAGTTCTCATCTGTTTACAGTCATTTTCACTGAATTAATCATGTTTTCATATAGTTTCCTATATTCTGCCTTCTGGCCCAAGTATAAGCTTTGCCCACTTTAACAAACAACTTCCTACACACTGTTATGAACTGAGGCAACTCGGGAACATTGTCTCTCAACTGTGTTATAGAGTGTAGTACTACATTTCAGTGAAGTTTAAGGCTTTCCAAAGCTGACGAACGTGTTTCTTTCTCTATTTCAATGGTATTCGGCCTTGTATAACACACATTTACCACTCTAGTCTCCTTTAAGTAAAGAATATAGGATTCATACAGTGT
The DNA here is from genome assembly GCF_964339955.1 of Pipistrellus hanaki. Taxonomy (NCBI): domain Eukaryota; kingdom Metazoa; phylum Chordata; class Mammalia; order Chiroptera; family Vespertilionidae; genus Pipistrellus; species Pipistrellus hanaki. The sequence goes on along the minus strand of NC_140514.1, from coordinate 70,993,106 downwards.
TTCATGTGATCTTAACTGGAATTAAGGATTTCCCTTATCTTAGCTACCTTTTCTACACTAAGAACTGACTTGGAGATTCTCTTTCAGCTGTTCTAAGCAAGTTCTCATCTGTTTACAGTCATTTTCACTGAATTAATCATGTTTTCATGTAGTTTCCTATATTCTGCCTTCTGGCCCAAGTATAAGCTTTGCCCACTTTATCAAACAACTTCCTACACACTGTTATGAACTGAGGCAACTCGGGAACATTGTCTCTCAACTGTGTTATAGCGTGTAGTACTACATTTCAGTGAAGTGTAAGGCTTTCCAAAGCTGCCGAACGTGTTTCTTTCTCTATTTCAATGGGATTCTGCCTTGTATAACACACATTTACCACTCTAGTCTCCTTTAAGTAAAGAATATAGGATTCATACAGTGTTTCATGTGATCTTAACTGCAATTAAGGATTTCCCTTATCTTAGCTACCTTTTCTACACTGAGAACTGACTTGGAGAATCTCTTTCAGCTGTTCAAACAAGTTCTCATCTGTTTACAGTCATTTCCAATGAATTAATCATGTTTTCATGTAGTTTCCTATATTCTGCCTTCTGGTCAAAGTATAAGCTTTGCCCACTTTATCAAACAACTTCCTACACACTGTTATGAACTGAGGCAGCTCGGGAACATTGTCTCTCAACTATGTTATAGAGTGTAGTACTACATTTCAGTGAAGTGTAAGGCTTTCCAAAGCTGCCGAACGTGTTTCTTTCTCTATTTCAATGGTATTCTGCCTTGTATAACACACATTTACCACTCTAGTCTCATTTAAGTAAAGAATATAGGATTCATACAGTGTTTCATGTGATCTTAACTGGAATTAAGGATTTCCCTTATCTTAGCTACCTTTTCTACACTAAGAACTGACTTGGAGAATATCTTTCAGCTGTTCTAAAACAAGTTCTCATCTGTTTACAGTCATTTTCACTGAATTATTCATGTTTTCATGTACTTTCCTATATTCTGCCTTCTGGTGCAAGTATAAGCTTTGCCCACTTTATCAAACAACTTCCTACACACTGTTATGAACTGAGGCAGCTTGGGAACATTGTCTCTCAACTGTGTTATAGAGTGTAGTACTACATTTCAGTGAAGTGTAAGGCTTTCCAAAGGTGCCGAACATGTTTCTTTCTCTATTTCAATGGTAATCTGCCTTGTATAACACACATTTACCACTCTAGTCTCCTTTAAATAATGAATATAGGATTCATAGAGTGTTTGATGTTATCTTAACTCAAATTAAGGATTTCCCTTATCTTAGCTACCTTTTCTACACTGAGAACTGACTTGGAGATTCTCTTTCAGCTGTTCTAAGCAAGTTCTCATCGGTTTACAGTCATTTTCACTGAATTAATCATGTTTTCATGTAGTTTCCTATATTCTGCCTTCTGGCCCAAGTATAAGCTTTGCCCACTTTATCAAACAACTTCCTACACACTGTTATGAACTGAGGCAACTCGGGAACATTGTCTCTCAACTGTGTTATAGCATGTAGTACTACATTTCACTGAAGTGTAAGGCTTTCCAAAGCTGCCGAACGTGTTTCTTTCTCTATTTCAATGGTATTCGGCCTTGCATAACACACATTTACCACTCTAGTCTCCTTTAAGTAAAGAATATAGGATTCATACAGTGTTTGATGTTATCTTAACTCGAATTAAGGATTTCCCTTATCTTAGCTACCTTTTCTACACTAAGAACTGACTTGGAGATTCTCTTTCAGCTGTTCTAAACAAGTTCTCTTCTGTTTACAGTCATTTTCAATGAATTATTCATGTTTTCATGTAGTTTCCTATATTCTGCCTTCTGGCCCAAGTATAAGTTTTCCCCACCTTATCAAACAACTTCCTACACACTGTTATGAACTGAGGCAACTCGGGAACATTGTCTCTCAACTGTGTTATAGAGTGTAGTACTACATTTCAGTGAAGTTAAGGCTTTCCAAAGCTGCCGAACGTTTTTTTTTCGCTATTTCAATGGTATTCGGCCCTGCATAACACACATTTACCACTCTAGTCTCCTTTAAGTAATGAATATAGGATTCATACAGTGTTTCATGTGATCTTAACTGGAATTAAGGATTTCCCTTATCTTAGCTACCTTTTCTACACTAAGAACTGACTTGGAGATTCTCTTTCAGCTGCTCTAAACAGGTTCTCATCTGTTTACAGTCATTTTCACTGAATTATTCATGTTTTCATGTAGTTTCCTATATTCTGCCTTCTGGCCCAAGTATAAGCTTTGCCCACTTTATCAAAAACTTCCTACACACTGTTATGAACTCAGGAAACTCGGGAACATTGTCTCTCAACTGTGTTATAGCGTGTAGTACTACATTTCAGTGAAGTGAAAGGCTTTCCAAAGCTGCCGAACATGTTTCTTTCTCTATTTCAATGGTATTCTGCCTTGTATAACACACATTTACCACTCTAGTCTCCTTTAAATAATGAATATAGGATTCATAGAGTGTTTGATGTTATCTTAACTCAAATTAAGGATTTCCCTTATCTTAGCTACCTTTTCTACACTAAGAACTGACTTGGAGATTCTCTTTGAGCTGTTCTAAACAAGTTCTCTTCTGTTTACAGTCATTTTCTCTGAATGATTCAGGTTTTCATGTAGTTTCCTATATTCTGCCTTCTGGTCAAAGTATAAGCTTTGCCCACTTTATCAAACAACTTCCTACACACTGTTATGAACTGAGGCAGCTCGGGAACATTGTCTCTCAACTATGTTATAGAGTGTAGTACTACATTTCAGTGAAGTGTAAGGCTTTCCAAAGCTGCCGAACGTGTTTCTTTCTCTATTTCAATGGTATTCTGCCTTGTATAACACACATTTACCACTCTAGTCTCATTTAAGTAAAGAATATAGGATTCATACAGTGTTTCATGTGATCTTAACTGGAATTAAGGATTTCCCTTATCTTAGCTACCTTTTCTACACTAAGAACTGACTTGGAGAATATCTTTCAGCTGTTCTAAAACAAGTTCTAATCTGTTTAAAGTCATTTTCACTGAATTATTCATGTTTTCATGTACTTTCCTATATTCTGCCTTCTGGTGCAAGTATAAGCTTTGCCCACTTTATCAAACAACTTCCTACACACTGTTATGAACTGAGGCAGCTTGGGAACATTGTCTCTCAACTGTGTTATAGAGTGTAGTACTACATTTCAGTGAAGTTTAAGGCTTTCCAAAGCTGCCGAACGTGTTTCTTTCTCTATTTCAATGGTATTCGGCCTTGCATAACACACATTTACCACTCTAGTCTCCTTTAAGTAATGAATATAGGATTCATACAATGTTTCATGTGATCTTAACTGGAATTAAGGATTTCCCTTATCTTAGCTACCTTTTCTACACTAAGAACTGACTTGGAGATTCTCTTTCAGCTGTTCTAAGCAAGTTCTCATCTGTTTACAGTCATTTTCACTGAATTAATCATGTTTTCATGTAGTTTCCTATATTCTGCCTTCTGGCCCAAGTATAAGCTTTGCCCACTTTATCAAACAACTTCCTACACACTGTTATGAACTGAGGCAGCTCGGGAACATTGTCTCTCAACTGTGTTATAGAGTGTAGTACTACATTTCAGTGAAGTGTAAGGCTTTCCAAAGCTGCCGAACGTGTTTCTTTCTCTATTTCCCTGGTATTCTGCCTTGTATAACACACTTTAACCACTCTAGTCTCCTTTAAGTAAAGAATATAGCATTCAGACAGTGTTTCATGTGATCTTAACTCGAATTAAGGATTTCCCTTATCTTAGCTACCTTTTCTACACTAAGAACTGACTTGGAGATTCTCTTTCAGGTGTTCTAAACAAGTTCTCATCTGTTTACAGTCATTTTCACTGAATTATTCATGTTTTCATGTAGTTTCCTATATTCTGCATTCTGGCCCAAGTATAAGCTTTGCCCACTTTATCAAAAACTTTCTACACACTGTTATGAACTGAAGCAACTCGGGAACATTGTCTCTCAACTGTGTTATAGAGTGTAGTACTACATTTCAGTGAAGTTTAAGGCTTTCCAAAGCTGCCGAACGTGTTTCTTTCTCTATTTCAATGGTATTCTGCCAGGCATAACACACATTTACCACTCTAGTCTCCTTTAAGTAAAGAATATAGGATTCATACAGTGTTTGATGTTATCTTAACACGAATTAAGGATTTCCCTTATCTTAGCTACCTTTTCTACACTAAGAACTGACTTGGAGATTCTCTTTCAGCTGTTCTAAACAAGTTCTCTTCTGTTTACAGTCATTTTCAATGAATTATTCATGTTTTCATGTAGTTTCCTATATTCTGCCTTCTGGCCCAAGTATAAGTTTTCCCCACCTTATCAAACAACTTCCTACACACTGTTATGAACTGAGGCAACTCGGGAACATTGTCTCTCAACTGTGTTATAGAGTGTAGTACTACATTTCAGTGAAGTTTAAGGCTTTCCAAAGCTGCCGAACGTTTTTTTTTCGCTATTTCAATGGTATTCGGCCCTGCATAACACACATTTACCACTCTAGTCTCCTTTAAGTAATGAATATAGGATTCATACAGTGTTTCATGTGATCTTAACTGGAATTAAGGATTTCCCTTATCTTAGCTACCTTTTCTACACTAAGAACTGACTTGGAGATTCTCTTTCAGCTGCTCTAAACAAGTTCTCATCTGTTTACAGTCATTTTCACTGAATTATTCATGTTTTCATGTAGTTTCCTATATTCTGCCTTCTGGCCCAAGTATAAGCTTTAACCCACTTTATCAAAAACTTCCTACACACTATTATGAACTCAGGAAACTCGGGAACATTGTCTCTCAACTGTGTTATAGCGTGTAGTACTACATTTCAGTGAAGTGAAAGGCTTTCCAAAGCTGCCGAACATGTTTCTTTCTCTATTTCAATGGTATTCTGCCTTGTATAACACACATTTACCACTCTAGTCTCCTTTAAATAATGAATATAGGATTCATAGAGTGTTTGATGTTATCTTAACTCAAATTAAGGATTTCCCTTATCTTAGCTACCTTTTCTACACTAAGAACTGACTTGGAGATTCTCTTTCAGGTGTTCTAAACAAGTTCTCATCTGTTTACAGTCATTTTCACTGAATTATTCATGTTTTCATGTAGTTTCCTATATTCTGCCTTCTGGCCCAAGTATAAGCTTTGCCCACTTTATCAAAAACTTCCTACACACTGTTATGAACTGAGGCAACTCGGGAACATTGTCTCTCAACTGTGTTATAGAGTGTAGTACTACATTTCAGTGAAGTTTAAGGCTTTCCAAAGCTGCCGAACGTGTTTCTTTCTCTATTTCAATGGTATTCGGCCTTGTATAACACACATTTACCACTCTAGTCTCCTTTAAGTAAAGAATATAGGATTCATACAGTGTTTCATGTGATCTTAACTGGAATTAAGGATTTCCCTTATCTTAGCTACCTTTTCTACACTAAGAACTGACTTGGAGATTCTCTTTCAGCTGTTCTAAGCAAGTTCTCATCGGTTTACAGTCATTTTCACTGAATTAATCATGTTTTCATGTAGTTTCCTATATTCTGCCTTCTGGCCCAAGTATAAGCTTTGCCCACTTTATCAAACAACTTCCTACACACTGTTATGAACTGAGGCAACTCGGGAACATTGTCTCTCAACTGTGTTATAGCGTGTAGTACTACATTTCAGTGAAGTGTAAGGCTTTCCAAAGCTGCCGAACGTGTTTCTTTCTCTATTTCAATGGGATTCTGCCTTGTATAACACACATTTACCACTCTAGTCTCCTTTAAGTAAAGAATATAGGATTCATACAGTGTTTCATGTGATCTTAACTGCAATTAAGGATTTCCCTTATCTTAGCTACCTTTTCTACACTGAGAACTGACTTGGAGAATCTCTTTCAGCTGTTCAAACAAGTTCTCATCTGTTTACAGTCATTTTCACTGAATTAATCATGTTTTCATGTAGTTTCCTATATTCTGCCTTCTGGTCAAAGTATAAGCTTTGCCCACTTTATCAAACAACTTCCTACACACTGTTATGAACTGAGGCAGCTCGGGAACATTGTCTCTCAACTATGTTATAGAGTGTAGTACTACATTTCAGTGAAGTGTAAGGCTTTCCAAAGCTGCTGGACGTGTTTCTTTCTCTATTTCAATGGTATTCTGCCTTGTATAACACACATTTACCACTCTAGTCTCATTTAAGTAAAGAATATAGGATTCATACAGTGTTTCATGTGATCTTAACTGGAATTAAGGATTTCCCTTATCTTAGCTACCTTTTCTACACTAAGAACTGACTTGGAGAATATCTTTCAGCTGTTCTAAAACAAGTTCTCATCTGTTTACAGTCATTTTCACTGAATTATTCATGTTTTCATGTACTTTCCTATATTCTGCCTTCTGGTGCAAGTATAAGCTTTGCCCACTTTATCAAACAACTTCCTACACACTGTTATGAACTGAGGCAGCTTGGGAACATTGTCTCTCAACTGTGTTATAGAGTGTAGTACTACATTTCAGTGAAGTGTAAGGCTTTCCAAAGCTGCCGAACATGTTTCTTTCTCTATTTCAATGGTATTCTGCCTTGTATAACACACATTTACCACTCTAGTCTCCTTTAAATAATGAATATAGGATTCATAGAGTGTTTGATGTTATCTTAACTCAAATTAAGGATTTCCCTTATCTTAGCTACATTTTCTACACTAAGAACTGACTTGGAGATTCTCTTTCAGCTGTTCTAAGCAAGTTCTCATCGGTTTACAGTCATTTTCACTGAATTAATCATGTTTTCATGTAGTTTCCTATATTCTGCCTTCTGGCCCAAGTATAAGCTTTGCCCACTTTATCAAACAACTTCCTACACACTGTTATGAACTGAGGCAACTCGGGAACATTGTCTCTCAACTGTGTTATAGCGTGTAGTACTACATTTCACTGAAGTGTAAGGCTTTCCAAAGCTGCCGAACGTGTTTCTTTCTCTATTTCAATGGGATTCTGCCTTGTATAACACACATTTACCACTCTAGTCTCCTTTAAGTAAAGAATATAGGATTCATACAGTGTTTCATGTGATCTTAACTGCAATTAAGGATTTCCCTTATCTTAGCTACCTTTTCTACACTGAGAACTGACTTGGAGAATCTCTTTCAGCTGTTCAAACAAGTTCTCATCTGTTTACAGTCATTTTCACTGAATTAATCATGTTTTCATGTAGTTTCCTATATTCTGCCTTCTGGTCAAAGTATAAGCTTTGCCCACTTTATCAAACAACTTCCTACACACTGTTATGAACTGAGGCAGCTCGGGAACATTGTCTCTCAACTATGTTATAGAGTGTAGTACTACATTTCAGTGAAGTGTAAGGCTTTCCAAAGCTGCCGAACGTGTTTCTTTATCTATTTCAATTGTTTTCTGCCTTGTATAACACACATTTACCACTCTAGTCTCATTTAAGTAAAGAATATAGGATTCATACAGTGTTTCATGTGATCTTAACTGGAATTAAGGATTTCCCTTATCTTAGCTACCTTTTCTACACTAAGAACTGACTTGGAGAATATCTTTCAGCTGTTCTAAAACAAGTTCTCATCTGTTTACAGTCATTTTCACTGAATTATTCATGTTTTCATGTACTTTCCTATATTCTGCCTTCTGGTGCAAGTATAAGCTTTGCCCACTTTATCAAACAACTTCCTACACACTGTTATGAACTGAGGCAGCTTGGGAACATTGTCTCTCAACTGTGTTATAGAGTGTAGTACTACATTTCAGTGAAGTGTAAGGCTTTCCAAAGCTGCCGAACATGTTTCTTTCTCTATTTCAATGGTATTCTGCCTTGTATAACACACATTTACCACTCTAGTCTCCTTTAAATAATGAATATAGGATTCATAGAGTGTTTGATGTTATCTTAACTCAAATTAAGGATTTCCCTTATCTTAGCTACATTTTCTACACTAAGAACTGACTTGGAGATTCTCTTTCAGCTGTTCTAAGCAAGTTCTCATCGGTTTACAGTCATTTTCACTGAATTAATCATGTTTTCATGTAGTTTCCTATATTCTGCCTTCTGGCCCAAGTATAAGCTTTGCCCACTTTATCAAACAACTTCCTACACACTGTTATGAACTGAGGCAACTCGGGAACATTGTCTCTCAACTGTGTTATAGCGTGTAGTACTACATTTCACTGAAGTGTAAGGCTTTCCAAAGCTGCCGAACGTGTTTCTTTCTCTATTTCAATGGGATTCTGCCTTGTATAACACACATTTACCACTCTAGTCTCCTTTAAGTAAAGAATATAGGATTCATACAGTGTTTCATGTGATCTTAACTGCAATTAAGGATTTCCCTTATCTTAGCTACCTTTTCTACACTGAGAACTGACTTGGAGAATCTCTTTCAGCTGTTCAAACAAGTTCTCATCTGTTTACAGTCATTTTCACTGAATTAATCATGTTTTCATGTAGTTTCCTATATTCTGCCTTCTGGTCAAAGTATAAGCTTTGCCCACTTTATCAAACAACTTCCTACACACTGTTATGAACTGAGGCAGCTCGGGAACATTGTCTCTCAACTATGTTATAGAGTGTAGTACTACATTTCAGTGAAGTGTAAGGCTTTCCAAAGCTGCCGAACGTGTTTCTTTATCTATTTCAATTGTTTTCTGCCTTGTATAACACACATTTACCACTCTAGTCTCATTTAAGTAAAGAATATAGGATTCATACAGTGTTTCATGTGATCTTAACTGGAATTAAGGATTTCCCTTATCTTAGCTACCTTTTCTACACTAAGAACTGACTTGGAGAATATCTTTCAGCTATTCTAAAACAAGTTCTCATCTGTTTACAGTCATTTTCACTGAATTATTCATGTTTTCATGTACTTTCCTATATTCTGCCTTCTGGTGCAAGTATAAGCTTTGCCCACTTTATCAAACAACTTCCTACACACTGTTATGAACTGAGGCAGCTTGGGAACATTGTCTCTCAACTGTGTTATAGAGTGTAGTACTACATTTCAGTGAAGTTTAAGGCTTTCCAAAGCTGCCGAACGTGTTTCTTTTTCTATTTCAATGGTATTCGGCCTTGCATAACACACATTTACCACTCTAGTCTCCTTTAAGTAATGAATATAGGATTCATACAGTGTTTCATGTGATCTTAACTGGAATTAAGGATTTCCCTTAACTTAGCTACCTTTTCTACACTAAGAACTGACTTGGAGATTCTCTTTCAGCTGTTCTAAGCAAGTTCTCATCTGTTTACAGTCATTTTCACTGAATTAATCATGTTTTCATGTAGTTTCCTATATTCTGCCTTCTGGCCCAAGTATAAGCTTTGCCCACTTTAACAAACAACTTCCTACACACTGTTATGAACTGAGGCAACTCGGGAACATTGTCTCTCAACTGTGTTATAGAGTGTAGTACTACATTTCAGTGAAGTTTAAGGCTTTCCAAAGCTGACGAACGTGTTTCTTTCTCTATTTCAATGGTATTCGGCCTTGTATAACACACATTTACCACTCTAGTCTCCTTTAAGTAAAGAATATAGGATTCATACAGTGTTTCATGTGATCTTAACTGGAATTAAGGATTTCCCTTATCTTAGCTACCTTTTCTACACTAAGAACTGACTTGGAGATTCTCTTTCAGCTGTTCTAAGCAAGTTCTCATCTGTTTACAGTCATTTTCACTGAATTAATCATGTTTTCATGTAGTTTCCTATATTCTGCCTTCTGGCCCAAGTATAAGCTTTGCCCACTTTATCAAACAACTTCCTACACACTGTTATGAACTGAGGCAACTCGGGAACATTGTCTCTCAACTGTGTTATAGCGTGTAGTACTACATTTCAGTGAAGTGTAAGGCTTTCCAAAGCTGCCGAACGTGTTTCTTTCTCTATTTCAATGGGATTCTGCCTTGTATAACACACATTTACCACTCTAGTCTCCTTTAAGTAAAGAATATAGGATTCATACAGTGTTTCATGTGATCTTAACTGCAATTAAGGATTTCCCTTATCTTAGCTACCTTTTCTACACTGAGAACTGACTTGGAGAATCTCTTTCAGCTGTTCAAACAAGTTCTCATCTGTTTACAGTCATTTCCAATGAATTAATCATGTTTTCATGTAGTTTCCTATATTCTGCCTTCTGGTCAAAGTATAAGCTTTGCCCTCTTTATCAAACAACTTCCTACACACTGTTATGAACTGAGGCAGCTCGGGAACATTGTCTCTCAACTATGTTATAGAGTGTAGTACTACATTTCAGTGAAGTGTAAGGCTTTCCAAAGCTGCCGAACGTGTTTCTTTCTCTATTTCAATGGTATTCTGCCTTGTATAACACACATTTACCACTCTAGTCTCATTTAAGTAAAGAATATAGGATTCATACAGTGTTTCATGTGATCTTAACTGGAATTAAGGATTTCCCTTATCTTAGCTACCTTTTCTACACTAAGAACTGACTTGGAGAATATCTTTCAGCTGTTCTAAAGCAAGTTCTCATCTGTTTACAGTCATTTTCACTGAATTATTCATGTTTTCATGTACTTTCCTATATTCTACCTTCTGGTGCAAGTATAAGCTTTGCCCACTTTATCAAACAACTTCCTACACACTGTTATGAACTGAGGCAGCTTGGGAACATTGTCTCTCAACTGTGTTATAGAGTGTAGTACTACATTTCAGTGAAGTGTAAGGCTTTCCAAAGCTGCCGAACATGTTTCTTTCTCTAGTTCAATGGTATTCTGCCTTGTATAACACACATTTACCACTCTAGTCTCCTTTAAATAATGAATATAGGATTCATAGAGTGTTTGATGTTATCTTAACTCAAATTAAGGATTTCCCTTATCTTAGCTACCTTTTCTACACTGAGAACTGACTTGGAGATTCTCTTTCAGCTGTTCTAAGCAAGTTCTCATCGGTTTACAGTCATTTTCACTGAATTAATCATGTTTTCATGTAGTTTCCTATATTCTGCCTTCTGGCCCAAGTATAAGCTTTGCCCACTTTATCAAACAACTTCCTACACACTGTTATGAACTGAGGCAACTCGGGAACATTGTCTCTCAACTGTGTTATAGCGTGTAGTACTACATTTCACTGAAGTGTAAGGCTTTCCAAAGCTGCCGAACGTGTTTCTTTCTCTATTTCAATGGTATTCGGCCTTGCATAACACACATTTACCACTCTAGTCTCCTTTAAGTAAAGAATATAGGATTCATACAGTGTTTGATGTTATCTTAACTCGAATTAAGGATTTCCCTTATCTTAGCTACCTTTTCTACACTAAGAACTGACTTGGAGATTCTCTTTCAGCTGTTCTAAACAAGTTCTCTTCTGTTTACAGTCATTTTCAATGAATTATTCATGTTTTCATGTAGTTTCCTATATTCTGCCTTCTGGCCCAAGTATAAGTTTTCCCCACCTTATCAAACAACTTCCTACACACTGTTATGAACTGAGGCAACTCGGGAACATTGTCTCTCAACTGTGTTATAGAGTGTAGTACTACATTTCAGTGAAGTTAAGGCTTTCCAAAGCTGCCGAACGTTTTTTTTTCGCTATTTCAATGGTATTCGGCCCTGCATAACACACATTTACCACTCTAGTCTCCTTTAAGTAATGAATATAGGATTCATACAGTGTTTCATGTGATCTTAACTGGAATTAAGGATTTCCCTTATCTTAGCTACCTTTTCTACACTAAGAACTGACTTGGAGATTCTCTTTCAGCTGCTCTAAACAAGTTCTCATCTGTTTACAGTCATTTTCACTGAATTATTCATGTTTTCATGTAGTTTCCTATATTCTGCCTTCTGGCCCAAGTATAAGCTTTGCCCACTTTATCAAAAACTTCCTACACACTGTTATGAACTCAGGAAACTCGGGAACATTGTCTCTCAACTGTGTTATAGCGTGTAGTACTACATTTCAGTGAAGTGAAAGGCTTTCCAAAGCTGCTGAACATGTTTCTTTCTCTATTTCAATGGTATTCTGCCTTGTATAACACACATTTACCACTCTAGTCTCCTTTAAGTAAAGAATATAGGATTCATACAGTGTTTCATGTGATCTTAACTGCAATTAAGGATTTCCCTTATCTTAGCTACCTTTTCTACACTGAGAACTGACTTGGAGAATCTCTTTCAGCTGTTCAAACAAGTTCTCATCTGTTTACAGTCATTTCCAATGAATTAATCATGTTTTCATGTAGTTTCCTATATTCTGCCTTCTGGTCAAAGTATAAGCTTTGCCCACTTTATCAAACAACTTCCTACACACTGTTATGAACTGAGGCAGCTCGGGAACATTGTCTCTCAACTATGTTATAGAGTGTAGTACTACATTTCAGTGAAGTGTAAGGCTTTCCAAAGCTGCCGAACGTGTTTCTTTCTCTATTTCAATGGTATTCTGCCTTGTATAACACACATTTACCACTCTAGTCTCATTTAAGTAAAGAATATAGGATTCATACAGTGTTTCATGTGATCTTAACTGGAATTAAGGATTTCCCTTATCTTAGCTACCTTTTCTACACTAAGAACTGACTTGGAGAATATCTTTCAGCTGTTCTAAAACAAGTTCTCATCTGTTTACAGTCATTTTCACTGAATTATTCATGTTTTCATGTACTTTCCTATATTCTGCCTTCTGGTGCAAGTATAAGCTTTGCCCACTTTATCAAACAACTTCCTACACACTGTTATGAACTGAGGCAGCTTGGGAACATTGTCTCTCAACTGTGTTATAGAGTGTAGTACTACATTTCAGTGAAGTGTAAGGCTTTCCAAAGCTGCCGAACATGTTTCTTTCTCTATTTCAATGGTATTCTGCCTTGTATAACACACATTTACCACTCTAGTCTCCTTTAAATAATGAATATAGGATTCATAGAGTGTTTGATGTTATCTTAACTCAAATTAAGGATTTCCCTTATCTTAGCTACCTTTTCTACACTGAGAACTGACTTGGAGATTCTCTTTCAGCTGTTCTAAGCAAGTTCTCATCGGTTTACAGTCATTTTCACTGAATTAATCATGTTTTCATGTAGTTTCCTATATTCTGCCTTCTGGCCCAAGTATAAGCTTTGCCCACTTTATCAAACAACTTCCTACACACTGTTATGAACTGAGGCAACTCGGGAACATTGTCTCTCAACTGTGTTATAGCGTGTAGTACTACATTTCACTGAAGTGTAAGGCTTTCCAAAGCTGCCCAACGTGTTTCTTTCTCTATTTCAATGGTATTCGGCCTTGCATAACACACATTTACCACTCTAGTCTCCTTTAAGTAAAGAATATAGGATTCATACAGTGTTTGATGTTATCTTAACTCGAATTAAGGATTTCCCTTATCTTAGCTACCTTTTCTACACTAAGAACTGACTTGGAGATTCTCTTTCAGCTGTTCTAAACAAGTTCTCTTCTGTTTACAGTCATTTTCAATGAATTATTCATGTTTTCATGTAGTTTCCTATATTCTGCCTTCTGGCCCAAGTATAAGTTTTCCCCACCTTATCAAACAACTTCCTACACACTGTTATGAACTGAGGCAACTCGGGAACATTGTCTCTCAACTGTGTTATAGAGTGTAGTACTACATTTCAGTGAAGTTAAGGCTTTCCAAAGCTGCCGAACGTTTTTTTTTCGCTATTTCAATGGTATTCGGCCCTGCATAACACACATTTACCACTCTAGTCTCCTTTAAGTAATGAATATAGGATTCATACAGTGTTTCATGTGATCTTAACTGGAATTAAGGATTTCCCTTATCTTAGCTACCTTTTCTACACTAAGAACTGACTTGGAGATTCTCTTTCAGCTGCTCTAAACAAGTTCTCTTCTGTTTACAGTCATTTTCAATGAATTATTCATGTTTTCATGTACTTTCCTATATTCTGCCTTCTGGTGCAAGTATAAGCTTTGCCCACTTTATCAAACAACTTCCTACACACTGTTATGAACTGAGGCAGCTTGGGAACATTGTCTCTCAACTGTGTTATAGAGTGTAGTACTACATTTCAGTGAAGTGTAAGGCTTTCCAAAGCTGCCGAACATGTTTCTTTCTCTATTTCAATGGTATTCTGCCTTGTATAACACACATTTACCACTCTAGTCTCCTTTAAATAATGAATATAGGATTCATAGAGTGTTTGATGTTATCTTAACTCAAATTAAGGATTTCCCTTATCTTAGCTACCTTTTCTACACTAAGAACTGACTTGGAGATTCTCTTTCAGCTGTTCTAAGCAAGTTCTCATCGGTTTACAGTCATTTTCACTGAATTAATCATGTTTTCATGTAGTTTCCTATATTCTGCCTTCTGGCCCAAGTATAAGCTTTGCCCACTTTATCAAACAACTTCCTACACACTGTTATGAACTGAGGCAACTCGGGAACATTGTCTCTCAACTGTGTTATAGCGTGTAGTACTACATTTCACTGAAGTGTAAGGCTTTCCAAAGCTGCCGAACGTGTTTCTTTCTCTATTTCAATGGGATTCTGCCTTGTATAACACACATTTACCACTCTAGTCTCCTTTAAGTAAAGAATATAGGATTCATACAGTGTTTCATGTGATCTTAACTGCAATTAAGGATTTCCCTTATCTTAGCTACCTTTTCTACACTGAGAACTGACTTGGAGAATCTCTTTCAGCTGTTCAAACAAGTTCTCATCTGTTTACAGTCATTTTCATTGAATTAATCATGTTTTCATGTAGTTTCCTATATTCTGCCTTCTGGTCAAAGTATAAGCTTTGCCCACTTTATCAAACAACTTCCTACACACTGTTATGAACTGAGGCAGCTCGGGAACATTGTCTCTCAACTATGTTATAGAGTGTAGTACTACATTTCAGTGAAGTATAAGGCTTTCCAAAGCTGCCGGACGTGTTTCTTTCTCTATTTCAATGGTATTCTGCCTTGTATAACACACATTTACCACTCTAGTCTCATTTAAGTAAAGAATATAGGATTCATACAGTGTTTCATGTGATCTTAACTGGAATTAAGGATTTCCCTTATCTTAGCTACCTTTTCTATACTAAGAACTGACTTGGAGAATATCTTTCAGCTGTTCTAAAACAAGTTCTCATCTGTTTACAGTCATTTTCACTGAATTATTCATGTTTTCATGTACTTTCCTATATTCTGCCTTCTGGTGCAAGTATAAGCTTTGTCCACTTTATCAAACAACTTCCTACACACTGTTATGAACTGAGGCAGCTTGGGAACATTGTCTCTCAACTGTGTTATAGAGTGTAGTACTACATTTCAGTGAAGTGTAAGGCTTTCCAAAGCTGCCGAACATGTTTCTTTCTCTATTTCAATGGTATTCTGCCTTGTATAACACACATTTACCACTCTAGTCTCCTTTAAATAATGAATATAGGATTCATAGAGTGTTTGATGTTATCTTAACTCAAATTAAGGATTTCCCTTATCTTAGCTACCTTTTCTACACTAAGAACTGACTTGGAGATTCTCTTTCAGCTGTTCTAAGCAAGTTCTCATCGGTTTACAGTCATTTTCACTGAATTAATCATGTTTTCATGTAGTTTCCTATATTCTGCCTTCTGGCCCAAGTATAAGCTTTGCCCACTTTATCAAACAACTTCCTACACACTGTTATGAACTGAGGCAACTCGGGAACATTGTCTCTCAACTGTGTTATAACGTGTAGTACTACATTTCAGTGAAGTGTAAGGCTTTCCAAAGCTGCCGAACGTGTTTCTTTCTCTATTTCAATGGGATTCTGCCTTGTATAACACACATTTACCACTCTAGTCTCCTTTAAGTAAAGAATATAGGATTCATACAGTGTTTCATGTGATCTTAACTGCAATTAAGGATTTCCCTTATCTTAGCTACCTTTTCTACACTGAGAACTGACTTGGAGAATCTCTTTCAGCTGTTCAAACAAGCTCTCATCTGTTTACAGTCATTTTCACTGAATTAATCATGTTTTCATGTACTTTCCTATATTCTGCCTTCTGGTTAAAGTATAAGCTTTGCCCACTTTATCAAACAACTTCCTACACACTGTTATGAACTGAGGCAGCTCGGGAACATTGTCTCTCAACTATGTTATAGAGTGTAGTACTACATTTCAGTGAAGTGTAAGGCTTTCCAAAGCTGCCGAACGTGTTTCTTTCTCAATTTCAATGGTATTATGCCTTGTATAACACACATTTACCACTCTAGTCTCATTTAAGTAAAGAATATAGGATTCATACAGTGTTTCATGTGATCTTAACTGGAATTAAGGATTTCCCTTATCTTAGCTACCTTTTCTACACTAAGAACTGACTTGGAGAATATCTTTCAGCTGTTCTAAAACAAGTTCTCATCTGTTTACAGTCATTTTCACTGAATTATGCATGTTTTCATGTACTTTCCTATATTCTGCCTTCTGGTGCAAGTATAAGCTTTGCCCACTTTATCAAACAACTTCCTACACACTGTTATGAACTGAGGCAGCTTGGGAACATTGTCTCTCAACTGTGTTATAGAGTGTAGTACTACATTTCAGTGAAGTGTAAGGCTTTCCAAAGCTGCCGAACATGTTTCTTTCTCTATTTCAATGGTATTCTGCCTTGTATAACACACATTTACCACTCTAGTCTCCTTTAAATAATGAATATAGGATTCATAGAGTGTTTGATGTTATCTTAACTCAAATTAAGGATTTCCCTTATCTTAGCTACCTTTTCTACACTAAGAACTGACTTGGAGATTCTCTTTCAGGTGTTCTAAACAAGTTCTCATCTGTTTACAGTCATTTTCACTGAATTATTCATGTTTTCATGTAGTTTCCTATATTCTGCCTTCTGGCCCAAGTATAAGCTTTGCCCACTTTATCAAAAACTTCCTACACACTGTTATGAACTGAGGCAGCTTGGGAACATTGTCTCTCAACTGTGTTACAGAGTGTAGTACTACATTTCAGTGAAGTGTAAGGCTTTCCAAAGCTGCCGAACATGTTTCTTTCTCTATTTCAATGGTATTCTGCCTTGTATAACACACATTTACCACTCTAGTCTCCTTTAAATAATGAATATAGGATTCATAGAGTGTTTGATGTTATCTTAACTCAAATTAAGGATTTCCCTTATCTTAGCTACCTTTTCTACACTAAGAACTGACTTGGAGATTCTCTTTCAGGTGTTCTAAACAAGTTCTCATCTGTTTACAATCATTTTCACTGAATTATTCATGTTTTCATGTAGTTTCCTATATTCTGCCTTCTGGCCCAAGTATAAACTTTGCCCACTTTATCAAAAACTTCCTACACACTGTTATGAACTGAGGCAACTCGGGAACATTGTCTCTCAACTGTGTTATAGAGTGTAGTACTACATTTCAGTGAAGTTTAAGGCTTTCCAAAGCTGCCGAACGTTTTTTTTTCGCTATTTCAATGGTATTCGGCCCTGCATAACACACATTTACCACTCTAGTCTCCTTTAAGTAATGAATATAGGATTCATACAGTGTTTCATGTGATCTTAACTGGAATTAAGGATTTCCCTTATCTTAGCTACCTTTTCTACACTAAGAACTGACTTGGAGATTCTCTTTCAGCTGCTCTAAACAAGTTCTCATCTGTTTACAGTCATTTTCACTGAATTATTCATGTTTTCATGTAGTTTCCTATATTCTGCCTTCTGGCCCAAGTATAAGCTTTGCCCACTTTATCAAAAACTTCCTACACACTGTTATGAACTCAGGAAACTCGGGAACATTGTCTCTCAACTGTGTTATAGCGTGTAGTACTACATTTCAGTAAAGTGAAAGGCTTTCCAAAGCTGCCGAACGTGTTTCTTTCTCTATTTCAATGGTATTCTGCCTTGTATAACACACATTTACCACTCTAGTCTCCTTTAAGTAAAGAATATAGGATTCATACAGTGTTTTATGTGATCTTAACTGGAATTAAGGATTTCCCTTATCTTAGCTACCTTTTCTACACTGAGAACTGACTTGGAGATTCTCTTTCAGCTGTTCTAAGCAAGTTCTTATCGGTTTACAGTCATTTTCACTGATTTAATCATGTTTTCATGTAGTTTCCTATATTCTGCCTTCTGGCCCAAGTATAAGCTTTGCCCACCTTATCAAACAACATCCTACACACTGTTAGGAACTGAGGCAACTCGGGAACATTGTCTCTCAACTGTGTTATAGCGTGTAGTACTACATTTCAGTGAAGTGTAAGGCTTTCCAAAGCTGCCGAACGTGTTTCTTTCTCTATTTCAATGGGATTCTGCCTTGTATAACACACATTTACCACTCTAGTCTCCTTTAAGTAAAGAATATAGGATTCATAGAGTGTTTTATGTGATCTTAACTGGAATTAAGGATTTCCCTTATCTTAGCTACCTTTTCTACACTGAGAACTGACTTGGAGAATCTCTTTCAGCAGTTCTAAACAAGTTCTCATCTGTTTACAGTCATTTTAACTGAATTAATCATGTTTTCATGTAGTTTCCTATATTCTGCCTTCTGGTCCAAGTATAAGCTTTGCCCACTTTATCAATCAACTTCCTACACACTGTTATGAACTGAGGCAGCTCGGGAACATTGTCTCTCAACTGTGTTATAGAGTGTAGTACTACATTTCAGTGAAGTGTAAGGCTTTCCAAAGCTGCCGAACGTGTTTCTTTCTCTATTTCAATGGTATTCTGCCTTGTATAACACACATTTTCCACTCTAGTCTCCTTTAAGTAATGAATATAGGATTCATACAGTGTTTGATGTTATCTTAACTCGAATTAAGGATTTCCCTTATCTTAGCTACCTTTTCTACACTTAGAACTGACTTGGAGATTCTCTTTCAGCTGCTCTAAACAAGTTCTCATCTGTTTACAGTCATTTTCACTGAATTAATCATGTTTTCATGTAGTTTCCTATATTCTGCCTTCTGGTCCAAGTATAAGCTTTGCCCACTTTATCAATCAACTTCCTACACACTGTTATGAACTGAGGCAGCTCGGGAACATTGTCTCTCAACTGTGTTATAGAGTGTAGTACTACATTTCAGTGAAGTGTAAGGCTTTCCAAAGCTGCCGAACGTGTTTCTTTCTCTATTTCAATGGTATTCTGCCTTGTATAACACACATTTTCCACTCTAGTCTCCTTTAAGTAATGAATATAGGATTCATACAGTGTTTGATGTTATCTTAACTCGAATTAAGGATTTCCCTTATCTTAGCTACCTTTTCTACACTTAGAACTGACTTGGAGATTCTCTTTCAGCTTCTCTAAACAAGTTCTCATCTGTTTACAGTCATTTTCACTGAATTAATCATGTTTTCATGTAGTTTCCTATATTCTGCCTTCTGGCCCAAGTATAAGCTTGGCCCACTTTATCAAACAACTTCCTACACACTGTTATGAACTGAGGCAACTCGGGAACATTGTCTCTCAACTGTGTTATAGAGTGTAGTACTACATTTCAGTGAAGTTTAAGGCTTTCCAAAGCTGCCGAACGTTTTTTTTTCGCTATTTCAATGGTATTCGGCCCTGCATAACACACATTTACCACTCTAGTCTCCTTTAAGTAATGAATATAGGATTCATACAGTGTTTCATGTGATCTTAACTGGAATTAAGGATTTCCCTTATCTTAGCTACCTTTTCTACACTAAGAACTGACTTGGAGATTCTCTTTCAGCTGCTCTAAACAAGTTCTCATCTGTTTACAGTCATTTTCACTGAATTATTCATGTTTTCATGTAGTTTCCTATATTCTGCCTTCTGGCCCAAGTATAAGCTTTGCCCACTTTATCAAAAACTTCCTACACACTGTTATGAACTCAGGAAACTCGGGAACATTGTCTCTCAACTGTGTTATAGCGTGTAGTACTACATTTCAGTAAAGTGAAAGGCTTTCCAAAGCTGCCGAACGTGTTTCTTTCTCTATTTCAATGGTATTCTGCCTTGTATAACACACATTTACCACTCTAGTCTCCTTTAAGTAAAGAATATAGGATTCATACAGTGTTTTATGTGATCTTAACTGGAATTAAGGATTTCCCTTATCTTAGCTACCTTTTCTACACTGAGAACTGACTTGGAGATTCTCTTTCAGCTGTTCTAAGCAAGTTCTTATCGGTTTACAGTCATTTTCACTGATTTAATCATGTTTTCATGTAGTTTCCTATATTCTGCCTTCTGGCCCAAGTATAAGCTTTGCCCACCTTATCAAACAACATCCTACACACTGTTAGGAACTGAGGCAACTCGGGAACATTGTCTCTCAACTGTGTTATAGCGTGTAGTACTACATTTCAGTGAAGTGTAAGGCTTTCCAAAGCTGCCGAACGTGTTTCTTTCTCTATTTCAATGGGATTCTGCCTTGTATAACACACATTTACCACTCTAGTCTCCTTTAAGTAAAGAATATAGGATTCATAGAGTGTTTTATGTGATCTTAACTGGAATTAAGGATTTCCCTTATCTTAGCTACCTTTTCTACACTGAGAACTGACTTGGAGAATCTCTTTCAGCAGTTCTAAACAAGTTCTCATCTGTTTACAGTCATTTTAACTGAATTAATCATGTTTTCATGTAGTTTCCTATATTCTGCCTTCTGGTCCAAGTATAAGCTTTGCCCACTTTATCAATCAACTTCCTACACACTGTTATGAACTGAGGCAGCTCGGGAACATTGTCTCTCAACTGTGTTATAGAGTGTAGTACTACATTTCAGTGAAGTGTAAGGCTTTCCAAAGCTGCCGAACGTGTTTCTTTCTCTATTTCAATGGTATTCTGCCTTGTATAACACACATTTTCCACTCTAGTCTCCTTTAAGTAATGAATATAGGATTCATACAGTGTTTGATGTTATCTTAACTCGAATTAAGGATTTCCCTTATCTTAGCTACCTTTTCTACACTTAGAACTGACTTGGAGATTCTCTTTCAGCTGCTCTAAACAAGTTCTCATCTGTTTACAGTCATTTTCACTGAATTAATCATGTTTTCATGTAGTTTCCTATATTCTGCCTTCTGGCCCAAGTATAAGCTTTGCCCACTTTATCAAACAACTTCCTACACACTGTTATGAACTGAGGCAACTCGGGAACATTGTCTCTCAACTGTGTTATAGCGTGTAGTACTACATTTCAGTGAAGTGTAAGGCTTTCCAAAGCTGCCGAACGTGTTTCTTTCTCTATTTCAATGGGATTCTGCCTTGTATAACACACATTTACCACTCTAGTCTCATTTAAGTAAAGAATATAGGATTCATTCAGTGTTTCATGTGATCTTAACTGGAATTAAGGATTTCCCTTATCTTAGCTACCTTTTCTACACTAAGAACTGACTTGGAGAATATCTTTCAGCTGTTCTAAAACAAGTTCTCATCTGTTTACAGTAATTTTCACTGAATTATTCATGTTTTCATGTACTTTCCTATATTCTGCCTTCTGCTGCAAGTATAAGCTTTGCCCACTTTATCAAACAACTTCCTACACACTGTTATGAACTGAGGCAGCTTGGCAACATTGTCTCTCAACTGTGTTATAGAGTGTAGTACTACATTTCAGTGAAGTGTAAGGCTTTCCAAAGCTGCCGAACATGTTTCTTTCTCTATTTCAATGGTATTCTGCCTTGTATAACACACATTTACCACTCTAGTCTCCTTTAAATAATGAATATAAGATTCATAGAGTGTTTGATGTTATCTTAACTCAAATTAAGGATTTCCCTTATCTTAGCTACCTTTTCTACACTAAGAACTGACTTGGAGATTCTCTTTCAGGTGTTCTAAACAAGTTCTCATCTGTTTACAGTCATTTTCACTGAATTATTCATGTTTTCATGTAGTTTCCTATATTCTGCCTTCTGGCCCAAGTATAAGCTTTGCCCACTTTATCAAAAACTTCCTACACACTGTTATGAACTGAGGCAGCTTGTGAACATTGTCTCTCAACTGTGTTATAGAGTGTAGAACTACATTTCAGTGAAGTTTAAGGCTTTCCAAAGCTGCCGAACGTGTTTCTTTCTCTATTTCAATGGTATTCTGCCTTGTATAACACACATTTACCACTCTAGTCTCCTTTAAGTAAAGAATATAGGATTCATACAGTGTTTGATGTTATCTTAACTCGAATTAAGGATTTCCCTTATCTTAGCTACCTTTTCTACACTAAGAACAGACTTGGAGTTTCTCTTTCAGCTGTTCTAAACAAGTTCTCATCTGTTTACAGTCATTTTCAATGAATTATTCATGTTTTCATGTAGTTTCCTATATTCTGCCTTCTGGTCCAAGTATAAGCTTTGCCCACTTTATCAAACAACTTCCTTCACACTGTTATGAACTGAGGCAGCTCGGGAACATTGTCTCTCAACTGTGTTATAGAGTGTAGTACAACATTTCAGTGAAGTGTAAGGCTTTCCAAAGCTGCCGAACATGTTTCTTTCTCTATTTCAATGGTATTCTGCCTTGTATAACACACATTTACCACTCTAGTCTCATTTAAGTAAAGAATATAGGATTCATACAGTGTTTCATGTGATCTTAACTGGAATTAAGGATTTCGATTATCTTAGCTACCTTTTCTACACTAAGAACTGACTTGGAGAATATCTTTCAGCTGTTCTAAAACAAGTTCTCATCTGTTTACAGTAATTTTCACTGAATTATTCATGTTTTCATGTACTTTCCTATATTCTGCCTTCTTGTGCAAGTATAAGCTTTGCCCACTTTATCAAACAACTTCCTACACACTGTTATGAACTGAGGCAGCTCGGGAACATTGTCTCTCAACTGTGTTATAGAGTGTAGTACTACATTTCAGTGAAGTGTAAGGCTTTCCAAAGCTGCCGAACATGTTTCTTTCTCTATTTCAATGGTATTCTGCCTTGTATAACACACATTTACCACTCTAGTCTCCTTTAAGTAATGAATATAGGATTCATAGAGTGTTTGATGTTATCTTAACTCAAATTAAGGATTTCCCTTATCTTAGCTACCTTTTCTACACTAAGAACTGACTTGGAGATTCTCTTTCAGGTGTTCTAAACAAGTTCTCATCTGTTTACAGTCATTTTCACTGAATTATTCATGTTTTCATGTAGTTTCCTATATTCTGCCTTCTGGCCCAAGTATAAGCTTTGCCCACTTTATCAAAAACTTCCTACACACTGTTATGAACTGAGGCAGCTTGTGAACATTGTCTCTCAACTGTGTTATAGAGTGTAGAACTACATTTCAGTGAAGTTTAAGGCTTTCCAAAGCTGCCGAACGTGTTTCTTTCTCTATTTCAATGGTATTCTGCCTTGTATAACACACATTTACCACTCTAGTCTCCTTTAAGTAAAGAATATAGGATTCATACAGTGTTTGATGTTATCTTAACTCGAATTAAGGATTTCCCTTATCTTAGCTACCTTTTCTACACTAAGAACAGACTTGGAGTTTCTCTTTCAGCTGTTCTAAACAAGTTCTCATCTGTTTACAGTCATTTTCAATGAATTATTCATGTTTTCATGTAGTTTCCTATATTCTGCCTTCTGGTCCAAGTATAAGCTTTGCCCACTTTATCAAACAACTTCCTTCACACTGTTATGAACTGAGGCAGCTCGGGAACATTGTCTCTCAACTGTGTTATAGAGTGTAGTACAACATTTCAGTGAAGTGTAAGGCTTTCCAAAGCTGCCGAACATGTTTCTTTCTCTATTTCAATGGTATTCTGCCTTGTATAACACACATTTACCACTCTAGTCTCATTTAAGTAAAGAATATAGGATTCATACAGTGTTTCATGTGATCTTAACTGGAATTAAGGATTTCGATTATCTTAGCTACCTTTTCTACACTAAGAACTGACTTGGAGAATATCTTTCAGCTGTTCTAAAACAAGTTCTCATCTGTTTACAGTAATTTTCACTGAATTATTCATGTTTTCATGTACTTTCCTATATTCTGCCTTCTTGTGCAAGTATAAGCTTTGCCCACTTTATCAAACAACTTCCTACACACTGTTATGAACTGAGGCAGCTCGGGAACATTGTCTCTCAACTGTGTTATAGAGTGTAGTACTACATTTCAGTGAAGTGTAAGGCTTTCCAAAGCTGCCGAACATGTTTCTTTCTCTATTTCAATGGTATTCTGCCTTGTATAACACACATTTACCACTCTAGTCTCCTTTAAGTAATGAATATAGGATTCATAGAGTGTTTGATGTTATCTTAACTCAAATTAAGGATTTCCCTTATCTTAGCTACCTTTTCTACACTAAGAACTGACTTGGAGATTCTCTTTCAGCTGTTCTAAGCAAGTTCTCATCTGTTTACAGTCATTTTCACTGAATTAATCATGTTTTCATGTAGTTTCCTATATTCTGCCTTCTGGCCCAAGTATAAGCTTTGCCCACTTTATCAAACAACTTCCTACACACTGTTATGAACTGAGGCAACTCGGGAACATTGTCTCTCAACTGAGTTATAGAGTGTAGTACTACATTTCAGTGAAGTTTAAGGCTTTCCAAAGCTGCCGAACGTGTTTCTTTCTCTATTTCAATGGTATTCTGCCTTGTATAACACACATTTACCACTCTAGTCTCCTTTAAGTAATGAATATAGGATTCATACAGTGTTTCATGTGATCTTAACTGGAATTAAGGATTTCCCTTATCTTAGCTACCTTTTCTACACTAAGAACTGACTTGGAGATTCTCTTTCAGCTGTTCTAAGCAAGTTCTCATCGGTTTACAGTCATTTTCACTGAATTAATCATGTTTTCATGTAGTTTCCTATATTCTGCCTTCTGGCCCAAGTATAAGCTTTGCCCACTTTATCAAACAACTTCCTACACACTGTTATGAACTGAGGCAACTCCGGAACATTGTCTCTCAACTGTGTTATAGCGTGTAGTACTACATTTCAGTGAAGTGTAAGGCTTTCCAAAGCTGCCGAACGTGTTTCTTTCTCTATTTCAATGGGATTCTGCCTTGTATAACACACATTTACCACTCTAGTCTCCTTTAAGTAAAGAATATAGGATTCATACAGTGTTTCATGTGATCTTAACTGCAATTAAGGATTTCCCTTATCTTAGCTACCTTTTCTACACTGAGAACTGACTTGGAGAATCTCTTTCAGCTGTTCAAACAAGTTCTCATCTGTTTACAGTCATTTTCACTGAATTAATCATGTTTTCATGTAGTTTCCTATATTCTGCCTTCTGGCCCAAGTATAAGCTTTGCCCACTTTATCAAACAACTTACTACACACTGTTATGAACTGAGGCAACTCGGGAACATTGTCTCTCAACTGTGTTATAGCGTGTAGTACTACATTTCAGTGAAGTGTAAGGCTTTCCAAAGCTGCCGAACATGTTTCTTTCTCTATTTCAATGGTATTCTGCCTTGTATAACACACATTTACCACTCTAGTCTCCTTTAAGTAATGAATATAGGATTCATACAGTGTTTCATGTGATCTTAACTGGAATTAAGGATTTCCCTTATCTTAGCTACCTTTTCTACACTAAGAACTGACTTGGAGATTCTCTTTCAGCTGTTCTAAGCAAGTTCTCATCTGTTTACAGTCATTTTAACTGAATTAATCATGTTTTCATGTAGTTTCCTATATTCTGCCTTCTGGCCCAAGTATAAGCTTTGCCCACTTTATCAAACAACTTCCTACACACTGTTATGAACTGAGGCAACTCGGGAACATTGTCTCTCAACTGGGTTATAGAGTGTAGTACTACATTTCAGTGAAGTTTAAGGCTTTCCAAAGCTGCCGAACGTGTTTCTTTCTCTATTTCAATGGTATTCTGCCTTGTATAACACACATTTACCACTCTAGTCTCATTTAAGTAAAGAATATAGGATTCATACAGTGTTTCATGTGATCTTAACTGGAATTAAGGATTTCCCTTATCTTAGCTACCTTTTCTACACTAAGAACTGACTTGGAGAATATCTTACAGCTGTTCTAAAACAAGTTCTCATCTGTTTATAGTCATTTTCACTGTATTATTCATGTTTTCATGTAGTTTCCTATATTCTGCCTTTGTCCCAAGTACAAGCTTTGCCCACTTTATCAAACAACTTCCTACACACTGTTATGAACTGAGGCAACTCGGGAACATTGTCTCTCAACTCTGTTATAGCGTGTAGTACTACATTTCAGTGAAGTGTAAGGCTTTCCAAAGCTGCCGAACGTGTTTCTTTCTCTATTTCAATGGTATTCTGCCTTGTATAACACACATTTACCACTCTAGTCTACTTTAAGTAAAGAATATAGGATTCATACAGTGTTTCATGTGATCTTAACTGGAATTAAGGATTTCCCTTATCTTAGCTACCTTTTCTACACTAAGAACTGACTTGGAGAATATCTTTCAGCTGTTCTAAAACAAGTTATCATCTGTTTACAGTCATTTTCACTGAATTATTCATGTTTTCATGTACTTTCCTATATTCTGCCTTCTGGTGCAAGTATAAGCTTTGCCCACTTTATCAAACAACTTCCTACACACTGTTATGAACTGAGGCAGCTCGGGAACATTGTCTCTCAACTGTGTTATAGAGTGTAGTACTACATTTCAGTGAAGTGTAAGGCTTTCCAAAGCTGCCGAACATGTTTCTTTCTCTATTTCAATGGTATTCGGCCTTGCATAACACACATTTACCACTCTAGTCTCCTTTAAGTAATGAATATAGGATTCATACAGTGTTTCATGTGAACTTAACTGGAATTAAGGATTTCCCTTATCTTAGCTACCTTTTCTACACTAAGAACTGACTTGGAGATTCTCTTTCAGCTGTTCTAAGCAAGTTCTCATCTGTTTACAGTCATTTTCACTGAATTAATCATGTTTTCATGTACTTTCCTATATTCTGCCTTCTGGCCCAAGTATAAGCTTTGCCCACTTTATCAAACAACTTCCTACACACTGTTCTGAACTGAGGCAGCTCGGGAACATTGTCTCTCAACTGTGTTATAGAGTGTAGTACTACATTTCAGTGAAGTGTAAGGCTTTCCAAAGCTGCCGAACATGTTTCTTTCTCTATTTCAAAGGTATTCTGCCTTGTATAACACACATTTACCACTCTAGTCTCCTTTAAGTAAAGAATATAGGATTCATACAGTGTTTCATGTGATCTTAACTGGAATTAAGGATTTCCCTTATCTTAGCTACCTTTTCTACACTGAGAACTGACTTGGAGAATCTCTTTCAGCTGTTCTAAACAAGTTCTCATCTGTTTACAGTCATTTAGACTGAATTAATCATGTTTTCATGTAGTTTCCTATATTCTGCCTTCTGGTCAAAGTATAAGCTTTGCCCACTTTGTCAAACAACTTCCTACACACTGTTATGAACTGAGGCAGCTCGGGAACATTGTCTCTCAACTGTGTTATAGAGTGTAGTACTACATTTCAGTGAAGTGTAAGGCTTTCCAAAGCTGCCAAACACGTTTCTTTCTCTATTTCAATGGTATTCTGCCTTGTATAACACACATTTACCACTCTAGTCTACTTTAAGTAAAGAATATAGGATTCATACAGTGTTTCATGTGATCTTAACTGGAATTAAGGATTTCCCTTATCTTAGCTACCTTTTCTACACTAAGAACTGACTTGGAGAATATCTTTCAGCTGTTCTAAAACAAGTTATCATCTGTTTACAGTCATTTTCACTGAATTATTCATGTTTTCATGTACTTTCCTATATTCTGCCTTCTGGTGCAAGTATAAGCTTTGCCCACTTTATCAAACAACTTCCTACACACTGTTATGAACTGAGGCAGCTCGGGAACATTGTCTCTCAACTGTGTTATAGAGTGTAGTACTACATTTCAGTGAAGTGTAAGGCTTTCCAAAGCTGCCGAACATGTTTCTTTCTCTATTTCAATGGTATTCGGCCTTGCATAACTCACATTTACCACTCTAGTCTCCTTTAAGTAATGAATATAGGATTCATACAGTGTTTCATGTGAACTTAACTGGAATTAAGGATTTCCCTTATCTTAGCTACCTTTTCTACACTAAGAACTGACTTGGAGATTCTCTTTCAGCTGTTCTAAGAAAGTTCTCATCTGTTTACAGTCATTTTCACTGAATTAATCATGTTTTCATGTACTTTCCTATATTCTGCCTTCTGGCCCAAGTATAAGCTTTGCCCACTTTATCAAACAACTTCCTACACACTGTTCTGAACTGAGGCAGCTCGGGAACATTGTCTCTCAACTGTGTTATAGAGTGTAGTACTACATTTCAGTGAAGTGTAAGGCTTTCCAAAGCTGCCGAACATGTTTCTTTCTCTATTTCAAAGGTATTCTGCCTTGTATAACACACATTTACCACTCTAGTCTCCTTTAAGTAAAGAATATAGGATTCATACAGTGTTTCATGTGATCTTAACTGGAATTAAGGATTTCCCTTATCTTAGCTACCTTTTCTACACTGAGAACTGACTTGGAGAATCTCTTTCAGCTGTTCTAAACAAGTTCTCATCTGTTTACAGTCATTTAGACTGAATTAATCATGTTTTCATGTAGTTTCCTATATTCTGCCTTCTGGTCAAAGTATAAGCTTTGCCCACTTTGTCAAACAACTTCCTACACACTGTTATGAACTGAGGCAGCTCGGGAACATTGTCTCTCAACTGTGTTATAGAGTGTAGTACTACATTTCAGTGAAGTGTAAGGCTTTCCAAAGCTGCCGAACACGTTTCTTTCTCTATTTCAATGGTATTCTGCCTTGTATAACACACATTTACCACTCTAGTCTCCTTTAAGTAATGAATATAGGATTCATAGAGTGTTTGATGTTATCTTAACTCAAATTAAGGATTTCCCTTATCATAGCTACCTTTTCTACACTAAGAACTGACTTGGAGATTCTCTTTCAGGTGTTCTAAACAAGTTCTCATCTGTTTACAGTCATTTTCACTGAATTATTCATGTTTTCATGTAGTTTCCTATATTCTGCCTTCTGGCCCATGTATAAGCTTTGCCCACTTTATCAAAAACTTCCTACACACTGTTATGAACTGAGGCAGCTCGGGAACATTGTCTCTCAACTGTGTTATAGAGTGTAGTACTACATTTCAGTGAAGTGTAAGGCTTTCCAAAGCTGCCGAACATGTTTCTTTCTCTATTTCAATGGTATTCTGCCTTGTATAACACACATTTACCACTCTAGTCTCCTTTAAGTAATGAATATAGGATTCATACAGTGTTTCATGTGATCTTAACTGGAATTAAGGATTTCCCTTATCTTAGCTACCTTTTCTACACTAAGAACTGACTTGGAGAATCTCTTTCAGCTGTTCTAAGCAAGTTCTCATCTGTTTACAGTCATTTTCACTGAATTAATCATGTTTTCATGTAGTTTCCTATATTCTGCCTTCTGGCCCAAGTATAAGCTTTGCCCACTTTATCAAACAACTTCCTACACACTGTTATGAACTGAGGCAACTCGGGAACATTGTCTCTCAACTGGGTTATAGAGTGTAGTACTACATTTCAGTGAAGTTTAAGGCTTTCCAAAGCTGCCGAACGTGTTTCTTTCTCTATTTCAATGGTATTCTGCCTTGTATAACACACATTTACCACTCTAGTCTCCTTTAAGTAATGAATATAGGATTCATACAGTGTTTCATGTGATCTTAACTGGAATTAAGGATTTCCCTTATCTTAGCTACCTTATCTACACTAAGAACTGACTTGGAGAATCTCTTTCAGCTGTTCTAAGCAAGTTCTCATCTGTTTACAGTCATTTTCACTGAATTAATCATGTTTTCATGTAGTTTCCTATATTCTGCCTAATGGCCCAAGTATAAGCTTTGCCCACTTTATCAAACAACTTCCTACACACTGTTATGAACTGAGGCAACTCGGGAACATTGTCTCTCAACTGGGTTATAGAGTGTAGTACTACATTTCAGTGAAGTGTAAGGCTTTCCAAAGCTGCCGAACGTGTTTCTTTCTCTATTTCAATGGTATTCTGCCTTGCATAACACACATTTACCACTCTAGTCTCCTTTAAGTAATGAATATAGGATTCATACAGTGTTTCATGTGATCTTAACTGGAATTAAGGATTTCTCTTATCTTAGCTACCTTTTCTACACTAAGAACTGACTTGGAGATTCTCTTTCAGCTGTTCTAAGCCAGTTCTCATCTGTTTACAGTCATTTTCACTGAATTAATCATGTTTTCATGTAGTTTCCTATATTCTGCCTTCTGGCCCAAGTATAAGCTTTGCCCACTTTATCAAACAACTTACTACACACTGTTATGAACTGAGGCAACTCGGGAACATTGTCTCTCAACTGTGTTATAGCGTGTAGTACTACATTTCAGTGAAGTGTAAGGCTTTCCAAAGCTGCCGAAGGTGTTTCTTTCTCTATTTCAATAGTATTCTGCCTTGTATAACACACATTTACCACTCTAGTCTCCTTTAAG
The DNA here is from genome assembly GCF_964339955.1 of Pipistrellus hanaki. NCBI lineage: Eukaryota > Metazoa > Chordata > Mammalia > Chiroptera > Vespertilionidae > Pipistrellus > Pipistrellus hanaki. The sequence continues at coordinate 70,962,627 of NC_140514.1, read as the reverse complement.
TAAAGAATATAGGATTCATACAGTGTTTCATGTGATCTTAACTGGAATTAAGGATTTCCCTTATCTTAGCTACCTTTTCTACACTGAGAACTGACTTGGAGAATCTCTTTCAGCTGTTCTAAACAAGTTCTCATCTGTTTACAGTCATTTACACTGAATTAATCATGTTTTCATGTAGTTTCCTATATTCTGCCTTCTGGCCCAAGTATAAGCTTTGCCCACTTTATCAAACAACTTCCTACACACTGTTATGAACTGAGGCAACTCTGGAACATTGTCTCTCAACTGGGTTATAGAGTGTAGTACTACATTTCAGTGAAGTTTAAGGCTTTCCAAAGCTGCCGAACGTGTTTCTTTCTCTATTTCAATAGTATTCTGCCTTGTATAACACACATTTACCACTCTAGTCTACTTTAAGTAAAGAATATAGGATTCATACAGTGTTTCATGTGATCTTAACTGGAATTAAGGATTTCCCTTATCTTAGCTACCTTTTCTACACTAAGAACTGACTTGGAGAATATCTTACAGCTGTTCTAAAACAAGTTCTCATCTGTTTATAGTCATTTTCACTGTATTATTCATGTTTTCATGTAGTTTCCTATATTCTGCCTTTGTCCCAAGTACAAGCTTTGCCCACTTTATCAAACAACTTCCTACAAACTGTTATGAACTGAGGCAACTTGGGAACATTGTCTCTCAACTCTGTTATAGCGTGTAGTACTACATTTCAGTGAAGTGTAAGGCTTTCCAAAGCTGCCGAACATGTTTCTTTCTCTATTTCAATGGTATTCTGCCTTGTATAACACACATTTACCACTCTAGTATACTTTAAGTAAAGAATATAGGATTCATACAGTGTTTCATGTGATCTTAACTGGAATTAAGGATTTCCCTTATCTTAGCTACCTTTTCTACACTAAGAACTGACTTGGAGAATATCTTTCAGCTGTTCTAAAACAAGTTCTCATCTGTTTACAGTCATTTTCACTGAATTATTCATGTTTTCATGTACTTTCCTATATTCTGCCTTCTGGTGCAAGTATAAGCTTTGCCCACTTTATCAAACAACTTCCTACACACTGTTATGAACTGAGGCAGCTCGGGAACATTGTCTCTCAACTGTGTTATAGAGTGTAGTACTACATTTCAGTGAAGTGTAAGGCTTTCCAAAGCTGCCGAACATGTTTCTTTCTCTATTTCAATGGTATTCGGCCTTGCATAACACACATTTACCACTCTAGTCTCCTTTAAGTAATGAATATAGGATTCATACAGTGTTTCATGTGAACTTAACTGGAATTAAGGATTTCCCTTATCTTAGCTACCTTTTCTACACTAAGAACTGACTTGGAGAATCTCTTTCAGCTGTTCTAAGCAAGTTCTCATCTGTTTACAGTCATTTTCACTGAATTAATCATGTTTTCATGTAGTTTCCTATATTCTGCCTTCTGGCCCAAGTATAAGCTTTGCCCACTTTATCAAACAACTTCCTACACACTGTTATGAACTGAGGCAACTCGGGAACATTGTCTCTCAACTGGGTTATAGAGTGTAGTACTACATTTCAGTGAAGTTTAAGGCTTTCCAAAGTGGCGAACGTGTTTCTTTCTCTATTTCAATGGTATTCTGCCTTGTATAACACACATTTACCACTCTAGTCTACTTTAAGTAAAGAATATAGGATTCATACAGTGTTTCATGTGATCTTAACTGGAATTAAGGATTTCCCTTATCTTAGCTACCTTTTCTACACTAAGAACTGACTTGGAGAATATCTTACAGCTGTTCTCACCAAGCTCTCATCTGTTTACAGTCATTTTCTCAGAATTATCCATGTTTTCATGTAGTTTCCTATATTCTGCCTTCTGGTCCAAGTATAAGCTTTGCCCACTTTATCAAACAACTTCCTACACACTGTTATGAACTGAGGCAACTCGGGAACATTGTCTCTCAACTGTGTTATAGAGTGTAGTACTACATTTCAGTGAAGTTTAAGGCTTTCCAAAGCTGCCGAACGTGTTTCTTTCTCTATTTCAATGGTATTCAGCCTTGTATAACACACATTTACCACTCTAGTCTACTTTAAGTAAAGAATATAGGATTCATACAGCGTTTCATGTGATCTTAACTCGAAATAAGGATTTCCCGGATCTTAGCTACCTTTTCTACACTAAGAACTGACTTGGAGAATCTCTTTCAGCGGTACTAAACAAGTTCTCATCTGTTTACAGTCGTTTTCACTGAATTATTCATGTTTTCATGTAGTTTCCTATATTCTGCCTTCTGGTCCAAGTATAAGCTTTGCCCACTTTATCAAACAACTTCCTACACACTGTTATGAACTGAGGCAGCTCGGGAACATTGTCTCTCAACTGTGTTATAAAGTGTAGAACTACATTTCAGTGAAGTGTAAGGCTTTCCAAAGCTGCCGAACGTGTTTCTTTCCTATTTCAATGGTAATCTGTCTTGTATAACACACATTTACCACTCTAGTCTCCTTTAAGTAAAGAATATAGCATTCATACAGTGTTTCATGTGATCTTAACTCGAATTAAGGATTTCCCGGATCTTAGCTACCTTTTCTACACTAAGAACTGACTTGGAGAATCTCTTTGAGCTGTTCTCACCAAGCTCTCATCTGTTTACAGTCATTTTCTCAGAATTATCCATGTTTTCATGTAGTTTCCTATATTCTGCCTTCTGGTCCAAGTATAAGCTTTGCCCAATTTATCAAACAACTTCCTACACACTGTTATGAACTGAGGCAGCTCGGGAACATTGTCTCTCAACTGTGTTATAGAGTGTAGTACTACATTTCAGTGAAGTTTAAGGCTTTCCAAAGCTGCCGAACGTGTTTCTTTCTCTATTTCAATGGTATTCAGCCTTGTATAACACACATTTACCATTCTAGTCTCCTTTAAGTAAAGAATATAGGATTCATACAGTGTTTCATGTGATCTTAACTCGAAATAAGGATTTCCCGGATCTTAGCTACCTTTTCTACACTAAGAACTGACTTGGAGAATCTCTTTGAGCTGTTCTCAACAAGCTCTCATCTGTTTACAGTCATTTTCTCAGAATTATCCATGTTTTCATGTAGTTTCCTATATTCTGCCTTCTGGTCCAAGTATAAGCTTTGCCCACTTTATCAAACAACTTCCTACACACTGTTATGAACTGAGGCAGCTCGGGAACATTGTCTCTCAACTGTGTTATAGAGTGTAGTACTACATTTCAGTGAAGTGTAAGGCTTTCCAAAGCTGCCGAACCTGTTTCTTTCTCTATTTCAATTGTATTCTGCCTTGTATAACACACATTTACCACTCTAGTCTCCTTTAAGTAAAGAATATAGGATTCATACAGTGTTTCATGTGATCTTAACTCGAATTAAGGATTTCCCGGATCTTAGCTACCTTTTCTAAACTAAGAACTGACTTGGAGAATTTCTTTGAGCTGTTCTAAACAAGCTCTCATCTGTTTACAGTCATTTTCACTGAATTATTCATGTTTTCATGTAGTTTCCTATATTCTGCCTTCTGGTCCAAGTATAAGCTTTGCCCACTTTATCAAACAACTTCCTACACACTGTTATGAACTGAGGCAGCTCGGGAACATTGTCTCTCAACTGTGTTATAGAGTGTAGTACTACATTTCAGTGAAGTGTAAGGCTTTCCAAAGCTGCCGAACGTGTTTCTTTCTCTATTTCAATGGTATTCAGCCTTGTATAACACACATTTACCACTCTAGTCTCCTTTAAGTAAAGAATATAGGATTCATACAGTGTTTCATGTGATCTTAACTCGAATTAAGGATTTCCCGGATCTTAGCTACCTTTTCTACACTAAGAACTGACTTGGAGAATCTCTTTGAGCTGTTCTAAACAAGTTCTCATCTGTTTACAGTCATTTTTACTGAATTAATCATGTATTAATGTAGTTTCCTATATTCTGCCTTCTGGTCCAAGTATAAGCTTTGCCCACTTTATCAAACAACTTCCTACACACTGTTATGAACTGAGGCAGCTCGGGAACATTGTCTCTCAACTGTGTTATAGAGTGTAGTACTACATTTCAGTGAAGTGTAAGGCTTTCCAAAACTGCCGAACGTGTTTCTTTCTCTATTTCAATGGTATTCAGCCTTGTATAACACACATATACCACTCTAGTCTCCTTTAAGTAAAGAATATAGGATTCATACAGTGTTTCATGTGATCAAACTCGAATTAAGGATTTCCCGGATCGTAGCTACCTTTTCTACACTAAGAACTGACTTGGAGAATCTCTTTCAGCTGTACTAAACAAGTTCTCATCTGTTTACAGTCATTTTCACTGAATTATTCATGTTTTCATGTAGTTTCCTATATTCTGCCTTCTGGTCCAAGTATAAGCTTTGCCCACTTTATCAAACAACTTCCTACACACTGTTATGAACTGAGGCAGCTCGGGAACATTGTCTCTCAACTGTGTTATAAAGTGTAGAACTACATTTCAGTGAAGTGTAAGGCTTTCCAAAGCTGCCGAACGTGTTTCTTTCCTATTTCAATGGTAATCTGCCTTGTATAACACACATTTACCACTCTAGTCTCCTTTAAGTAAAGAATATAGCATTCATACAGTGTTTCATGTGATCTTAACTCGAAATAAGGATTTCCCGGATCTTAGCTACCTTTTCTACACTAAGAACTGACTTGGAGAATCTCTTTGAGCTGTTCTCAACAAGCTCTCATCTGTTTACAGTCATTTTCTCTGAATTATCCATGTTTTCATGTAGTTTCCTATATTCTGCCTTCTGGTCCAAGGATAAGCTTTGCCCACTTTATCAAACAACTTCCTACACACTGTTATGAACTGAGGCAGCTCGGAAACATTGTCTCTCAACTGTGTTATAGAGTGTAGTACTACATTTCAGTGAAGTGTAAGGCTTTCCAAAGCTGCCGAACTTGTTTCTTTCTCTATTTCAATGGTATTCAGCCTTGTATAACACACATTTACCATTCTAGTCTCCTTTAAGTAAAGAATATAGGAGTCATACAGTGTTTCATGTGATCTTAACTCGAAATAAGGATTTCCCGGATCTTAGCTACCTTTTCTACACTAAGAACTGACTTGGAGAATCTCTTTGAGCTGTTCTAAACAAGCTCTCATCTGTTTACAGTCGTTTTCACTGAATTATTCATGTTTTCATGTAGTTTCCTATATTCTGCCTTCTGGTCCAAGTATAAGCTTTGCCCACTTTATCAAACAACTGCCTACACACTGTTATGAACTGAGGCACCTCGGGAACATTCTCAACTGTGTTATAGAGTGTAGTACTACATTTCAGTGAAGTGTAAGGCTTTCCAAAGCTGCCGAACCTGTTTCTTTCTCTATTTCAATTGTATTCTGCCTTGTATAACACACATTTACCACTCTAGTCTCCTTTAAGTAAAGAATATAGGATTCATACAGTGTTTCATGTCATCTTAACTCGAATTAAGGATTTCCCGGATCTTTGCTACCTTTTCTACACTAAGAACTGACTTGGAGAATCTCTTTGAGCTGTTCTAATCAAGTTCTCATCTGTTTACAGTCATTTTCTCTGAATTATCCATGTTTTCATGTAGTTTCCTATATTCTGCCTTCTGGTCCAAGTATAAGCTTTGCCCACTTTATCAAACAACTTCCTACACACTGTTATGAACTGAGGCAGCTCGGGAACATTGTCTCTCAACTGTGTTATAGAGTGTAGAACTACATTTCAGTGAAGTGTAAGGCTTTCCAAAGCTGCTTAACGTGTTTCTTTCTCTATTCCAATGGTATTCTGCCTTGTATAACACACAGTTACCACTCTAGTCTCCTTCACTTAAAGAATATAGGATTCTTACAGTGTTTCATGTGATCTTAACTCGAATTAAGGATTTCCCGGATCTTAGCTACCTTTTCTACACTAAGAACTGACTTGGAGAATCTGTTTGAGCTGTTCTAAACAAGTTCTCATCTGTTTACAGTCATTTTCACTGAATTATTCATGTTTTCATGTAGTTTCTTATATTTTGCCTTCTGGTCCAAGTATAAGCTTTGCCCACTTTATCAAACAACTTCCTACACACTGTTATGAACTGAGGCAGCTCGGGAACATTGTCTCTCAACTGTGTTATAGAGTGTAGAACTACATTTCAGTGAAGTGTAAGGCTTTCCAAAGCTGCCGAACGTGTTTCTTGCTCTATTTCAATGGTATTCAGCCTTGTATAACACACATTTACTACTCTAGTCTCCTTTTAGTAAAGAATATAGGATTCATACAGTGTTTCATGTGATCTTAACTCGAATTAAGGATTTCCCGGATCTTAGCTACCTTTTCTACACTAAGAACTGACTTGGAGAATCTCTTTGAGCTGTTCTAAACAAGTTCTCATCTGTTTACAGTCATTTTCACTGAATTAATCATGTATTAATGTAGTTTCCTATATTCTGCCTTCTGGTCCAAGTATAAGCTTTGCCCACTTTATCAAACAACTTCCTACACACTGTTATGAACTGAGGCAGCTCGGGAACATTGTCTCTCAACTGTGTTATAGAGTGTAGTACTACATTTCAGTGAAGTGTAAGGCTTTCCAAAGCTGCCGAACTTGTTTCTTTCTCTATTTCAATGGTATTCAGCCTTGTATAACACACATTTACCATTCTAGTCTCCTTTAAGTAAAGAATATAGGATTCATACAGTGTTTCATGTGATCTTAACTCGAAATAAGGATTTCCCGGATCTTAGCTACCTTTTCTACACTAAGAACTGACTTGGAGAATCTCTTTGAGCTGTTCTAAACAAGCTCTCATCTGTTTACAGTCGTTTTCACTGAATTATTCATGTTTTCATGTAGTTTCCTATATTCTGCCTTCTGGTCCAAGTATAAGCTTTGCCCACTTTATCAAACAACTGCCTACACACTGTTATGAACTGAGGCACCTCGGGAACATTCTCAACTGTGTTATAGAGTGTAGTACTACATTTCAGTGAAGTTTAAGGCTTTCCAAAGTGGCGAACGTGTTTCTTTCTCTATTTCAATGGTATTCTGCCTTGTATAACACACATTTACCACTCTAGTCTACTTTAAGTAAAGAATATAGGATTCATACAGTGTTTCATGTGATCTTAACTGGAATTAAGGATTTCCCTTATCTTAGCTACCTTTTCTACACTAAGAACTGACTTGGAGAATATCTTACAGCTGTTCTCACCAAGCTCTCATCTGTTTACAGTCATTTTCTCAGAATTATCCATGTTTTCATGTAGTTTCCTATATTCTGCCTTCTGGTCCAAGTATAAGCTTTGCCCACTTTATCAAACAACTTCCTACACACTGTTATGAACTGAGGCAACTCGGGAACATTGTCTCTCAACTGTGTTATAGAGTGTAGTACTACATTTCAGTGAAGTTTAAGGCTTTCCAAAGCTGCCGAACGTGTTTCTTTCTCTATTTCAATGGTATTCAGCCTTGTATAACACACATTTACGACTCTAGTCTACTTTAAGTAAAGAATATAGGATTCATACAGCGTTTCATGTGATCTTAACTCGAAATAAGGATTTCCCGGATCTTAGCTACCTTTTCTACACTAAGAACTGACTTGGAGAATCTCTTTCAGCGGTACTAAACAAGTTCTCATCTGTTTACAGTCGTTTTCACTGAATTATTCATGTTTTCATGTAGTTTCCTATATTCTGCCTTCTGGTCCAAGTATAAGCTTTGCCCACTTTATCAAACAACTTCCTACACACTGTTATGAACTGAGGCAGCTCGGGAACATTGTCTCTCAACTGTGTTATAAAGTGTAGAACTACATTTCAGTGAAGTGTAAGGCTTTCCAAAGCTGCCGAACGTGTTTCTTTCCTATTTCAATGGTAATCTGCCTTGTATAACACACATTTACCACTCTAGTCTCCTTTAAGTAAAGAATATAGCATTCATACAGTGTTTCATGTGATCTTAACTCGAATTAAGGATTTCCCGGATCTTAGCTACCTTTTCTACACTAAGAACTGACTTGGAGAATCTCTTTGAGCTGTTCTCACCAAGCTCTCATCTGTTTACAGTCATTTTCTCAGAATTATCCATGTTTTCATGTAGTTTCCTATATTCTGCTTTCTGGTCCAAGTATAAGCTTTGCCCAATTTATCAAACAACTTCCTACACACTGTTATGAACTGAGGCAGCTCGGGAACATTGTCTCTCAACTGTGTTATAGAGTGTAGTACTACATTTCAGTGAAGTTTAAGGCTTTCCAAAGCTGCCGAACGTGTTTCTTTCTCTATTTCAATGGTATTCAGCCTTGTATAACACACATTTACCATTCTAGTCTCCTTTAAGTAAAGAATATAGGATTCATACAGTGTTTCATGTGATCTTAACTCGAAATAAGGATTTCCCGGATCTTAGCTACCTTTTCTACACTAAGAACTGACTTGGAGAATCTCTTTGAGCTGTTCTCAACAAGCTCTCATCTGTTTACAGTCATTTTCTCAGAATTATCCATGTTTTCATGTAGTTTCCTATATTCTGCCTTCTGGTCCAAGTATAAGCTTTGCCCACTTTATCAAACAACTTCCTACACACTGTTATGAACTGAGGCAGCTCGGGAACATTGTCTCTCAACTGTGTTATAGAGTGTAGTACTACATTTCAGTGAAGTGTAAGGCTTTCCAAAGCTGCCGAACCTGTTTCTTTCTCTATTTCAATTGTATTCTGCCTTGTATAACACACATTTACCACTCTAGTCTCCTTTAAGTAAAGAATATAGGATTCATACAGTGTTTCATGTGATCTTAACTCGAATTAAGGATTTCCCGGATCTTAGCTACCTTTTCTAAACTAAGAACTGACTTGGAGAATTTCTTTGAGCTGTTCTAAACAAGCTCTCATCTGTTTACAGTCATTTTCACTGAATTATTCATGTTTTCATGTAGTTTCCTATATTCTGCCTTCTGGTCCAAGTATAAGCTTTGCCCACTTTATCAAACAACTTCCTACACACTGTTATGAACTGAGGCAGCTCGGGAACATTGTCTCTCAACTGTGTTATAGAGTGTAGTACTACATTTCAGTGAAGTGTAAGGCTTTCCAAAGCTGCCGAACGTGTTTCTTTCTCTATTTCAATGGTATTCAGCCTTGTATAACACACATTTACCACTCTAGTCTCCTTTAAGTAAAGAATATAGGATTCATACAGTGTTTCATGTGATCTTAACTCGAATTAAGGATTTCCCGGATCTTAGCTACCTTTTCTACACTAAGAACTGACTTGGAGAATCTCTTTGAGCTGTTCTAAACAAGTTCTCATCTGTTTACAGTCATTTTTACTGAATTAATCATGTATTAATGTAGTTTCCTATATTCTGCCTTCTGGTCCAAGTATAAGCTTTGCCCACTTTATCAAACAACTTCCTACACACTGTTATGAACTGAGGCAGCTCGGGAACATTGTCTCTCAACTGTGTTATAGAGTGTAGTACTACATTTCAGTGAAGTGTAAGGCTTTCCAAAACTGCCGAACGTGTTTCTTTCTCTATTTCAATGGTATTCAGCCTTGTATAACACACATATACCACTCTAGTCTCCTTTAAGTAAAGAATATAGGATTCATACAGTGTTTCATGTGATCAAACTCGAATTAAGGATTTCCCGGATCGTAGCTACCTTTTCTACACTAAGAACTGACTTGGAGAATCTCTTTCAGCTGTACTAAACAAGTTCTCATCTGTTTACAGTCATTTTCACTGAATTATTCATGTTTTCATGTAGTTTCCTATATTCTGCCTTCTGGTCCAAGTATAAGCTTTGCCCACTTTATCAAACAACTTCCTACACACTGTTATGAACTGAGGCAGCTCGGGAACATTGTCTCTCAACTGTGTTATAAAGTGTAGAACTACATTTCAGTGAAGTGTAAGGCTTTCCAAAGCTGCCGAACGTGTTTCTTTCCTATTTCAATGGTAATCTGCCTTGTATAACACACATTTACCACTCTAGTCTCCTTTAAGTAAAGAATATAGCATTCATACAGTGTTTCATGTGATCTTAACTCGAAATAAGGATTTCCCGGATCTTAGCTACCTTTTCTACACTAAGAACTGACTTGGAGAATCTCTTTGAGCTGTTCTCAACAAGCTCTCATCTGTTTACAGTCATTTTCTCTGAATTATCCATGTTTTCATGTAGTTTCCTATATTCTGCCTTCTGGTCCAAGGATAAGCTTTGCCCACTTTATCAAACAACTTCCTACACACTGTTATGAACTGAGGCAGCTCGGAAACATTGTCTCTCAACTGTGTTATAGAGTGTAGTACTACATTTCAGTGAAGTGTAAGGCTTTCCAAAGCTGCCGAACTTGTTTCTTTCTCTATTTCAATGGTATTCAGCCTTGTATAACACACATTTACCATTCTAGTCTCCTTTAAGTAAAGAATATAGGAGTCATACAGTGTTTCATGTGATCTTAACTCGAAATAAGGATTTCCCGGATCTTAGCTACCTTTTCTACACTAAGAACTGACTTGGAGAATCTCTTTGAGCTGTTCTAAACAAGCTCTCATCTGTTTACAGTCGTTTTCACTGAATTATTCATGTTTTCATGTAGTTTCCTATATTCTGCCTTCTGGTCCAAGTATAAGCTTTGCCCACTTTATCAAACAACTGCCTACACACTGTTATGAACTGAGGCACCTCGGGAACATTCTCAACTGTGTTATAGAGTGTAGTACTACATTTCAGTGAAGTGTAAGGCTTTCCAAAGCTGCCGAACCTGTTTCTTTCTCTATTTCAATTGTATTCTGCCTTGTATAACACACATTTACCACTCTAGTCTCCTTTAAGTAAAGAATATAGGATTCATACAGTGTTTCATGTCATCTTAACTCGAATTAAGGATTTCCCGGATCTTAGCTACCTTTTCTAAACTAAGAACTGACTTGGAGAATTTCTTTGAGCTGTTCTAAACAAGCTCTCATCTGTTTACAGTCATTTTCACTGAATTATTCATGTTTTCATGTAGTTTCCTATATTCTGCCTTCTGGTCCAAGTATAAGCTTTGCCCACTTTATCAAACAACTTCCTACACACTGTTATGAACTGAGGCAGCTCGGGAACATTGTCTCTCAACTGTGTTATAGAGTGTAGTACTACATTTCAGTGAAGTGTAAGGCTTTCCAAAGCTGCCGAACGTGTTTCTTTCTCTATTTCAATGGTATTCAGCCTTGTATAACACACATTTACCACTCTAGTCTCCTTTAAGTAAAGAATATAGGATTCATACAGTGTTTCATGTGATCTTAACTCGAATTAAGGATTTCCCGGATCTTAGCTACCTTTTCTACACTAAGAACTGACTTGGAGAATCTCTTTGAGCTGTTCTAAACAAGTTCTCATCTGTTTACAGTCATTTTTACTGAATTAATCATGTATTAATGTAGTTTCCTATATTCTGCCTTCTGGTCCAAGTATAAGCTTTGCCCACTTTATCAAACAACTTCCTACACACTGTTATGAACTGAGGCAGCTCGGGAACATTGTCTCTCAACTGTGTTATAGAGTGTAGTACTACATTTCAGTGAAGTGTAAGGCTTTCCAAAACTGCCGAACGTGTTTCTTTCTCTATTTCAATGGTATTCAGCCTTGTATAACACACATATACCACTCTAGTCTCCTTTAAGTAAAGAATATAGGATTCATACAGTGTTTCATGTGATCAAACTCGAATTAAGGATTTCCCGGATCGTAGCTACCTTTTCTACACTAAGAACTGACTTGGAGAATCTCTTTCAGCTGTACTAAACAAGTTCTCATCTGTTTACAGTCATTTTCACTGAATTATTCATGTTTTCATGTAGTTTCCTATATTCTGCCTTCTGGTCCAAGTATAAGCTTTGCCCACTTTATCAAACAACTTCCTACACACTGTTATGAACTGAGGCAGCTCGGGAACATTGTCTCTCAACTGTGTTATAAAGTGTAGAACTACATTTCAGTGAAGTGTAAGGCTTTCCAAAGCTGCCGAACGTGTTTCTTTCCTATTTCAATGGTAATCTGCCTTGTATAACACACATTTACCACTCTAGTCTCCTTTAAGTAAAGAATATAGCATTCATACAGTGTTTCATGTGATCTTAACTCGAAATAAGGATTTCCCGGATCTTAGCTACCTTTTCTACACTAAGAACTGACTTGGAGAATCTCTTTGAGCTGTTCTCAACAAGCTCTCATCTGTTTACAGTCATTTTCTCTGAATTATCCATGTTTTCATGTAGTTTCCTATATTCTGCCTTCTGGTCCAAGGATAAGCTTTGCCCACTTTATCAAACAACTTCCTACACACTGTTATGAACTGAGGCAGCTCGGAAACATTGTCTCTCAACTGTGTTATAGAGTGTAGTACTACATTTCAGTGAAGTGTAAGGCTTTCCAAAGCTGCCGAACTTGTTTCTTTCTCTATTTCAATGGTATTCAGCCTTGTATAACACACATTTACCATTCTAGTCTCCTTTAAGTAAAGAATATAGGAGTCATACAGTGTTTCATGTGATCTTAACTCGAAATAAGGATTTCCCGGATCTTAGCTACCTTTTCTACACTAAGAACTGACTTGGAGAATCTCTTTGAGCTGTTCTAAACAAGCTCTCATCTGTTTACAGTCGTTTTCACTGAATTATTCATGTTTTCATGTAGTTTCCTATATTCTGCCTTCTGGTCCAAGTATAAGCTTTGCCCACTTTATCAAACAACTGCCTACACACTGTTATGAACTGAGGCACCTCGGGAACATTCTCAACTGTGTTATAGAGTGTAGTACTACATTTCAGTGAAGTGTAAGGCTTTCCAAAGCTGCCGAACCTGTTTCTTTCTCTATTTCAATTGTATTCTGCCTTGTATAACACACATTTACCACTCTAGTCTCCTTTAAGTAAAGAATATAGGATTCATACAGTGTTTCATGTCATCTTAACTCGAATTAAGGATTTCCCGGATCTTTGCTACCTTTTCTACACTAAGAACTGACTTGGAGAATCTCTTTGAGCTGTTCTAATCAAGTTCTCATCTGTTTACAGTCATTTTCTCTGAATTATCCATGTTTTCATGTAGTTTCCTATATTCTGCCTTCTGGTCCAAGTATAAGCTTTGCCCACTTTATCAAACAACTTCCTACACACTGTTATGAACTGAGGCAGCTCGGGAACATTGTCTCTCAACTGTGTTATAGAGTGTAGAACTACATTTCAGTGAAGTGTAAGGCTTTCCAAAGCTGCTTAACGTGTTTCTTTCTCTATTCCAATGGTATTCTGCCTTGTATAACACACAGTTACCACTCTAGTCTCCTTCACTTAAAGAATATAGGATTCTTACAGTGTTTCATGTGATCTTAACTCGAATTAAGGATTTCCCGGATCTTAGCTACCTTTTCTACACTAAGAACTGACTTGGAGAATCTGTTTGAGCTGTTCTAAACAAGTTCTCATCTGTTTACAGTCATTTTCACTGAATTATTCATGTTTTCATGTAGTTTCTTATATTTTGCCTTCTGGTCCAAGTATAAGCTTTGCCCACTTTATCAAACAACTTCCTACACACTGTTATGAACTGAGGCAGCTCGGGAACATTGTCTCTCAACTGTGTTATAGAGTGTAGAACTACATTTCAGTGAAGTGTAAGGCTTTCCAAAGCTGCCGAACGTGTTTCTTGCTCTATTTCAATGGTATTCAGCCTTGTATAACACACATTTACTACTCTAGTCTCCTTTTAGTAAAGAATATAGGATTCATACAGTGTTTCATGTGATCTTAACTCGAATTAAGGATTTCCCGGATCTTAGCTACCTTTTCTACACTAAGAACTGACTTGGAGAATCTCTTTGAGCTGTTCTAAACAAGTTCTCATCTGTTTACAGTCATTTTCACTGAATTAATCATGTATTAATGTAGTTTCCTATATTCTGCCTTCTGGTCCAAGTATAAGCTTTGCCCACTTTATCAAACAACTTCCTACACACTGTTATGAACTGAGGCAGCTCGGGAACATTGTCTCTCAACTGTGTTATAGAGTGTAGTACTACATTTCAGTGAAGTGTAAGGCTTTCCAAAGCTGCCGAACTTGTTTCTTTCTCTATTTCAATGGTATTCAGCCTTGTATAACACACATTTACCATTCTAGTCTCCTTTAAGTAAAGAATATAGGATTCATACAGTGTTTCATGTGATCTTAACTCGAAATAAGGATTTCCCGGATCTTAGCTACCTTTTCTACACTAAGAACTGACTTGGAGAATCTCTTTGAGCTGTTCTAAACAAGCTCTCATCTGTTTACAGTCGTTTTCACTGAATTATTCATGTTTTCATGTAGTTTCCTATATTCTGCCTTCTGGTCCAAGTATAAGCTTTGCCCACTTTATCAAACAACTGCCTACACACTGTTATGAACTGAGGCACCTCGGGAACATTCTCAACTGTGTTATAGAGTGTAGTACTACATTTCAGTGAAGTTTAAGGCTTTCCAAAGTGGCGAACGTGTTTCTTTCTCTATTTCAATGGTATTCTGCCTTGTATAACACACATTTACCACTCTAGTCTACTTTAAGTAAAGAATATAGGATTCATACAGTGTTTCATGTGATCTTAACTGGAATTAAGGATTTCCCTTATCTTAGCTACCTTTTCTACACTAAGAACTGACTTGGAGAATATCTTACAGCTGTTCTCACCAAGCTCTCATCTGTTTACAGTCATTTTCTCAGAATTATCCATGTTTTCATGTAGTTTCCTATATTCTGCCTTCTGGTCCAAGTATAAGCTTTGCCCACTTTATCAAACAACTTCCTACACACTGTTATGAACTGAGGCAACTCGGGAACATTGTCTCTCAACTGTGTTATAGAGTGTAGTACTACATTTCAGTGAAGTTTAAGGCTTTCCAAAGCTGCCGAACGTGTTTCTTTCTCTATTTCAATGGTATTCAGCCTTGTATAACACACATTTACGACTCTAGTCTACTTTAAGTAAAGAATATAGGATTCATACAGCGTTTCATGTGATCTTAACTCGAAATAAGGATTTCCCGGATCTTAGCTACCTTTTCTACACTAAGAACTGACTTGGAGAATCTCTTTCAGCGGTACTAAACAAGTTCTCATCTGTTTACAGTCGTTTTCACTGAATTATTCATGTTTTCATGTAGTTTCCTATATTCTGCCTTCTGGTCCAAGTATAAGCTTTGCCCACTTTATCAAACAACTTCCTACACACTGTTATGAACTGAGGCAGCTCGGGAACATTGTCTCTCAACTGTGTTATAAAGTGTAGAACTACATTTCAGTGAAGTGTAAGGCTTTCCAAAGCTGCCGAACGTGTTTCTTTCCTATTTCAATGGTAATCTGTCTTGTATAACACACATTTACCACTCTAGTCTCCTTTAAGTAAAGAATATAGCATTCATACAGTGTTTCATGTGATCTTAACTCGAATTAAGGATTTCCCGGATCTTAGCTACCTTTTCTACACTAAGAACTGACTTGGAGAATCTCTTTGAGCTGTTCTCACCAAGCTCTCATCTGTTTACAGTCATTTTCTCAGAATTATCCATGTTTTCATGTAGTTTCCTATATTCTGCCTTCTGGTCCAAGTATAAGCTTTGCCCAATTTATCAAACAACTTCCTACACACTGTTATGAACTGAGGCAGCTCGGGAACATTGTCTCTCAACTGTGTTATAGAGTGTAGTACTACATTTCAGTGAAGTTTAAGGCTTTCCAAAGCTGCCGAACGTGTTTCTTTCTCTATTTCAATGGTATTCAGCCTTGTATAACACACATTTACCATTCTAGTCTCCTTTAAGTAAAGAATATAGGATTCATACAGTGTTTCATGTGATCTTAACTCGAAATAAGGATTTCCCGGATCTTAGCTACCTTTTCTACACTAAGAACTGACTTGGAGAATCTCTTTGAGCTGTTCTCAACAAGCTCTCATCTGTTTACAGTCATTTTCTCAGAATTATCCATGTTTTCATGTAGTTTCCTATATTCTGCCTTCTGGTCCAAGTATAAGCTTTGCCCACTTTATCAAACAACTTCCTACACACTGTTATGAACTGAGGCAGCTCGGGAACATTGTCTCTCAACTGTGTTATAGAGTGTAGTACTACATTTCAGTGAAGTGTAAGGCTTTCCAAAGCTGCCGAACCTGTTTCTTTCTCTATTTCAATTGTATTCTGCCTTGTATAACACACATTTACCACTCTAGTCTCCTTTAAGTAAAGAATATAGGATTCATACAGTGTTTCATGTGATCTTAACTCGAATTAAGGATTTCCCGGATCTTAGCTACCTTTTCTAAACTAAGAACTGACTTGGAGAATTTCTTTGAGCTGTTCTAAACAAGCTCTCATCTGTTTACAGTCATTTTCACTGAATTATTCATGTTTTCATGTAGTTTCCTATATTCTGCCTTCTGGTCCAAGTATAAGCTTTGCCCACTTTATCAAACAACTTCCTACACACTGTTATGAACTGAGGCAGCTCGGGAACATTGTCTCTCAACTGTGTTATAGAGTGTAGTACTACATTTCAGTGAAGTGTAAGGCTTTCCAAAGCTGCCGAACGTGTTTCTTTCTCTATTTCAATGGTATTCAGCCTTGTATAACACACATTTACCACTCTAGTCTCCTTTAAGTAAAGAATATAGGATTCATACAGTGTTTCATGTGATCTTAACTCGAATTAAGGATTTCCCGGATCTTAGCTACCTTTTCTACACTAAGAACTGACTTGGAGAATCTCTTTGAGCTGTTCTAAACAAGTTCTCATCTGTTTACAGTCATTTTTACTGAATTAATCATGTATTAATGTAGTTTCCTATATTCTGCCTTCTGGTCCAAGTATAAGCTTTGCCCACTTTATCAAACAACTTCCTACACACTGTTATGAACTGAGGCAGCTCGGGAACATTGTCTCTCAACTGTGTTATAGAGTGTAGTACTACATTTCAGTGAAGTGTAAGGCTTTCCAAAACTGCCGAACGTGTTTCTTTCTCTATTTCAATGGTATTCAGCCTTGTATAACACACATATACCACTCTAGTCTCCTTTAAGTAAAGAATATAGGATTCATACAGTGTTTCATGTGATCAAACTCGAATTAAGGATTTCCCGGATCGTAGCTACCTTTTCTACACTAAGAACTGACTTGGAGAATCTCTTTCAGCTGTACTAAACAAGTTCTCATCTGTTTACAGTCATTTTCACTGAATTATTCATGTTTTCATGTAGTTTCCTATATTCTGCCTTCTGGTCCAAGTATAAGCTTTGCCCACTTTATCAAACAACTTCCTACACACTGTTATGAACTGAGGCAGCTCGGGAACATTGTCTCTCAACTGTGTTATAAAGTGTAGAACTACATTTCAGTGAAGTGTAAGGCTTTCCAAAGCTGCCGAACGTGTTTCTTTCCTATTTCAATGGTAATCTGCCTTGTATAACACACATTTACCACTCTAGTCTCCTTTAAGTAAAGAATATAGCATTCATACAGTGTTTCATGTGATCTTAACTCGAAATAAGGATTTCCCGGATCTTAGCTACCTTTTCTACACTAAGAACTGACTTGGAGAATCTCTTTGAGCTGTTCTCAACAAGCTCTCATCTGTTTACAGTCATTTTCTCTGAATTATCCATGTTTTCATGTAGTTTCCTATATTCTGCCTTCTGGTCCAAGGATAAGCTTTGCCCACTTTATCAAACAACTTCCTACACACTGTTATGAACTGAGGCAGCTCGGAAACATTGTCTCTCAACTGTGTTATAGAGTGTAGTACTACATTTCAGTGAAGTGTAAGGCTTTCCAAAGCTGCCGAACTTGTTTCTTTCTCTATTTCAATGGTATTCAGCCTTGTATAACACACATTTACCATTCTAGTCTCCTTTAAGTAAAGAATATAGGAGTCATACAGTGTTTCATGTGATCTTAACTCGAAATAAGGATTTCCCGGATCTTAGCTACCTTTTCTACACTAAGAACTGACTTGGAGAATCTCTTTGAGCTGTTCTAAACAAGCTCTCATCTGTTTACAGTCGTTTCCACTGAATTATTCATGTTTTCATGTAGTTTCCTATATTCTGCCTTCTGGTCCAAGTATAAGCTTTGCCCACTTTATCAAACAACTGCCTACACACTGTTATGAACTGAGGCACCTCGGGAACATTCTCAACTGTGTTATAGAGTGTAGTACTACATTTCAGTGAAGTGTAAGGCTTTCCAAAGCTGCCGAACCTGTTTCTTTCTCTATTTCAATTGTATTCTGCCTTGTATAACACACATTTACCACTCTAGTCTCCTTTAAGTAAAGAATATAGGATTCATACAGTGTTTCATGTCATCTTAACTCGAATTAAGGATTTCCCGGATCTTTGCTACCTTTTCTACACTAAGAACTGACTTGGAGAATCTCTTTGAGCTGTTCTAATCAAGTTCTCATCTGTTTACAGTCATTTTCTCTGAATTATCCATGTTTTCATGTAGTTTCCTATATTCTGCCTTCTGGTCCAAGTATAAGCTTTGCCCACTTTATCAAACAACTTCCTACACACTGTTATGAACTGAGGCAGCTCGGGAACATTGTCTCTCAACTGTGTTATAGAGTGTAGAACTACATTTCAGTGAAGTGTAAGGCTTTCCAAAGCTGCTTAACGTGTTTCTTTCTCTATTCCAATGGTATTCTGCCTTGTATAACACACAGTTACCACTCTAGTCTCCTTCACTTAAAGAATATAGGATTCTTACAGTGTTTCATGTGATCTTAACTCGAATTAAGGATTTCCCGGATCTTAGCTACCTTTTCTACACTAAGAACTGACTTGGAGAATCTGTTTGAGCTGTTCTAAACAAGTTCTCATCTGTTTACAGTCATTTTCACTGAATTATTCATGTTTTCATGTAGTTTCTTATATTTTGCCTTCTGGTCCAAGTATAAGCTTTGCCCACTTTATCAAACAACTTCCTACACACTGTTATGAACTGAGGCAGCTCGGGAACATTGTCTCTCAACTGTGTTATAGAGTGTAGAACTACATTTCAGTGAAGTGTAAGGCTTTCCAAAGCTGCCGAACGTGTTTCTTGCTCTATTTCAATGGTATTCAGCCTTGTATAACACACATTTACTACTCTAGTCTCCTTTTAGTAAAGAATATAGGATTCATACAGTGTTTCATGTGATCTTAACTCGAATTAAGGATTTCCCGGATCTTAGCTACCTTTTCTACACTAAGAACTGACTTGGAGAATCTCTTTGAGCTGTTCTAAACAAGTTCTCATCTGTTTACAGTCATTTTCACTGAATTAATCATGTATTAATGTAGTTTCCTATATTCTGCCTTCTGGTCCAAGTATAAGCTTTGCCCACTTTATCAAACAACTTCCTACACACTGTTATGAACTGAGGCAGCTCGGGAACATTGTCTCTCAACTGTGTTATAGAGTGTAGTACTACATTTCAGTGAAGTGTAAGGCTTTCCAAAGCTGCCGAACTTGTTTCTTTCTCTATTTCAATGGTATTCAGCCTTGTATAACACACATTTACCATTCTAGTCTCCTTTAAGTAAAGAATATAGGATTCATACAGTGTTTCATGTGATCTTAACTCGAAATAAGGATTTCCCGGATCTTAGCTACCTTTTCTACACTAAGAACTGACTTGGAGAATCTCTTTGAGCTGTTCTAAACAAGCTCTCATCTGTTTACAGTCGTTTTCACTGAATTATTCATGTTTTCATGTAGTTTCCTATATTCTGCCTTCTGGTCCAAGTATAAGCTTTGCCCACTTTATCAAACAACTGCCTACACACTGTTATGAACTGAGGCACCTCGGGAACATTCTCAACTGTGTTATAGAGTGTAGTACTACATTTCAGTGAAGTGTAAGGCTTTCCAAAGCTGCCGAACCTGTTTCTTTCTCTATTTCAATTGTATTCTGCCTTGTATAACACACATTTACCACTCTAGTCTCCTTTAAGTAAAGAATATAGGATTCATACAGTGTTTCATGTCATCTTAACTCGAATTAAGGATTTCCCGGATCTTTGCTACCTTTTCTACACTAAGAACTGACTTGGAGAATCTCTTTGAGCTGTTCTAATCAAGTTCTCATCTGTTTACAGTCATTTTCTCTGAATTATCCATGTTTTCATGTAGTTTCCTATATTCTGCCTTCTGGTCCAAGTATAAGCTTTGCCCACTTTATCAAAAAACTTCCTACACACTGTTATGAACTGAGGCAGCTCGGGAACATTGTGTCTCAACTGTGTTATAGAGTGTAGAACTACATTTCAGTGAAGTGTAAGGCTTTCCAAAGCTGCTTAACGTGTTTCTTTCTCTATTCCAATGGTATTCTGCCTTGTATAACACACAGTTACCACTCTAGTCTCCTTCACTTAAAGAATATAGGATTCTTACAGTGTTTCATGTGATCTTAACTCGAATTAAGGATTTCCCGGATCTTAGCTACCTTTTCTACACTAAGAACTGACTTGCAGAATCTCTTTGAGCTGTTCTAAACAAGTTCTCATCTGTTTACAGTCATTTTCTCTGAATTATCCATGTTTTCATGTAGTTTCCTATATTCTGTTTTCTGGTCCAAGTATAAGCTTTGCCCACTTTATCAAACAACTTCCTACACACTGTTATGAACTGAGGCAGCTCGGGAACATTGTCTCTCAACTGCGTTATAGAGTGTAGTACTACATTTCAGTGAAGTGTAAGGCTTTCCAAAGCTGCCGAACGTGTTTCTTTCCTATTTCAATGGTAATCTGCCTTATATAACACACATTTACCACTCTAGTCTCCTTTAAGTAAAGAATATAGCATTTATACAGTGTTTCATGTGATCTTAACTCGAAATAAGGATTTCCCGGATCTTAGCTACCTTTTCTACACTAAGAACTGACTTGGAGAATCTCTTTGAGCTGTTCTAATCAAGTTCTCATCTGTTTACAGTCATTTTCTCTGAATTATCCATGTTTTCATGTAGTTTCCTATATTCTGCCTTCTGGTCCAAGTATAAGCTTTGCCCACTTTATCAAAAAACTTCCTACACACTGTTATGAACTGAGGCAGCTCGGGAACATTGTGTCTCAACTGTGTTATAGAGTGTAGAACTACATTTCAGTGAAGTGTAAGGCTTTCCAAAGCTGCTTAACGTGTTTCTTTCTCTATTCCAATGGTATTCTGCCTTGTATAACACACAGTTACCACTCTAGTCTCCTTCACTTAAAGAATATAGGATTCTTACAGTGTTTCATGTGATCTTAACTCGAATTAAGGATTTCCCGGATCTTAGCTACCTTTTCTACACTAAGAACTGACTTGCAGAATCTCTTTGAGCTGTTCTAAACAAGTTCTCATCTGTTTACAGTCATTTTCTCTGAATTATCCATGTTTTCATGTAGTTTCCTATATTCTGTTTTCTGGTCCAAGTATAAGCTTTGCCCACTTTATCAAACAACTTCCTACACACTGTTATGAACTGAGGCAGCTCGGGAACATTGTCTCTCAACTGCGTTATAGAGTGTAGTACTACATTTCAGTGAAGTGTAAGGCTTTCCAAAGCTGCCGAACGTGTTTCTTTCCTATTTCAATGGTAATCTGCCTTATATAACACACATTTACCACTCTAGTCTCCTTTAAGTAAAGAATATAGCATTTATACAGTGTTTCATGTGATCTTAACTCGAAATAAGGATTTCCCGGATCTTAGCTACCTTTTCTACACTAAGAACTGACTTGGAGAATCTCTTTGAGCTGTTCTAAACAAGTTCTCATCTGTTTACTGTCATTTTCTCTGAATTATCCATGTTTTCATGTAGTTTCCTATATTCTGCCTTCTGGTCCAAGTATAAGCTTTGCCCACTTTATCAAACAACTTCCTCCACACTGTTATGAACTGAGGCAGCTCGGGAACATTGTCTCTCAACTGTGTTATAGAGTGTAGAACTACATTTCAGTGAAGTGTAACGCTTTCCAAAGCTGCTGAACGTGTTTCTTTCTCTATTCCAATGGTATTCTGCCTTGTATAACACACAGTTACCACTCTAGTCTCCTTCACTTAAAGAATATAGGATTCGTACAGTGTTTCATGTGATCTTAACTCGAATTAAGGATTTCCCGGATCTTAGCTACCTCTTCTACACTAAGAACTGACTTGGAGAATCTATTTGAGCTGTTCTAAACAAGTTCTCATCTGTTTACAGTCATTTTCACTGAATTATTCATGTTTTCATGTAGTTTCTTATATTCTGCCTTCTGGTCCAAGTATAAGCTTTGCCCACTTTATCAAACAACTTCCTACACACTGTTATGAACTGAGGCAGCTCGGGAACATTGTCTCTCAACTGTGTTATAGAGTGTAGTACTACATTTCAGTGAAGTGTAAGGCTTTCCAAAGCTGACGAACGTGTTTCTTTCTCTATTTCAATGGTATTCAGCCTTGTATAACACACATTTACCATTCTAGTCTCCTTTAAGTAATGAATATAGCAATCATACAGTGTTTCATGTGATCTTAACTCGAAATAAGGATTTCCCGGATCTTAGCTACCTTTTCTACACTAAGAACTGACTTGGAGAATCTCTTTGAGGTGTTCTAAACAAGCTCTCCTCTGTTTACAGTCATTTTCACTGAATTATTCATGTTTTCATGTAGTTTCCTATATTCTGCCTTCTGGGCCAAGTATAAGCTTTGCCCACTTTATCAAACAACTTCCTACACACTGTTATGAACTGAGGCAGCTCGGGAACATTGTCTCTCAACTGTGTTATAGAGTGTAGTACTACATTTTAGTGAAGTGTAAGGCTTTCCAAAGCTGCCTAACGTGTTTCTTTCCTATTTCAATGGTAATCTGCCTTGTATAACACACATTTGCCACTCTAGTCTCCTTTAAGTAAAGAATATAGCATTCATACAGTGTTTCATGTGATCTTACCTCGAAATAAGGATTTCCCTGATCTTAGCTACCTTTTCTACACTAAGAACTGACTTGGAGAATCTCTTTGAGCTGTTCTAAACAAGTTCTCATCTGTTTACAGTCATTTTCTCTGAATTATCCATGTTTTCATGTAGTTTCCTATATTCTGCCTTCTGGTCCAAGTATAAGCTTTGCCCACTTTATCAAACAACTTCCTACACACTGTTAGGAACTGAGGCAGCTCGGGAACATTGTCTCTCAACTGCGTTATAGAGTGTAGTACTACATTTCAGTGAAGTGTAAGGCTTTCCAAAGCTGCCGAACGTGTTTCTTTCTCTATTTCAATGGTATTCTTCCTTGTATAACACACATTTACCACTCTAGTCTCCTTCACTTAAAGAATATATGATTCTTACAGTGTTTCATATGATCTTAACTCGAATTAAGGATTTCCCGGATCTTAGCTACCTTTTCTACACTAAGAACTGACTTGGAGAATCTCTTTGAGCTGTTCTAAACAAGTTCTCATCTGTTTACAGTCATTTTCTCTGAATTATCCATGTTTTCAAGTAGTTTCCTATATTCTGCCTTCTGGTCCAAGTATAAGCTTTGCCCACTTTATCAAACAACTTCCTACACACTGTTATGAACTGAGGCAGCTCGGGAACATTGTCTCTCAACTGTGTTATAGAGTGTAGAACTACATTTCAGTGAAGTGTAAGGCTTTCCAAAGCTGCCGAACGTGTTTCTTTCCTATTTCAATGGTAATCTGCCTTGTATAACACACATTTACCACTCTAGTCTCCTTTAAGTAAAGAATATAGCATTCATACAGTGTTTCATGTGATCTTAACTCGAAATAAGGATTTCCCGGATCTTAGCTACCTTTTCTACACTAAGAACTGACTTGGAGAATCTCTTTGAGCTGTTCTAAACAAGTTCTCATCTGTTTACAGTCATTTTCTCTGAATTATCCATGTTTTCAAGTAGTTTCCTATATTCTGCCTTGTGGTCCAAGTATAAGCTTTGCCCACTTTATCAAACAACTTCCTACACACTGTTATGAACTGAGGCAGCTCGGGAACATTGTCTCTCAACTGTGTTATAGAGTGTAGTACTACATTTCAGTGAAGTGTAAGGCTTTCCAAAGCTGACGAACGTGTTTCTTTCTCTATTTCAATGGTATTCAGCCTTGTATAACACACATTTACCATTCTAGTCTCCTTTAAGTAATGAATATAGCAATCATACAGTGTTTCATGTGATCTTAACTCGAAATAAGGATTTCCCGGATCTTAGCTACCTTTTCTACACTAAGAACTGACTTGGAGAATCTCTTTGAGGTGTTCTAAACAAGCTCTCCTCTGTTTACAGTCATTTTCACTGAATTATTCATGTTTTCATGTAGTTTCCTATATTCTGCCTTCTGGGCCAAGTATAAGCTTTGCCCACTTTATCAAACAACTTCCTACACACTGTTATGAACTGAGGCAGCTCGGGAACATTGTCTCTCAACTGTGTTATAGAGTGTAGTACTACATTTTAGTGAAGTGTAAGGCTTTCCAAAGCTGCCTAACGTGTTTCTTTCCTATTTCAATGGTAATCTGCCTTGTATAACACACATTTGCCACTCTAGTCTCCTTTAAGTAAAGAATATAGCATTCATACAGTGTTTCATGTGATCTTACCTCGAAATAAGGATTTCCCTGATCTTAGCTACCTTTTCTACACTAAGAACTGACTTGGAGAATCTCTTTGAGCTGTTCTAAACAAGTTCTCATCTGTTTACAGTCATTTTCTCTGAATTATCCATGTTTTCATGTAGTTTCCTATATTCTGCCTTCTGGTCCAAGTATAAGCTTTGCCCACTTTATCAAACAACTTCCTACACACTGTTAGGAACTGAGGCAGCTCGGGAACATTGTCTCTCAACTGCGTTATAGAGTGTAGTACTACATTTCAGTGAAGTGTAAGGCTTTCCAAAGCTGCCGAACGTGTTTCTTTCTCTATTTCAATGGTATTCTTCCTTGTATAACACACATTTACCACTCTAGTCTCCTTCACTTAAAGAATATATGATTCTTACAGTGTTTCATATGATCTTAACTCGAATTAAGGATTTCCCGGATCTTAGCTACCTTTTCTACACTAAGAACTGACTTGGAGAATCTCTTTGAGCTGTTCTAAACAAGTTCTCATCTGTTTACAGTCATTTTCTCTGAATTATCCATGTTTTCAAGTAGTTTCCTATATTCTGCCTTCTGGTCCAAGTATAAGCTTTGCCCACTTTATCAAACAACTTCCTACACACTGTTATGAACTGAGGCAGCTCGGGAACATTGTCTCTCAACTGTGTTATAGAGTGTAGAACTACATTTCAGTGAAGTGTAAGGCTTTCCAAAGCTGCCGAACGTGTTTCTTTCCTATTTCAATGGTAATCTGCCTTGTATAACACACATTTACCACTCTAGTCTCCTTTAAGTAAAGAATATAGCATTCATACAGTGTTTCATGTGATCTTAACTCGAAATAAGGATTTCCCGGATCTTAGCTACCTTTTCTACACTAAGAACTGACTTGGAGAATCTCTTTGAGCTGTTCTAAACAAGTTCTCATCTGTTTACAGTCATTTTCTCTGAATTATCCATGTTTTCAAGTAGTTTCCTATATTCTGCCTTGTGGTCCAAGTATAAGCTTTGCCCACTTTATCAAACAACTTCCTACACACTGTTATGAACTGAGGCAGCTCGGGAACATTGTCTCTCAACTGTGTTATAGAGTGTAGAACTACATTTCAGTGAAGTGTAAGGCTTTCCAAAGCTGCCGAACGTGTTTCTTTCCTATTTCAATGGTAATCTGCCTTGTATAACACACATTTACCACTCTAGTCTCCTTTAAGTAAAGAATATAGCATTCATACAGTGTTTCATGTGATCTTAACTCGAAATAAGGATTTCCCGGATCTTAGCTACCTTTTCTACACTAAGAACTGACTTGGAGAATCTCTTTGAGCTGTTCTAAACAAGTTCTCATCTGTTTACTGTCATTTTCTCTGAATTATCCATGTTTTCATGTAGTTTCCTATATTCTGCCTTCTGGTCCAAGTATAAGCTTTGCCCAATTTATCAAACAACTTCGTACACACTGTTATGAACTGAGGCAGCTCGGGAACATTGTCTCTCAACTGTGTTATAGAGTGTAGAACTACATTTCAGTGAAGTGTAAGGCTTTCCAAAGCTGCTGAACGTGTTTCTTTCTCTATTCCAATGGTATTCTGCCTTGTATAACACACAGTTACCACTCTAGTCTCCTTCACTTAAAGAATATAGGATTCGTACAGTGTTTCATGTGATCTTAACTCGAATTAAGGATTTCCCGGATCTTAGCTACCTTTTCTACACTAAGAACTGACTTGGAGAATCTCTTTGAGCTGTTCTAAACAAATTCTCATCTGTTTACAGTCATTTTCACTGAATTATTCATGTTTTCATGTAGTTTCTTATATTTTGCCTTCTGGTCCAAGTATAAGCTTTGCCCACTTTATCAAACAACTTCCTACACACTGTTATGAACTGAGGCAGCTCGGGAACATTGTCTCTCAACTGTGTTATAGAGTGTAGTACTACATTTCAGTGAAGTGTAAGGCTTTCCAAAGCTGCCGAACGTGTTTCTTTCTCTATTTCAATGGTATTCAGCCTTGTATAACACACATATACCACTCTAGTCTCCTTTAAGTAAAGAATATAGGATTCATACAGTGTTTCATGTGATCAAACTCGAATTAAGGATTTCCCGGATCGTAGCTACCTTTTCTACACTAAGAACTGACTTGGAGAATCTCTTTCAGCTGTACTAAACAAGTTCTCATCTGTTTACAGTCATTTTCACTGAATTATTCATGTTTTCATGTAGTTTCCTATATTCTGCCTTCTGGTCCAAGTATAAGCTTTGCCCACTTTATCAAACAACTTCCTACACACTGTTATGAACTGAGGCAGCTCGGGAACATTGTCTCTCAACTGTGTTATAAAGTGTAGAACTACATTTCAGTGAAGTGTAAGGCTTTCCAAAGCTGCCGAACGTGTTTCTTTCCTATTTCAATGGTAATCTGCCTTGTATAACACACATTTACCACTCTAGTCTCCTTTAAGTAAAGAATATAGCATTCATACAGTGTTTCATGTGATCTTAACTCGAAATAAGGATTTCCCGGATCTTAGCTACCTTTTCTACACTAAGAACTGACTTGGAGAATCTCTTTGAGCTGTTCTCAACAAGCTCTCATCTGTTTACAGTCATTTTCTCTGAATTATCCATGTTTTCATGTAGTTTCCTATATTCTGCCTTCTGGTCCAAGGATAAGCTTTGCCTACTTTATCAAACAACTTCCTACACACTGTTATGAACTGAGGCAGCTCGGAAACATTGTCTCTCAACTGTGTTATAGAGTGTAGTACTACATTTCAGTGAAGTGTAAGGCTTTCCAAAGCTGCCGAACTTGTTTCTTTCTCTATTTCAATGGTATTCAGCCTTGTATAACACACATTTACCATTCTAGTCTCCTTTAAGTAAAGAATATAGGAGTCATACAGTGTTTCATGTGATCTTAACTCGAAATAAGGATTTCCCGGATCTTAGCTACCTTTTCTACACTAAGAACTGACTTGGAGAATCTCTTTGAGCTGTTCTAAACAAGCTCTCATCTGTTTACAGTCGTTTTCACTGAATTATTCATGTTTTCATGTAGTTTCCTATATTCTGCCTTCTGGTCCAAGTATAAGCTTTGCCCACTTTATCAAACAACTGCCTACACACTGTTATGAACTGAGGCACCTCGGGAACATTCTCAACTGTGTTATAGAGTGTAGTACTACATTTCAGTGAAGTGTAAGGCTTTCCAAAGCTGCCGAACCTGTTTCTTTCTCTATTTCAATTGTATTCTGCCTTGTATAACACACATTTACCACTCTAGTCTCCTTCACTTAAAGAATATAGGATTCGTACAGTGTTTCATGTGATCTTAACTCGAATTAAGGATTTCCCGGATCTTAGCTACCTTTTCTACACTAAGAACTGACTTGGAGAATCTCTTTGAGCTGTTCTAAACAAATTCTCATCTGTTTACAGTCATTTTCACTGAATTATTCATGTTTTCATGTAGTTTCTTATATTTTGCCTTCTGGTCCAAGTATAAGCTTTGCCCACTTTATCAAACAACTTCCTACACACTGTTATGAACTGAGGCAGCTCGGGAACATTGTCTCTCAACTGTGTTATAGAGTGTAGTACTACATTTCAGTGAAGTGTAAGGCTTTCCAAAGCTGCCGAACGTGTTTCTTTCTCTATTTCAATGGTATTCAGCCTTGTATAACACACATTTACCACTCTAGTCTCCTTTAAGTAAAGAATATAGGATTCATACAGTGTTTCATGTGATCTTAACTCGAATTAAGGATTTCCCGGATCTTAGCTACCTTTTCTACACTAAGAACTGACTTGGAGAATCTCTTTGAGCTGTTCTAAACAAGTTCTCATCTGTTTACAGTCATTTTTACTGAATTAATCATGTATTAATGTAGTTTCCTATATTCTGCCTTCTGGTCCAAGTATAAGCTTTGCCCACTTTATCAAACAACTTCCTACACACTGTTATGAACTGAGGCAGCTCGGGAACATTGTCTCTCAACTGTGTTATAGAGTGTAGTACTACATTTCAGTGAAGTGTAAGGCTTTCCAAAACTGCCGAACGTGTTTCTTTCTCTATTTCAATGGTATTCAGCCTTGTATAACACACATATACCACTCTAGTCTCCTTTAAGTAAAGAATATAGGATTCATACAGTGTTTCATGTGATCAAACTCGAATTAAGGATTTCCCGGATCGTAGCTACCTTTTCTACACTAAGAACTGACTTGGAGAATCTCTTTCAGCTGTACTAAACAAGTTCTCATCTGTTTACAGTCATTTTCACTGAATTATTCATGTTTTCATGTAGTTTCCTATATTCTGCCTTCTGGTCCAAGTATAAGCTTTGCCCACTTTATCAAACAACTTCCTACACACTGTTATGAACTGAGGCAGCTCGGGAACATTGTCTCTCAACTGTGTTATAAAGTGTAGAACTACATTTCAGTGAAGTGTAAGGCTTTCCAAAGCTGCCGAACGTGTTTCTTTCCTATTTCAATGGTAATCTGCCTTGTATAACACACATTTACCACTCTAGTCTCCTTTAAGTAAAGAATATAGCATTCATACAGTGTTTCATGTGATCTTAACTCGAAATAAGGATTTCCCGGATCTTAGCTACCTTTTCTACACTAAGAACTGACTTGGAGAATCTCTTTGAGCTGTTCTCAACAAGCTCTCATCTGTTTACAGTCATTTTCTCTGAATTATCCATGTTTTCATGTAGTTTCCTATATTCTGCCTTCTGGTCCAAGGATAAGCTTTGCCCACTTTATCAAACAACTTCCTACACACTGTTATGAACTGAGGCAGCTCGGAAACATTGTCTCTCAACTGTGTTATAGAGTGTAGTACTACATTTCAGTGAAGTGTAAGGCTTTCCAAAGCTGCCGAACTTGTTTCTTTCTCTATTTCAATGGTATTCAGCCTTGTATAACACACATTTACCATTCTAGTCTCCTTTAAGTAAAGAATATAGGAGTCATACAGTGTTTCATGTGATCTTAACTCGAAATAAGGATTTCCCGGATCTTAGCTACCTTTTCTACACTAAGAACTGACTTGGAGAATCTCTTTGAGCTGTTCTAAACAAGCTCTCATCTGTTTACAGTCGTTTTCACTGAATTATTCATGTTTTCATGTAGTTTCCTATATTCTGCCTTCTGGTCCAAGTATAAGCTTTGCCCACTTTATCAAACAACTGCCTACACACTGTTATGAACTGAGGCACCTCGGGAACATTCTCAACTGTGTTATAGAGTGTAGTACTACATTTCAGTGAAGTGTAAGGCTTTCCAAAGCTGCCTAACCTGTTTCTTTCTCTATTTCAATTGTATTATGCCTTGTATAACACACATTTACCACTCTAGTCTCCTTTAAGTAAAGAATATAGGATTCATACAGTGTTTCATGTCATCTTAACTCGAATTAAGGATTTCCCGGATCTTTGCTACCTTTTCTACACTAAGAACTGACTTGGAGAATCTCTTTGAGCTGTTCTAATCAAGTTCTCATCTGTTTACAGTCATTTTCTCTGAATTATCCATGTTTTTATGTAGTTTCCTATATTCTGCCTTCTGGTCCAAGTATAAGCTTTGCCCACTTTATCAAACAACTTCCTACACACTGTTATGAACTGAGGCAGCTCGGGAACATTGTCTCTCAACTGTGTTATAGAGTGTAGAACTACATTTCAGTGAAGTGTAAGGCTTTCCAAAGCTGCTTAACGTGTTTCTTTCTCTATTCCAATGGTATTCTGCCTTGTATAACACACAGTTACCACTCTAGTCTCCTTCACTTAAAGAATATAGGATTCTTACAGTGTTTCATGTGATCTTAACTCGAATTAAGGATTTCCCGGATCTTAGCTACCTTTTCTACACTAAGAACTGACTTGGAGAATCTGTTTGAGCTGTTCTAAACAAGTTCTCATCTGTTTACAGTCATTTTCACTGAATTATTCATGTTTTCATGTAGTTTCTTATATTTTGCCTTCTGGTCCAAGTATAAGCTTTGCCCACTTTATCAAACAACTTCCTACACACTGTTATGAACTGAGGCAGCTCGGGAACATTGTCTCTCAACTGTGTTATAGAGTGTAGAACTAAATTTCAGTGAAGTGTAAGGCTTTCCAAAGCTGCCGAACGTGTTTCTTGCTCTATTTCAATGGTATTCAGCCTTGTATAACACACATTTACTACTCTAGTCTCCTTTTAGTAAAGAATATAGGATTCATACAGTGTTTCATGTGATCTTAACTCGAATTAAGGATTTCCCGGATCTTAGCTACCTTTTCTACACTAAGAACTGACTTGGAGAATCTCGTTGAGCTGTTCTAAACAAGTTCTCATCTGTTTACAGTCATTTTCACTGAATTAATCATGTATTAATGTAGTTTCCTATATTCTGCCTTCTGGTCCAAGTATAAGCTTTGCCCACTTTATCAAACAACTTCCTACACACTGTTATGAACTGAGGCAGCTCGGGAACATTGTCTCTCAACTGTGTTATAGAGTGTAGTACTACATTTCAGTGAAGTGTAAGGCTTTCCAAAGCTGCCGAACTTGTTTCTTTCTCTATTTCAATGGTATTCAGCCTTGTATAACACACATTTACCATTCTAGTCTCCTTTAAGTAAAGAATATAGGATTCATACAGTGTTTCATGTGATCTTAACTCGAAATAAGGATTTCCCGGATCTTAGCTACCTTTTCTACACTAAGAACTGACTTGGAGAATCTCTTTGAGCTGTTCTAAACAAGCTCTCATCTGTTTACAGTCGTTTTCACTGAATTATTCATGTTTTCATGTAGTTTCCTATATTCTGCCTTCTGGTCCAAGTATAAGCTTTGCCCACTTTATCAAACAACTGCCTACACACTGTTATGAACTGAGGCACCTCGGGAACATTCTCAACTGTGTTATAGAGTGTAGTACTACATTTCAGTGAAGTGTAAGGCTTTCCAAAGCTGCCGAACCTGTTTCTTTCTCTATTTCAATTGTATTCTGCCTTGTATAACACACATTTACCACTCTAGTCTCCTTTAAGTAAAGAATATAGGATTCATACAGTGTTTCATGTCATCTTAACTCGAATTAAGGATTTCCCGGATCTTTGCTACCTTTTCTACACTAAGAACTGACTTGGAGAATCTCTTTGAGCTGTTCTAATCAAGTTCTCATCTGTTTACAGTCATTTTCTCTGAATTATCCATGTTTTCATGTAGTTTCCTATATTCTGCCTTCTGGTCCAAGTATAAGCTTTGCCCACTTTATCAAAAAACTTCCTACACACTGTTATGAACTGAGGCAGCTCGGGAACATTGTGTCTCAACTGTGTTATAGAGTGTAGAACTACATTTCAGTGAAGTGTAAGGCTTTCCAAAGCTGCTTAACGTGTTTCTTTCTCTATTCCAATGGTATTCTGCCTTGTATAACACACAGTTACCACTCTAGTCTCCTTCACTTAAAGAATATAGGATTCTTACAGTGTTTCATGTGATCTTAACTCGAATTAAGGATTTCCCGGATCTTAGCTACCTTTTCTACACTAAGAACTGACTTGGAGAATCTGTTTGAGCTGTTCTAAACAAGTTCTCATCTGTTTACAGTCATTTTCACTGAATTATTCATGTTTTCATGTAGTTTCTTATATTTTGCCTTCTGGTCCAAGTATAAGCTTTGCCCACTTTATCAAACAACTTCCTACACACTGTTATGAACTGAGGCAGCTCGGGAACATTGTCTCTCAACTGTGTTATAGAGTGTAGAACTAAATTTCAGTGAAGTGTAAGGCTTTCCAAAGCTGCCGAACGTGTTTCTTGCTCTATTTCAATGGTATTCAGCCTTGTATAACACACATTTACTACTCTAGTCTCCTTTTAGTAAAGAATATAGGATTCATACAGTATTTCATGTGATCTTAACTCGAATTAAGGATTTCCCGGATCTTAGCTACCTTTTCTACACTAAGAACTGACTTGCATAATCTCTTTGAGCTGTTCTAAACAAGTTCTCATCTGTTTACAGTCATTTTCTCTGAATTATCCATGTTTTCATGTAGTTTCCTATATTCTGTTTTCTGGTCCAAGTATAAGCTTTGCCCACTTTATCAAACAACTTCCTACACACTGTTATGAACTGAGGCAGCTCGGGAACATTGTCTCTCAACTGCGTTATAGAGTGTAGTACTACATTTCAGTGAAGTGTAAGGCTTTCCAAAGCTGCCGAACGTGTTTCTTTCCTATTTCAATGGTAATCTGCCTTATATAACACACATTTACCACTCTAGTCTCCTTTAAGTAAAGAATATAGCATTTATACAGTGTTTCATGTGATCTTAACTCGAAATAAGGATTTCCCGGATCTTAGCTACCTTTTCTACACTAAGAACTGACTTGGAGAATCTCTTTGAGCTGTTCTAAACAAGTTCTCATCTGTTTACTGTCATTTTCTCTGAATTATCCATGTTTTCATGTAGTTTCCTATATTCTGCCTTCTGGTCCAAGTATAAGCTTTGCCCACTTTATCAAACAACTTCCTCCACACTGTTATGAACTGAGGCAGCTCGGGAACATTGTCTCTCAACTGTGTTATAGAGTGTAGAACTACATTTCAGTGAAGTGTAACGCTTTCCAAAGCTGCTGAACGTGTTTCTTTCTCTATTCCAATGGTATTCTGCCTTGTATAACACACAGTTACCACTCTAGTCTCCTTCACTTAAAGAATATAGGATTCGTACAGTGTTTCATGTGATCTTAACTCGAATTAAGGATTTCCCGGATCTTAGCTACCTCTTCTACACTAAGAACTGACTTGGAGAATCTATTTGAGCTGTTCTAAACAAGTTCTCATCTGTTTACAGTCATTTTCACTGAATTATTCATGTTTTCATGTAGTTTCTTATATTCTGCCTTCTGGTCCAAGTATAAGCTTTGCCCACTTTATCAAACAACTTCCTACACACTGTTATGAACTGAGGCAGCTCGGGAACATT
Organism: Pipistrellus hanaki; assembly: GCF_964339955.1. Lineage (NCBI taxonomy): Eukaryota > Metazoa > Chordata > Mammalia > Chiroptera > Vespertilionidae > Pipistrellus > Pipistrellus hanaki. The sequence continues at coordinate 70,928,976 of NC_140514.1, read as the reverse complement.
GTCTCTCAACTGTGTTATAGAGTGTAGTACTACATTTCAGTGAAGTGTAAGGCTTTCCAAAGCTGACGAACGTGTTTCTTTCTCTATTTCAATGGTATTCAGCCTTGTATAACACACATTTACCATTCTAGTCTCCTTTAAGTAATGAATATAGCAATCATACAGTGTTTCATGTGATCTTAACTCGAAATAAGGATTTCCCGGATCTTAGCTACCTTTTCTACACTAAGAACTGACTTGGAGAATCTCTTTGAGCTGTTCTAAACAAGCTCTCCTCTGTTTACAGTCATTTTCACTGAATTATTCATGTTTTCATGTAGTTTCCTATATTCTGCCTTCTGGGCCAAGTATAAGCTTTGCCCACTTTATCAAACAACTTCCTACACACTGTTATGAACTGAGGCAGCTCGGGAACATTGTCTCTCAACTGTGTTATAGAGTGTAGTACTACATTTTAGTGAAGTGTAAGGCTTTCCAAAGCTGCCGAACGTGTTTCTTTCCTATTTCAATGGTAATCTGCCTTGTATAACACACATTTGCCACTCTAGTCTCCTTTAAGTAAAGAATATAGCATTCATACAGTGTTTCATGTGATCTTACCTCGAAATAAGGATTTCCCTGATCTTAGCTACCTTTTCTACACTAAGAACTGACTTGGAGAATCTCTTTGAGCTGTTCTAAACAAGTTCTCATCTGTTTACAGTCATTTTCTCTGAATTATCCATGTTTTCATGTAGTTTCCTATATTCTGCCTTCTGGTCCAAGTATAAGCTTTGCCCACTTTATCAAACAACTTCCTACACACTGTTAGGAACTGAGGCAGCTCGGGAACATTGTCTCTCAACTGCGTTATAGAGTGTAGTACTACATTTCAGTGAAGTGTAAGGCTTTCCAAAGCTGCCGAACGTGTTTCTTTCTCTATTTCAATGGTATTCTTCCTTGTATAACACACATTTACCACTCTAGTCTCCTTCACTTAAAGAATATATGATTCTTACAGTGTTTCATATGATCTTAACTCGAATTAAGGATTTCCCGGATCTTAGCTACCTTTTCTACACTAAGAACTGACTTGGAGAATCTCTTTGAGCTGTTCTAAACAAGTTCTCATCTGTTTACAGTCATTTTCTCTGAATTATCCATGTTTTCAAGTAGTTTCCTATATTCTGCCTTCTGGTCCAAGTATAAGCTTTGCCCACTTTATCAAACAACTTCCTACACACTGTTATGAACTGAGACAGCTCGGGAACATTGTCTCTCAACTGTGTTATAGAGTGTAGAACTACATTTCAGTGAAGTGTAAGGCTTTCCAAAGCTGCCGAACGTGTTTCTTTCCTATTTCAATGGTAATCTGCCTTGTATAACACACATTTACCACTCTAGTCTCCTTTAAGTAAAGAATATAGCATTCATACAGTGTTTCATGTGATCTTAACTCGAAATAAGGATTTCCCGGATCTTAGCTACCTTTTCTACACTAAGAACTGACTTGGAGAATCTCTTTGAGCTGTTCTAAACAAGTTCTCATCTGTTTACAGTCATTTTCTCTGAATTATCCATGTTTTCAAGTAGTTTCCTATATTCTGCCTTGTGGTCCAAGTATAAGCTTTGCCCACTTTATCAAACAACTTCCTACACACTGTTATGAACTGAGGCAGCTCGGGAACATTGTCTCTCAACTGTGTTATAGAGTGTAGAACTACATTTCAGTGAAGTGTAAGGCTTTCCAAAGCTGCCGAACGTGTTTCTTTCCTATTTCAATGGTAATCTGCCTTGTATAACACACATTTACCACTCTAGTCTCCTTTAAGTAAAGAATATAGCATTCATACAGTGTTTCATGTGATCTTAACTCGAAATAAGGATTTCCCGGATCTTAGCTACCTTTTCTACACTAAGAACTGACTTGGAGAATCTCTTTGAGCTGTTCTAAACAAGTTCTCATCTGTTTACTGTCATTTTCTCTGAATTATCCATGTTTTCATGTAGTTTCCTATATTCTGCCTTCTGGTCCAAGTATAAGCTTTGCCCAATTTATCAAACAACTTCGTACACACTGTTATGAACTGAGGCAGCTCGGGAACATTGTCTCTCAACTGTGTTATAGAGTGTAGAACTACATTTCAGTGAAGTGTAAGGCTTTCCAAAGCTGCTGAACGTGTTTCTTTCTCTATTCCAATGGTATTCTGCCTTGTATAACACACAGTTACCACTCTAGTCTCCTTCACTTAAAGAATATAGGATTCGTACAGTGTTTCATGTGATCTTAACTCGAATTAAGGATTTCCCGGATCTTAGCTACCTTTTCTACACTAAGAACTGACTTGGAGAATCTCTTTGAGCTGTTCTAAACAAATTCTCATCTGTTTACAGTCATTTTCACTGAATTATTCATGTTTTCATGTAGTTTCTTATATTTTGCCTTCTGGTCCAAGTATAAGCTTTGCCCACTTTATCAAACAACTTCCTACACACTGTTATGAACTGAGGCAACTCGGGAACATTGTCTCTCAACTGTGTTATAGAGTGTAGAACTAAATTTCAGTGAAGTGTAAGGCTTTCCAAAGCTGCCGAACGTGTTTCTTGCTCTATTTCAATGGTATTCAGCCTTGTATAACACACATTTACTACTCTAGTCTCCTTTTAGTAAAGAATATAGGATTCATACAGTATTTCATGTGATCTTAACTCGAATTAAGGATTTCCCGGATCTTAGCTACCTTTTCTACACTAAGAACTGACTTGGAGAATCTCTTTGAGCTGTTCTAAACAAGTTCTCATCTGTTTACAGTCATTTTCACTGAATGATTCATGTTTTCATGTAGTTTCCTATATTCTGCCTTCTGTTCCAAGTATAAGCTTTGCCCACTTTATCAAACAACTTCCTACACACTGTTATGAACTGAGGCAGCTCGGGAACATTGTCTCTCAACTGTCTTATAGAGTGTAGAACTACATTTCAGTGAAGTGTAAGGCTTTCCAAAGCTGCCGAACGTGTTTCTTTCTCTATTTCAATGGTATTCAGCCTTGTATAACACACATTTACTACTCTAGTCTCCTTTTAGTAAAGAATATAGGATTCATACAGTATTTCATGTGATCTTAACTCGAATTAAGGATTTCCCGGATCTTAGCTACCTTTTCTACACTAAGAACTGTCTTGGAAAATCTCTTTGAGCTATTCTAAACAAGTTCTCATCTGTTTACAGTCATTTTCACTGAATTATTCATGTATTCATGACGTTTCCGATATTCTGCGTTCTGGTCCAAGTATAAGGTTTGCCAACTTTATCAAACAACTTCCTACACACTGTTTTGAACTGAGGCAGCTCGGGAACATTGTCTCTCAACTGTGTTATAGAGTGTAGAACTACATTTCAGTGAAGTGTAAGGCTTTCCAAAGCTGCCGAACGTGTTTCTTTCTCTATTTCAATGGTATTCTGCCTTGTATAACACACATTTACCTCTCTAGTCTCCTTTTAGTAAAGAATATAGGATTCATACAGTATTTCATGTGATCTTAACTCGAATTAAGGATTTTCTGGATCTTAGCTACCTTTTCTACACTAAGAACTGTCTTGGAAAATCTCTTTGAGCTGTTCTAAACAAGTTCTCATCTGTTTACAGTCATTTTCTCTGAATGATTCAGGTTTTCATGTAGTTTCCTATATTCTGCCTTCTGGTCCATGTATAAGCTTTGCCCACTTTATCAAACAACTTCCTACACACTGTTATGAACTGAGGCAGCTCGGGAACATTGTCTCTCAACTGTGTTATAGAGTGTAGAACTACATTTCAGTGAAGTGTAAGGCTTTCCAAAGCTGCTGAACTTGTTTCTTTCTCTATTCCAATGGTATTCTGCCTTGTATAGCACACATTTACCACTCTAGTCTCCTTCACCTAAAGAATATAGGATTCTTACACTGTTTCATTTGATCTTAACTCGAATTAAGGATTTCCCGGATCTTAGCTACCTTTTCTACACTAAGAACTGACTTGCAGAATCTCTTTGAGCTGTTCTAAACAAGTTCTCATCTGTTTACAGTCATTTTCTCTGAATTATCCATGTTTTCAAGTAGTTTCCTATATTCTGCCTTCTGGTCCAAGTATAAGCATTGCCCACTTTATCAAACAACTTCCTACACACTGTTATGAACTGAGGCAGCTCGGGAACATTGTCTCTCAACTGTGTTATAGAGTGTAGAACTACATTTCAGTGAAGTGTAAGGCTTTCCAAAGCTGCCGAACGTGTTTCTTTCCTATTTCAATGGTAATCTGCCTTGTATAACACACATTTACCACTCTAGTCTCCTTTAAGTAAAGAATATAGCATTCATACAGTGTTTCATGTGATCTTAACTCGAAATAAGGATTTCCCGGATCTTAGCTACCTTTTCTACACTAAGAACTGACTTGGAGAATCTCTTTGAGCTGTTCTAAACAAGTTCTCATCTGTTTACTGTCATTTTCTCTGAATTATCCATGTTTTCATGTAGTTTCCTATATTCTGCCTTCTGGTCCAAGTATAAGCTTTGCCCAATTTATCAAACAACTTCGTACACACTGTTATGAACTGAGGCAGCTCGGGAACATTGTCTCTCAACTGTGTTATAGAGTGTAGAACTACATTTCAGTGAAGTGTAAGGCTTTCCAAAGCTGCTGAACGTGTTTCTTTCCCTATTCCAATGGTATTCTGCCTTGTATAACACACAGTTACCACTCTAGTCTCCTTCACTTAAAGAATATAGGATTCGTACAGTGTTTCATGTGATCTTAACTCGAATTAAGGATTTCCCGGATCTTAGCTACCTTTTCTACACTAAGAACTGACTTGGAGAATCTCTTTGAGCTGTTCTAAACAAATTCTCATCTGTTTACAGTCATTTTCACTGAATTATTCATGTTTTCATGTAGTTTCTTATATTTTGCCTTCTGGTCCAAGTATAAGCTTTGCCCACTTTATCAAACAACTTCCTACACACTGTTATGAACTGAGGCAACTCGGGAACATTGTCTCTCAACTGTGTTATAGAGTGTAGAACTAAATTTCAGTGAAGTGTAAGGCTTTCCAAAGCTGCCGAACGTGTTTCTTGCTCTATTTCAATGGTATTCAGCCTTGTATAACACACATTTACTACTCTAGTCTCCTTTTAGTAAAGAATATAGGATTCATACAGTATTTCATGTGATCTTAACTCGAATTAAGGATTTCCCGGATCTTAGCTACCTTTTCTACACTAAGAACTGACTTGGAGAATCTCTTTGAGCTGTTCTAAACAAGTTCTCATCTGTTTACAGTCATTTTCACTGAATGATTCATGTTTTCATGTAGTTTCCTATATTCTGCCTTCTGTTCCAAGTATAAGCTTTGCCCACTTTATCAAACAACTTCCTACACACTGTTATGAACTGAGGCAGCTCGGGAACATTGTCTCTCAACTGTCTTATAGAGTGTAGAACTACATTTCAGTGAAGTGTAAGGCTTTCCAAAGCTGCCGAACGTGTTTCTTTCTCTATTTCAATGGTATTCAGCCTTGTATAACACACATTTACTACTCTAGTCTCCTTTTAGTAAAGAATATAGGATTCATACAGTATTTCATGTGATCTTAACTCGAATTAAGGATTTCCCGGATCTTAGCTACCTTTTCTACACTAAGAACTGTCTTGGAAAATCTCTTTGAGCTATTCTAAACAAGTTCTCATCTGTTTACAGTCATTTTCACTGAATTATTCATGTATTCATGACGTTTCCGATATTCTGCATTCTGGTCCAAGTATAAGGTTTGCCAACTTTATCAAACAACTTCCTACACACTGTTTTGAACTGAGGCAGCTCGGGAACATTGTCTCTCAACTGTGTTATAGAGTGTAGAACTACATTTCAGTGAAGTGTAAGGCTTTCCAAAGCTGCCGAACTTGTTTCTTTCTCTATTTCAATGGTATTCAGCCTTGTATAACACACATTTACCACTCTAGTCTCCTTTAAGTAAAGAATATAGGATTCATACAGTGTTTCATGTGATCTTAACTCGAATTAAGGATTTCCCGGATCTTAGCTACCTTTTCTACACTAAGAACTGACTTGGAGAATCTCTTTGAGCTGTTCTAAACAAGTTCTCATCTGTTTACAGTCATTTTCACTGAATGATTCATGTTTTCATGTAGTTTCCTATATTCTGCCTTCTGTTCCAAGTATAAGCTTTGCCCACTTTATCAAACAACTTCCTACACACTGTTATGAACTGAGGCAGCTCGGGAACATTGTCTCTCAACTGTCTTATAGAGTGTAGAACTACATTTCAGTGAAGTGTAAGGCTTTCCAAAGCTGCCGAACGTGTTTCTTTCTCTATTTCAATGGTATTCAGCCTTGTATAACACACATTTACTACTCTAGTCTCCTTTTAGTAAAGAATATAGGATTCATACAGTATTTCATGTGATCTTAACTCGAATTAAGGATTTTCTGGATCTTAGCTACCTTTTCTACACTAAGAACTGTCTTGGAAAATCTCTTTGAGCTGTTCTAAACAAGTTCTCATCTGTTTACAGTCATTTTCTCTGAATGATTCAGGTTTTCATGTAGTTTCCTATATTCTGCCTTCTGGTCCATGTATAAGCTTTGCCCACTTTATCAAACAACTTCCTACACACTGTTATGAACTGAGGCAGCTCGGGAACATTGTCTCTCAACTGTGTTATAGAGTGTAGAACTACATTTCAGTGAAGTGTAAGGCTTTCCAAAGCTGCTGAACTTGTTTCTTTCTCTATTCCAATGGTATTCTGCCTTGTATAGCACACATTTACCACTCTAGTCTCCTTCACCTAAAGAATATAGGATTCTTACACTGTTTCATGTGATCTTAACTCGAATTAAGGATTTCCCGGATCTTAGCTACCTTTTCTACACTAAGAACTGACTTGCAGAATCTCTTTGAGCTGTTCTAAACAAGTTCTCATCTGTTTACAGTCATTTTCTCTGAATTATCCATGTTTTCAAGTAGTTTCCTATATTCTGCCTTCTGGTCCAAGTATAAGCTTTGCCCACTTTATCAAACAACTTCCTACACACTGTTATGAACTGAGGCAGCTCGGGAACATTGTCTCTCAACTGTGTTATAGAGTGTAGAACTACATTTCAGTGAAGTGTAAGGCTTTCCAAAGCTGCCGAACGTGTTTCTTTCCTATTTCAATGGTAATCTGCCTTGTATAACACACATTTACCACTCTAGTCTCCTTTAAGTAAAGAATATAGCATTCATACAGTGTTTCATGTGATCTTAACTCGAAATAAGGATTTCCCGGATCTTAGCTACCTTTTCTACACTAAGAACTGACTTGGAGAATCTCTTTGAGCTGTTCTAAACAAGTTCTCATCTGTTTACAGTCATTTTCTGTGAATTATCCATGTTTTCAAGTAGTTTCCTATATTCTGCCTTGTGGTCCAAGTATAAGCTTTGCCCACTTTATCAAACAACTTCCTACACACTGTTATGAACTGAGGCAGCTCGGGAACATTGTCTCTCAACTGTCTTATAGAGTGTAGAACTACATTTCAGTGAAGTGTAAGGCTTTCCAAAGCTGCCGAACGTGTTTCTTTCCTATTTCAATGGTAATCTGCCTTGTATAACACACATTTACCACTCTAGTCTCCTTTAAGTAAAGAATATAGCATTCATACAGTGTTTCATGTGATCTTAACTCGAAATAAGGATTTCCCGGATCTTAGCTACCTTTTCTACACTAAGAACTGACTTGGAGAATCTCTTTGAGCTGTTCTAAACAAGTTCTCATCTGTTTACTGTCATTTTCTCTGAATTATCCATGTTTTCATGTAGTTTCCTATATTCTGCCTTCTGGTCCAAGTATAAGCTTTGCCCAATTTATCAAACAACTTCGTACACACTGTTATGAACTGAGGCAGCTCGGGAACATTGTCTCTCAACTGTGTTATAGAGTGTAGAACTACATTTCAGTGAAGTGTAAGGCTTTCCAAAGCTGCTGAACGTGTTTCTTTCCCTATTCCAATGGTATTCTGCCTTGTATAACACACAGTTACCACTCTAGTCTCCTTCACTTAAAGAATATAGGATTCGTACAGTGTTTCATGTGATCTTAACTCGAATTAAGGATTTCCCGGATCTTAGCTACCTTTTCTACACTAAGAACTGACTTGGAGAATCTCTTTGAGCTGTTCTAAACAAATTCTCATCTGTTTACAGTCATTTTCACTGAATTATTCATGTTTTCATGTAGTTTCTTATATTTTGCCTTCTGGTCCAAGTATAAGCTTTGCCCACTTTATCAAACAACTTCCTACACACTGTTATGAACTGAGGCAACTCGGGAACATTGTCTCTCAACTGTGTTATAGAGTGTAGAACTAAATTTCAGTGAAGTGTAAGGCTTTCCAAAGCTGCCGAACGTGTTTCTTGCTCTATTTCAATGGTATTCAGCCTTGTATAACACACATTTACTACTCTAGTCTCCTTTTAGTAAAGAATATAGGATTCATACAGTATTTCATGTGATCTTAACTCGAATTAAGGATTTCCCGGATCTTAGCTACCTTTTCTACACTAAGAACTGACTTGGAGAATCTCTTTGAGCTGTTCTAAACAAGTTCTCATCTGTTTACAGTCATTTTCACTGAATGATTCATGTTTTCATGTAGTTTCCTATATTCTGCCCTCTGTTCCAAGTATAAGCTTTGCCCACTTTATCAAACAACTTCCTACACACTGTTATGAACTGAGGCAGCTCGGGAACATTGTCTCTCAACTGTCTTATAGAGTGTAGAACTACATTTCAGTGAAGTGTAAGGCTTTCCAAAGCTGCCGAACGTGTTTCTTTCTCTATTTCAATGGTATTCAGCCTTGTATAACACACATTTACTACTCTAGTCTCCTTTTAGTAAAGAATATAGGATTCATACAGTATTTCATGTGATCTTAACTCGAATTAAGGATTTCCCGGATCTTAGCTACCTTTTCTACACTAAGAACTGTCTTGGAAAATCTCTTTGAGCTATTATAAACAAGTTCTCATCTGTTTACAGTCATTTTCACTGAATTATTCATGTATTCATGACGTTTCCGATATTCTGCGTTCTGGTCCAAGTATAAGGTTTGCCCACTTTATCAAACAACTTCCTACACACTGTTTTGAACTGAGGCAGCTCGGGAACATTGTCTCTCAACTGTGTTATAGAGTGTAGAACTACATTTCAGTGAAGTGTAAGGCTTTCCAAAGCTGCCGAACTTGTTTCTTTCTCTATTTCAATGGTATTCAGCCTTGTATAACACACATTTACCACTCTAGTCTCCTTTAAGTAAAGAATATAGGATTCATACAGTGTTTCATGTGATCTTAACTCGAATTAAGGATTTCCCGGATCTTAGCTACCTTTTCTACACTAAGAACTGACTTGGAGAATCTCTTTGAGCTGTTCTAAACAAGTTCTCATCTGTTTACAGTCATTTTCACTGAATGATTCATGTTTTCATGTAGTTTCCTATATTCTGCCTTCTGTTCCAAGTATAAGCTTTGCCCACTTTATCAAACAACTTCCTACACACTGTTATGAACTGAGGCAGCTCGGGAACATTGTCTCTCAACTGTCTTATAGAGTGTAGAACTACATTTCAGTGAAGTGTAAGGCTTTCCAAAGCTGCCGAACGTGTTTCTTTCTCTATTTCAATGGTATTCAGCCTTGTATAACACACATTTACTACTCTAGTCTCCTTTTAGTAAAGAATATAGGATTCATACAGTATTTCATGTGATCTTAACTCGAATTAAGGATTTTCTGGATCTTAGCTACCTTTTCTACACTAAGAACTGTCTTGGAAAATCTCTTTGAGCTGTTCTAAACAAGTTCTCATCTGTTTACAGTCATTTTCTCTGAATGATTCAGGTTTTCATGTAGTTTCCTATATTCTGCCTTCTGGTCCATGTATAAGCTTTGCCCACTTTATCAAACAACTTCCTACACACTGTTATGAACTGAGGCAGCTCGGGAACATTGTCTCTCAACTGTGTTATAGAGTGTAGAACTACATTTCAGTGAAGTGTAAGGCTTTCCAAAGCTGCTGAACTTGTTTCTTTCTCTATTCCAATGGTATTCTGCCTTGTATAGCACACATTTACCACTGTAGTCTCCTTCACCTAAAGAATATAGGATTCTTACACTGTTTCATGTGATCTTAACTCGAATTAAGGATTTCCTGGATCTTAGCTACCTTTTCTACACTAAGAACTGACTTGGAGAATCTCTTTCAGCTGTTCTAAACAAGCTCTCATCTGTTTACAGTCATTTTCACTGAATGATTCATGTTTTCATGTAGTTTCCTATATTCTGCCTTCTGGTCCAAGTATAAGCTTTGCCCACTTTATCAAACAACTTCCTACACACTGTTATGAACTGAGGCAGCTCGGGAACATTGTCTCTCAACTGTCTTATAGAGTGTAGAACTACATTTCAGTGAAGTGTAAGGCTTTCCAAAGCTGCCGAACGTGTTTCTTTCTCTATTTCAATGGTATTCAGCCTTGTATAACACACATTTACTACTCTAATCTCCTTTTAGTAAAGAATATAGGATTCATACAGTATTTCATGTGATCTTAACTCGAATTAAGGATTTCCCGGATCTTAGCTACCTTTTCTACACCAAGAACTGACTTGGATAATCTCTTTTAGCTGTTCTAAACAAGTTCTCATCTGTTTGCAATCATTTTCTCTGAATTATCCATGTTTTCATGTAGTTTCCTATATTCTGCCTTCTGGTCCAAGTATAAGCTTTGCCCACTTTATCAAACAACTTCCTATACACTGTTATGAACTGAGGCAGCTCGGGAACATTGTCTCTCAACTGTGTTATAGAGTGTAGTACTACATTTCAGTGAAGTGTAAGGCTTTCCAAACCTGCCGAACGTGTTTCTTTCTCTATTTCAATGGTATTCTGCCTTGTATAACACACATTTACCACTCTAGTCTCCTTCACTTAAAGAATATAGGATTCTTACAGTGTTTCATGTTATCTTAACTCGAATTAAGGATTTCCCGGATCTTAGCTACCTTTTCTACACTAAGAACTGACTTGGAGAATCTCTTTCAGCTGTTCTAAACAAGCTCTCATCTGTTTACAGTCATTTTCACTGAATTATTCATGTATTCATGATGTTTCCTATATTCTGCGTTCTGGTCCAAGTATAAGGTTTGCCCACTTTATCAAACAACTTCCTACACACTGTTATGAACTGAGGCAGCTCGGGAACATTGTCTCTCAACTGTGTTATAGAGTGTAGAACTACATTTCAGTGAAGTGTAAGGCTTTCCAAAGCTGCCGAACTTGTTTTTTTCTCTATTTCAATGGTATTCAGCCTTGTATAACACACATTTACCACTCTAGTCTCCTTTAAGTAAATAATATAGGATTCATACAGTGTTTCATGTGATCTTAACTCGAATTAAGGATTTCCCGGATCTTAGCTACCTTTTCTACACTAAGAACTGACTTGGAGAATCTCTTTGAGCTGTTCTAAACAAGTTCTCATCTGTTTACAGTCATTTTCACTGAATGATTCATGTTTTCATGTAGTTTCCTATATTCTGCCTTCTGGTCCAAGTATAAGCTTTGCCCACTTTATCAAACAACTTCCTACACACTGTTATGAACTGAGGCAGCTCGGGAACATTGTCTCTCAACTGTCTTATAGAGTGTAGAACTACATTTCAGTGAAGTGTAATGCTTTCCAAAGCTGCCGATCGTGTTTCTTTCCTATTTCAATGGTAATCTGCCTTGTATAACACACATTTACCACTCTAGTCTCCTTTAAGTAAAGAATATAGGATTCATACAGTGTTTCATGTGATCTTAACTCGAATTAAGGATTTCCCAGATCTTAGCTACCTTTTCTACACTAAGAACTGACTTGGAGAATCTCTTTGAGCTGTTCTAAACAAGCTCTCTTTTGTTTACAGTCATTTTCTCTGAATTATTCATGTTTTCATGTAGTTTCCTATATTCTGCCTTCTGGTCCAAGTATACGCTTTGCCCACTTTATCAAACAACTTCCTATACACTGTTATGAACTGAGGCAGCTCGGGAACATTGTCTCTCAACTGTGTTATAGAGTGTAGAACTACATTTCAGTGAAGTGTAAGGCTTTCCAAAGCTGCCGAACGTGTTTCTTTCTCTATTTCAATGGTATTCAGCCTTGTATAACACACATTTGCCACTCTAGTCACCTTTAAGTAAAGAATATAGGATTCATACAGTATTTCATGTAATCTTAACTCGAATTAAGGATTTCCCGGATCTTAGCTACCTTTTCTACACTAAGAACTGTCTTGGAGAATCTCTTTGAGCTGTTCTAAACAAGTTCTCATCTGTTTACAGTCATTTTCTCTGAATGATTCAGGTTTTCATGTAGTTTCCTATATTCTGCCTTCTGGTCCATGTATAAGCTTTGCCCACTTTATCAAACAACTTCCTACACACTGTTATGAACTGAGGCAGCTCGGGAACATTGTCTCTCAACTGTGTTATAGAGTGTAGAACTACATTTCAGTGAAGTGTAAGGCTTTCCAAAGCTGCTGAACTTGTTTCTTTCTCTATTCCAATGGTATTCTGCCTTGTATAGCACACATTTACCACTCTAGTCTCCTTCACCTAAAGAATATAGGATTCTTACACTGTTTCATGTGATCTTAACTCGAATTAAGGATTTCCCGGATCTTAGCTACCTTTTCTACACTAAGAACTGACTTGGAGAATCTCTTTCAGCTGTTCTAAACAAGCTCTCATCTGTTTACAGTCATTTTCACTGAATTATTCATGTATTCATGACGTTTCCTATATTCTGCGTTCTGGTCCAAGTATAAGGTTTGCCCACTTTATCAAACAACTTCCTACACACTGTTTTGAACTGAGGCAGCTCGGGAACATTGTCTCTCAACTGTGTTATAGAGTGTAGAACTACATTTCAGTGAAGTGTAAGGCTTTCCAAAGCTGCCGAACTTGTTTCTTTGTCTATTTCAATGGTATTCAGCCTTGTATAACACACATTTACCACTCTAGTCTCCTTTAAGTAAAGAATATAGGATTCATACAGTGTTTCATGTGATCTTAACTCGAATTAAGGATTTCCCGGATCTTAGCTACCTTTTCTACACTAAGAACTGACTTGGAGAATCTCTTTGAGTTGTTCTAAACAAGTTCTCATCTGTTTACAGTCATTTTCACTGAATGATTCATGTTTTCATGTAGTTTCCTATATTCTGCCTTCTGGTCCAAGTATAAGCTTTGCCCACTTTATCAAACAACTTCCTACACACTGTTATGAACTGAGGCAGCTCGGGAACATTGTCTCTCAACTGTCTTATAGAGTGTAGAACTACATTTCAGTGAAGTGTAAGGCTTTCCAAAGCTGCCGAACGTGTTTCGTTCTCTATTTCAATGGTATTCAGCCTTGTATAACACACATTTACTACTCTAGTCTCCTTTTAGTAAAGAATATAGGATTCATACAGTATTTCATGTGATCTTAACTCGAATTAAGGATTTCCCGGATCTTAGCTACCTTTTCTACACTAAGAACTGACTTGGATAATCTCTTTTAGCTGTTCTAAACAAGTTCTCATCTGTTTGCAATCATTTTCTCTGAATTATCCATGTTTTCATGTAGTTTCCTATATTCTGCCTTCTGGTCCAAGTATAAGCTTTGCCCACTTTATCAAACAATTTCCTATACACTGTTATGAACTGAGGCAGCTCGGGAACATTGTCTCTCAACTGTGTTATAGAGTGTAGTACTACATTTCAGTGAAGTGTAAGGCTTTCCAAACCTGCCGAACGTGTTTCTTTCTCTATTTCAATGGTATTCAGCCTTGTATAACACACATTTACCACTCTAGTCTCCTTTAAGTAAAGAATATAGGATTCTTACAGTGTTTCATGTTATCTTAACTCGAATTAAGGATTTCCCGGATCTTAGCTACCTTTTCTACACTAAGAACTGACTTGGAGAATCTCTTTCAGCTGTTCTAAACAAGCTCTCATCTGTTTACAGTCATATTCACTGAATTATTCATGTATTCATGATGTTTCCTATATTCTGCGTTCTGGTCCAAGGATAAGGTTTGCCCACTTTATCAAACAACTTCCTACACACTGTTATGAACTGAGGCAGCTCGGGAACATTGTCTCTCAACTGTGTTATAGAGTGTAGAACTACATTTCAGTGAAGTGTAAGGCTTTCCAAAGCTGCCGAACTTGTTTCTTTCTCTATTTCAATGGTATTCAGCCTTGTATAATACACATTTACCACTCTAGTCTCCTTTAAGTAAAGAATATAGGATTCATACAGTGTTTCATGTGATCTTAACTCGAATTAAGGATTTCCCGGATCTTAGCTACCTTTTCTACACTAAGAACTGACTTGGAGAATCTCTTTGAGCTGTTCTAAACAAGTTCTCATCTGTTTACAGTCATTTTCACTGAATGATTCATGTTTTCATGTAGTTTCCTATATTCTGCCTTCTGTTCCAAGTATAAGCTTTGCCCACTTTATCAAACAACTTCCTACACACTGTTATGAACTGTGGCAGCTCGGGAACATTGTCTCTCAACTGTCTTATAGAGTGTAGAACTACATTTCAGTGAAGTGTAAGGCTTTCCAAAGCTGCCGAACGTGTTTCTTTCTCTATTTCTATGGTATTCAGCCTTGTATAACACACATTTACTACTCTAGTCTCCTTTTAGTAAAGAATATAGGATTCGTACAGTATTTCATGTGATCTTAACTCGAATTAAGGATTTCCCGGATCTTAGCTACCTTTTCTACACTAAGAACTGTCTTGGAAAATCTCTTTGAGCTGTTCTAAACAAGTTCTCATCTGTTTACAGTCATTTTCTCTGAATGATTCAGGTTTTCATGTAGTTTCCTATATTCTGCCTTCTGGTCCATGTATAAGCTTTGCCCACTTTATCAAACAACTTCCTACACACTGTTATGAACTGAGGCAGCTCGGGAACATTGTCTCTCAACTGTGTTATAGAGTGTAGAACTACATTTCAGTGAAGTGTAAGGCTTTCCAAAGCTGCTGAACTTGTTTCTTTCTCTATTCCAATGGTATTCTGCCTTGTATAGCACACATTTACCACTCTAGTATCCTTCAACTAAAGAATATAGGATTCTTACACTGTTTCATGTGATCTTAACTCGAATTAAGGATTTCCCGGATCTTAGCTACCTTTTCTACACTAAGAACTGACTTGGAGAATCTCTTTCAGCTGTTCTAAACAAGCTCTCATCTGTTTACAGTCATTTTCACTGAATTATTCATGTATTCATGACGTTTCCTATATTCTGCGTTCTGGTCCAAGTATAAGGTTTGCCCACTTTATCAAACAACTTCCTACACACTGTTTTGAACTGAGGCAGCTCGGGAACATTGTCTCTCAACTGTGTTATAGAGTGTAGAACTACATTTCAGTGAAGTGTAAGGCTTTCCAAAGCTGCCGAACTTGTTTCTTTGTCTATTTCAATGGTATTCAGCCTTGTATAACACACATTTACCACTCTAGTCTCCTTTAAGTAAAGAATATAGGATTCATACAGTGTTTCATGTGATCTTAACTCGAATTAAGGATTTCCCGGATCTTAGCTACCTTTTCTACACTAAGAACTGACTTGGAGAATCTCTTTGAGTTGTTCTAAACAAGTTCTCATCTGTTTACAGTCATTTTCACTGAATGATTCATGTTTTCATGTAGTTTCCTATATTCTGCCTTCTGGTCCAAGTATAAGCTTTGCCCACTTTATCAAACAACTTCCTACACACTGTTATGAACTGAGGCAGCTCGGGAACATTGTCTCTCAACTGTCTTATAGAGTGTAGAACTACATTTCAGTGAAGTGTAAGGCTTTCCAAAGCTGCCGAACGTGTTTCTTTCTCTATTTCAATGGTATTCAGCCTTGTATAACACACATTTACTCCTCTAGTCTCCTTTTAGTAAAGAATATAGGATTCATACAGTATTTCATGTGATCTTAACTCGAATTAAGGATTTCCCGGATCTTAGCTACCTTTTCTACACTAAGAACTGACTTGGATAATATCTTTTAGCTGTTCTAAACAAGTTCTCATCTGTTTGCAATCATTTTCTCTGAATTATCCATGTTTTCATGTAGTTTCCTATATTCTGCCTTCTGGTCCAAGTATAAGCTTTGCCCACTTTATCAAACAACTTCCTATACACTGTTATGAACTGAGGCAGCTCGGGAACATTGTCTCTCAACTGTGTTATAGAGTGTAGTACTACATTTCAGTGAAGTGTAAGGCTTTCCAAACCTGCCGAACGTGTTTCTTTCTCTATTTCAACGGTATTCTGCCTTGTATAACACACATTTACCACTCTAGTCTCCTTCACTTAAAGAATATAGGATTCTTACAGTGTTTCATGTTATCTTAACTCGAATTAAGGATTTCCCGGATCTTAGCTACCTTTTCTACACTAAGAACTGTCTTGGAGAATCTCTTTGAGCTGTTCTAAACAAGTTCTCATCTGTTTACAGTCATTTTCTCTGAATGATTCAGGTTTTCATGTAGTTTCCTATATTCTGCCTTCTGGTCCATGTATAAGCTTTGCCCACTTTATCAAACAACTTCCTACACACTGTTATGAACTGAGGCAGCTCGGGAACATTGTCTCTCAACTGTGTTATAGAGTGTAGAACTACATTTCAGTGAAGTGTAAGGCTTTCCAAAGCTGCTTAACGTGTTTCTTTCTCTATTCCAATGGTATTCTGCCTTGTATAACACACAGTTACCACTCTAGTCTCCTTCACTTAAAGAATATAGGATTCTTACAGTGTTTCATGTGATCTTAACTCGAATTAAGGATTTCCCGGATCTTAGCTACCTTTTCTACACTAAGAACTGACTTGGAGAATCTCTTTCAGCTGTTCTAAACAAGTTCTCATCTGTTTACAGTCATTTTCACTGAATGATTCATGTTTTCATGTAGTTTCCTATATTCTGCCTTCTGGTCCAAGTATAAGCTTTGCCCACTTTATCAAACAACTTCCTACACACTGTTATGAACTGAGGCAGCTCGGGAACATTGTCTCTCAACTGTCTTATAGAGTGTAGAACTACATTTCAGTGAAGTGTAATGCTTTCCAAAGCTGCCGATCGTGTTTCTTTCCTATTTCAATGGTAATCTGCCTTGTATAACACACATTTACCACTCTAGTCTCCTTTAAGTAAAGAATATAGGATTCATACAGTGTTTCATGTGATCTTAACTCGAATTAAGGATTTCCCAGATCTTAGCTACCTTTTCTACACTAAGAACTGACTTGGAGAATCTCTTTGAGCTGTTCTAAACAAGCTCTCTTTTGTTTACAGTCATTTTCTCTGAATTATTCATGTTTTCATGTAGTTTCCTATATTCTGCCTTCTGGTCCAAGTATACGCTTTGCCCACTTTATCAAACAACTTCCTATACACTGTTATGAACTGAGGCAGCTCGGGAACATTGTCTCTCAACTGTGTTATAGAGTGTAGAACTACATTTCAGTGAAGTGTAAGGCTTTCCAAAGCTGCCGAACGTGTTTCTTTCTCTATTTCAATGGTATTCAGCCTTGTATAACACACATTTGCCACTCTAGTCACCTTTAAGTAAAGAATATAGGATTCATACAGTATTTCATGTAATCTTAACTCGAATTAAGGATTTCCCGGATCTTAGCTACCTTTTCTACACTAAGAACTGACTTGGAGAATCTCTTTGAGCTGTTCTAAACAAGTTCTCATCTGTTTACAGTCATTTTCTCCGAATTATCCATGTTTTCATGTAGTTTCCTATATTCTGCCTTCTGTTCCATGTATAAGCTTTGCCCACTTTATCAAACAACTTCCTACACACTGTTATGAACTGAGGCAGCTCGGGAACATTGTCTCTCAACTGTGTTATAGAGTGTAGTACTACATTTCAGTGAAGTGTAAGGCTTTCCAAAGCTGCCGAACGTGTTTCTTTCTCTATTCCAATGGTATTCTGCCTTGTATAACACACATTTACCACTCTAGTCTCCTTCACCTAAAGTATATAGGATTCTTACAGTGTTTCATGTGATCTTAACTCGAATTAAGGATTTCCCGGATCTTAGCTAACTTTTCTACACTAAGAACTGACTTGGAGAATCTCTTTGAGCTGTTCTAAACAAGTTCTCATCTGTTTACAGTCATTTTCTCTGAATTATCCATGTTTTCATGTTGTTTCCTATTTTCTGCCTTCTGGTCCAAGTATAAGTTTTGCCCACTTTATCAAACAACTTCCTACACACTGTTATGTACTGAGGCAGCTCGGGATCAATGTCTCTCAACTGTGTTATAGAGTGTAGAACTAAATTTCAGTGAAGTGTAAGGCTTTCCAAAGCTGCCGAACGTGTTTCTTTCTCTATTTCAATGGTATTCAGACTTGTATAACACACATTTACTACTCTAGTCTCCTTTTAGTAAAGAATATAGGATTCATACAGTATTTCATGTGATCTTAACTCGAATTTAGGATTTCCCGGATCTTAGCTACCTTTTCTACACTAAGAACTGACTTGGAGAATCTCTTTGAGCTGTTCTAAACAAGTTCTCATCTGTTTACAGTCATTTTCACTGAAGTATTCATGTTTTCATGTCGTTTCCTATATTCTGCCTTCTGGTCCAAGTATAAGCTTTGCCCACTTTATCAAACAACTTCTTACACACTGTTATGAACTGAGGCAGCTCGGGAACATTGTCTCTTAACTGTGTTATAGAGTGTAGAACTACATTTCAGTGAAGTGTAAGGCTTTCCAAAGCTGCCGATCCTGTTTCTTTCCTATTTCAATGGTATTCTGCCTTGTATAACACACATTTACCACTGTAGTCTCCTTTAAGTAAAGAATATAGCATTCATACAGTGTTTCATGTGATCTTAACTCGAAATTAGGATTTCCCGGATCTTAGCTACCTTTTCTACACTAAGAACTGACTTGGAGAATCTCTTTGAGCTGTTCTAAACAAGTTCTCATCTGTTTACAGTCATTTTCTCTGAATGATTCAGGTTTTCATGTAGTTTCCTATATTCTGCCTTCTGGTCCATGTATAAGCTTTGCCCACTTTATCAAACAACTTCCTACACACTGTTATGAACTGAGGCAGCTCGGGAACATTGTCTCTCAACTGTGTTATAGAGTGTAGAACTACATTTCAGTGAAGTGTAAGGCTTTCCAAAGCTGCTGAACTTGTTTCTTTCTCTATTCCAATGGTATTCTGCCTTGTATAGCACACATTTACCACTCTAGTCTCCTTCACCTAAAGAATATAGGATTCTTACACTGTTTCATGTGATCTTAACTCGAATTAAGGATTTCCCGGATCTTAGCTACCTTTTCTACACTAAGAACTGACTTGGAGAATCTCTTTCAGCTGTCCTAAACAAGCTCTCATCTGTTTACAGTCATTTTCACTGAATTATTCATGTATTCATGACGTTTCCTATATTCTGCGTTCTGGTCCAAGTATAAGCTTTGCCCACTTTATCAAACAACTTCCTACACACTGTTATGAACTGAGGCAGCTCGGGAACATTGTCTCTCAACTGTCTTATAGAGTGTAGAACTACATTTCAGTGAAGTGTAAGGCTTTCCAAAGCTGCCGAACGTGTTTCTTTCTCTATTTCAATGGTATTCAGCCTTGTATAACACACATTTACTACTCTAGTCTCCTTTTAGTAAAGAATATAGGATTCATACAGTATTTCATGTGATCTTAACTTGAATTAAGGATTTCCCGGATCTTAGCTACCTTTTCTACACTAAGAACTGACTTGGATAATCTCTTTTAGCTGTTCTAAACAAGTTCTCATCTGTTTGCAATCATTTTCTCTGAATTATCCATGTTTTCATGTAGTTTCCTATATTCTGCCTTCTGGTCCAAGTATAAGCTTTGCCCACTTTATAAAACAACTTCCTACACACTGTTATGAACTGAGGCAGCTCGGGAACATTGTCTCTCAACTGTGTTATAGAGTGTAGTACTAAATTTCAGTGAAGTGTAAGGCTTTCCAAAGCTGCCGAACGTGTTTCTTTCTCTATTCCAATGGTATTCTGCCTTGTATAACACACATTTACCACTCTAGTCTCCTTCACCTAAAGTATATAGGATTCTTACAGTGTTTCATGTGATCTTAACTCGAATTAAGGATTTCCCGGATCTTAGCTACCTTTTCTACACTAAGAACTGACTTGGAGAATCTCTTTGAGCTGTTCTAAACAAGTTCTCATCTGTTTACAGTCATTTTCTCTGAATTATCCATGTTTTCATGTTGTTTCCTATATTCTGCCTTCTGGTCCAAGTATAAGCTTTGCCCACTTTATCAAACAACTTCCTACACACTGTTATGTACTGAGGCAGCTCGGGATCATTGTCTCTCAACTGTGTTATAGAGTGTAGAACTAAATTTCAGTGAAGTGTAAGGCTTTCCAAAGCTGCCGAACGTGTTTCTTTCTCTATTTCAATGGTATTCAGACTTGTATAACACACATTTACTACTCTAGTCTCCTTTTAGTAAAGAATATAGGATTCATACAGTATTTCATGTGATCTTAACTCGAATTTAGGATTTCCCGGATCTTAGCTACCTTTTCTACACTAAGAACTGACTTGGAGAATCTCTTTGAGCTGTTCTAAACAAGTTCTCATCTGTTTACAGTCATTTTCACTGAATTATTCATGTTTTCATGTCGTTTCCTATATTCTGCCTTCTGGTCCAAGTATAAGCTTTGCCCACTTTATCAAACAACTTCTTACACACTGTTATGAACTGAGGCAGCTCGGGAACATTGTCTCTCAACTGTGTTATAGAGTGTAGAACTACATTTCAGTGAAGTGTAAGGCTTTCCAAAGCTGCTGAACTTGTTTCTTTCTCTATTCCAATGGTATTCTGCCTTGTATAGCACACATTTACCACTCTAGTATCCTTCAACTAAAGAATATAGGATTCTTACACTGTTTCATGTGATCTTAACTCGAATTAAGGATTTCCCGGATCTTAGCTACCTTTTCTACACTAAGAACTGACTTGGAGAATCTCTTTCAGCTGTTCTAAACAAGCTCTCATCTGTTTACAGTCATTTTCACTGAATTATTCATGTATTCATGACGTTTCCTATATTCTGCGTTCTGGTCCAAGTATAAGGTTTGCCCACTTTATCAAACAACTTCCTACACACTGTTTTGAACTGAGGCAGCTCGGGAACATTGTCTCTCAACTGTGTTATAGAGTGTAGAACTACATTTCAGTGAAGTGTAAGGCTTTCCAAAGCTGCCGAACTTGTTTCTTTGTCTATTTCAATGGTATTCAGCCTTGTATAACACACATTTACCACTCTAGTCTCCTTTAAGTAAAGAATATAGGATTCATACAGTGTTTCATGTGATCTTAACTCGAATTAAGGATTTCCCGGATCTTAGCTACCTTTTCTACACTAAGAACTGACTTGGAGAATCTCTTTGAGTTGTTCTAAACAAGTTCTCATCTGTTTACAGTCATTTTCACTGAATGATTCATGTTTTCATGTAGTTTCCTATATTCTGCCTTCTGGTCCAAGTATAAGCTTTGCCCACTTTATCAAACAACTTCCTACACACTGTTATGAACTGAGGCAGCTCGGGAACATTGTCTCTCAACTGTCTTATAGAGTGTAGAACTACATTTCAGTGAAGTGTAAGGCTTTCCAAAGCTGCCGAACGTGTTTCTTTCTCTATTTCAATGGTATTCAGCCTTGTATAACACACATTTACTCCTCTAGTCTCCTTTTAGTAAAGAATATAGGATTCATACAGTATTTCATGTGATCTTAACTCGAATTAAGGATTTCCCGGATCTTAGCTACCTTTTCTACACTAAGAACTGACTTGGATAATATCTTTTAGCTGTTCTAAACAAGTTCTCATCTGTTTGCAATCATTTTCTCTGAATTATCCATGTTTTCATGTAGTTTCCTATATTCTGCCTTCTGGTCCAAGTATAAGCTTTGCCCACTTTATCAAACAACTTCCTATACACTGTTATGAACTGAGGCAGCTCGGGAACATTGTCTCTCAACTGTGTTATAGAGTGTAGTACTACATTTCAGTGAAGTGTAAGGCTTTCCAAACCTGCCGAACGTGTTTCTTTCTCTATTTCAACGGTATTCTGCCTTGTATAACACACATTTACCACTCTAGTCTCCTTCACTTAAAGAATATAGGATTCTTACAGTGTTTCATGTTATCTTAACTCGAATTAAGGATTTCCCGGATCTTAGCTACCTTTTCTACACTAAGAACTGTCTTGGAGAATCTCTTTGAGCTGTTCTAAACAAGTTCTCATCTGTTTACAGTCATTTTCTCTGAATGATTCAGGTTTTCATGTAGTTTCCTATATTCTGCCTTCTGGTCCATGTATAAGCTTTGCCCACTTTATCAAACAACTTCCTACACACTGTTATGAACTGAGGCAGCTCGGGAACATTGTCTCTCAACTGTGTTATAGAGTGTAGAACTACATTTCAGTGAAGTGTAAGGCTTTCCAAAGCTGCTTAACGTGTTTCTTTCTCTATTCCAATGGTATTCTGCCTTGTATAACACACAGTTACCACTCTAGTCTCCTTCACTTAAAGAATATAGGATTCTTACAG
Organism: Pipistrellus hanaki; assembly: GCF_964339955.1. Taxonomy (NCBI): domain Eukaryota; kingdom Metazoa; phylum Chordata; class Mammalia; order Chiroptera; family Vespertilionidae; genus Pipistrellus; species Pipistrellus hanaki. The sequence continues at coordinate 70,906,248 of NC_140514.1, read as the reverse complement.
TGTTTCATGTGATCTTAACTCGAATTAAGGATTTCCCGGATCTTAGCTACCTTTTCTACACTAAGAACTGACTTGGAGAATCTCTTTCAGCTGTTCTAAACAAGTTCTCATCTGTTTACAGTCATTTTCACTGAATGATTCATGTTTTCATGTAGTTTCCTATATTCTGCCTTCTGGTCCAAGTATAAGCTTTGCCCACTTTATCAAACAACTTCCTACACACTGTTATGAACTGAGGCAGCTCGGGAACATTGTCTCTCAACTGTCTTATAGAGTGTAGAACTACATTTCAGTGAAGTGTAATGCTTTCCAAAGCTGCCGATCGTGTTTCTTTCCTATTTCAATGGTAATCTGCCTTGTATAACACACATTTACCACTCTAGTCTCCTTTAAGTAAAGAATATAGGATTCATACAGTGTTTCATGTGATCTTAACTCGAATTAAGGATTTCCCAGATCTTAGCTACCTTTTCTACACTAAGAACTGACTTGGAGAATCTCTTTGAGCTGTTCTAAACAAGCTCTCTTTTGTTTACAGTCATTTTCTCTGAATTATTCATGTTTTCATGTAGTTTCCTATATTCTGCCTTCTGGTCCAAGTATACGCTTTGCCCACTTTATCAAACAACTTCCTATACACTGTTATGAACTGAGGCAGCTCGGGAACATTGTCTCTCAACTGTGTTATAGAGTGTAGAACTACATTTCAGTGAAGTGTAAGGCTTTCCAAAGCTGCCGAACGTGTTTCTTTCTCTATTTCAATGGTATTCAGCCTTGTATAACACACATTTGCCACTCTAGTCACCTTTAAGTAAAGAATATAGGATTCATACAGTATTTCATGTAATCTTAACTCGAATTAAGGATTTCCCGGATCTTAGCTACCTTTTCTACACTAAGAACTGACTTGGAGAATCTCTTTGAGCTGTTCTAAACAAGTTCTCATCTGTTTACAGTCATTTTCTCCGAATTATCCATGTTTTCATGTAGTTTCCTATATTCTGCCTTCTGTTCCATGTATAAGCTTTGCCCACTTTATCAAACAACTTCCTACACACTGTTATGAACTGAGGCAGCTCGGGAACATTGTCTCTCAACTGTGTTATAGAGTGTAGTACTACATTTCAGTGAAGTGTAAGGCTTTCCAAAGCTGCCGAACGTGTTTCTTTCTCTATTCCAATGGTATTCTGCCTTGTATAACACACATTTACCACTCTAGTCTCCTTCACCTAAAGTATATAGGATTCTTACAGTGTTTCATGTGATCTTAACTCGAATTAAGGATTTCCCGGATCTTAGCTAACTTTTCTACACTAAGAACTGACTTGGAGAATCTCTTTGAGCTGTTCTAAACAAGTTCTCATCTGTTTACAGTCATTTTCTCTGAATTATCCATGTTTTCATGTTGTTTCCTATTTTCTGCCTTCTGGTCCAAGTATAAGTTTTGCCCACTTTATCAAACAACTTCCTACACACTGTTATGTACTGAGGCAGCTCGGGATCAATGTCTCTCAACTGTGTTATAGAGTGTAGAACTAAATTTCAGTGAAGTGTAAGGCTTTCCAAAGCTGCCGAACGTGTTTCTTTCTCTATTTCAATGGTATTCAGACTTGTATAACACACATTTACTACTCTAGTCTCCTTTTAGTAAAGAATATAGGATTCATACAGTATTTCATGTGATCTTAACTCGAATTTAGGATTTCCCGGATCTTAGCTACCTTTTCTACACTAAGAACTGACTTGGAGAATCTCTTTGAGCTGTTCTAAACAAGTTCTCATCTGTTTACAGTCATTTTCACTGAAGTATTCATGTTTTCATGTCGTTTCCTATATTCTGCCTTCTGGTCCAAGTATAAGCTTTGCCCACTTTATCAAACAACTTCTTACACACTGTTATGAACTGAGGCAGCTCGGGAACATTGTCTCTTAACTGTGTTATAGAGTGTAGAACTACATTTCAGTGAAGTGTAAGGCTTTCCAAAGCTGCCGATCCTGTTTCTTTCCTATTTCAATGGTATTCTGCCTTGTATAACACACATTTACCACTGTAGTCTCCTTTAAGTAAAGAATATAGCATTCATACAGTGTTTCATGTGATCTTAACTCGAAATTAGGATTTCCCGGATCTTAGCTACCTTTTCTACACTAAGAACTGACTTGGAGAATCTCTTTGAGCTGTTCTAAACAAGTTCTCATCTGTTTACAGTCATTTTCTCTGAATGATTCAGGTTTTCATGTAGTTTCCTATATTCTGCCTTCTGGTCCATGTATAAGCTTTGCCCACTTTATCAAACAACTTCCTACACACTGTTATGAACTGAGGCAGCTCGGGAACATTGTCTCTCAACTGTGTTATAGAGTGTAGAACTACATTTCAGTGAAGTGTAAGGCTTTCCAAAGCTGCTGAACTTGTTTCTTTCTCTATTCCAATGGTATTCTGCCTTGTATAGCACACATTTACCACTCTAGTCTCCTTCACCTAAAGAATATAGGATTCTTACACTGTTTCATGTGATCTTAACTCGAATTAAGGATTTCCCGGATCTTAGCTACCTTTTCTACACTAAGAACTGACTTGGAGAATCTCTTTCAGCTGTCCTAAACAAGCTCTCATCTGTTTACAGTCATTTTCACTGAATTATTCATGTATTCATGACGTTTCCTATATTCTGCGTTCTGGTCCAAGTATAAGCTTTGCCCACTTTATCAAACAACTTCCTACACACTGTTATGAACTGAGGCAGCTCGGGAACATTGTCTCTCAACTGTCTTATAGAGTGTAGAACTACATTTCAGTGAAGTGTAAGGCTTTCCAAAGCTGCCGAACGTGTTTCTTTCTCTATTTCAATGGTATTCAGCCTTGTATAACACACATTTACTACTCTAGTCTCCTTTTAGTAAAGAATATAGGATTCATACAGTATTTCATGTGATCTTAACTTGAATTAAGGATTTCCCGGATCTTAGCTACCTTTTCTACACTAAGAACTGACTTGGATAATCTCTTTTAGCTGTTCTAAACAAGTTCTCATCTGTTTGCAATCATTTTCTCTGAATTATCCATGTTTTCATGTAGTTTCCTATATTCTGCCTTCTGGTCCAAGTATAAGCTTTGCCCACTTTATAAAACAACTTCCTACACACTGTTATGAACTGAGGCAGCTCGGGAACATTGTCTCTCAACTGTGTTATAGAGTGTAGTACTACATTTCAGTGAAGTGTAAGGCTTTCCAAAGCTGCCGAACGTGTTTCTTTCTCTATTCCAATGGTATTCTGCCTTGTATAACACACATTTACCACTCTAGTCTCCTTCACCTAAAGTATATAGGATTCTTACAGTGTTTCATGTGATCTTAACTCGAATTAAGGATTTCCCGGATCTTAGCTACCTTTTCTACACTAAGAACTGACTTGGAGAATCTCTTTGAGCTGTTCTAAACAAGTTCTCATCTGTTTACAGTCATTTTCTCTGAATTATCCATGTTTTCATGTTGTTTCCTATATTCTGCCTTCTGGTCCAAGTATAAGCTTTGCCCACTTTATCAAACAACTTCCTACACACTGTTATGTACTGAGGCAGCTCGGGATCATTGTCTCTCAACTGTGTTATAGAGTGTAGAACTAAATTTCAGTGAAGTGTAAGGCTTTCCAAAGCTGCCGAACGTGTTTCTTTCTCTATTTCAATGGTATTCAGACTTGTATAACACACATTTACTACTCTAGTCTCCTTTTAGTAAAGAATATAGGATTCATACAGTATTTCATGTGATCTTAACTCGAATTTAGGATTTCCCGGATCTTAGCTACCTTTTCTACACTAAGAACTGACTTGGAGAATCTCTTTGAGCTGTTCTAAACAAGTTCTCATCTGTTTACAGTCATTTTCACTGAATTATTCATGTTTTCATGTCGTTTCCTATATTCTGCCTTCTGGTCCAAGTATAAGCTTTGCCCACTTTATCAAACAACTTCTTACACACTGTTATGAACTGAGGCAGCTCGGGAACATTGTCTCTCAACTGTGTTATAGAGTGTAGTACTACATTTCAGTGAAGTGTAAGGCTTTCCAAAGCTGCCGAACGTGTTTCTTTCTCTATTCCAATGGTATTCTGCCTTGTATAACACACATTTACCACTCTAGTCTCCTTCACCTAAAGTATATAGGATTCTTACAGTGTTTCATGTGATCTTAACTCGAATTAAGGATTTCCCGGATCTTAGCTACCTTTTCTACACTAAGAACTGACTTGGAGAATCTCTTTGAGCTGTTCTAAACAAGTTCTCATCTGTTTACAGTCATTTTCTCTGAATTATCCATGTTTTCATGTTGTTTCCTATATTCTGCCTTCTGGTCCAAGTATAAGCTTTGCCCACTTTATCAAACAACTTCCTACACACTGTTATGTACTGAGGCAGCTCGGGATCATTGTCTCTCAACTGTGTTATAGAGTGTAGAACTAAATTTCAGTGAAGTGTAAGGCTTTCCAAAGCTGCCGAACGTGTTTCTTTCTCTATTTCAATGGTATTCAGACTTGTATAACACACATTTACTACTCTAGTCTCCTTTTAGTAAAGAATATAGGATTCATACAGTATTTCATGTGATCTTAACTCGAATTTAGGATTTCCCGGATCTTAGCTACCTTTTCTACACTAAGAACTGACTTGGAGAATCTCTTTGAGCTGTTCTAAACAAGTTCTCATCTGTTTACAGTCATTTTCACTGAATTATTCATGTTTTCATGTCGTTTCCTATATTCTGCCTTCTGGTCCAAGTATAAGCTTTGCCCACTTTATCAAACAACTTCTTACACACTGTTATGAACTGAGGCAGCTCGGGAACATTGTCTCTCAACTGTGTTATAGAGTGTAGAACTACATTTCAGTGAAGTGTAAGGCTTTCCAAAGCTGCCGATCCTGTTTCTTTCCTATTTCAATGGTAATCTGCCTTGTATAACACACATTTACCACTGTAGTCTCCTTTAAGTAAAGAATATAGCATTCATACAGTGTTTAATGTGATCTTAACTCGAAATTAGGATTTCCCGGATCTTAGCTACCTTTTCTACACTAAGAACTGACTTGGAGAATCTCTTTGAGCTGTTCTAAACAAGTTCTCATCTGTTTACAGTCATTTTCTCTGAATGATTCAGGTTTTCATGTAGTTTCCTATATTCTGCCTTCTGGTCCATGTATAAGCTTTGCCCACTTTATCAAACAACTTCCTACACACTGTTATGAACTGAGGCAGCTCGGGAACATTGTCTCTCAACTGTGTTATAGAGTGTAGAACTACATTTCAGTGAAGTGTAAGCCTTTCCAAAGCTGCTGAACTTGTTTCTTTCTCTATTCCAATGGTATTCTGCCTTGTATAGCACACATTTACCACTCTAGTCTCCTTCACCTAAAGAATATAGGATTCTTACACTGTTTCATGTGATCTTAACTCGAATTAAGGATTTCCCGGATCTTAGCTACCTTTTCTACACTAAGAAGTGACTTGGAGAATCTCTTTCAGCTGTTCTAAACAAGCTCTCATCTGTTTACAGTCATTTTCACTGAATTATTCATGTATTCATGACGTTTCCTATATTCTGCGTTCTGGTCCAAGTATAAGCTTTGCCCACTTTATCAAACAACTTCCTACACACTGTTATGAACTGAGGCAGCTCGGGAACATTGTCTCTCAACTGTCTTATAGAGTGTAGAACTACATTTCAGTGAAGTGTAAGGCTTTCCAAAGCTGCCGAACGTGTTTCTTTCTCTATTTCAATGGTATTCAGCCTTGTATAACACACATTTACTACTCTAGTCTCCTTTTAGTAAAGAATATAGGATTCATACAGTATTTCATGTGATCTTAACTCGAATTAAGGATTTCCCGGATCTTAGCTACCTTTTCTACACTAAGAACTGACTTGGATAATCTCTTTTAGCTGTTCTAAACAAGTTCTCATCAGTTTGCAATCATTTTCTCTGAATTATCCATGTTTTCATGTAGTTTCCTATATTCTGCCTTCTGGTCCAAGTATAAGCTTTGCCCACTTTATCAAACAACTTCCTACACACTGTTATGAACTGAGGCAGCTCGGGAACATTGTCTCTCAACTGTCTTATAGAGTGTAGAACTACATTTCAGTGAAGTGTAATGCTTTCCAAAGCTGCCGATCGTGTTTCTTTCCTATTTCAATGGTAATCTGCCTTGTATAACACACATTTACCACTCTAGTCTCCTTTAAGTAAAGAATATAGGATTCATACAGTGTTTCATGTGATCTTAACTCGAATTAAGGATTTCCCAGATCTTAGCTACCTTTTCTACACTAAGAACTGACTTGGAGAATCTCTTTGAGCTGTTCTAAACAAGCTCTCTTTTGTTTACAGTCATTTTCTCTGAATTATTCATGTTTTCATGTAGTTTCCTATATTCTGCCTTCTGGTCCAAGTATACGCTTTGCCCACTTTATCAAACAAATTCCTATACACTGTTATGAACTGAGGCAGCTCGGGAACATTGTCTCTCAACTGTGTTATAGAGTGTAGAACTACATTTCAGTGAAGTGTAAGGCTTTCCAAAGCTGCCGAACGTGTTTCTGTCTCTATTTCAATGGTATTCAGCCTTGTATAACACACATTTGCCACTCTAGTCACCTTTAAGTAAAGAATATAGGATTCATACAGTATTTCATGTAATCTTAACTCGAATTAAGGATTTCCCGGATCTTAGCTACCTTTTCTACACTAAGAACTGACTTGGAGAATCTCTTTGAGCTGTTCTAAACAAGTTCTCATCTGTTTACAGTCATTTTCTCCGAATTATCCATGTTTTCATGTAGTTTCCTATATTCTGCCTTCTGTTCCATGTATAAGCTTTGCCCACTTTATCAAACAACTTCCTACACACTGTTATGAACTGAGGCAGCTCGGGAACATTGTCTCTCAACTGTGTTATAGAGTGTAGTACTACATTTCAGTGAAGTGTAAGGCTTTCCAAAGCTGCCGAACGTGTTTCTTTCTCTATTCCAATGGTATTCTGCCTTGTATAACACACATTTACCACTCTAGTCTCCTTCACCTAAAGTATATAGGATTCTTACAGTGTTTCATGTGATCTTAACTCGAATTAAGGATTTCCCGGATCTTAGCTACCTTTTCTACACTAAGAACTGACTTGGAGAATCTCTTTGAGCTGTTCTAAACAAGTTCTCATCTGTTTACAGTCATTTTCTCTGAATTATCCATGTTTTCATGTTGTTTCCTATATTCTGCCTTCTGGTCCAAGTATAAGCTTTGCCCACTTTATCAAACAACTTCCTACACACTGTTATGTACTGAGGCAGCTCGGGATCATTGTCTCTCAACTGTGTTATAGAGTGTAGAACTAAATTTCAGTGAAGTGTAAGGCTTTCCAAAGCTGCCGAACGTGTTTCTTTCTCTATTTCAATGGTATTCAGACTTGTATAACACACATTTACTACTCTAGTCTCCTTTTAGTAAAGAATATAGGATTCATACAGTATTTCATGTGATCTTAACTCGAATTTAGGATTTCCCGGATCTTAGCTACCTTTTCTACACTAAGAACTGACTTGGAGAATCTCTTTGAGCTGTTCTAAACAAGTTCTCATCTGTTTACAGTCATTTTCACTGAATTATTCATGTTTTCATGTCGTTTCCTATATTCTGCCTTCTGGTCCAAGTATAAGCTTTGCCCACTTTATCAAACAACTTCTTACACACTGTTATGAACTGAGGCAGCTCGGGAACATTGTCTCTCAACTGTGTTATAGAGTGTAGTACTACATTTCAGTGAAGTGTAAGGCTTTCCAAAGCTGCCGAACGTGTTTCTTTCTCTATTCCAATGGTATTCTGCCTTGTATAACACACATTTACCACTCTAGTCTCCTTCACCTAAAGTATATAGGATTCTTACAGTGTTTCATGTGATCTTAACTCGAATTAAGGATTTCCCGGATCTTAGCTACCTTTTCTACACTAAGAACTGACTTGGAGAATCTCTTTGAGCTGTTCTAAACAAGTTCTCATCTGTTTACAGTCATTTTCTCTGAATTATCCATGTTTTCATGTTGTTTCCTATATTCTGCCTTCTGGTCCAAGTATAAGCTTTGCCCACTTTATCAAACAACTTCCTACACACTGTTATGTACTGAGGCAGCTCGGGATCATTGTCTCTCAACTGTGTTATAGAGTGTAGAACTAAATTTCAGTGAAGTGTAAGGCTTTCCAAAGCTGCCGAACGTGTTTCTTTCTCTATTTCAATGGTATTCAGACTTGTATAACACACATTTACTACTCTAGTCTCCTTTTAGTAAAGAATATAGGATTCATACAGTATTTCATGTGATCTTAACTCGAATTTAGGATTTCCCGGATCTTAGCTACCTTTTCTACACTAAGAACTGACTTGGAGAATCTCTTTGAGCTGTTCTAAACAAGTTCTCATCTGTTTACAGTCATTTTCACTGAATTATTCATGTTTTCATGTCGTTTCCTATATTCTGCCTTCTGGTCCAAGTATAAGCTTTGCCCACTTTATCAAACAACTTCTTACACACTGTTATGAACTGAGGCAGCTCGGGAACATTGTCTCTCAACTGTGTTATAGAGTGTAGAACTACATTTCAGTGAAGTGTAAGGCTTTCCAAAGCTGCCGATCCTGTTTCTTTCCTATTTCAATGGTAATCTGCCTTGTATAACACACATTTACCACTGTAGTCTCCTTTAAGTAAAGAATATAGCATTCATACAGTGTTTCATGTGATCTTAACTCGAAATTAGGATTTCCCGGATCTTAGCTACCTTTTCTACACTAAGAACTGACTTGGAGAATCTCTTTGAGCTGTTCTAAACAAGTTCTCATCTGTTTACCGTCATTTTCACTGAATTATTCATGTTTTCATGTCGTTTCCTATATTCTGCCTTCTGGTCCAAGTATAAGCTTTGCCCACTTTATCAAACAACTTCTTACACACTGTTATGAACTGAGGCAGCTCGGGAACATTGTCTCTCAACTGTGTTATAGAGTGTAGAACTACATTTCAGTGAAGTGTAAGGCTTTCCAAAGCTGCCGATCCTGTTTCTTTCCTATTTCAATGGTAATCTGCCTTGTATAACACACATTTACCACTGTAGTCTCCTTTAAGTAAAGAATATAGCATTCATACAGTGTTTCATGTGATCTTAACTCGAAATTAGGATTTCCCGGATCTTAGCTACCTTTTCTACACTAAGAACTGACTTGGAGAATCTCTTTGAGCTGTTCTAAACAAGTTCTCATCTGTTTACCGTCATTTTCACTGAATTATTCATGTTTTCATGTCGTTTCCTATATTCTGCCTTCTGGTCCAAGTATAAGCTTTGCCCACTTTATCAAACAACTTCTTACACACTGTTATGAACTGAGGCAGCTCGGGAAAATTGTCTCTCAACTGTGTTATAGAGTGTAGAACTACATTTCAGTGAAGTGTAAGGCTTTCCAAAGCTGCTGAACTTGTTTCTTTCTCTATTCCAATGGTATTCTGCCTTGTATAGCACACATTTACCACTCTAGTCTCCTTCACCTAAAGAATATAGGATTCTTACACTGTTTCATGTGATCTTAACTCGAATTAAGGATTTCCCGGATCTTAGCTACCTTTTCTACACTAAGAAGTGACTTGGAGAATCTCTTTCAGCTGTTCTAAACAAGCTCTCATCTGTTTACAGTCATTTTCACTGAATTATTCATGTATTCATGACGTTTCCTATATTCTGCGTTCTGGTCCAAGTATAAGCTTTGCCCACTTTATCAAACAACTTCCTACACACTGTTATGAACTGAGGCAGCTCGGGAACATTGTCTCTCAACTGTCTTATAGAGTGTAGAACTACATTTCAGTGAAGTGTAAGGCTTTCCAAAGCTGCCGAACGTGTTTCTTTCTCTATTTCAATGGTATTCAGCCTTGTATAACACACATTTACTACTCTAGTCTCCTTTTAGTAAAGAATATAGGATTCATACAGTATTTCATGTGATCTTAACTCGAATTAAGGATTTCCCGGATCTTAGCTACCTTTTCTACACTAAGAACTGACTTGGATAATCTCTTTTAGCTGTTCTAAACAAGTTCTCATCTGTTTGCAATCATTTTCTCTGAATTATCCATGTTTTCATGTAGTTTCCTATATTCTGCCTTCTGGTCCAAGTATAAGCTTTGCCCACTTTATCAAACAACTTCCTATACACTGTTATGAACTGAGGCAGCTCGGGAACATTGTCTCTCAACTGTGTTATAGAGTGTAGTACTACATTTCAGTGAAGTGTAAGGCTTTCCAAACCTACCGAACGTGTTTCTTTCTCTATTTCAATGGTATTCTGCCTTGTATAACACACATTTACCACTCTAGTCTCCTTCACTTAAAGAATATAGGATTCTTACAGTGTTTCATGTTATCTTAACTCGAATTAAGGATTTCCCGGATCTTAGCTACCTTTTCTACACTAAGAACTGACTTGGAGAATCTCTTTCAGCTGTTCTAAACAAGCTCTCATCTGTTTACAGTCATTTTCACTGAATTATTCATGTATTCATGATGTTTCCTATATTCTGCATTCTGGTCCAAGTATAAGGTTTGCCCACTTTATCAAACAACTTCCTACACACTGTTATGAACTGAGGCAGCTCGGGAACATTGTCTCTCAACTGTGTTATAGAGTGTAGAACTACATTTCAGTGAAGTGTAAGGCTTTCCAAAGCTGCCGAACTTGTTTTTTTCTCTATTTCAATGGTATTCAGCCTTGTATAACACACATTTACCACTCTAGTCTCCTTTAAGTAAAGAATATAGGATTCATACAGTGTTTCATGTGATCTTAACTCGAATTAAGGATTTCCCGGATCTTTGCTACCTTTTCTACACTAAGAACTGACTTGCAGAATCTCTTTGAGCTGTTCTAAACAAGTTCTCATCTGTTTACAGTCATTTTCTCTGAATTATCCATGTTTTCATGTAGTTTCCTATATTCTGTTTTCTGGTCCAAGTATAAGCTTTGCCCACTTTATCAAACAACTTCCTACACACTGTTATGAACTGAGGCAGCTCGGGAACATTGTCTCTCAACTGCGTTATAGAGTGTAGTACTACATTTCAGTGAAGTGTAAGGCTTTCCAAAGCTGCCGAACGTGTTTCTTTCTCTATTTCAATGGTATTCTTCCTTGTATAACACACATTTACCACTCTAGTCTCCTTCACTTAAAGAATATATGATTCTTACAGTGTTTCATATGATCTTAACTCGAACTAAGGATTTCCCGAATCTTAGCTACCTTTTCTACACTAAGAACTGACTTGGAGAATCTCTTTGTGCTGTTCTAAACAAGTTCTCATCTGTTTACAGTCATTTTCTCTGAATTATCCATGTTTTCAAGTAGTTTCCTATATTCTGCCTTCTGGTCCAAGTATAAGCTTTGCCCACTTTATCAAACAACTTCCTACACACTGTTATGAACTGAGGCAGCTCGGGAACATTGTCTCTCAACTGTGTTATAGAGTGTAGAACTACATTTCAGTGAAGTGTAAGGCTTTCCAAAGCTGCCGAACGTGTTTCTTTCCTATTTCAATGGTAATCTGCCTTGTATAACACACATTTACCACTCTAGTCTCCTTTAAGTAAAGATTATAGCATTCATACAGTGTTTCATGTGATCTTAACTCGAAATAAGGATTTCCCGGATCTTAGCTACCTTTTCTACACTAATAACTGACTTGGAGAATCTCTTTGAGCTGTTCTAAACAAGTTCTCATCTGTTTACTGTCATTTTCTCTGAATTATCCATGTTTTCATGTAGTTTCCTATATTCTGCCTTCTGGTCCAAGTATAAGCTTTGCCCACTTTATCAAACAACTTCCTACACACTGTTATGAACTGAGGCAGCTCGGGAACATTGTCTCTCAACTGTGTTATAGAGTGTAGAACTACATTTCAGTGAAGTGTAATGCTTTCCAAAGCTGCTGAACGTGTTTCTTTCCTATTTCAATGGTAATCTGCCTTGTATAACACACATTTGCCACTCTAGTCTCCTTTAAGTAAAGAATATAGCATTCATACAGTGTTTCATGTGATCTTAACTCGAAATAAGGATTTCCCTGATCTTAGCTACCTTTTCTACACTAAGAACTGACTTGGAGAATCTCTTTGAGCTGTTCTAAACAAGTTCTCATCTGTTTACAGTCATTTTCTCTGAATTATCCATGTTTTCATGTAGTTTCCTATATTCTGCCTTCTGGTCCAAGTATAAGCTTTGCCCACTTTATCAAACAACTTCCTACACACTGTTAGGAACTGAGGCAGCTCGGGAACATTGTCTCTCAGCTGCGTTATAGAGTGTAGTACTACATTTCAGTGAAGTGTAAGGCTTTCCAAAGCTGCCGAACGTGTTTCTTTCTCTATTTCAATGGTATTCTTCCTTGTATAACACACATTTACCACTCTAGTCTCCTTCACTTAAAGAATATATGATTCTTACAGTGTTTCATATGATCTCAACTCGAATTAAGGATTTCCCGGATCTTAGCTACCTTTTCTACACTAAGAACTGACTTGGAGAATCTCTTTGAGCTGTTCTAAACAAGTTCTCATCTGTTTACAGTCATTTTCTCTGAATTATCCATGTTTTCAAGTAGTTTCCTATTTTCTGCCTTCTGGTCCAAGTATAAGCTTTGCCCACTTTACAAACAACTTCCTACACACTGTTATGAACTGAGGCAGCTCGGGAACATTGTCTCTCAACTGTGTTATAGAGTGTAGTACTACATTTCAGTGAAGTGTAAGGCTTTCCAAAGCTGCCGAACGTGTTTCTTTCTCTATTTCAATGGTATTCAGCCTTGTATAACACACATTTACCATTCTAGTCTCCTTTAAGTAATGAATATAGCAATCATACAGTGTTTCATGTGATCTTAACTTGAAATAAGGATTTCCCGGATCTTAGCTACCTTTTCTACACTAAGAACTGACTTGGAGAATCTCTTTGAGCTGTTCTAAACAAGCTCTCATCTGTTTACTGTCATTTTCTCTGAATTATCCATGTTTTCATGTAGTTTCCTATATTCTGCCTTCTGGTCCAAGTATAAGCTTTGCCCAATTTATCAAACAACTTCCTACACACTGTTATGAACTGAGGCAGCTTGGGAACATTGTCTCTCAACTGTGTTATAGAGTGTAGAACTACATTTCAGTGAAGTGTAACACTTTCCAAAGCTGCTGAACGTGTTTCTTTCTCTATTCCAATGGTATTCTGCCTTGTATAACACACAGTTACCACTCTAGTCTCCTTCACTTAAAGAATATAGGATTCGTACAGTGTTTCATGTGATCTTAACTCAAATTAAGGATTTCCCGGATCTTAGCTACCTTTTCTACACTAAGAACTGACTTGGAGAATCTCTTTGAGCTGTTCTAAACAAATTCTCATCTGTTTACAGTCATTTTCACTGAATTATTCATGTTTTCATGTAGTTTCTTATATTCTGCCTTCTGGTCCAAGTATAAGCTTTGCCCACTTTATCAAACAACTTCCTACACACTGTTATGAACTGAGGCAGCTCGGGAACATTGTCTCTCAACTGTGTTATAGAGTGTAGTACTACATTTCAGTGAAGTGTAAGGCTTTCCAAAGCTGCCGAACGTGTTTCTTTCTCTATTTCAATGGTATTCAGCCTTGTATAACACACATTTACCATTCTAGTCTCCTTTAAGTAATGAATATAGCAATCATACAGTGTTTCATGTGATCTTAACTCGAAATAAGGATTTCCCGGATCTTAGCTACCTTTTCTACACTAAGAACTGACTTGGAGAATCTCTTTGAGCTGTTCTAAACAAGTTCTCATCTGTTTACAGTCATTTTCTCTGAATTATCCATGTTTTCAAGTAGTTTCCTATATTCTGCCTTCTGGTCCAAGTATAAGCTTTGCCCACTTTATCAAACAACTTCCTACACACTGTTATGAACTGAGGCAGCTCGGTAACATTGTCTCTCAACTGTGTTATAGAGTGTAGAACTACATTTCAGTGAAGTGTAAGGCTTTCCAAAGCTGCCGAACGTGTTTCTTTCCTATTTCAATGGTAATCTGCCTTGTATAACACACATTTGCCACTCTAGTCTCCTTTAAGTAAAGAATATAGCATTCATACAGTGTTTCATGTGATCTTAACTCGAAATAAGGATTTCCCTGATCTTAGCTACCTTTTCTACACTAAGAACTGACTTGGAGAATCTCTTTGAGCTGTTCTAAACAAGTTCTCATCTGTTTACAGTCATTTTCTCTGAATTATCCATGTTTTCATGTAGTTTCCTATATTCTGCCTTCTGGTCCAAGTATAAGCTTTGCCCACTTTATCAAACAACTTCCTACACACTGTTAGGAACTGAGGCAGCTCGGGAACATTGTCTCTCAACTGCGTTATAGAGTGTAGTACTACATTTCAGTGAAGTGTAAGGCTTTCCAAAGCTGCCGAACGTGTTTTTTTCTCTATTTCAATGGTATTCTTCCTTGTATAACACACATTTACCACTCTAGTCTCCTTCACTTAAAGAATATATGATTCTTACAGTGTTTCATATGATCTCAACTCGAATTAAGGATTTCCCGGATCTTAGCTACCTTTTCTACACTAAGAACTGACTTGGAGAATCTCTTTGAGCTGTTCTAAACAAGTTTTCATCTGTTTACAGTCATTTTCTCTGAATTATCCATGTTTTCAAGTAGTTTCCTATTTTCTGCCTTCTGGTCCAAGTATAAGCTTTGCCCACTTTACAAACAACTTCCTACACACTGTTATGAACTGAGGCAGCTCGGGAACATTGTCTCTCAACTGTGTTATAGAGTGTAGTACTACATTTCAGTGAAGTGTAAGGCTTTCCAAAGCTGCCGAACGTGTTTCTTTCTCTATTTCAATGGTATTCAGCCTTGTATAACACACATTTACCATTCTAGTCTCCTTTAAGTAATGAATATAGCAATCATACAGTGTTTCATGTGATCTTAACTTGAAATAAGGATTTCCCGGATCTTAGCTACCTTTTCTACACTAAGAACTGACTTGGAGAATCTCTTTGAGCTGTTCTAAACAAGCTCTCATCTGTTTACTGTCATTTTCTCTGAATTATCCATGTTTTCATGTAGTTTCCTATATTCTGCCTTCTGGTCCAAGTATAAGCTTTGCCCAATTTATCAAACAACTTCCTACACACTGTTATGAACTGAGGCAGCTTGGGAACATTGTCTCTCAACTGTGTTATAGAGTGTAGAACTACATTTCAGTGAAGTGTAACACTTTCCAAAGCTGCTGAACGTGTTTCTTTCTCTATTCCAATGGTATTCTGCCTTGTATAACACACAGTTACCACTCTAGTCTCCTTCACTTAAAGAATATAGGATTCGTACAGTGTTTCATGTGATCTTAACTCAAATTAAGGATTTCCCGGATCTTAGCTACCTTTTCTACACTAAGAACTGACTTGGAGAATCTCTTTGAGCTGTTCTAAACAAATTCTCATCTGTTTACAGTCATTTTCACTGAATTATTCATGTTTTCATGTAGTTTCTTATATTCTGCCTTCTGGTCCAAGTATAAGCTTTGCCCACTTTATCAAACAACTTCCTACACACTGTTATGAACTGAGGCAGCTCGGGACCATTGTCTCTCAACTGTGTTATAGAGTGTAGTACTACATTTCAGTGAAGTGTAAGGCTTTCCAAAGCTGCCGAACGTGTTTCTTTCTCTATTTCAATGGTATTCAGCCTTGTATAACACACATTTACCATTCTAGTCTCCTTTAAGTAATGAATATAGCAATCATACAGTGTTTCATGTGATCTTAACTCGAAATAAGGATTTCCCGGATCTTAGCTACCTTTTCTACACTAAGAACTGACTTGGAGAATCTCTTTGAGCTGTTCTAAACAAGTTCTCATCTGTTTACAGTCATTTTCTCTGAATTATCCATGTTTTCAAGTAGTTTCCTATATTCTGCCTTCTGGTCCAAGTATAAGCTTTGCCCACTTTATCAAACAACTTCCTACACACTGTTATGAACTGAGGCAGCTCGGTAACATTGTCTCTCAACTGTGTTATAGAGTGTAGAACTACATTTCAGTGAAGTGTAAGGCTTTCCAAAGCTGCCGAACGTGTTTCTTTCCTATTTCAATGGTAATCTGCCTTGTATAACACACATTTACCACTCTAGTCTCCTTTAAGTAAAGAATATAGCATTCATACAGTGTTTCATGTGATCTTAACTCGAAATAAGGATTTCCCGGATCTTAGCTACCTTTTCTACACTAAGAACTGACTTGGAGAATCTCTTTGAGCTGTTCTAAACAAGCTCTCATCTGTTTACTGTCATTTTCTCTGAATTATCCATGTTTTCATGTAGTTTCCTATATTCTGCCTTCTGGTCCAAGTATAAGCTTTGCCCAATTTATCAAACAACTTCCTACACACTGTTATGAACTGAGGCAGCTTGGGAACATTGTCTCTCAACTGTGTTATAGAGTGTAGAACTACATTTCAGTGAAGTGTAACACTTTCCAAAGCTGCTGAACGTGTTTCTTTCTCTATTCCAATGGTATTCTGCCTTGTATAACACACAGTTACCACTCTAGTCTCCTTCACTTAAAGAATATAGGATTCGTACAGTGTTTCATGTGATCTTAACTCAAATTAAGGATTTCCCGGATCTTAGCTACCTTTTCTACACTAAGAACTGACTTGGAGAATCTCTTTGAGCTGTTCTAAACAAATTCTCATCTGTTTACAGTCATTTTCACTGAATTATTCATGTTTTCATGTAGTTTCTTATATTCTGCCTTCTGGTCCAAGTATAAGCTTTGCCCACTTTATCAAACAACTTCCTACACACTGTTATGAACTGAGGCAGCTCGGGAACATTGTCTCTCAACTGTGTTATAGAGTGTAGTACTACATTTCAGTGAAGTGTAAGGCTTTCCAAAGCTGCCGAACGTGTTTCATTCTCTATTTCAATGGTATTCAGCCTTGTATAACACACATTTACCATTCTAGTCTCCTTTAAGTAATGAATATAGCAATCATACAGTGTTTCATGTGATCTTAACTCGAAATAAGGATTTCCCGGATCTTAGCTACCTTTTCTACACTAAGAACTGACTTGGAGAATCTCTTTGAGCTGTTCTAAACAAGTTCTCATCTGTTTACAGTCATTTTCTCTGAATTATCCATGTTTTCAAGTAGTTTCCTATATTCTGCCTTCTGGTCCAAGTATAAGCTTTGCCCACTTTATCAAACAACTTCCTACACACTGTTATGAACTGAGGCAGCTCGGTAACATTGTCTCTCAATTGTGTTATAGAGTGTAGAACTACATTTCAGTGAAGTGTAACGCTTTCCAAAGCTGCCGAACGTGTTTCTTTCCTATTTCAATGGTAATCTGCCTTGTATAACACACATTTACCACTCTAGTCTCCTTTAAGTAAAGAATATAGCATTCATACAGTGTTTCATGTGATCTTAACTCGAAATAAGGATTTCCCGGATCTTAGCTACCTTTTCTACACTAAGAACTGACTTGGAGAATCTCTTTGAGCTGTTCTAAACAAGTTCTCATCTGTTTACAGTCATTTTCTCTGAATTATCCATGTTTTCAAGTAGTTTCCTATATTCTGCCTTCTGGTCCAAGTATAAGCTTTGCCCACTTTATCAAACAACTTCCTACACACTGTTATGAACTGAGGCAGCTCGGGAACATTGTCTCTCAACTGTGTTATAGAGTGTAGAACTACATTTCAGTGAAGTGTAAGGCTTTCCAAAGCTGCCGAATGTGTTTCTTTCCTATTTCAATGGTAATCTGCCTTGTATAACACACATTTACCACTCTAGTCTCCTTTAAGTAAAGAATATAGCATTCATACAGTGTTTCATGTGATCTTAACTCGAAATAAGGATTTCCCGGATCTTAGCTACCTTTTCTACACTAAGAACTGACTTGGAGAATCTCTTTGAGCTGTTCTAAACAAGTTCTCATCTGTTTACTGTCATTTTCTCTGAATTATCCATGTTTTCATGTAGTTTCCTATATTCTGCCTTCTGGTCCAAGTATAAGCTTTGCCCAATTTATCAAACAACTTCGTACACACTGTTATGAACTGAGGCAGCTCGGGAACATTGTCTCTCAACTGTGTTATAGAGTGTAGAACTACATTTCAGTGAAGTGTAACGCTTTCCAAAGCTGCTGAACATGTTTCTTTCTCTATTCCAATGGTATTCTGCCTTGTATAACACACAGTTACCACTCTAGTCTCCTTCACTTAAAGAATATAGGATTCGTACAGTGTTTCATGTGATCTTAACTCGAATTAAGGATTTCCCGGATCTTAGCTACCTTTTCTACACTAAGAACTGACTTGGAGAATCTCTTTGAGCTGTTCTAAACAAATTCTCATCTGTTTACAGTCATTTTCACTGAATTATTCATGTTTTCATGTAGTTTCTTATATTTTGCCTTCTGGTCCAAGTATAAGCTTTGCCCACTTTATCAAACAACTTCCTACACACTGTTATGAACTGAGGCAGCTCGGGAACATTGTCTCTCAACTGTGTTATAGAGTGTAGAACTAAATTTCAGTGAAGTGTAAGGCTTTCCAAAGCTGCCGAACGTGTTTCTTGCTCTATTTCAATGGTATTCAGCCTTGTATAACACACATTTACTACTCTAGTCTCCTTTTAGTAAAGAATATAGGATTCATACAGTATTTCATGTGATCTTAACTCCAATTAAGGATTTCCCGGATCTTAGCTACCTTTTCTACACTAAGAACTGACTTGCAGAATCTCTTTGAGCTGTTCTTAACAAGTTCTCATCTGTTTACAGTCATTTTCTCTGAATTATCCATGTTTTCATGTAGTTTCCTATATTCGG
Organism: Pipistrellus hanaki; assembly: GCF_964339955.1. NCBI lineage: Eukaryota > Metazoa > Chordata > Mammalia > Chiroptera > Vespertilionidae > Pipistrellus > Pipistrellus hanaki. Next base: position 70,887,283 of record NC_140514.1, on the reverse strand, counting down.
TTTTCTGTTCCAAGTATAAGCTTTGCCCACTTTATCAAACAACTTCCTACACACTGTTATGAACTGAGGCAGCTCGGGAACATTGTCTCTCAACTGCGTTATAGAGTGTAGTACTACATTTCAGTGAAGTGTAAGGCTTTCCAAAGCTGCCGAACGTGTTTCTTTCTCTATTTCAATGGTATTCTTCCTTGTATAACACACATTTACCACTCTAGTCTCCTTCACTTAAAGAATATATGATTCTTACAGTGTTTCATATGATCTTAACTCGAATTAAGGATTTACCGGATCTTAGCTACCTTTTCTACACTAAGAACTGACTTGGAGAATCTCTTTGCGCTGTTCTAAACAAGGTATCATCTGTTTACAGTCATTTTCTCTGAATTATCCATGTTTTCAAGTAGTTTCCTATATTCTGCCTTCTGGTCCAAGTATAAGCTTTGCCCACTTTATCAAACAACTTCCTACACACTGTTATGAACTGAGGCAGCTCGGGAACATTGTCTCTCAACTGTGTTATAGAGTGTAGAACTACATTTCAGTGAAGTGTAAGGCTTTCCAAAGCTGCCGAACGTGTTTCTTTCCTATTTCAATGGTAATCTGCCTTGTATAACACACATTTACCACTCTAGTCTCCTTTAAGTAAAGAATATAGCATTCATACAGTGTTTCATGTGATCTTAACTCGAAATAAGGATTTCCCGGATCTTAGCTACCTTTTCTACACTAATAACTGACTTGGAGAATCTCTTTGAGCTGTTCTAAACAAGTTCTCATCTGTTTACTGTCATTTTCTCTGAATTATCCATGTTTTCATGTAGTTTCCTATATTCTGCCTTCTGGTCCAAGTATAAGCTTTGCCCACTTTATCAAACAACTTCCTACACACTGTTATGAACTGAGGCAGCTCGGGAACATTGTCTCTCAACTGTGTTATAGAGTGTAGAACTACATTTCAGTGAAGTGTAACGCTTTCCAAAGCTGCTGAACGTGTTTCTTTCTCTATTCCAATGGTATTCTGCCTTGTATAACACACAGTTACCACTCTAGTCTCCTTCACTTAAAGAATATAGGATTCGTACAGTGTTTCATGTGATCTCAACTCGAATTAAGGATTTCCCGGATCTTAGCTACCTCTTCTACACTAAGAACTGAATTGGAGAATCTCTTTGAGCTGTTCTAAACAAGTTCTCATCTGTTTACAGTCATTTTCACTGAATTATTCATGTTTTCATGTAGTTTCTTATATTCTGCCTTCTGGTCCAAGTATAAGCTTTGCCCACTTTATCAAACAACTTCCTACACACTGTTATGAACTGAGGCAGCTCGGGAACATTGTCTCTCAACTGTGTTATAGAGTGTAGTACTACATTTCAGTGAAGTGTAAGGCTTTCCAAAGCTGACGAACGTGTTTCTTTCTCTATTTCAATGGTATTCAGCCTTGTATAACACACATTTACCATTCTAGTCTCCTTTAAGTAATGAATATAGCAATCATACAGTGTTTCATGTGATCTTAACTCGAAATAAGAATTTCCCGGATCTTAGCTACCTTTTCTACACTAAGAACTGACTTGGAGAATCTCTTTGAGCTGTTCTAAACAAGCTCTCATCTGTTTACAGTCATTTTCACTGAATTATTCATGTTTTCATGTAGTTTCCTATATTCTGCCTTCTGGGCCAAGTATAAGCTTTGCCCACTTTATCAAACAACTTCCTACACACTGTTATGAACTGAGGCAGCTCGGGAACATTGTCTCTCAACTGTGTTATAGAGTGTAGTACTACATTTTAGTGAAGTGTAAGGCTTTCCAAAGCTGCCGAACGTGTTTCTTTCCTATTTCAATGGTAATCTGCCTTGTATAACACACATTTGCCACTCTAGTCTCCTTTAAGTAAAGAATATAGCATTCATACAGTGTTTCATGTGATCTTAACTCGAAATAAGGATTTCCCTGATCTTAGCTACCTTTTCTACACTAAGAACTGACTTGGAGAATCTCTTTGAGCTGTTCTAAACAAGTTCTCATCTGTTTACAGTCATTTTCTCTGAATTATCCATGTTTTCATGTAGTTTCCTATATTCTGCCTTCTGGTCCAAGTATAAGCTTTGCCCACTTTATCAAACAACTTCCTACACACTGTTAGGAACTGAGGCAGCTCGGGAACATTGTCTCTCAACTGCGTTATAGAGTGTAGTACTACATTTCAGTGAAGTGTAAGGCTTTCCAAAGCTGCCGAACGTGTTTCTTTCTCTATTTCAATGGTATTCTTCCTTGTATAACACACATTTACCACTCTAGTCTCCTTCACTTAAAGAATGTTTGATTCTTACAGTGTTTCATATGATCTCAACTCGAATTAAGGATTTCCCGGATCTTAGCTACCTTTTCTACACTAAGAACTGACTTGGAGAATCTCTTTGAGCTGTTCTAAACAAGTTCTCATCTGTTTACAGTCATTTTCTCTGAATTATCCATGTTTTCAAGTAGTTTCCTATATTCTGCCTTCTGGTCCAAGTATAAGCTTTGCCCACTTTATCAAACAACTTCCTACACACTGTTATGTACTGAGGCAGCTCGGGAACATTGTCTCTCAACTGTGTTATAGAGTGTAGAACTACATTTCAGTGAAGTGTAAGGCTTTCCAAAGCTGCCGAACGTGTTTCTTTCCTATTTCAATGGTAATCTGCCTTGTATAACACACATTTACCACTCTAGTCTCCTTTAAGTAAAGAATATAGCATTCATACAGTGTTTCATGTGATCTTAACTCGAAATAAGGATTTCCCGGATCTTAGCTACCTTTTCTACACTAAGAACTGACTTGGAGAATCTCTTTGAGCTGTTCTAAACAAGTTCTCATCTGTTTACAGTCATTTTCTCTGAATTATCCATGTTTTCAAGTAGTTTCCTATATTCTGCCTTCTGGTCCAAGTATAAGCTTTGCCCACTTTATCAAACAACTTCCTACACACTGTTATGAACTGAGGCAGCTCGGGAACATTGTCTCTCAACTGTGTTATAGAGTGTAGAACTACATTTCAGTGAAGTGTAAGGCTTTCCAAAGCTGCCGAACGTGTTTCTTTCCTATTTCAATGGTAATCTGCCTTGTATAACACACATTTACCACTCTAGTCCCCTTTAAGTAAAGAATATAGCATTCATACAGTGTTTCATGTGATCTTAACTCGAAATAACGATTTCCCGGATCTTAGCTACCTTTTCTACACTAAGAACTGACTTGGAGAATCTCTTTGAGCTGTTCTAAACAAGTTCTCATCTGTTTACAGTCATTTTCTCTGAATTATCCATGTTTTCAAGTAGTTTCCTATATTCTGCCTTCTGGTCCAAGTATAAGCTTTGCCCACTTTATCAAACAACTTCCTACACACTGTTATGAACTGAGGCAGCTCGGGAACATTGTCTCTCAACTGTGTTATAGAGTGTAGAACTACATTTCAGTGAAGTGTAAGGCTTTCCAAAGCTGCCGAACGTGTTTCTTTCCTATTTCAATGGTAATCTGCCTTGTATAACACACATTTACCACTCTAGTCTCCTTTAAGTAAAGAATATAGCATTCATACAGTGTTTCATGTGATCTTAACTCGAAATAAGGATTTCCCGGATCTTAGCTACCTTTTCTACACTAAGAACTGACTTGGAGAATCTCTTTGAACTGTTCTAAACAAGTTCTCATCTGTTTACTGTCATTTTCTCTGAATTATCCATGTTTTCATGTAGTTTCCTATATTCTGCCTTCTGGTCCAAGTATAAGCTTTGCCCAATTTATCAAACAACTTCCTACACACTGTTATGAACTGAGGCAGCTCGGGAACATTGTCTCTCAACTGTGTTATAGAGTGTAGAACTACATTTCAGTGAAGTGTAACACTTTCCAAAGCTGCTGAACGTGTTTCTTTCTCTATTCCAATGGTATTCTGCCTTGTATAACACACAGTTACCACTCTAGTCTCCTTCACTTAAAGAATATAGGATTCGTACAGTGTTTCATGTGATCTTAACTCGAATTAAGGATTTCCCGGATCTTAGCTACCTTTTCTACACTAAGAACTGACTTGGAGAATCTCTTTGAGCTGTTCTAAACAAATTCTCATCTGTTTACAGTCATTTTCACTGAATTATTCATGTTTTCATGTAGTTTCTTATATTTTGCCTTCTGGTCCAAGTATAAGCTTTGCCCACTTTATCAAACAACTTCCTACACACTGTTATGAACTGAGGCAGCTCGGGAACATTGTCTCTCAACTGTGTTATAGAGTGTAGAACTAAATTTCAGTGAAGTGTAAGGCTTTCCAAAGCTGCCGAACGTGTTTCTTGCTCTATTTCAATGGTATTCAGCCTTGTATAACACACATTTACTACTCTAGTCTCCTTTTAGTAAAGAATATAGGATTCATACAGTATTTCATGTGATCTTAACTCCAATTAAGGATTTCCCGGATCTTAGCTACCTTTTCTACACTAAGAACTGACTTGCAGAATCTCTTTGAGCTGTTCTAAACAAGTTCTCATCTGTTTACTGTCATTTTCTCTGAATTATCCATGTTTTCATGTAGTTTCCTATATTCTGCCTTCTGGTCCAAGTATAAGCTTTGCCCACTTTATCAAACAACTTCCTACACACTGTTATGAACTGAGGCAGCTCGGGAACATTGTCTCTCAACTGTGTTATAGAGTGTAGAACTACATTTCAGTGAAGTGTAACGCTTTCCAAAGCTGCTGAACGTGTTTCTTTCTCTATTCCAATGGTATTCTGCCTTGTATAACACACAGTTACCACTCTAGTCTCCTTCACTTAAAGAATATAGGATTCGTACAGTGTTTCATGTGATCTTAACTCGAATTAAGGATTTCCCGGATCTTAGCTACCTCTTCTACACTAAGAACTGAATTGGAGAATCTCTTTGAGCTGTTCTAAACAAGTTCTCATCTGTTTACAGTCATTTTCACTGAATTATTCATGTTTTCATGTAGTTTCTTATATTCTGCCTTCTGGTCCAAGTATAAGCTTTGCCCACTTTATCAAACAACTTCCTACACACTGTTATGAACTGAGGCAGCTCGGGAACATTGTCTCTCAACTGTGTTATAGAGTGTAGTACTACATTTCAGTGAAGTGTAAGGCTTTCCAAAGCTGAAGAACGTGTTTCTTTCTCTATTTCAATGGTATTCAGCCTTGTATAACACACATTTACCATTCTAGTCTCCTTTAAGTAATGAATATAGCAATCATACAGTGTTTCATGTGATCTTAACTCGAAATAAGGATTTCCCGGATCTTAGCTACCTTTTCTACACTAAGAACTGACTTGGAGAATCTCTTTGAGCTGTTCTAAACAAGCTCTCATCTGTTTACAGTCATTTTCACTGAATTATTCATGTTTTCATGTAGTTTCCTATATTCTGCCTTCTGGGCCAAGTATAAGCTTTGCCCACTTTATCAAACAACTTCCTACACACTGTTATGAACTGAGGCAGCTCGGGAACATTGTCTCTCAACTGTGTTATAGAGTGTAGTACTACATTTTAGTGAAGTGTAAGGCTTTCCAAAGCTGCCGAACGTGTTTCTTTCCTATTTCAATGGTAATCTGCCTTGTATAACACACATTTACCACTCTAGTCCCCTTTAAGTAAAGAATATAGCATTCATACAGTGTTTCATGTGATCTTAACTCGAAATAAGGATTTCCCGGATCTTAGCTACCTTTTCTACACTAAGAACTGACTTGGAGAATCTCTTTGAGCTGTTCTAAACAAGTTCTCATCTGTTTACAGTCATTTTCTCTGAATTATCCATGTTTTCAAGTAGTTTCCTATATTCTGCCTTCTGGTCCAAGTATAAGCTTTGCCCACTTTATCAAACAACTTCCTACACACTGTTATGAACTGAGGCAGCTCGGGAACATTGTCTCTCAACTGTGTTATAGAGTGTAGAACTACATTTCAGTGAAGTGTAAGGCTTTCCAAAGCTGCCGAACGTGTTTCTTTCCTATTTCAATGGTAATCTGCCTTGTATAACACACATTTACCACTCTAGTCTCCTTTAAGTAAAGAATATAGCATTCATACAGTGTTTCATGTGATCTTAACTCGAAATAAGGATTTCCCGGATCTTAGCTACCTTTTCTACACTAAGAACTGACTTGGAGAATCTCTTTGAGCTGTTCTAAACAAGTTCTCATCTGTTTACTGTCATTTTCTCTGAATTATCCATGTTTTCATGTAGTTTCCTATATTCTGCCTTCTGGTCCAAGTATAAGCTTTGCCCAATTTATCAAACAACTTCCTACACACTGTTATGAACTGAGGCAGCTCGGGAACATTGTCTCTCAACTGTGTTATAGAGTGTAGAACTACATTTCAGTGAAGTGTAACACTTTCCAAAGCTGCTGAACGTGTTTCTTTCTCTATTCCAATGGTATTCTGCCTTGTATAACACACAGTTACCACTCTAGTATCCTTCACTTAAAGAATATAGGATTCGTACAGTGTTTCATGTGATCTTAACTCGAATTAAGGATTTCCCGGATCTTAGCTACCTTTTCTACACTAAGAACTGACTTGGAGAATCTCTTTGAGCTGTTCTAAACAAATTCTCATCTGTTTACAGTCATTTTCACTGAATTATTCATGTTTTCATGTAGTTTCTTATATTTTGCCTTCTGGTCCAAGTATAAGCTTTGCCCACTTTATCAAACAACTTCCTACACACTGTTATGAACTGAGGCAGCTCGGGAACATTGTCTCTCAACTGTGTTATAGAGTGTAGAACTAAATTTCAGTGAAGTGTAAGGCTTTCCAAAGCTGCCGAACGTGTTTCTTGCTCTATTTCAATGGTATTCAGCCTTGTATAACACACATTTACTACTCTAGTCTCCTTTTAGTAAAGAATATAGGATTCATACAGTATTTCATGTGATCTTAACTCCAATTAAGGATTTCCCGGATCTTAGCTACCTTTTCTACACTAAGAACTGACTTGCAGAATCTCTTTGAGCTGTTCTAAACAAGTTCTCATCTGTTTACAGTCATTTTCTCTGAATTATCCATGTTTTCATGTAGTTTCCTATATTCGGTTTTCTGGTCCAAGTATAAGCTTTGCCCACTTTATCAAACAACTTCCTACACACTGTTATGAACTGAGGCAGCTCGGGAACATTGTCTCTCAACTGCGTTATAGAGTGTAGTACTACATTTCAGTGAAGTGTAAGGCTTTCCAAAGCTGCCGAACGTGTTTCTTTCTCTATTTCAATGGTATTCTTCCTTGTATAACACACATTTACCACTCTAGTCTCCTTCACTTAAAGAATATATGATTCTTACAGTGTTTCATATGATCTTAACTCGAATTAAGGATTTACCGGATCTTAGCTACCTTTTCTACACTAAGAACTGACTTGGAGAATCTCTTTGCGCTGTTCTAAACAAGTTCTCATCTGTTTACAGTCATTTTCTCTGAATTATCCATGTTTTCAAGTAGTTTCCTATATTCTGCCTTCTGGTCCAAGTATAAGCTTTGCCCACTTTATCAAACAACTTCCTACACACTGTTATGAACTGAGGCAGCTCGGGAACATTGTCTCTCAACTGTGTTATAGAGTGTAGAACTACATTTCAGTGAAGTGTAAGGCTTTCCAAAGCTGCCGAACATGTTTCTTTCCTATTTCAATGGTAATCTGCCTTGTATAACACACATTTACCACTCTAGTCTCCTTTAAGTAAAGAATATAGCATTCATACAGTGTTTCATGTGATCTTAACTCGAAATAAGGATTTCCCGGATCTTAGCTACCTTTTCTACACTAATAACTGACTTGGAGAATCTCTTTGAGCTGTTCTAAACAAGTTCTCATCTGTTTACTGTCATTTTCTCTGAATTATCCATGTTTTCATGTAGTTTCCTATATTCTGCCTTCTGGTCCAAGTATAAGCTTTGCCCACTTTATCAAACAACTTCCTACACACTGTTATGAACTGAGGCAGCTCGGGAACATTGTCTCTCAACTGTGTTATAGAGTGTAGAACTACATTTCAGTGAAGTGTAACGCTTTCCAAAGCTGCTGAACGTGTTTCTTTCTCTATTCCAATGGTATTCTGCCTTGTATAACACACAGTTACCACTCTAGTCTCCTTCACTTAAAGAATATAGGATTCGTACAGTGTTTCATGTGATCTTAACTCGAATTAAGGATTTCCCGGATCTTAGCTACCTCTTCTACACTAAGAACTGAATTGGAGAATCTCTTTGAGCTGTTCTAAACAAGTTCTCATCTGTTTACAGTCATTTTCACTGAATTATTCATGTTTTCATGTAGTTTCTTATATTCTGCCTTCTGGTCCAAGTATAAGCTTTGCCCACTTTATCAAACAACTTCCTACACACTGTTATGAACTGAGGCAGCTCGGGAACATTGTCTCTCAACTGTGTTATAGAGTGTAGTACTACATTTCAGTGAAGTGTAAGGCTTTCCAAAGCTGAAGAACGTGTTTCTTTCTCTATTTCAATGGTATTCAGCCTTGTATAACACACATTTACCATTCTAGTCTCCTTTAAGTAATGAATATAGCAATCATACAGTGTTTCATGTGATCTTAACTCGAAATAAGGATTTCCCGGATCTTAGCTACCTTTTCTACACTAAGAACTGACTTGGAGAATCTCTTTGAGCTGTTCTAAACAAGCTCTCATCTGTTTACAGTCATTTTCACTGAATTATTCATGTTTTCATGTAGTTTCCTATATTCTGCCTTCTGGGCCAAGTATAAGCTTTGCCCACTTTATCAAACAACTTCCTACACACTGTTATGAACTGAGGCAGCTCGGGAACATTGTCTCTCAACTGTGTTATAGAGTGTAGTACTACATTTTAGTGAAGTGTAAGGCTTTCCAAAGCTGCCGAACGTGTTTCTTTCCTATTTCAATGGTAATCTGCCTTGTATAACACACATTTGCCACTCTAGTCTCCTTTAAGTAAAGAATATAGCATTCATACAGTGTTTCATGTGATCTTAACTCGAAATAAGGATTTCCCTGATCTTAGCTACCTTTTCTACACTAAGAACTGACTTGGAGAATCTCTTTGAGCTGTTCTAAACAAGTTCTCATCTGTTTACAGTCATTTTCTCTGAATTATCCATGTTTTCATGTAGTTTCCTATATTCTGCCTTCTGGTCCAAGTATAAGCTTTGCCCACTTTATCAAACAACTTCCTACACACTGTTAGGAACTGAGGCAGCTCGGGAACATTGTCTCTCAACTGTGTTATAGAGTGTAGAACTACATTTCAGTGAAGTGTAACACTTTCCAAAGCTGCTGAACGTGTTTCTTTCTGTATTCCAATGGTATTCTGCCTTGTACAACACACAGTTACCACTCTAGTCTCCTTCACTTAAAGAATATAGGATTCGTACAGTGTTTCATGTGATCTTAACTCGAATTAAGGATTTCCCGGATCTTAGCTACCTTTTCTACACTAAGAACTGACTTGGAGAATCTCTTTGAGCTGTTCTAAACAAATTCTCATCTGTTTACAGTCATTTTCACTGAATTATTCATGTTTTCATGTAGTTTCTTATATTCTGCCTTCTGGTCCAAGTATAAGCTTTGCCCACTTTATCAAACAACTTCCTACACACTGTTATGAACTGAGGCAGCTCGGGAACATTGTCTCTCAACTGTGTTATAGAGTGTAGTACTACATTTCAGTGAAGTGTAAGGCTTTCCAAAGCTGCCGAACGTGTTTCTTTCTCTATTTCAATGGTATTCAGCCTTGTATAACACACATTTACCATTCTAGTCTCCTTTAAGTAATGAATATAGCAATCATACAGTGTTTCATGTGATCTTAACTCGAAATAAGGATTTCCCGGATCTTAGCTACCTTTTCTACACTAAGAACTGACTTGGAGAATCTCTTTGAGCTGTTCTAAACAAGTTCTCATCTGTTTACAGTCATTTTCACTGAATTATTCATGTTTTCATGTAGTTTCCTATATTCTGCCTTCTGGGCCAAGTATAAGCTTTGCCCACTTTATCAAACAACTTCCTACACACTGTTATGAACTGAGGCAGCTCGGGAACATTGTCTCTCAACTGTGTTATAGAGTGTAGTACTACATTTTAGTGAAGTGTAAGGCTTTCCAAAGCTGCCGAACGTGTTTCTTTCCTATTTCAATGGTAATCTGCCTTGTATAACACACATTTGCCACTCTAGTCTCCTTTAAGTAAAGAATATAGCATTCATACAGTGTTTCATGTGATCTTAACTCGAAATAAGGATTTCCCTGATCTTAGCTACCTTTTCTACACTAAGAACTGACTTGGAGAATCTCTTTGAGCTGTTCTAAACAAGTTCTCATCTGTTTACAGTCATTTTCTCTGAATTATCCATGTTTTCATGTAGTTTCCAATATTCTGCATTCTGGTCCAAGTATAAGCTTTGCCCACTTTATCAAACAACTTCCTACACACTGTTATGAACTGAGGCAGCTCGGGAACATTGTCTCTCAACTGTGTTATAGAGTGTAGAACTAAATTTCAGTGAAGTGTAAGGCTTTCCAAAGCTGCCGAACGTGTTTCTTGCTCTATTTCAATGGTATTCAGCCTTGTATAACACACATTTACTACTCTAGTCTCCTTTTAGTAAAGAATATAGGATTCATACAGTATTTCATGTGATCTTAACTCCAATTAAGGATTTCCCGGATCTTAGCTACCTTTTCTACACTAAGAACTGACTTGCAGAATCTCTTTGAGCTGTTCTAAACAAGTTCTCATCTGTTTACAGTCATTTTCTCTGAATTATCCATGTTTTCATGTAGTTTCCTATATTCGGTTTTCTGTTCCAAGTATAAGCTTTGCCCACTTTATCAAACAACTTCCTACACACTGTTAGGAACTGAGGCAGCTCGGGAACATTGTCTCTCAACTGCGTTATAGAGTGTAGTACTACATTTCAGTGAAGTGTAAGGCTTTCCAAAGCTGCCGAACGTGTTTCTTTCTCTATTTCAATGGTATTCTTCCTTGTATAACACACATTTACCACTCTAGTCCCCTTTAAGTAAAGAATATAGCATTCATACAGTGTTTCATGTGATCTTAACTCGAAATAAGGATTTCCCGGATCTTAGCTACCTTTTCTACACTAAGAACTGACTTGGAGAATCTCTTTGAGCTGTTCTAAACAAGTTCTCATCTGTTTACAGTCATTTTCTCTGAATTATCCTTGTTTTCAAGTAGTTTCCTATATTCTGCCTTCTGGTCCAAGTATAAGCTTTGCCCACTTTATCAAACAACTTCCTACACACTGTTATGAACTAAGGCAGCTCGGGAACATTGTCTCTCAACTGTGTTATAGAGTGTAGAACTACATTTCAGTGAAGTGTAAGGCTTTCCAAAGCTGCCGAACGTGTTTCTTTCCTATTTAAATGGTAATCTGCCTTGTATAACACACATTTACCACTCTAGTCCCCTTTAAGTAAAGAATATAGCATTCATACAGTGTTTCATGTGATCTTAACTCGAAATAAGGATTTCCCGGATCTTAGCTACCTTTTCTACACTAAGAACTGACTTGGAGAATCTCTTTGAGCTGTTCTAAACAAGTTCTCATCTGTTTACAGTCATTTTCTCTGAATTATCCATGTTTTCAAGTAGTTTCCTATATTCTGCCTTCTGGTCCAAGTATAAGCTTTGCCCACTTTATCAAACAACTTCCTACACACTGTTATGAACTGAGGCAGCTCGGGAACATTGTCTCTCAACTGTGTTATAGAGTGTAGAACTACATTTCAGTGAAGTGTAAGGCTTTCCAAAGCTGCCGAACGTGTTTCTTTCCTATTTCAATGGTAATCTGCCTTGTATAACACACATTTACCACTCTAGTCTCCTTTAAGTAAAGAATATAGCATTCATACAGTGTTTCATGTGATCTTAACTCGAAATAAGGATTTCCCGGATCTTAGCTACCTTTTCTACACTAAGAACTGACTTGGAGAATCTCTTTGAGCTGTTCTAAACAAGTTCTCATCTGTTTACTGTCATTTTCTCTGAATTATCCATGTTTTCATGTAGTTTCCTATATTCTGCCTTCTGGTCCAAGTATAAGCTTTGCCCAATTTATCAAACAACTTCCTACACACTGTTATGAACTGAGGCAGCTCGGGAACATTGTCTCTCAACTGTGTTATAGAGTGTAGAACTACATTTCAGTGAAGTGTAACACTTTCCAAAGCTGCTGAACGTGTTTCTTTCTCTATTCCAATGGTATTCTGCCTTGTATAACACACAGTTACCACTCTAGTCTCCTTCACTTAAAGAATATAGGATTCGTACAGTGTTTCATGTGATCTTAACTCAAATTAAGGATTTCCCGGATCTTAGCTACCTTTTCTACACTAAGAACTGACTTGGAGAATCTCTTTGAGCTGTTCTAAACAAATTCTCATCTGTTTACAGTCATTTTCACTGAATTATTCATGTTTTCATGTAGTTTCTTATATTCTGCCTTCTGGTCCAAGTATAAGCTTTGCCCACTTTATCAAACAACTTCCTACACACTGTTATGAACTGAGGCATCTCGGGAACATTGTCTCTCAACTGTGTTATAGAGTGTAGTACTACATTTCAGTGAAGTGTAAGGCTTTCCAAAGCTGCCGAACGTGTTTCTTTCTCTATTTCAATGGTATTCAGCCTTGTATAACACACATTTACCATTCTAGTCTCCTTTAAGTAATGAATATAGCAATCATACAGTGTTTCATGTGATCTTAACTCGAAATAAGGATTTCCCGGATCTTAGCTACCTTTTCTACACTAAGAACTGACTTGGAGAATCTCTTTGAGCTGTTCTAAACAAGCTCTCATCTGTTTACTGTCATTTTCTCTGAATTATCCATGTTTTCATGTAGTTTCCTATATTCTGCCTTCTGGTCCAAGTATAAGCTTTGCCCAATTTATCAAACAACTTCCTACACACTGTTATGAACTGAGGCAGCTCGGGAACATTGTCTCTCAACTGTGTTATAGAGTGTAGAACTACATTTCAGTGAAGTGTAACACTTTCCAAAGCTGCTGAACGTGTTTCTTTCTCTATTCCAATGGTATTCTGCCTTGTACAACACACAGTTACCACTCTAGTCTCCTTCACTTAAAGAATATAGGATTCGTACAGTGTTTCATGTGATCTTAACTCGAATTAAGGATTTCCCGGATCTTAGCTACCTTTTCTACACTAAGAACTGACTTGGAGAATCTCTTTGAGCTGTTCTAAACAAATTCTCATCTGTTTACAGTCATTTTCACTGAATTATTCATGTTTTCATGTAGTTTCTTATATTCTGCCTTCTGGTCCAAGTATAAGCTTTGCCCACTTTATCAAACAACTTCCTACACACTGTTATGAACTGAGGCAGCTCGGGAACATTGTCTCTCAACTGTGTTATAGAGTGTAGTACTACATTTCAGTGAAGTGTAAGGCTTTCCAAAGCTGCCGAACGTGTTTCTTTCTCTATTTCAATGGTATTCAGCCTTGTATAACACACATTTACCATTCTAGTCTCCTTTAAGTAATGAATATAGCAATCATACAGTGTTTCATGTGATCTTAACTCGAAATAAGGATTTCCCGGATCTTAGCTACCTTTTCTACACTAAGAACTGACTTGGAGAATCTCTTTGAGCTGTTCTAAACAAGTTCTCATCTGTTTACAGTCATTTTCACTGAATTATTCATGTTTTCATGTAGTTTCCTATATTCTGCCTTCTGGGCCAAGTATAAGCTTTGCCCACTTTATCAAACAACTTCCTACACACTGTTATGAACTGAGGCAGCTCGGGAACATTGTCTCTCAACTGTGTTATAGAGTGTAGTACTACATTTTAGTGAAGTGTAAGGCTTTCCAAAGCTGCCGAACGTGTTTCTTTCCTATTTCAATGGTAATCTGCCTTGTATAACACACATTTGCCACTCTAGTCTCCTTTAAGTAAAGAATATAGCATTCATACAGTGTTTCATGTGATCTTAACTCGAAATAAGGATTTCCCTGATCTTAGCTACCTTTTCTACACTAAGAACTGACTTGGAGAATCTCTTTGAGCTGTTCTAAACAAGTTCTCATCTGTTTACAGTCATTTTCTCTGAATTATCCATGTTTTCATGTAGTTTCCTATATTCTGCCTTCTGGTCCATGTATAAGCTTTGCCCACTTTATCAAACAACTTCCTACACACTGTTAGGAACTGAGGCAGCTCGGGAACATTGTCTCTCAACTGCGTTATAGAGTGTAGTACTACATTTCAGTGAAGTGTAAGGCTTTCCAAAGCTGCCGAACGTGTTTCTTTCTCTATTTCAATGGTATTCTTCCTTGTATAACACACATTTACCACTCTAGTCTCCTTCACTTAAAGAATATATGATTCTTACAGTGTTTCATATGATCTCAACTCGAATTAAGGATTTCCCGGATCTTAGCTACCTTTTCTACACTAAGAACTGACTTGGAGAATCTCTTTGAGCTGTTCTAAACAAGTTCTCATCTGTTTACAGTCATTTTCTCTGAATTATCCATGTTTTCAAGTAGTTTCCTATATTCTGCCTTCTGGTCCAAGTATAAGCTTTGCCCACTTTATCAAACAACTTCCTACACACTGTTATGAACTGAGGCAGCTCGGGAACATTGTCTCTCAACTGTGTTATAGAGTGTAGAACTACATTTCAGTGAAGTGTAAGGCTTTCCAAAGCTGCCGAACGTGTTTCTTTCCTATTTCAATGGTAATCTGCATTGTATAACACACATTTACCACTCTAGTCTCCTTTAAGTAAAGAATATAGCATTCATACAGTGTTTCATGTGATCTTAACTCGAAATAAGGATTTCCCGGATCTTAGCTACCTTTTCTACACTAAGAACTGACTTGGAGAATCTCTTTGAGCTGTTGTAAACAAGTTCTTATCTGTTTACAGTCATTTTCTCTGAATTATCCATGTTTTCAAGTAGTTTCCTATATTCTGCCTTCTGGTCCAAGTATAAGCTTTGCCCACTTTATCAAACAACTTCCTACACACTGTTATGAACTGAGGCAGCTCGGGAACATTGTCTCTCAACTGTGTTATAGAGTGTAGAACTACATTTCAGTGAAGTGTAAGGCTTTCCAAAGCTGCCGAACGTGTTTCTTTCCTATTTCAATGGTAATCTGCCTTGTATAACACACATTTACCACTCTAGTCTCCTTTAAGTAAAGAATATAGCATTCATACAGTGTTTCATGTGATCTTAACTCGAAATAAGGATTTCCCGGATCTTAGCTACCTTTTCTACACTAAGAACTGACTTGGAGAATCTCTTTGAGCTGTTCTAAACAAGTTCTCATCTGTTTACTGTCATTTTCTCTGAATTATCCATGTTTTCATGTAGTTTCCTATATTCTGCCTTCTGGTCCAAGTATAAGCTTTGCCCAATTTATCAAACAACTTCCTACACACTGTTATGAACTGAGGCAGCTCGGGAACATTGTCTCTCAACTGTGTTATAGAGTGTAGAACTACATTTCAGTGAAGTGTAACACTTTCCAAAGCTGCTGAACGTGTTTCTTTCTCTATTCCAATGGTATTCTGCCTTGTATAACACACAGTTACCACTCTAGTCTCCTTCACTTAAAGAATATAGGATTCGTACAGTGTTTCATGTGATCTTAACTCAAATTAAGGATTTCCCGGATCTTAGCTACCTTTTCTACACTAAGAACTGACTTGGAGAATCTCTTTGAGCTGTTCTAAACAAGTTCTCATCTGTTTACTGTCATTTTCTCTGAATTATCCATGTTTTCATGTAGTTTCCTATATTCTGCCTTCTGGTCCAAGTATAAGCTTTGCCCAATTTATCAAACAACTTCCTACACACTGTTATGAACTGAGGCAGCTCGGGAACATTGTCTCTCAACTGTGTTATAGAGTGTAGAACTACATTTCAGTGAAGTGTAAGCCTTTCCAAAGCTGCCGAACGTGTTTCTTTCTTATTTCAATGGTAATCTGCCTTGTATAACACACATTTACCACTCTAGTCTCCTTTAAGTAAAGAATATAGCATTCATACAGTGTTTCATGTGATCTTAACACGAATTAAGGATTTCCCGGATCTTAGCTACCTTTTCTACACTAAGAACTTACTTGGAGAATCTCTTTGAGCTGTTCTAAACAAGTTCTCATCTGTTTACAGTCATTTTCACTGAATTATTCATGTTTTCATGTAGTTTCTTATATTCTGCGTTCTGGTCCAAGTATAAGCTTTGCCCACTTTATCAAACAACTTCCTACACACTGTTATGAACTGAGGCAGCTCGGGAACATTGTCTCTCAACTGTGTTATAGAGTGTAGAACTAAATTTCAGTGAAGTGTAAGGCTTTCCAAAGCTGCCGAACGTGTTTCTTGCTGTATTTCAATGGTATTCAGCCTTGTATAACACACATTTACTACTCTAGTCTCCTTTTAGTAAAGAATATAGGATTCATACAGTATTTCATGTGATCTTAACTCGAATTAAGGATTTCCCGGATCTTAGCTACCTTTTCTACACTAAGAACTGACTTGGAGAATCTCTTTCAGCTGTTCTAAACAAGTTCTCATCTGTTTACAGTCATTTTCTCTGAATTATCCATGTTTTCATGTAGTTTCCTATATTCTGCCTTCTGGTCCAAGTATAAGCTTTGCCCACTTTATCAAACAACTTCCTACACACTGTTATGAACTGAGGAAGCTCGGGAACATTGTCTCTCAACTGTGTTATAGAGTGTAGTACTACATTTCAGTGAAGTGTAAGGCTTTCCAAAGCTGCCGAACGTGTTTCTTTCTCTATTTCAATGGTATTCTGCCTTGTATAACACACATTTACCACTCTAGTCTACTTCACTTAAAGAATATATGATTCTTACAGTGTTTCATGTGATCTTAACTCGAATTACGGATTTCCCGGATCTTAGCTACCTTTTCTACACTAAGAACTGACTTGGAGAATCTCTTTGAGCTGTTCTAAACAAGTTCTCATCTGTTTGCAGTCATTTTCTCTGAATTATCCATGTTTTCATGTAGTTTCCTATATTCTGCCTTCTGGTCCAAGTATAAGCTTTGCCCACTTTATCAAACAACTTCCTACACACTGTTATGAACTGAGGCAGCTCGGGAACATTGTCTCTCAACTGTGTTATAGAGTGTAGTACTACAATTCAGTGAAGTGTAAGGCTTTCAAAAGCTGCCAAACGTGTTTCTTTCTCTATTTCAATGGTATTCTGCCTTGTATAACACACATTTACCACTCTAGTCTCCTTCACTTAAAGAATATATGATTCTTACAGTGTTTCATATGATCTTATCTCAAATTAAGGATTTCCCGAATCTTAGCTACCTTTTCTACACTAAGAACTGACTTGGAGAATCTCTTTGAGCTGTTCTAAACAAGCTCTCATCTGTTTACAGTCATTGTCACTGAATTATTCATGTTTTCATGTAGTTTCCTATATTCTGCCTTCTGGTCCAAGTATAAGCTTTTCCCACTTTATCAAACAACTTCCTACACACTGTTATGAACTGAGGCAGCTCGGGAACATTGTCTCTCAACTGTGTTATAGAGTGTAGTACTACATTTCAGTGAAGTGTAAGGCTTTCCAAAGCTGCCGAACGTGTTTCTTTCCTATTTCAATGGTAATCTGCCTTGTATAACACACATTTGCCACTCTAGTCTCCTTTAAGTAAAGAATATAGCATTCATACAGTGTTTCATGTGATCTTAACTCGAAATAAGGATTTCCCTGATCTTAGCTACCTTTTCTACACTAAGAACTGACTTGGAGAATCTCTTTGAGCTGTTCTAAACAAGCTCTCATCTGTTTACAGTCATTGTCACTGAATTATTCATGTTTTCATGTAGTTTCCTATATTCTGCCTTCTGGTCCAAGTATAAGCTTTGCCCACTTTATCAAACAACTTCCTACACACTGTTATGAACTGAGGCAGCTCGGGAACATTGTCTCTCAACTGTGTTATACAGTGTAGAACTACATTTCAGTGAAGTGTAAGGCTTTCCAAAGCTGCCGAACGTGTTTCTCTCTCTATTTCACTGGTATTCTGCCTTGTATAACACACATTTACCACTCTAGTCTCCTTTAAGTAAAGAATATAGCATTCATACAGTGTTTCATGTGATCTTAACTCGAAATAAGGATTTCCCGGATCTTAGCTACCTTTTCTACACTAAGAACTGACTTGGAGAATCTCTTTGAGCTGTTCTAAACAAGTTCTCATCTGTTTACAGTCATTTTCTCTGAATTATCCATGTTTTCAAGTAGTTTCCTATATTCTGCCTTCTGGTCCAAGTATAAGCTTTGCCCACTTTATCAAACAACTTCCTACACACTGTTATGAACTGAGGCAGCTCGGGAACATTGTCTCTCAACTGTGTTATAGAGTGTAGAACTACATTTCAGTGAAGTGTAAGGCTTTCCAAAGCTGCCGAACGTGTTTCTTTCCTATTTCAATGGTAATCTGCCTTGTATAACACACATTTACCACTCTAGTCTCCTTTAAGTAAAGAATATAGCATTCATACAGTGTTTCATGTGATCTTAACTCGAAATAAGGATTTCCCGGATCTTAGCTACCTTTTCTACACTAAGAACTGACTTGGAGAATCTCTTTGAGCTGTTCTAAACAAGTTCTCATCTGTTTACTGTCATTTTCTCTGAATTATCCATGTTTTCATGTAGTTTCCTATATTCTGCCTTCTGGTCCAAGTATAAGCTTTGCCCAATTTATCAAACAACTTCCTACACACTGTTATGAACTGAGGCAGCTCGGGAACATTGTCTCTCAACTGTGTTATAGAGTGTAGAACTACATTTCAGTGAAGTGTAACACTTTCCAAAGCTGCCGAACGTGTTTCTTTCTCTATTCCAATGGTATTCTGCCTTGTATAACACACAGTTACCACTCTAGTCTCCTTCACTTAAAGAATATAGGATTCGTACAGTGTTTCATGTGATCTTAACTCAAATTAAGGATTTCCCGGATCTTAGCTACCTTTTCTACACTAAGAACTGACTTGGAGAATCTCTTTGAGCTGTTCTAAACAAGTTCTCATCTGTTTACAGTCATTTTCTCTGAATTATCCATGTTTTCATGTAGTTTCCTATATTCTGCCTTCTGGTCCAAGTATAAGCTTTGCCCACTTTATCAAACAACTTCCTTTCTACATTGTGTTATAGAGTGTAGTACTACACTCTATAACACAATGTAGAACATTGTGTTATAGAGTGTAGTACTACATTTCAGTGTAGTGTAAGGCTTTACAAAGCTGCCGAACGTGTTTCTTTCTCTATTTCAATGGTATTCAGCCTTGTATAACACACATTTACCACTCTAGTCTCCTTTAAGTAAAGAATATAGGATTCATACAGAGTTTCATGTGATCTTATCTCGAATTAAGGATTTCCCGGATCTTAGCTACCTTTTCTACACTAAGAACTGACTTGGAGAATCTCTTTGAGCTGTTCTAACAAGTTCTCATCTGTTTACAGTCATTTTCTCTGAATTATCCATGTTTTCATGTAGTTTCCTATATTCTGCCTTCTGGTCCAAGTATAAGCTTTGCCCACTTTATCAAACAACTTCCTACACACTGTTATGAACTGAGGCAGCTCGGGAACATTGTCTCTCAACTGTGTTATAGAGTGTAGTACTACATTTCAGTGTAGTGTAAGGTTTTACAAAGCTGCCGAACGTGTTTCTTTCTCTATTTCAATGGTATTCAGCCTTGTATAACACACATTTACCACTCTAGTCTCCTTTAAGTAAAGAATATAGGATTCATACAGTGTTTCATGTGATCTTATCTCGAATTAAGGATTTCCCGAATCTTAGCTACCTTTTCTACACTAAGAACTGACTTGGAGAATCTCTTTGAGCTGTTCTAAACAAGCTCTCATCTGTTTACAGTCATTGTCACTGAATTATTCATGTTTTCATGTAGTTTCCTATATTCTGCCTTCTGGTCCAAGTATAAGCTTTGCCCACTTTATCAAACAACTTCCTACACACTGTTATGAACTGAGGCAGCTCGGGAACATTGTCTCTCAACTGTGTTATACAGTGTAGAACTACATTTCAGTGAAGTGTAAGGCTTTCCAAAGCTGCCGAACGTGTTTCTCTCTCTATTTCACTGGTATTCTGCCTTGTATAACACACATTTACCACTCTAGTCGCCTTTAAGTAAAGAATAGAGCATTCATACAGTGTTTCATGTGATCTTAACTCGAATTAATGATTTCCCGGATATTAGCTACCTTTTCTACACTAAGAACTGACTTGGAGAATCTCTTTGAGCTGTTCTAAACAAGCTCTCATCTGTTTACAGTCATTTTCACTGAATTATTCATGTTTTCATGTAGTTTCCTATATTCTGCCTTCTGGTCCAAGTATAAGCTTTGCCCACTTTATCAAACAACTTCCTACACACTGTTATGAACTGAGGCAGCTCGGGAACATTGTCTCTCGAGAACATTGTGTTATAGAGTGTAGTACTCCCGAACATTGTCTCGGGAACATTGTGTTATAGAGTGTAGTACTACATTTCAGTGTAGTGTAAGGCTTTACAAAGCTGCCGAACGTGTTTCTTTCTCTATTTCAATGGTATTCAGCCTTGTATAACACACATTTACCACTCTAGTCTCCTTTAAGTAAAGAATATAGGATTCATACAGAGTTTCATGTGATCTTATCTCGAATTAAGGATTTCCTGGATCTTAGCTACCTTTTCTACACTAAGAACTGACTTGGAGAATCTCTTTGAGCTGTTCTAACAAGTTCTCATCTGTTTACAGTCATTTTCTCTGAATTATCCATGTTTTCATGTAGTTTCCTATATTCTGCCTTCTGGTCCAAGTATAAGCTTTGCCCACTTTATCAAACAACTTCCTACACACTGTTATGAACTGAGGCAGCTCGGGAACATTGTCTCTCAACTGTGTTATAGAGTGTAGTACTACATTTCAGTGAAGTGTAAGGCTTTCCAAAGCTGCCGAACGTGTTTCTTTCTCTATTTCAATGGTATTCTTCCTTGTATAACACACATTTACCACTCTAGTCTCCTTCACTTAAAGAATATACGATTCTTACAGTGTTTCATGTGATCTTAACTCGAATTAAGGATTTCCCGGATCTTAGCTACCTTTTCTACACTAAGAACTGACTTGGAGAATCTCTTTCAGCTGTTCTAAACAAGCTCTCATCTGTTTACAGTCATTTTCTCTGAATTATCCATGTTTTCATGTAGTTTCCTATATTCTGCCTTCTGGTCCAAGTATAAGCTTTGCCCACTTTATCAAACAACTTCCTACACACTGTTATGAACTGAGGCAGCTCGGGAACATTGTCTCTCAACTGTGTTATAGAGTGTAGTACTACATTTCAGTGAAGTGTAAGGCTTTCCAAAGCTGCCGAACGTGTTTCTTTCTCTATTTCAATGGTATTCTTCCTTGTATAACACACATTTACCACTCTAGTCTCCTTCACTTAAAGAATATATGATTCTTACAGTGTTTCATGTGATCTTAACTCGAATTAAGGATTTCCCGGATCTTAGCTACCTTTTCTACACTAAGAACTGACTTGGAGAATCTCTTTCAGCTGTTCTAAACAAGTTCTCATCTGTTTACAGTCATTTTCTCTGAATTATCCATGTTTTCATGTAGTTTCCTATATTCTGCCTTCTGGTCCAAGTATAAGCTTTGCCCACTTTATCAAACAACTTCCTTTCTACATTGTGTTATAGAGTGTAGTACTACACTCTATAACACAATGTAGAACATTGTGTTATAGAGTGTAGTACTACATTTCAGTGTAGTGTAAGGCTTTACAAAGCTGCCGAACGTGTTTCTTTCTCTATTTCAATGGTATTCAGCCTTGTATAACACACATTTACCACTCTAGTCTCCTTTAAGTAAAGAATATAGGATTCATACAGAGTTTCATGTGATCTTATCTCGAATTAAGGATTTCCCGGATCTTAGCTACCTTTTCTACACTAAGAACTGACTTGGAGAATCTCTTTGAGCTGTTCTAACAAGTTCTCATCTGTTTACAGTCATTTTCTCTGAATTATCCATGTTTTCATGTAGTTTCCTATATTCTGCCTTCTGGTCCAAGTATAAGCTTTGCCCACTTTATCAAACAACTTCCTACACACTGTTATGAACTGAGGCAGCTCGGGAACATTGTCTCTCAACTGTGTTATAGAGTGTAGTACTACATTTCAGTGTAGTGTAAGGTTTTACAAAGCTGCCGAACGTGTTTCTTTCTCTATTTCAATGGTATTCAGCCTTGTATAACACACATTTACCACTCTAGTCTCCTTTAAGTAAAGAATATAGGATTCATACAGTGTTTCATGTGATCTTATCTCGAATTAAGGATTTCCCGAATCTTAGCTACCTTTTCTACACTAAGAACTGACTTGGAGAATCTCTTTGAGCTGTTCTAAACAAGCTCTCATCTGTTTACAGTCATTGTCACTGAATTATTCATGTTTTCATGTAGTTTCCTATATTCTGCCTTCTGGTCCAAGTATAAGCTTTGCCCACTTTATCAAACAACTTCCTACACACTGTTATGAACTGAGGCAGCTCGGGAACATTGTCTCTCAACTGTGTTATACAGTGTAGAACTACATTTCAGTGAAGTGTAAGGCTTTCCAAAGCTGCCGAACGTGTTTCTCTCTCTATTTCACTGGTATTCTGCCTTGTATAACACACATTTACCACTCTAGTCGCCTTTAAGTAAAGAATAGAGCATTCATACAGTGTTTCATGTGATCTTAACTCGAATTAATGATTTCCCGGATATTAGCTACCTTTTCTACACTAAGAACTGACTTGGAGAATCTCTTTGAGCTGTTCTAAACAAGCTCTCATCTGTTTACAGTCATTTTCACTGAATTATTCATGTTTTCATGTAGTTTCCTATATTCTGCCTTCTGGTCCAAGTATAAGCTTTGCCCACTTTATCAAACAACTTCCTACACACTGTTATGAACTGAGGCAGCTCGGGAACATTGTCTCTCGAGAACATTGTGTTATAGAGTGTAGTACTCCCGAACATTGTCTCGGGAACATTGTGTTATAGAGTGTAGTACTACATTTCAGTGTAGTGTAAGGCTTTACAAAGCTGCCGAACGTGTTTCTTTCTCTATTTCAATGGTATTCAGCCTTGTATAACACACATTTACCACTCTAGTCTCCTTTAAGTAAAGAATATAGGATTCATACAGAGTTTCATGTGATCTTATCTCGAATTAAGGATTTCCTGGATCTTAGCTACCTTTTCTACACTAAGAACTGACTTGGAGAATCTCTTTGAGCTGTTCTAACAAGTTCTCATCTGTTTACAGTCATTTTCTCTGAATTATCCATGTTTTCATGTAGTTTCCTATATTCTGCCTTCTGGTCCAAGTATAAGCTTTGCCCACTTTATCAAACAACTTCCTACACACTGTTATGAACTGAGGCAGCTCGGGAACATTGTCTCTCAACTGTGTTATAGAGTGTAGTACTACATTTCAGTGAAGTGTAAGGCTTTCCAAAGCTGCCGAACGTGTTTCTTTCTCTATTTCAATGGTATTCTTCCTTGTATAACACACATTTACCACTCTAGTCTCCTTCACTTAAAGAATATACGATTCTTACAGTGTTTCATGTGATCTTAACTCGAATTAAGGATTTCCCGGATCTTAGCTACCTTTTCTACACTAAGAACTGACTTGGAGAATCTCTTTCAGCTGTTCTAAACAAGCTCTCATCTGTTTACAGTCATTTTCTCTGAATTATCCATGTTTTCATGTAGTTTCCTATATTCTGCCTTCTGGTCCAAGTATAAGCTTTGCCCACTTTATCAAACAACTTCCTACACACTGTTATGAACTGAGGCAGCTCGGGAACATTGTCTCTCAACTGTGTTATAGAGTGTAGTACTACATTTCAGTGAAGTGTAAGGCTTTCCAAAGCTGCCGAACGTGTTTCTTTCTCTATTTCAATGGTATTCTTCCTTGTATAACACACATTTACCACTCTAGTCTCCTTCACTTAAAGAATATATGATTCTTACAGTGTTTCATGTGATCTTAACTCGAATTAAGGATTTCCCGGATCTTAGCTACCTTTTCTACACTAAGAACTGACTTGGAGAATCTCTTTGAGCTGTTCTAAACAAGCTCTCATCTGTTTACAGTCATTTTCACTGAATTATTCATGTTTTCATGTAGTTTCCTATATTCTGCCTTCTGGTCCAAGTATAAGCTTTGCCCACTTTATCAAACAACTTCCTACACACTGTTATGAACTGAGGGAGCTCGGGAACATTGTCTCTCAACTGTGTTATAGAGTGTAGTACTACATTTCAGTGTAGTGTAAGGCTTTACAAAGCTGCCGAACGTGTTTCTTTCTCTATTTCAATGGTATTCAGCCTTGTATAACACACATTTACCACTCTAGTCTCCTTTAAGTAAAGAATATAGGATTCATACAGTGTTTCATGTGATCTTATCTCGAATTAAGGATTTCCCGAATCTTAGCTACCTTTTCTACACTAAGAACTGACTTGGAGAATCTCTTTGAGCTGTTCTAAACAAGCTCTCATCTGTTTACAGTCATTGTCACTGAATTATTCATGTTTTCATGTAGTTTCCTATATTCTGCCTTCTGGTCCAAGTATAAGCTTTGCCCACTTTATCAAACAACTTCCTACACACTGTTATGAACTGAGGCAGCTCGGGAACATTGTCTCTCAACTGTGTTATACAGTGTAGAACTACATTTCAGTGAAGTGTAAGGCTTTCCAAAGCTGCCTAACGTGTTTCTTTCTCTATTTCAATGGTATTCTTCCTTGTATAACACACATTTACCACTCTAGTCTCCTTCACTTAAAGAATATACGATTCTTACAGTGTTTCATGTGATCTTAACTCGAATTAAGGATTTCCCGGATCTTAGCTACCTTTTCTACACTAAGAACTGACTTGGAGAATCTCTTTCAGCTGTTCTAAACAAGCTCTCATCTGTTTACAGTCATTTTCTCTGAATTATCCATGTTTTCATGTAGTTTCCTATATTCTGCCTTCTGGTCCAAGTATAAGCTTTGCCCACTTTATCAAACAACTTCCTACACACTGTTATGAACTGAGGCAGCTCGGGAACATTGTCTCTCAACTGTGTTATAGAGTGTAGTACTACATTTCAGTGAAGTGTAAGGCTTTCCAAAGCTGCCGAACGTGTTTCTTTCTCTATTTCAATGGTATTCTTCCTTGTATAACACACATTTACCACTCTAGTCTCCTTCACTTAAAGAATATATGATTCTTACAGTGTTTCATGTGATCTTAACTCGAATTAAGGATTTCCCGGATCTTAGCTACCTTTTCTACACTAAGAACTGACTTGGAGAATCTCTTTCAGCTGTTCTAAACAAGTTCTCATCTGTTTACAGTCATTTTCTCTGAATTATCCATGTTTTCATGTAGTTTCCTATATTCTGCCTTCTGGTCCAAGTATAAGCTTTGCCCACTTTATCAAACAACTTCCTTTCTACATTGTGTTATAGAGTGTAGTACTACACTCTATAACACAATGTAGAACATTGTGTTATAGAGTGTAGTACTACATTTCAGTGTAGTGTAAGGCTTTACAAAGCTGCCGAACGTGTTTCTTTCTCTATTTCAATGGTATTCAGCCTTGTATAACACACATTTACCACTCTAGTCTCCTTTAAGTAAAGAATATAGGATTCATACAGAGTTTCATGTGATCTTATCTCGAATTAAGGATTTCCCGGATCTTAGCTACCTTTTCTACACTAAGAACTGACTTGGAGAATCTCTTTGAGCTGTTCTAACAAGTTCTCATCTGTTTACAGTCATTTTCTCTGAATTATCCATGTTTTCATGTAGTTTCCTATATTCTGCCTTCTGGTCCAAGTATAAGCTTTGCCCACTTTATCAAACAACTTCCTACACACTGTTATGAACTGAGGCAGCTCGGGAACATTGTCTCTCAACTGTGTTATAGAGTGTAGTACTACATTTCAGTGTAGTGTAAGGTTTTACAAAGCTGCCGAACGTGTTTCTTTCTCTATTTCAATGGTATTCAGCCTTGTATAACACACATTTACCACTCTAGTCTCCTTTAAGTAAAGAATATAGGATTCATACAGTGTTTCATGTGATCTTATCTCGAATTAAGGATTTCCCGAATCTTAGCTACCTTTTCTACACTAAGAACTGACTTGGAGAATCTCTTTGAGCTGTTCTAAACAAGCTCTCATCTGTTTACAGTCATTGTCACTGAATTATTCATGTTTTCATGTAGTTTCCTATATTCTGCCTTCTGGTCCAAGTATAAGCTTTGCCCACTTTATCAAACAACTTCCTACACACTGTTATGAACTGAGGCAGCTCGGGAACATTGTCTCTCAACTGTGTTATACAGTGTAGAACTACATTTCAGTGAAGTGTAAGGCTTTCCAAAGCTGCCGAACGTGTTTCTCTCTCTATTTCACTGGTATTCTGCCTTGTATAACACACATTTACCACTCTAGTCGCCTTTAAGTAAAGAATAGAGCATTCATACAGTGTTTCATGTGATCTTAACTCGAATTAATGATTTCCCGGATATTAGCTACCTTTTCTACACTAAGAACTGACTTGGAGAATCTCTTTGAGCTGTTCTAAACAAGCTCTCATCTGTTTACAGTCATTTTCACTGAATTATTCATGTTTTCATGTAGTTTCCTATATTCTGCCTTCTGGTCCAAGTATAAGCTTTGCCCACTTTATCAAACAACTTCCTACACACTGTTATGAACTGAGGCAGCTCGGGAACATTGTCTCTCGAGAACATTGTGTTATAGAGTGTAGTACTCCCGAACATTGTCTCGGGAACATTGTGTTATAGAGTGTAGTACTACATTTCAGTGTAGTGTAAGGCTTTACAAAGCTGCCGAACGTGTTTCTTTCTCTATTTCAATGGTATTCAGCCTTGTATAACACACATTTACCACTCTAGTCTCCTTTAAGTAAAGAATATAGGATTCATACAGAGTTTCATGTGATCTTATCTCGAATTAAGGATTTCCTGGATCTTAGCTACCTTTTCTACACTAAGAACTGACTTGGAGAATCTCTTTGAGCTGTTCTAACAAGTTCTCATCTGTTTACAGTCATTTTCTCTGAATTATCCATGTTTTCATGTAGTTTCCTATATTCTGCCTTCTGGTCCAAGTATAAGCTTTGCCCACTTTATCAAACAACTTCCTACACACTGTTATGAACTGAGGCAGCTCGGGAACATTGTCTCTCAACTGTGTTATAGAGTGTAGTACTACATTTCAGTGAAGTGTAAGGCTTTCCAAAGCTGCCAAACGTGTTTCTTTCTCTATTTCAATGGTATTCTTCCTTGTATAACACACATTTACCACTCTAGTCTCCTTCACTTAAAGAATATACGATTCTTACAGTGTTTCATGTGATCTTAACTCGAATTAAGGATTTCCCGGATCTTAGCTACCTTTTCTACACTAAGAACTGACTTGGAGAATCTCTTTCAGCTGTTCTAAACAAGCTCTCATCTGTTTACAGTCATTTTCTCTGAATTATCCATGTTTTCATGTAGTTTCCTATATTCTGCCTTCTGGTCCAAGTATAAGCTTTGCCCACTTTATCAAACAACTTCCTACACACTGTTATGAACTGAGGCAGCTCGGGAACATTGTCTCTCAACTGTGTTATAGAGTGTAGTACTACATTTCAGTGAAGTGTAAGGCTTTCCAAAGCTGCCGAACGTGTTTCTTTCTCTATTTCAATGGTATTCTTCCTTGTATAACACACATTTACCACTCTAGTCTCCTTCACTTAAAGAATATATGATTCTTACAGTGTTTCATGTGATCTTAACTCGAATTAAGGATTTCCCGGATCTTAGCTACCTTTTCTACACTAAGAACTGACTTGGAGAATCTCTTTGAGCTGTTCTAAACAAGCTCTCATCTGTTTACAGTCATTTTCACTGAATTATTCATGTTTTCATGTAGTTTCCTATATTCTGCCTTCTGGTCCAAGTATAAGCTTTGCCCACTTTATCAAACAACTTCCTACACACTGTTATGAACTGAGGGAGCTCGGGAACATTGTCTCTCAACTGTGTTATAGAGTGTAGTACTACATTTCAGTGTAGTGTAAGGCTTTACAAAGCTGCCGAACGTGTTTCTTTCTCTATTTCAATGGTATTCAGCCTTGTATAACACACATTTACCACTCTAGTCTCCTTTAAGTAAAGAATATAGGATTCATACAGTGTTTCATGTGATCTTATCTCGAATTAAGGATTTCCCGAATCTTAGCTACCTTTTCTACACTAAGAACTGACTTGGAGAATCTCTTTGAGCTGTTCTAAACAAGCTCTCATCTGTTTACAGTCATTGTCACTGAATTATTCATGTTTTCATGTAGTTTCCTATATTCTGCCTTCTGGTCCAAGTATAAGCTTTGCCCACTTTATCAAACAACTTCCTACACACTGTTATGAACTGAGGCAGCTCGGGAACATTGTCTCTCAACTGTGTTATACAGTGTAGAACTACATTTCAGTGAAGTGTAAGGCTTTCCAAAGCTGCCGAACGTGTTTCTCTCTCTATTTCACTGGTATTCTGCCTTGTATAACACACATTTACCACTCCAGTCGCCTTTAAGTAAAGAATAGAGCATTCATACAGTGTTTCATGTGATCTTAACTCGAATTAATGATTTCCCGGATATTAGCTACCTTTTCTACACTAAGAACTGACTTGGAGAATCTCTTTGAGCTGTTCTAAACAAGCTCTCATCTGTTTACAGTCATTTTCACTGAATTATTCATGTTTTCATGTAGTTTCCTATATTCTGCCTTCTGGTCCAAGTATAAGCTTTGCCCACTTTATCAAACAACTTCCTACACACTGTTATGAACTGAGGCAGCTCGGGAACATTGTCTCTCAACTGTGTTATACAGTGTAGAACTACATTTCAGTGAAGTGTAAGGCTTTCCAAAGCTGCCGAACGTGTTTCTCTCTCTATTTCACTGGTATTCTGCCTTGTATAACACACATTTACCACTCTAGTCGCCTTTAAGTAAAGAATAGAGCATTCATAATGTGTTTCATGTGATCTTAACTCGAATTAATGATTTCCCGGATATTAGCTACCTTTTCTACACTAAGAACTGACTTGGAGAATCTCTTTGAGCTGTTCTAAACAAGCTCTCATCTGTTTACAGTCATTGTCACTGAATTATTCATGTTTTCATGTAGTTTCCTATATTCTGCCTTCTGGTCCAAGTATAAGCTTTGCCCACTTTATCAAACAACTTCCTACACACTGTTATGAACTGAGGCAGCTCGGGAACATTGTCTCTCAACTGTGTTATACAGTGTAGAACTACATTTCAGTGAAGTGTAAGGCTTTCCAAAGCTGCCGAACGTGTTTCTTTCTTATTTCAATGGTAATCTGCCTTGTATAACACACATTTACTACTCTAGTCTCCTTTTAGTAAAGAATATAGGATTCATACAGTATTTCATGTGATCTTAACTCGAATTAAGGATTTCCCGGATCTTAGCTACCTTTTCTACACTAAGAACTGACTTGGAGAATCTCTTTGAGCTGTTCTAACAAGTTCTCATCTGTTTACAGTCATTTTCTCTGAATTATCCATGTTTTCATGTAGTTTCCTATATTCTGCCTTCTGGTCCAAGTATAAGCTTTGCCCACTTTATCAAACAACTTCCTACACACTGTTATGAACTGAGGCAGCTCGGGAACATTGTCTCTCAACTGTGTTATAGAGTGTAGTACTACATTTTAGTGAAGTGTAAGGCTTTCCAAAGCTGCCGAACGTGTTTCTTTCTCTATTTCAATGGTATTCTTCCTTGTATAACACACATTTACCACTCTAGTCTCCTTCACTTAAAGAATATACGATTCTTACAGTGTTTCATGTGATCTTAACTCGAATTAAGGATATCCCGGATCTTAGCTACCTTTTCTACACTAAGAACTGACTTGGAGAATCTCTTTGAGCTGTTCTAAACAAGCTCTCATCTGTTTACAGTCATTTTCTCTGAATTATCCATGTTTTCATGTAGTTTCCTATATTCTGCCTTCTGGTCCAAGTATAAGCTTTGCCCACTTTATCAAACAACTTCCTACACACTGTTATGAACTGAGGCAGCTCGGGAACATTGTCTCTCAACTGTGTTATAGAGTGTAGTACTACATTTCAGTGTAGTGTAAGGCTTTACAAAGCTGCCGAACGTGTTTCTTTCTCTATTTCAATGGTATTCAGCCTTGTATAACACACATTTACCACTCTAGTCTCCTTTAAGTAAAGAATATAGGATTCATACAGTGTTTCATGTGATCTTATCTCGAATTAAGGATTTCCCGAATCTTAGCTACCTTTTCTACACTAAGAACTGACTTGGAGAATCTCTTTGAGCTGTTCTAAACAAGCTCTCATCTGTTTACAGTCATTGTCACTGAATTATTCATGTTTTCATGTAGTTTCCTATATTCTGCCTTCTGGTCCAAGTATAAGCTTTGCCCACTTTATCAAACAACTTCCTACACACTGTTATGAACTGAGGCAGCTCGGGAACATTGTCTCTCAACTGTGTTATACAGTGTAGAACTACATTTCAGTGAAGTGTAAGGCTTTCCAAAGCTGCCGAACGTGTTTCTCTCTCTATTTCACTGGTATTCTGCCTTGTATAACACACATTTACCACTCCAGTCGCCTTTAAGTAAAGAATAGAGCATTCATACAGTGTTTCATGTGATCTTAACTCGAATTAATGATTTCCCGGATATTAGCTACCTTTTCTACACTAAGAACTGACTTGGAGAATCTCTTTGAGCTGTTCTAAACAAGCTCTCATCTGTTTACAGTCATTTTCACTGAATTATTCATGTTTTCATGTAGTTTCCTATATTCTGCCTTCTGGTCCAAGTATAAGCTTTGCCCACTTTATCAAACAACTTCCTACACACTGTTATGAACTGAGGCAGCTCGGGAACATTGTCTCTCAACTGTGTTATACAGTGTAGAACTACATTTCAGTGAAGTGTAAGGCTTTCCAAAGCTGCCGAACGTGTTTCTCTCTCTATTTCACTGGTATTCTGCCTTGTATAACACACATTTACCACTCTAGTCGCCTTTAAGTAAAGAATAGAGCATTCATAATGTGTTTCATGTGATCTTAACTCGAATTAATGATTTCCCGGATATTAGCTACCTTTTCTACACTAAGAACTGACTTGGAGAATCTCTTTGAGCTGTTCTAAACAAGCTCTCATCTGTTTACAGTCATTGTCACTGAATTATTCATGTTTTCATGTAGTTTCCTATATTCTGCCTTCTGGTCCAAGTATAAGCTTTGCCCACTTTATCAAACAACTTCCTACACACTGTTATGAACTGAGGCAGCTCGGGAACATTGTCTCTCAACTGTGTTATACAGTGTAGAACTACATTTCAGTGAAGTGTAAGGCTTTCCAAAGCTGCCGAACGTGTTTCTTTCTTATTTCAATGGTAATCTGCCTTGTATAACACACATTTACTACTCTAGTCTCCTTTTAGTAAAGAATATAGGATTCATACAGTATTTCATGTGATCTTAACTCGAATTAAGGATTTCCCGGATCTTAGCTACCTTTTCTACACTAAGAACTGACTTGGAGAATCTCTTTGAGCTGTTCTAACAAGTTCTCATCTGTTTACAGTCATTTTCTCTGAATTATCCATGTTTTCATGTAGTTTCCTATATTCTGCCTTCTGGTCCAAGTATAAGCTTTGCCCACTTTATCAAACAACTTCCTACACACTGTTATGAACTGAGGCAGCTCGGGAACATTGTCTCTCAACTGTGTTATAGAGTGTAGTACTACATTTTAGTGAAGTGTAAGGCTTTCCAAAGCTGCCGAACGTGTTTCTTTCTCTATTTCAATGGTATTCTTCCTTGTATAACACACATTTACCACTCTAGTCTCCTTCACTTAAAGAATATACGATTCTTACAGTGTTTCATGTGATCTTAACTCGAATTAAGGATATCCCGGATCTTAGCTACCTTTTCTACACTAAGAACTGACTTGGAGAATCTCTTTCAGCTGTTCTAAACAAGCTCTCATCTGTTTACAGTCATTTTCTCTGAATTATCCATGTTTTCATGTAGTTTCCTATATTCTGCCTTCTGGTCCAAGTATAAGCTTTGCCCACTTTATCAAACAACTTCCTACACACTGTTATGAACTGAGGCAGCTCGGGAACATTGTCTCTCAACTGTGTTATAGAGTGTAGTACTACATTTCAGTGTAGTGTAAGGCTTTACAAAGCTGCCGAACGTGTTTCTTTCTCTATTTCAATGGTATTCAGCCTTGTATAACACACATTTACCACTCTAGTCTCCTTTAAGTAAAGAATATAGGATTCATACAGTGTTTCATGTGATCTTATCTCGAATTAAGGATTTCCCGAATCTTAGCTACCTTTTCTACACTAAGAACTGACTTGGAGAATCTCTTTGAGCTGTTCTAAACAAGCTCTCATCTGTTTACAGTCATTGTCACTGAATTATTCATGTTTTCATGTAGTTTCCTATATTCTGCCTTCTGGTCCAAGTATAAGCTTTGCCCACTTTATCAAACAACTTCCTACACACTGTTATGAACTGAGGCAGCTCGGGAACATTGTCTCTCAACTGTGTTATACAGTGTAGAACTACATTTCAGTGAAGTGTAAGGCTTTCCAAAGCTGCCGAACGTGTTTCTCTCTCTATTTCACTGGTATTCTGCCTTGTATAACACAC
The DNA here is from genome assembly GCF_964339955.1 of Pipistrellus hanaki. Classification (NCBI taxonomy): domain Eukaryota; kingdom Metazoa; phylum Chordata; class Mammalia; order Chiroptera; family Vespertilionidae; genus Pipistrellus; species Pipistrellus hanaki. The sequence goes on along the minus strand of NC_140514.1, from coordinate 70,854,332 downwards.
ATTTACCACTCTAGTCGCCTTTAAGTAAAGAATAGAGCATTCATACAGTGTTTCATGTGATCTTAACTCGAATTAATGATTTCCCGGATATTAGCTACCTTTTCTACACTAAGAACTGACTTGGAGAATCTCTTTGAGCTGTTCTAAACAAGCTCTCATCTGTTTACAGTCATTTTCACTGAATTATTCATGTTTTCATGTAGTTTCCTATATTCTGCCTTCTGGTCCAAGTATAAGCTTTGCCCACTTTATCCAACAACTTCCTACACACTGTTATGAACTGAGGCAGCTCGGGAACATTGTCTCTCAACTGTGTTATACAGTGTAGAACTACATTTCAGTGAAGTGTAAGGCTTTCCAAAGCTGCCGAACGTGTTTCTCTCTCTATTTCACTGGTATTCTGCCTTGTATAACACACATTTACCACTCTAGTCGCCTTTAAGTAAAGAATAGAGCATTCATACAGTGTTTCATGTGATCTTAACTCGAATTAATGATTTCCCGGATATTAGCTACCTTTTCTACACTAAGAACTGACTTGGAGAATCTCTTTGAGCTGTTCTAAACAAGCTCTCATCTGTTTACAGTCATTGTCACTGAATTATTCATGTTTTCATGTAGTTTCCTATATTCTGCCTTCTGGTCCAAGTATAAGCTTTGCCCACTTTATCAAACAACTTCCTACACACTGTTATGAACTGAGGCAGCTCGGGAACATTGTCTCTCAACTGTGTTATACAGTGTAGAACTACATTTCAGTGAAGTGTAAGGCTTTCCAAAGCTGCCGAACGTGTTTCTTTCTTATTTCAATGGTAATCTGCCTTGTATAACACACATTTACTACTCTAGTCTCCTTTTAGTAAAGAATATAGGATTCATACAGTATTTCATGTGATCTTAACTCGAATTAAGGATTTCCCGGATCTTAGCTACCTTTTCTACACTAAGAACTGACTTGGAGAATCTCTTTGAGCTGTTCTAACAAGTTCTCATCTGTTTACAGTCATTTTCTCTGAATTATCCATGTTTTCATGTAGTTTCCTATATTCTGCCTTCTGGTCCAAGTATAAGCTTTGCCCACTTTATCAAACAACTTCCTACACACTGTTATGAACTGAGGCAGCTCGGGAACATTGTCTCTCAACTGTGTTATAGAGTGTAGTACTACATTTTAGTGAAGTGTAAGGCTTTCCAAAGCTGCCGAACGTGTTTCTTTCTCTATTTCAATGGTATTCTTCCTTGTATAACACACATTTACCACTCTAGTCTCCTTCACTTAAAGAATATACGATTCTTACAGTGTTTCATGTGATCTTAACTCGAATTAAGGATATCCCGGATCTTAGCTACCTTTTCTACACTAAGAACTGACTTGGAGAATCTCTTTGAGCTGTTCTAAACAAGCTCTCATCTGTTTACAGTCATTTTCTCTGAATTATCCATGTTTTCATGTAGTTTCCTATATTCTGCCTTCTGGTCCAAGTATAAGCTTTGCCCACTTTATCAAACAACTTCCTACACACTGTTATGAACTGAGGCAGCTCGGGAACATTGTCTCTCAACTGTGTTATAGAGTGTAGTACTACATTTCAGTGTAGTGTAAGGCTTTACAAAGCTGCCGAACGTGTTTCTTTCTCTATTTCAATGGTATTCAGCCTTGTATAACACACATTTACCACTCTAGTCTCCTTTAAGTAAAGAATATAGGATTCATACAGTGTTTCATGTGATCTTATCTCGAATAAAGGATTTCCCGAATCTTAGCTACCTTTTCTACACTAAGAACTGACTTGGAGAATCTCTTTGAGCTGTTCTAAACAAGCTCTCATCTGTTTACAGTCATTGTCACTGAATTATTCATGTTTTCATGTAGTTTCCTATATTCTGCCTTCTGGTCCAAGTATAAGCTTTGCCCACTTTATCAAACAACTTCCTACACACTGTTATGAACTGAGGCAGCTCGGGAACATTGTCTCTCAACTGTGTTATACAGTGTAGAACTACATTTCAGTGAAGTGTAAGGCTTTCCAAAGCTGCCGAACGTGTTTCTCTCTCTATTTCACTGGTATTCTGCCTTGTATAACACACATTTACCACTCCAGTCGCCTTTAAGTAAAGAATAGAGCATTCATACAGTGTTTCATGTGATCTTAACTCGAATTAATGATTTCCCGGATATTAGCTACCTTTTCTACACTAAGAACTGACTTGGAGAATCTCTTTGAGCTGTTCTAAACAAGCTCTCATCTGTTTACAGTCATTTTCACTGAATTATTCATGTTTTCATGTAGTTTCCTATATTCTGCCTTCTGGTCCAAGTATAAGCTTTGCCCACTTTATCAAACAACTTCCTACACACTGTTATGAACTGAGGCAGCTCGGGAACATTGTCTCTCAACTGTGTTATACAGTGTAGAACTACATTTCAGTGAAGTGTAAGGCTTTCCAAAGCTGCCGAACGTGTTTCTCTCTCTATTTCACTGGTATTCTGCCTTGTATAACACACATTTACCACTCTAGTCGCCTTTAAGTAAAGAATAGAGCATTCATAATGTGTTTCATGTGATCTTAACTCGAATTAATGATTTCCCGGATATTAGCTACCTTTTCTACACTAAGAACTGACTTGGAGAATCTCTTTGAGCTGTTCTAAACAAGCTCTCATCTGTTTACAGTCATTGTCACTGAATTATTCATGTTTTCATGTAGTTTCCTATATTCTGCCTTCTGGTCCAAGTATAAGCTTTGCCCACTTTATCAAACAACTTCCTACACACTGTTATGAACTGAGGCAGCTCGGGAACATTGTCTCTCAACTGTGTTATACAGTGTAGAACTACATTTCAGTGAAGTGTAAGGCTTTCCAAAGCTGCCGAACGTGTTTCTTTCTTATTTCAATGGTAATCTGCCTTGTATAACACACATTTACTACTCTAGTCTCCTTTTAGTAAAGAATATAGGATTCATACAGTATTTCATGTGATCTTAACTCGAATTAAGGATTTCCCGGATCTTAGCTACCTTTTCTACACTAAGAACTGACTTGGAGAATCTCTTTGAGCTGTTCTAACAAGTTCTCATCTGTTTACAGTCATTTTCTCTGAATTATCCATGTTTTCATGTAGTTTCCTATATTCTGCCTTCTGGTCCAAGTATAAGCTTTGCCCACTTTATCAAACAACTTCCTACACACTGTTATGAACTGAGGCAGCTCGGGAACATTGTCTCTCAACTGTGTTATAGAGTGTAGTACTACATTTTAGTGAAGTGTAAGGCTTTCCAAAGCTGCCGAACGTGTTTCTTTCTCTATTTCAATGGTATTCTTCCTTGTATAACACACATTTACCACTCTAGTCTCCTTCACTTAAAGAATATACGATTCTTACAGTGTTTCATGTGATCTTAACTCGAATTAAGGATATCCCGGATCTTAGCTACCTTTTCTACACTAAGAACTGACTTGGAGAATCTCTTTCAGCTGTTCTAAACAAGCTCTCATCTGTTTACAGTCATTTTCTCTGAATTATCCATGTTTTCATGTAGTTTCCTATATTCTGCCTTCTGGTCCAAGTATAAGCTTTGCCCACTTTATCAAACAACTTCCTACACACTGTTATGAACTGAGGCAGCTCGGGAACATTGTCTCTCAACTGTGTTATAGAGTGTAGTACTACATTTCAGTGTAGTGTAAGGCTTTACAAAGCTGCCGAACGTGTTTCTTTCTCTATTTCAATGGTATTCAGCCTTGTATAACACACATTTACCACTCTAGTCTCCTTTAAGTAAAGAATATAGGATTCATACAGTGTTTCATGTGATCTTATCTCGAATTAAGGATTTCCCGAATCTTAGCTACCTTTTCTACACTAAGAACTGACTTGGAGAATCTCTTTGAGCTGTTCTAAACAAGCTCTCATCTGTTTACAGTCATTGTCACTGAATTATTCATGTTTTCATGTAGTTTCCTATATTCTGCCTTCTGGTCCAAGTATAAGCTTTGCCCACTTTATCAAACAACTTCCTACACACTGTTATGAACTGAGGCAGCTCGGGAACATTGTCTCTCAACTGTGTTATACAGTGTAGAACTACATTTCAGTGAAGTGTAAGGCTTTCCAAAGCTGCCGAACGTGTTTCTCTCTCTATTTCACTGGTATTCTGCCTTGTATAACACACATTTACCACTCTAGTCGCCTTTAAGTAAAGAATAGAGCATTCATACAGTGTTTCATGTGATCTTAACTCGAATTAATGATTTCCCGGATATTAGCTACCTTTTCTACACTAAGAACTGACTTGGAGAATCTCTTTGAGCTGTTCTAAACAAGCTCTCATCTGTTTACAGTCATTTTCACTGAATTATTCATGTTTTCATGTAGTTTCCTATATTCTGCCTTCTGGTCCAAGTATAAGCTTTGCCCACTTTATCCAACAACTTCCTACACACTGTTATGAACTGAGGCAGCTCGGGAACATTGTCTCTCAACTGTGTTATACAGTGTAGAACTACATTTCAGTGAAGTGTAAGGCTTTCCAAAGCTGCCGAACGTGTTTCTCTCTCTATTTCACTGGTATTCTGCCTTGTATAACACACATTTACCACTCTAGTCGCCTTTAAGTAAAGAATAGAGCATTCATACAGTGTTTCATGTGATCTTAACTCGAATTAATGATTTCCCGGATATTAGCTACCTTTTCTACACTAAGAACTGACTTGGAGAATCTCTTTGAGCTGTTCTAAACAAGCTCTCATCTGTTTACAGTCATTGTCACTGAATTATTCATGTTTTCATGTAGTTTCCTATATTCTGCCTTCTGGTCCAAGTATAAGCTTTGCCCACTTTATCAAACAACTTCCTACACACTGTTATGAACTGAGGCAGCTCGGGAACATTGTCTCTCAACTGTGTTATACAGTGTAGAACTACATTTCAGTGAAGTGTAAGGCTTTCCAAAGCTGCCGAACGTGTTTCTTTCTTATTTCAATGGTAATCTGCCTTGTATAACACACATTTACTACTCTAGTCTCCTTTTAGTAAAGAATATAGGATTCATACAGTATTTCATGTGATCTTAACTCGAATTAAGGATTTCCCGGGTCTTAGCTACCTTTTCTACACTAAGAACTGACTTGGAGAATCTCTTTGAGCTGTTCTAACAAGTTCTCATCTGTTTACAGTCATTTTCTCTGAATTATCCATGTTTTCATGTAGTTTCCTATATTCTGCCTTCTGGTCCAAGTATAAGCTTTGCCCACTTTATCAAACAACTTCCTACACACTGTTATGAACTGAGGCAGCTCGGGAACATTGTCTCTCAACTGTGTTATAGAGTGTAGTACTACATTTCAGTGAAGTGTAAGGCTTTCCAAAGCTGCCGAACGTGTTTCTTTCTCTATTTCAATGGTATTCTTCCTTGTATAACACACATTTACCACTCTAGTCTCCGTCACTTAAAGAATATACGATTCTTACAGTGTTTCATGTGATCTTAACTCGAATTAAGGATTTCCCGGATCTTAGCTACCTTTTCTACACCAAGAACTGACTTGGAGAATCTCTTTCAGCTGTTCTAAACAAGCTCTCATCTGTTTACAGTCATTTTCTCTGAATTATCCATGTTTTCATGTAGTTTCCTATATTCTGCCTTCTGGTCCAAGTATAAGCTTTGCCCACTTTATCAAACAACTTCCTACACACTGTTATGAACTGAGGCAGCTCGGGAACATTGTCTCTCAACTGTGTTATAGAGTGTAGTACTACATTTCAGTGAAGTGTAAGGCTTTCTAAAGCTGCCGAACGTGTTTCTTTCTCTATTTCAATGGTATTCAGCCTTGTATAACACACATTTACCACTCTAGTCTCCTTTAAGTAAAGAATATAGCATTCATACAGTGTTTCATGTGATCTTAACTCGAAATAAGGATTTCCCGGATCTTAGCTACCTTTTCTACACTAAGAACTGACTTGGAGAATCTCTTTGAGCTTTCTAAACAAGCTCTCATCTGTTTACAGTCATTTTCACTGAATTATTCATGTTTTCATGTAGTTTCCTATATTCTGACTTCAGGTCCAAGTATAAGCTTTGCCCACTTTATCGAACAACTTCCTACACACTGTTATGAACTGAGGCAGCTCGGGAATATTGTCTCTCAACTCTGTTATAGAGTGTAGTACTACATTTCAGTGAAGTGTAAGGCTTTCCAAAGCTGCCGAACGTGTTTCTTTCTCTATTTCAATGGTATTCAGCCTTGTATAACACACATTTACCACTCTAGTCTCCTTCACTTAAAGAAAATAGGATTCTTACATTGTTTCATGTGATCTTAACTCAAATTAAGGATTTCCCGGATCTTAGCTACCTTTTCTACACTAAGAACTGACTTGGAGAATCTCTTTGAGCTGTTCTAAACAAGCTCTCATCTGTTTACATTCATTTTCACTGAATTATTATGTTTTCATGTAATTTCCTATATTCTGCCTTCAGGTCCAAGTATAAGCTTTACCCACTTTATCAAACAACTTCCTACACACTGTTATGAACTGAGGCAGCTCGGGAACATTGTCTCTCAACTACAATGTGAGTGTAGTACTACATTTCAGTGAAGTGTAAGGCTTTCCAATGCTGCCGAACGTGTTTCTTTCTCTATTTCACTGGTATTCTGCCTTGTATAAGACACATTTACCACTCTAATCTCCTTTAAGTAAAGAATATAGGATTCATACATTGTTTCATGTGATCTTAACTCGAATTAAGATTTCCCGGATCTTAGCTACCTTTTCTACACTAAGAACTGACTTGGAGAATCTCTTTGAGCTGTTCTAAACAAGTTCTCATCTGTTTTCAGTCATTTTCTCTGAATTATCCATGTTTTCATGTAGTTTCCTATATTCTGCCTTCTGGTCCAAGTATAAGCTTTGCCCACTTTATCAAACAACTTCCTACACACTGTTATGAACTGAGGCAGCTCGGGAACATTGTCTCTCAACTGTGTTATAGAGTGTAGAACTACATTTCAGTGTAGTGTAAGGCTTTCCAAAGCTGCTGAACGTGTTTCTTTCTCTATTCCAATGGTATTCTGCCTTGTATAACACACAGTTACCACTCTAGTCTCCTTCACTTAAAGAATATAGGATTCTTACAGTGTTTCATGTGATCTTAACTCGAATTAAGGATTTCCCGGATCTTAGCTACCTTTTCTACACTAAGAACTGACTTGGAGAATTTCTTTGAGCTGTTCTAAACAAGTTCTCATCTGTTTACAGTTATTTTCTCTGAATTATCCATGTTTTCATGTAGTTTCCTATATTCTGCCTTCTGGTCCAAGTATAAGCTTTGCCCACTTTATCAAACAACTTTCTACACACTGTTATGAACTGAGGCAGCTCGGGAACATTGTCTCTCAACTGTGTTATAGAGTGTAGAACTACATTTCAGTGAAGTGTAAGGCTTTCCAAAGCTGCCGAATGTGTTTCTTTCCTATTTCAATGGTAATCTGCCTTGTATAACACACATTTACCACTCTAGTCTCCTTTAAGTAAAGAATATAGCATTCATACAGTGTTTCAAGTGATCTTAACTCGAAATAAGGATTTCCCGGATCTTAGCTACATTTTCTACACTAAGAACTGACTTGGAGAATCTCTTTGAGCTGCTCTAAACTAGTTCTCATCTGTTTGCAGTCATTTTCTCTGAATTATCCATGTTTTCATGTAGTTTCCTATATTCTGCCTTCTGGTCCAAGTATAAGCTTTGCCCACTTTATCAAACAACTTCCTACACACTGTTATGAACTGAGGCAGCTCGGGAACATTGTCTCTCAACTGTGTTATAGAGTGTAGAACTACATTTCAGTGAAGTGTAAGGCTTTCCAATGCTGCTGAACGTGTTTCTTTCTCTATTCCAATGGTATTCTGCCTTGTATAACACACAGTTACCACTCTAGTCTCCTTCACTTAAAGAATATAGGATTCTTACAGTGTTTCATGTGATCTTAACTCGAATTAAGGATTTCCCGGATCTTAGCTACCTTTTCTACACTAAGAACTGACTTGGAGAATCTCTTTGAGCTATTCTAAACAAGCTCTCATCTGTTTACAGTCATTTTCACTGAATTATTCATGTTTTCATGTAGTTTCCTATATTCTGCCTTCAGGTCCAAGTATAAGCTTTGCCCACTTTATCAAACAACTTCCTACACACTTTTATGAACTGAGGCAGCTCGGGAACATTGTCTCTCAACTGTGTTATAGAGTGTAGTACTACATTTCAGTGAAGTGTAAGGCTTTCCAAAGCTGCCGAATGTGTTTCTTTCTCTATTTCACTGGTATTCTGCCTTGTATAACACACATTTACCACTCTAGTCTCCTTCACTTAAAGAATATATGATTCTTACAGTGTTTCATGTGATCTTAACTCAAATTAAGGATTTCCCGGATCTTAGCTACCTTTTCTACACTAAGAACTGACTTGGAGAATCTCTTTGAGCTGTTCTAAACAAGTTCTCATCTGTTTACAGTCATTTTCCCTGAATTATCTATGTTTTCATGTAGTTTCCTATATTCTGCCTTCTGGTCCAAGTATAAGCTTTGCCCACTTTATCAAACAACTTCCTACACACTGTTATGAACTGAGGCAGCTCGGGAACATTGTCTCTCAACTGTCTTATAGAGTGTAGAACTACATTTCAGTGAAGTGTAAGGCTTTCCAAAGCTGCCGATCGTGTTTCTTTCCTATTTCTATGGTAATCTGCCTTGTATAGCACACATTTACCACTCTAGTCTCCTTTAAGTAAAGAAATATAGCGTTCATACAGTGTTTCATGTGATCTTAACTCGAAATAAGGATTTCCCGTATCTTTGCTACCTTTTCTACACTAAGAACTGTCTTGGAGAATCTCTTTGAGCTGTTCTAAACAAGTTCTCATCTGTTTACAGTCATTTTCTCTGAATTATCCATGTTTTCATGTAGTTTCCTATATTCTGCCTTCTGGTCCAAGTATAAGCTTTGCCCACTTTATCAAACAACTTCCTACACACTGTTATGAACTGAGGCAGCTCGGGAACATTGTCTCTCAACTGTGTTATAGAGTGTAGAACTACATTTCAGTGTAGTGTAAGGCTTTCCAAAGCTGCTGAACGTGTTTCTTTCTCTATTCCAATGGTATTCTGCCTTGTATAACACACAGTTACCACTATAGTCTCCTTCACTTAAAGAATATAGGATTCTTACAGTGTTTCATGTGATCTTAACTCGAATTAAGGATTTCCCGGATCTTAGCTACCTTTTCTACACTAAGAACTGACTTGGAGAATTTCTTTGAGCTGTTCTAAACAAGTTCTCATCTGTTTACAGTTATTTTCTCTGAATTATCCATGTTTTCATGTAGTTTCCTATATTCTGCCTTCTGGTCCAAGTATAAGCTTTGCCCACTTTATCAAACAACTTTCTACACCCTGTTATGAACTCAGGCAGCTCGGGAACATTGTCTCTCAACTGTGTTATAGAGTGTAGAACTACATTTCAGTGAAGTGTAAGGCTTTCCAAAGCTGCCGAATGTGTTTCTTTCCTATTTCAATGGTAATCTGCCTTGTATAACACACATTTACCACTCTAGTCTCCTTTAAGTAAAGAATATAGCATTCATACAGTGTTTCAAGTGATCTTAACTCGAAATAAGGATTTCCCGGATCTTAGCTACATTTTCTACACTAAGAACTGACTTGGAGAATCTCTTTGAGCTGCTCTAAACTAGTTCTCATCTGTTTGCAGTCATTTTCTCTGAATTATCCATGTTTTCATGTAGTTTCCTATATTCTGCCTTCTGGTCCAAGTATAAGCTTTGCCCACTTTATCAAACAACTTCCTACACACTGTTATGAACTGAGGCAGCTCGGGAACATTGTCTCTCAACTGTGTTATAGAGTGTAGAACTACATTTCAGTGAAGTGTAAGGCTTTCCAATGCTGCTGAACGTGTTTCTTTCTCTATTCCAATGGTATTCTGCCTTGTATAACACACTGTTACCACTCTAGTCTCCTTCACTTAAAGAATATAGGATTCTTACAGTGTTTCATGTGATCTTAACTCGAATTAAGGATTTCCCGGATCTTAGCTACCTTTTCTACACTAAGAACTGACTTGGAGAATCTCTTTGAGCTATTCTAAACAAGCTCTCATCTGTTTACAGTCATTTTCACTGAATTATTCATGTTTTCATGTAGTTTCCTATATTCTGCCTTCAGGTCCAAGTATAAGCTTTGCCCACTTTATCAAACAACTTCCTACACACTTTTATGAACTGAGGCAGCTCGGGAACATTGTCTCTCAACTGTGTTATAGAGTGTAGTACTACATTTCAGTGAAGTGTAAGGCTTTCCAAAGCTGCCGAATGTGTTTCTTTCTCAATTTCACTGGTATTCTGCCTTGTATAACACACATTTACCACTCTAGTCTCCTTCACTTAAAGAATATATGATTCTTACAGTGTTTCATGTGATCTTAACTCGAATTAAGGATTTCCCGGATCTTAGCTACCTTTTCTACACTAAGAACTGACTTGGAGAATCTCTTTGAGCTGTTCTAAACAAGTTCTCATCTGTTTACAGTCATTTTCCCTGAATTATCTATGTTTTCATGTAGTTTCCTATATTCTGCCTTCTGGTCCAAGTATAAGCTTTGCCCACTTTATCAAACAACTTCCTACACACTGTTATGAACTGAGGCAGCTCGGGAACATTGTCTCTCAACTGTCTTATAGAGTGTAGAACTACATTTCAGTGAAGTGTAAGGCTTTCCAAAGCTGCCGATCGTGTTTCTTTCCTATTTCTATGGTAATCTGCCTTGTATAGCACACATTTACCACTCTAGTCTCCTTTAAGTAAAGAAATATAGCATTCATACAGTGTTTCATGTGATCTTAACTCGAAATAAGGATTTCCCGTATCTTTGCTACCTTTTCTACACTAAGAACTGTCTTGGAGAATCTCTTTGAGCTGTTCTAAACAAGTTCTCATCTGTTTACAGTCATTTTCTCTGAATTATCAATGTTTTCATGTAGTTTCCTATATTCTGCCTTCTGGTCCAAGTATAAGCTTTGCCCACTTTATCAAACAACTTCCTACACACTGTTATGAACTGAGGCAGCTCGGGAACATTGTCTCTCAACTGTGTTATAGAGTGTAGAACTACATTTCAGTGAAGTGTAAGGCTTTCCAAAGCTGCCGATCGTGTTTCTTTCCTATTTCAATGGTAATCTGCCTTGTATAGCACACATTTACCACTCTAGTCTCCTTTAAGTAAAGAATATAGCATTCATACAGTGTTTCATGTGATCTTAACTCAAATTAAGGATTTCCCGGATCTTAGCTACCTTTTCTACACTATGAACTGTCTTGGAGAATCTCTTTGAGCTGTTCTAAACAAGCTCTCATCTGTTTACAGTCATTTTCACTGAATTATTATGTTTTCATGTAATTTCCTATATTCTGCCTTCAGGTCCAAGTATAAGCTTTACCCACTTTATCAAACAACTTCCTACACACTGTTATGAACTGAGGCAGCTCGGGAACATTGTCTCTCAACTACAATGTGAGTGTAGTACTACATTTCAGTGAAGTGTAAGGCTTTCCAATGCTGCCGAACGTGTTTCTTTCTCTATTTCACTGGTATTCTGCCTTGTATAATACACATTTACCACTCTAATCTCCTTTAAGTAAAGAATATAGGAATCATACATTGTTTCATGTGATCTTAACTCGAATTAAGATTTCCCGGATCTTAGCTACCTTTTCTACACTAAGAACTGACTTGGAGAATCTCTTTGAGCTGTTCTAAACAAGTTCTCATCTGTTTTCAGTCATTTTCTCTGAATTATCCATGTTTTCATGTAGTTTCCTATATTCTGCCTTCTGGTCCAAGTATAAGCTTTGCCCACTTTATCAAACAACTTCCTACACACTGTTATGAACTGAGGCAGCTCGGGAACATTGTCTCTCAACTGTGTTATAGAGTGTAGAACTACATTTCAGTGTAGTGTAAGGCTTTCCAAAGCTGCTGAACGTGTTTCTTTCTCTATTCCAATGGTATTCTGCCTTGTATAACACACAGTTACCACTCTAGTCTCCTTCACTTAAAGAATATAGGATTCTTACAGTGTTTCATGTGATCTTAACTCGAATTAAGGATTTCCCGGATCTTAGCTACCTTTTCTACACTAAGAACTGACTTGGAGAATTTCTTTGAGCTGTTCTAAACAAGTTCTCATCTGTTTACAGTTATTTTCTCTGAATTATCCATGTTTTCATGTAGTTTCCTATATTCTGCCTTCTGGTCCAAGTATAAGCTTTGCCCACTTTATCAAACAACTTTCTACACACTGTTATGAACTGAGGCAGCTCGGGAACATTGTCTCTCAACTGTGTTATAGAGTGTAGAACTACATTTCAGTGAAGTGTAAGGCTTTCCAAAGCTGCCGAATGTGTTTCTTTCCTATTTCAATGGTAATCTGCCTTGTATAACACACATTTACCACTCTAGTCTCCTTTAAGTAAAGAATATAGCATTCATACAGTGTTTCAAGTGATCTTAACTCGAAATAAGGATTTCCCGGATCTTAGCTACATTTTCTACACTAAGAACTGACTTGGAGAATCTCTTTGAGCTGCTCTAAACTAGTTCTCATCTGTTTGCAGTCATTTTCTCTGAATTATCCATGTTTTCATGTAGTTTCCTATATTCTGCCTTCTGGTCCAAGTATAAGCTTTGCCCACTTTATCAAACAACTTCCTACACACTGTTATGAACTGAGGCAGCTCGGGAACATTGTCTCTCAACTGTGTTATAGAGTGTAGAACTACATTTCAGTGAAGTGTAAGGCTTTCCAATGCTGCTGAACGTGTTTCTTTCTCTATTCCAATGGTATTCTGCCTTGTATAACACACAGTTACCACTCTAGTCTCCTTCACTTAAAGAATATAGGATTCTTACAGTGTTTCATGTGATCTTAACTCGAATTAAGGATTTCCCGGATCTTAGCTACCTTTTCTACACTAAGAACTGACTTGGAGAATCTCTTTGAGCTATTCTAAACAAGCTCTCATCTGTTTACAGTCATTTTCACTGAATTATTCATGTTTTCATGTAGTTTCCTATATTCTGCCTTCAGGTCCAAGTATAAGCTTTGCCCACTTTATCAAACAACTTCCTACACACTTTTATGAACTGAGGCAGCTCGGGAACATTGTCTCTCAACTGTGTTATAGAGTGTAGTACTACATTTCAGTGAAGTGTAAGGCTTTCCAAAGCTGCCGAATGTGTTTCTTTCTCAATTTCACTGGTATTCTGCCTTGTATAACACACATTTACCACTCTAGTCTCCTTCACTTAAAGAATATATGATTCTTACAGTGTTTCATGTGATCTTAACTCGAATTAAGGATTTCCCGGATCTTAGCTACCTTTTCTACACTAAGAACTGACTTGGAGAATCTCTTTGAACTGTTCTAAACAAGTTCTCATCTGTTTACAGTCATTTTCCCTGAATTATCTATGTTTTCATGTAGTTTCCTATATTCTGCCTTTTGGTCCAAGTATAAGCTTTGCCCACTTTATCAAACAACTTCCTACACACTGTTATGAACTGAGGCAGCTCGGGAACATTGTCTCTCAACTGTCTTATAGAGTGTAGAACTACATTTCAGTGAAGTGTAAGGCTTTCCAAAGCTGCCGATCGTGTTTCTTTCCTATTTCTATGGTAATCTGCCTTGTATAGCACACATTTACCACTCTAGTCTCCTTTAAGTAAAGAAATATAGCATTCATACAGTGTTTCATGTGATCTTAACTCGAAATAAGGATTTCCCGTATCTTTGCTACCTTTTCTACACTAAGAACTGTCTTGGAGAATCTCTTTGAGCTGTTCTAAACAAGTTCTCATCTGTTTACAGTCATTTTCTCTGAATTATCAATGTTTTCATGTAGTTTCCTATATTCTGCCTTCTGGTCCAAGTATAAGCTTTGCCCACTTTATCAAACAACTTCCTACACACTGTTATGAACTGAGGCAGCTCGGGAACATTGTCTCTCAACTGTGTTATAGAGTGTAGAACTACATTTCAGTGAAGTGTAAGGCTTTCCAAAGCTGCCGATCGTGTTTCTTTCCTATTTCAATGGTAATCTGCCTTGTATAGCACACATTTACCACTCTAGTCTCCTTTAAGTAAAGAATATAGCATTCATACAGTGTTTCATGTGATCTTAACTCGAAATAAGGATTTCCCGGATCTTAGCTACCTTTTCTACACTATGAACTGTCTTGGAGAATCTCTTTGAGCTGTTCTAAACAAGTTCTCATCTGTTTACAGTCATTTTCTCTGAATTATCCATGTTTTCATGTAGTTTCCTATATTCTGCCTTCTGGTCCAAGTATAAGCTTTGCCCACTTTATCAAACAACTTCCTACACACTGTTATGAACTGAGGCAGCTCGGGTACATTGTCTCTCAACTGTGTTATAGAGTGTAGTACTACATTTCAGTGAAGTGTAAGGCTTTCCAAAGCTGCCGAACGTGTTTCTTTCTCTATTTCAATGGTATTCTGCCTTGTATAACACACATTTACCACTCTAGTCTCCTTCACTTAAAGAATATATGATTCTTACAGTGTTTCATGTGATCTTAACTCGAATTAAGGATTTCCCGGATCTTAGCTACATTTTCTACACTAAGAACTCACTTGGAGTATCTCTTTGAGCTGTTCTAAACAAGCTCTCATCTGTTTACAGTCATTGTCAGTGAATTATTCATGTTTTCATGTAGTTTCATATATTGTGCCTTCTGGTCCAAGTATAAGCTTTGCCCACTTTATCAAACAACTTCCTACACACTGTTATGAACTGAGGCAGCTCGGGATCATTGTCTCTCAACTGTGTTATAGAGTGTAGTACTACATTTCAGTGAAGTGTAAGGCTTTCCAAAGCTGCCGATCGTGTTTCTTTCTCTATTTCAATGGTATTCAGCCTTGTATAACACACATTTACCACTCTAGTCTCCTTTAAGTAAAGAATATAGGATTCATACAGTGTTTCATGTGATCTTAACTCGAATTAAGGATTTCCCGGATCTTAGCTACCTTTTCTACACTAAGAACTGACTTGGAGAATCTCTTTCAGCTGTTCTAAACAAGCTCTCATCTGTTTACAGTCATTTTCTCTGAATTATCCATGTTTTCATGTAGTTTCCTATATTCTGCCTTCTGGTCCAAGTATAAGCTTTGCCCACTTTATCAAACAACTTCCTACACACTGTTATGAACTGAGGCAGCTCGGGAACATTGTCTCTCAACTGTGTTATAGAGTGTAGTACTACATTTCAGTGAAGTGTAAGGCTTTCTAAAGCTGCCGAACGTGTTTCTTTCTCTATTTCAATGGTATTCAGCCTTGTATAACACACATTTACCACTCTAGTCTCCTTCACTTAAAGAAAATAGGATTCTTACATTGTTTCATGTGATCTTAACTCAAATTAAGGATTTCCCGTATCTTAGCTACCTTTTCTACACTAAGAACTGACTTGGAGAATCTCTTTGAGCTGTTCTAAACAAGCTCTCATCTGTTTACAGTCATTTTCACTGAATTATTTTGTTTTCATGTAATTTCCTATATTCTGCCTTCAGGTCCAAGTATAAGCTTTACCCACTTTATCAAACAACTTCCTACACACTGTTATGAACTGAGGCAGCTCGGGAACATTGTCTCTCAACTACAATGTGAGTGTAGTACTACATTTCAGTGAAGTGTAAGGCTTTCCAATGCTGCCGAACGTGTTTCTTTATCTATTTCACTGGTATTCTGCCTTGTATAAGACACATTTACCACTCTAATCTCCTTTAAGTAAAGAATATAGGATTCATACATTGTTTCATGTGATCTTAACTCGAATTAAGATTTCCCGGATCTTAGCTACCTTTTCTACACTAAGAACTGACTTGGAGAATCTATTTTAGCTGTTCTAAACAAGTTCTCATCTGTTTACAGTCATTTTCTCTCAATTATCTATGTTTTCATGTAGTTTCCAATATTCTGCCTTCTGGTCCAAGTATAAGCTTTGCCCACTTTATCAAACAACTTCCTACACACTGTTATGAACTGAGGCAGCTCGGGAACATTGTCTCTCAACTGTGTTATAGAGTGTAGAACTACATTTCAGTGTAGTGTAAGGCTTTCCAAAGCTGCTGAACGTGTTTCTTTCTCTATTCCAATGGTATTCTGCCTTGTATAACACACAGTTACCACTCTAGTCTCCTTCACTTAAAGAATATAGGATTCTTACAGTGTTTCATGTGATCTTAACTCGAATTAAGGATTTCCCGGATCTTAGCTACCTTTTCTACACTAAGAACTGACTTGGAGAATTTCTTTGAGCTGTTCTAAACAAGTTCTCATCTGTTTACAGTTATTTTCTCTGAATTATCCATGTTTTCATGTAGTTTCCTATATTCTGCCTTCTGGTCCAAGTATAAGCTTTGCCCACTTTATCAAACAACTTTCTACACACTGTTATGAACTGAGGCAGCTCGGGAACATTGTCTCTCAACTGTGTTATAGAGTGTAGAACTACATTTCAGTGAAGTGTAAGGCTTTCCAAAGCTGCCGAATGTGTTTCTTTCCTATTTCAATGGTAATCTGCCTTGTATAACACACATTTACCACTCTAGTCTCCTTTAAGTAAAGAATATAGCATTCATACAGTGTTTCAAGTGATCTTAACTCGAAATAAGGATTTCCCGGATCTTAGCTACATTTTCTACACTAAGAACTGACTTGGAGAATCTCTTTGAGCTGCTCTAAACTAGTTCTCATCTGTTTGCAGTCATTTTCTCTGAATTATCCATGTTTTCATGTAGTTTCCTATATTCTGCCTTCTGGTCCAAGTATAAGCTTTGCCCACTTTATCAAACAACTTCCTACACACTGTTATGAACTGAGGCAGCTCGGGAACATTGTCTCTCAACTGTGTTATAGAGTGTAGAACTACATTTCAGTGAAGTGTAAGGCTTTCCAATGCTGCTGAACGTGTTTCTTTCTCTATTCCAATGGTATTCTGCCTTGTATAACACACAGTTACCACTCTAGTCTCCTTCACTTAAAGAATATAGGATTCTTACAGTGTTTCATGTGATCTTAACTCGAATTAAGGATTTCCCGGATCTTAGCTACCTTTTCTACACTAAGAACTGACTTGGAGAATCTCTTTGAGCTATTCTAAACAAGCTCTCATCTGTTTACAGTCATTTTCACTGAATTATTCATGTTTTCATGTAGTTTCCTATATTCTGCCTTCAGGTCCAAGTATAAGCTTTGCCCACTTTATCAAACAACTTCCTACACACTTTTATGAACTGAGGCAGCTCGGGAACATTGTATCTCAACTGTGTTATAGAGTGTAGTACTACATTTCAGTGAAGTGTAAGGCTTTCCAAAGCTGCCGAATGTGTTTCTTTCTCTATTTCACTGGTATTCTGCCTTGTATAACACACATTTACCACTCTAGTCTCCTTCACTTAAAGAATATATGATTCTTACAGTGTTTCATGTGATCTTAACTCGAATTAAGGATTTCCCGGATCTTAGCTACCTTTTCTACACTAAGAACTGACTTGGAGAATCTCTTTGAGCTGTTCTAAACAAGTTCTCATCTGTTTACAGTCATTTTCCCTGAATTATCTATGTTTTCATGTAGTTTCCTATATTCTGCCTTCTGGTCCAAGTATAAGCTTTGCCCACTTTATCAAACAACTTCCTACACACTGTTATGAACTGAGGCAGCTCGGGAACATTGTCTCTCAACTGTCTTATAGAGTGTAGAACTACATTTCAGTGAAGTGTAAGGCTTTCCAAAGCTGCCGATCGTGTTTCTTTCCTATTTCTATGGTAATCTGCCTTGTATAGCACACATTTACCACTCTAGTCTCCTTTAAGTAAAGAAATATAGCATTCATACAGTGTTTCATGTGATCTTAACTCGAAATAAGGATTTCCCGTATCTTTGCTACCTTTTCTACACTAAGAACTGTCTTGGAGAATCTCTTTGAGCTGTTCTAAACAAGTTCTCATCTGTTTACAGTCATTTTCTCTGAATTATCAATGTTTTCATGTAGTTTCCTATATTCTGCCTTCTGGTCCAAGTATAAGCTTTGCCCACTTTATCAAACAACTTCCTACACACTGTTATGAACTGAGGCAGCTCGGGAACATTGTCTCTCAACTGTGTTATAGAGTGTAGAACTACATTTCAGTGAAGTGTAAGGCTTTCCAAAGCTGCCGATCGTGTTTCTTTCCTATTTCAATGGTAATCTGCCTTGTATAGCACACATTTACCACTCTAGTCTCCTTTAAGTAAAGAATATAGCATTCATACAGTGTTTCATGTGATCTTAACTCGAAATAAGGATTTCCCGGATCTTAGCTACCTTTTCTACACTAAGAACTCACTTGGAGTATCTCTTTGAGCTGTTCTAAACAAGCTCTCATCTGTTTACAGTCATTGTCAGTGAATTATTCATGTTTTCATGTAGTTTCATATATTGTGCCTTCTGGTCCAAGTATAAGCTTTGCCCACTTTATCAAACAACTTCCTACACACTGTTATGAACTGAGGCAGCTCGGGATCATTGTCTCTCAACTGTGTTATAGAGTGTAGTACTACATTTCAGTGAAGTGTAAGGCTTTCCAAAGCTGCCGATCGTGTTTCTTTCTCTATTTCAATGGTATTCAGCCTTGTATAACACACATTTACCACTCTAGTCTCCTTTAAGTAAAGAATATAGGATTCATACAGTGTTTCATGTGATCTTATCTCGAATTAAGGATTTCCCGGATCTTAGCTACCTTTTCTACACTAAGAACCGACTTGGAGAATCTCTTTGAGCTGTTCTAAATAAGTTCTCATCTGTTTACAGTCATTTTCACTGAATTATTCATGTTTTCATGTAGTTTCCTATATTCTGCCTTCTGGTCCAAGTATAAGCTTTGCCCACTTTATCAAACAACTTCCTACACACCTTTATGAACTGAGGCAGCTCGGGAACATGGTCTCTCAACTGTGTTATAGAGTGTAGTACTACATTTCAGTGAAGTATAAGGCTTTCCAATGCTGCCGAACATGTTTTTTTCTCTATTTCACTGGTATTCTGCCTTGTATAAGACACATTTACCACTCTAATCTCCTTTAAGTAAAGAATATAGGATTCATACAGTGTTTCATGTGATCTTAACTCGAATTAAGATTTCCCGGATCTTAGCTACCTTTTCTACACTAAGAACTGACTTGGAGAATCTCTTTGAGCTGTTCTAAACAAGTTCTCATCTGTTTACAGTCATTTTCTCTGAATTATCAATGTTTTCATGTAGTTTCCTATATTCTGCTTTCTGGTCCAAGTATAAGCTTTGCCCACTTTATCAAACAACTTCCTACACACTGTTATGAACTGAGGCAGCTCGGGAACATTGTCTCTCAACTGTGTTATAGAGTGTAGAACTACATTTCAGTGAAGTGTAAGGCTTTCCAAAGCTGCCGATCGTGTTTCTTTCCTATTTCAATGGTAATCTGCCTTGTATAGCACACATTTACCACTCTAGTCTCCTTTAAGTAAAGAATATAGCATTCATACAGTGTTTCATGTGATCTTAACTCGAAATAAGGATTTCCCAGATCTTAGCTACCTTTTCTACACTAAGAACTGTCTTGGAAAATCTTTGAGCTGTTCTAAACAAGTTCTCTTCTGTTTACAGTCATTTTCTCTGAATTATCCATGTTTTCATGTAGTTTCCTATATTCTGCCTTCTTGTCCAAGTATAAGCTTTGCCCACTTTATCAAACAACTTCCTACACACTGTTATGAACTGAGGCAGCTCGGGAACATTGTCTCTCAACTGTGTTATAGAGTGTAGTACTACATTTCAGTGAAGTGTAAGGCTTTCCAAAGCTGCCGAACATGTTTCTTTCTCTATTCCAATGGTATTCTGCCTTGTATAACACACAGTTACCACTCTAGTCTCCTTCACTTAAAGAATATAGGATTCTTACAGTGTTTCATGTGATCTTAACTCGAATTAAGGATTTCCCGGATCTTAGCTACCTTTTCTACACTAAGAACTGACTTGGAGAATTTCTTTGAGCTGTTCTAAACAAGTTCTCATCTGTTTACAGTTATTTTCTCTGAATTATCCATGTTTTCATGTAGTTTCCTATATTCTGCCTTCTGGTCCAAGTATAAGCTTTGCCCACTTTATCAAACAACTTTCTACACACTGTTATGAACTGAGGCAGCTCGGGAACATTGTCTCTCAACTGTGTTATAGAGTGTAGAACTACATTTCAGTGAAGTGTAAGGCTTTCCAAAGCTGCCGAATGTGTTTCTTTCCTATTTCAATGGTAATCTGCCTTGTATAACACACATTTACCACTCTAGTCTCCTTTAAGTAAAGAATATAGCATTCATACAGTGTTTCATGTGATCTTAACTCGAAATAAGGATTTCCCAGATCTTAGCTACATTTTCTACACTAAGAACTGACTTGGAGAATCTCTTTGAGCTGCTCTAAACAAGTTCTCATCTGTTTGCAGTCATTTTCTCTGAATTATCCATGTTTTCATGTAGTTTCCTATATTCTGCCTTCTGGTCCAAGTATAAGCTTTGCCCACTTTATCAAACAACTTCCTACACACTGTTATGAACTGAGGCAGCTCGGGAACATTGTCTCTCAACTGTGTTATAGAGTGTAGAACTACATTTCAGTGAAGTGTAAGGCTTTCCAATGCTGCTGAACGTGTTTCTTTCTCTATTCCAATGGTATTCTGCCATGTATAACACACAGTTACCACTCTAGTCTCCTTCACTTAAAGAATATAGGATTCTTACAGTGTTTCATGTGATCTTAACTGGAATTAAGGATTTCCCGGATCTTAGCTACCTTTTCTACACTAAGAACTGACTTGGAGAATCTCTTTGAGCTATTCTAAACAAGCTCTCATCTTTTTACAGTCATTTTCACTGAATTAGTCATGTTTTCATGTAGTTTCCTATATTCTGCCTTCAGGTCCAAGTATAAGCTTTGCCCACTTTATCAAACAACTTCCTACACACTGTTATGAACTGAGGCAGCTCGGGAACATTGTCTCTCAACTGTGTTATAGAGTGTAGTACTACATTTCAGTGAAGTGTAAGGCTTTCCAAAGCTGCCGAATGTGTTTCTTTCTCTTTTTCACTGGTATTCTGCCTTGTATAACACACATTTACCACTCTAGTCTCCTTCACTTAAAGAATATATTATGCTTACAGTGTTTCATGTGATCTTAACTCGAATTAAGGATTTCCCGGATCTTAGCTACCTTTTCTACACTAAGAACTGACTTGGAGAATCTCTTTGAGCTGTTCTAAACAAGTTCTCATCTGTTTACAGTCATTTTCCCTGAATTCTCTATGTTTTCATGTAGTTTCCTATATTCTGCCTTCTGGTCCAAGTATAAGCTTTGCCCACTTTATCAAACAACTTCCTACACACTGTTATGAACTGAGGCAGCTCGGGAACATTGTCTCTCAACTGTGTTATAGAGTGTAGAACTACATTTCAGTGAAGTGTAAGGCTTTCCAAAGCTGCCGATCGTGTTTCTTTCCTATTTCTATGGTAATCTGCCTTGTATAGCACACATTTACCACTCTAGTCTCCTTTAAGTAAAGAAATATAGCATTCATACAGTGTTTCATGTGATCTTAACTCGAAATAAGGATTTCCCGGATCTTAGCTACCTTTTCTACACTATGAACTGTCTTGGAGAATCTCTTTGAGCTGTTCTAAACAAGTTCTCATCTGTTTACAGTCCTTTTCTCTGAATTATCCATGTTTTCATGTAGTTTCCTATATTCTGCCTTCTGGTCCAAGTATAAGCTTTGCCCACTTTATCAAACAACTTCCTACACACTGTTATGAACTGAGGCAGCTCGGGTACATTGTCTCTCAACTGTGTTATAGAGTGTAGTACTACATTTCAGTGAAGTGTAAGGCTTTCCAAAGCTGCCGAACGTGTTTCTTTCTCTATTTCAATGGTATTCTGCCTTGTATAACACACATTTACCACTCTAGTCTCCTTCACTTAAAGAATATATGATTCTTACAGTGTTTCATGTGATCTTAACTCGAATTAAGGATTTCCCGGATCTTAGCTACCTTTTCTACACTAAGAACTCACTTGGAGTATCTCTTTGAGCTGTTCTAAACAAGCTCTCATCTGTTTACAGTCATTGTCAGTGAATTATTCATGTTTTCATGTAGTTTCATATATTGTGCCTTCTGGTCCAAGTATAAGCTTTGCCCACTTTATCAAACAACTTCCTACACACTGTTATGAACTGAGGCAGCTCGGGATCATTGTCTCTCAACTGTGTTATAGAGTGTAGTACTACATTTCAGTGAAGTGTAAGGCTTTCCAAAGCTGCCGATCGTGTTTCTTTCTATATTTCAATGGTATTCAGCCTTGTATAACACACATTTACCACTCTAGTCTCCTTTAAGTAAAGAATATAGGATTCATACAGTGTTTCATGTGATCTTATCTCGAATTAAGGATTTCCCGGATCTTAGCTACCTTTTCTACACTAAGAACTGACTTGGAGAATCTCTTTGAGCTGTTCTAAATAAGTTCTCATCTGTTTACAGTCATTTTCACTGAATTATTCATGTTTTCATGTAGTTTCCTATATTCTGCCTTCTGGTCCAAGTATAAGCTTTGCCCACTTTATCAAACAACTTCCTACACACTGTTATGAACTGAGGCAGCTCGGGAACATGGTCTCTCAACTGTGTTATAGAGTGTAGTACTACATTTCAGTGAAGTATAAGGCTTTCCAATGCTGCGGAACATGTTTCTTTCTCTATTTCACTGGTATTCTGCCTTGTATAACACACATTTACCACTCTAGTCTCCTTCACTTAAAGAATATACGATGCTTACAGTGTTTCATGTGATCTTAACTCGAATTAAGGATTTCCCGGATCTTAGCTACCTTTTCTACACTAAGAACTGACTTGGAGAATCTCTTTGAGCTGTTCTAAACAAGTTCTCATCTGTTTACAGTCATTTTCCCTGAATTCTCTATGTTTTCATGTAGTTTCCTATATTCTGCCTTCTGGTCCAAGTATAAGCTTTGCCCACTTTATCAAACAACTTCCTACACACTGTTATGAACTGAGGCAGCTCGGGAACATTGTCTCTCAACTGTCTTATAGAGTGTAGAACTACATTTCAGTGAAGTGTAAGGCTTTCCAAAGCTGCCGATCCTGTTTCTTTCCTATTTCTATGGTAATCTGCCTTGTATAGCACACATTTACCACTCTAGTCTCCTTTAAGTAAAGAAATATAGCATTCATACAGTGTTTCATGTGATCTTAACTCGAAATAAGGATTTCCCGGATCTTAGCTACCTTTTCTACACTAAGAACTGTCTTGGAGAATCTCTTTGAGCTGTTCTAAACAAGTTCTCATCTGTTTACAGTCATTTTCTCTGAATTATCAATGTTTTCATGTAGTTTCCTATATTCTGCCTTCTGGTCCAAGTATAAGCTTTGCCCACTTTATCAAACAACTTCCTACACACTGTTATGAACTGAGGCAGCTCGGGAACATTGTCTCTCAACTGTGTTATAGAGTGTAGAACTACATTTCAGTGAAGTGTAAGGCTTTCCAAAGCTGCCGATCGTGTTTCTTTCCTATTTCTATGGTAATCTGCCTTGTATAGCACACATTTACCACTCTAGTCTCCTTTAAGTAAAGAAATATAGCATTCATACAGTGTTTCATGTGATCTTAACTCGAAATAAGGATTTCCCGGATCTTAGCTACCTTTTCTACACTATGAACTGTCTTGGAGAATCTCTTTGAGCTGTTCTAAACAAGTTCTCATCTGTTTACAGTCATTTTCTCTGAATTATCCATGTTTTCATGTAGTTTCCTATATTCTGCCTTCTGGTCCAAGTATAAGCTTTGCCCACTTTATCAAACAACTTCCTACACACTGTTATGAACTGAGGCAGCTCGGGTACATTGTCTCTCAACTGTGTTATAGAGTGTAGTACTACATTTCAGTGAAGTGTAAGGCTTTCCAAAGCTGCCGAACGTGTTTCTTTCTCTATTTCAATGGTATTCTGCCTTGTATAACACACATTTACCACTCTAGTCTCCTTCACTTAAAGAATATATGATTCTTACAGTGTTTCATGTGATCTTAACTCGAATTAAGGATTTCCCGGATCTTAGCTACCTTTTCTACACTAAGAACTCACTTGGAGTATCTCTTTGAGCTGTTCTAAACAAGCTCTCATCTGTTTACAGTCATTGTCAGTGAATTATTCATGTTTTCATGTAGTTTCATATATTGTGCCTTCTGGTCCAAGTATAAGCTTTGCCCACTTTATCAAACAACTTCCTACACACTGTTATGAACTGAGGCAGCTCGGGATCATTGTCTCTCAACTGTGTTATAGAGTGTAGTACTACATTTCAGTGAAGTGTAAGGCTTTCCAAAGCTGCCGATCGTGTTTCTTTCTCTATTTCAATGGTATTCAGCCTTGTATAACACACATTTACCACTCTAGTCTCCTTTAAGTAAAGAATATAGGATTCATACAGTGTTTCATGTGATCTTATCTCGAATTAAGGATTTCCCGGATCTTAGCTACCTTTTCTACACTAAGAACTGACTTGGAGAATCTCTTTGAGCTGTTCTAAATAAGTTCTCATCTGTTTACAGTCATTTTCACTGAATTATTCATGTTTTCATGTAGTTTCCTATATTCTGCCTTCTGGTCCAAGTATAAGCTTTGCCCACTTTATCAAACAACTTCCTACACACTGTTATGAACTGAGGCAGCTCGGGAACATGGTCTCTCAACTGTGTTATAGAGTGTAGTACTACATTTCAGTGAAGTATAAGGCTTTCCAATGCTGCGGAACATGTTTCTTTCTCTATTTCACTGGTATTCTGCCTTGTATAACACACATTTACCACTTTAGTCTCCTTCACTTAAAGAATATACGATGCTTACAGTGTTTCATGTGATCTTAACTCGAATTAAGGATTTCCCGGATCTTAGCTACCTTTTCTACACTAAGAACTGACTTGGAGAATCTCTTTGAGCTGTTCTAAACAAGTTCTCATCTGTTTACAGTCATTTTCCCTGAATTCTCTATGTTTTCATGTAGTTTCCTATATTCTGCCTTCTGGTCCAAGTATAAGCTTTGCCCACTTTATCAAACAACTTCCTACACACTGTTATGAACTGAGGCAGCTCGGGAACATTGTCTCTCAACTGTCTTATAGAGTGTAGAACTACATTTCAGTGAAGTGTAAGGCTTTCCAAAGCTGCCGATCCTGTTTCTTTCCTATTTCTATGGTAATCTGCCTTGTATAGCACACATTTACCACTCTAGTCTCCTTTAAGTAAAGAAATATAGCATTCATACAGTGTTTCATGTGATCTTAACTCGAAATGAGGATTTCCCGGATCTTAGCTACCTTTTCTACACTAAGAACTGTCTTGGAGAATCTCTTTGAGCTGTTCTAAACAAGTTCTCATCTGTTTACAGTCATTTTCTCTGAATTATCAATGTTTTCATGTAGTTTCCTATATTCTGCCTTCTGGTCCAAGTATAAGCTTTGCCCACTTTATCAAACAACTTCCTACACACTGTTATGAACTGAGGCAGCTCGGGAACATTGTCTCTCAACTGTGTTATAGAGTGTAGAACTACATTTCAGTGAAGTGTAAGGCTTTCCAAAGCTGCCGATCGTGTTTCTTTCCTATTTCAATGGTAATCTGCCTTGTATAGCACACATTTACCACTCTAGTCTCCTTTAAGTAAAGAATATAGCATTCATACAGTGTTTCATGTGATCTTAACTCGAAATAAGGATTTCCCGGATCTTAGCTACCTTTTCTACACTATGAACTGTCTTGTAGAATCTCTTTGAGCTGTTCTAAACAAGTTCTCATCTGTTTACAGTCATTTTCTCTGAATTATCCATGTTTTCATGTAGTTTCCTATATTCTGCCTTCTGGTCCAAGTATAAGATTTGCCCACTTTATCAAACAACTTCCTACACACTGTTATGAACTGAGGCAGCTCGGGTACATTGTCTCTCAACTTTGTTATAGAGTGTAGTACTACATTTCAGTGAAGTGTAAGGCTTTCCAAAGCTGCCGAACGTGTTTCTTTCTCTATTTCAATGGTATTCTGCCTTGTATAACACACATTTACCACTCTAGTCGCCTTTAAGTAAAGAATAGAGCATTCATACAGTGTTTCATGTGATCTTAACTCGAATTAATGATTTCCCGGATCTTAGCTACCTTTTCTACACTAAGAACTGACTTGGAGAATCTCTTTGAGCTGTCCTAAACAAGCTCTCATCTGTTTACAGTCATTGTCACTGAATTATTCATGTTTTCATGTAGTTTCCTATATTCTGCCTTCTGGTCCAAGTATAAGGTTTGCCCACTTTATCAAACAACTTCCTACACACTGTTATGAACTGAGGCAGCTCGGGAACATTGTCTCTCAACTGTGTTATAGAGTGTAGTACTACATTTCAGTGAAGTGTAAGGCTTTCCAAAGCTGCCGAATGTGTTTCTTTCTCTATTTCACTGGTATTCTGCCTTGTATAACACACATTTACCACTCTAGTCTCCTTCACTTAAAGAATATATGATGCTTACAGTGTTTCATGTGATCTTAACTCGAATTAAGGATTTCCCAGATCTTAGCTACCTTTTCTACACTAAGAACTGTCTTGGAAAATCTCTTTGAGCTGTTCTAAACAAGTTCTCTTCTGTTTACAGTCATTTTCTCTGAATTATCCATGTTTTCATGTAGTTTCCTATATTCTGCCTTCTTGTCCAAGTATAAGCTTTGCCCACTTTATCAAACAACTTCCTACACACTGTTATGAACTGAGGCAGCTCGGGAACATTGTCTCTCAACTGTGTTATAGAGTGTAGTACTACATTTCAGTGAAGTGTAAGGCTTTCCAAAGCTGCCGAACGTGTTTCTTTCTCTATTCCAATGGTATTCTGCCTTGTATAACACACAGTTACCACTCTAGTCTCCTTCACTTAAAGAATATAGGATTCTTACAGTGTTTCATGTGATCTTAACTCGAATTAAGGATTTCCCGGATCTTAGCTACCTTTTCTACACTAAGAACTGACTTGGAGAATTTCTTTGAGGTGTTCTAAACAAGTTCTCATCTGTTTACAGTTATTTTCTCTGAATTATCCATGTTTTCATGTAGTTTCCTATATTCTGCCTTCTGGTCCAAGTATAAGCTTTGCCCACTTTATCAAACAACTTTCTACACACTGTTATGAACTGAGGCAGCTCGGGAACATTGTCTCTCAACTGTGTTATAGAGTGTAGAACTACATTTCAGTGAAGTGTAAGGCTTTCCAAAGCTGCCGAATGTGTTTCTTTCCTATTTCAATGGTAATCTGCCTTGTATAACACACATTTACCACTCTAGTCTCCTTTAAGTAAAGAATATAGCATTCATACAGTGTTTCATGTGATCTTAACTCGAAATAAGGATTTCCCGGATCTTAGCTACATTTTCTACACTAAGAACTGACTTGGAGAATCTCTTTGAGCTGCTCTAAACAAGTTCTCATCTGTTTGCAGTCATTTTCTCTGAATTATCCATGTTTTCATGTAGTTTCCTATATTCTGCCTTCTGGTCCAAGTATAAGCTTTGCCCACTTTATCAAACAACTTCCTACACACTGTTATGAACTGAGGCAGCTCGGGAACATTGTCTCTCAACTGTGTTATAGAGTGTAGAACTACATTTCAGTGAAGTGTAAGGCTTTCCAATGCTGCTGAACGTGTTTCTTTCTCTATTCCAATGGTATTCTGCCTTGTATAACACACAGTTACCACTCTAGTCTCCTTCACTTAAAGAATATAGGATTCTTACAGTGTTTCATGTGATCTTAACTCGAATTAAGGATTTCCCGGATCTTAGCTACCTTTTCTACACTAAGAACTGACTTGGAGAATCTCTTTGAGCTATTCTAAACAAGCTCTCATCTTTTTACAGTCATTTTCACTGAATTATTCATGTTTTCATGTAGTTTCCTATATTCTGCCTTCAGGTCCAAGTATAAGCTTTGCCCACTTTATCAAACAACTTCCTACACACTGTTATGAACTGAGGCAGCTCGGGAACATTGTCTCTCAACTGTGTTATAGAGTGTAGTACTACATTTCAGTGAAGTGTAAGGCTTTCCAAAGCTGCCGAATGTGTTTCTTTCTCTTTTTCACTGGTATTCTGCCTTGTATAACACACATTTACCACTCTAGTCTCCTTCACTTAAAGAATATATTATGCTTACAGTGTTTCATGTGATCTTAACTCGAATTAAGGATTTCCCGGATCTTAGCTACCTTTTCTACACTAAGAACTGACTTGGAGAATCTCTTTGAGCTGTTCTAAACAAGTTCTCATCTGTTTACAGTCATTTTCCCTGAATTCTCTATGTTTTCATGTAGTTTCCTATATTCTGCCTTCTGGTCCAAGTATAAGCTTTGCCCACTTTATCAAACAACTTCCTACACACTGTTATGAACTGAGGCAGCTCGGGAACATTGTCTCTCAACTGTCTTATAGAGTGTAGAACTACATTTCAGTGAAGTGTAAGGCTTTCCAAAGCTGCTGATCGTGTTTCTTTCCTATTTCTATGGTAATCTGCCTTGTATAGCACACATTTACCACTCTAGTCTCCTTTAAGTAAAGAAATATAGCATTCATACAGTGTTTCATGTGATCTTAACTCGAAATAAGGATTTCCCGGATCTTAGCTACCTTTTCTACACTATGAACTGTCTTGGAGAATCTCTTTGAGCTGTTCTAAACAAGTTCTCATCTGTTTACAGTCATTTTCTCTGAATTATCCATGTTTTCATGTAGTTTCCTATATTCTGCCTTCTGGTCCAAGTATAAGCTTTGCCCACTTTATCAAACAACTTCCTACACACTGTTATGAACTGAGGCAGCTCGGGTACATTGTCTCTCAACTGTGTTATAGAGTGTAGTACTACATTTCAGTGAAGTGTAAGGCTTTCCAAAGCTGCCGAACGTGTTTCTTTCTCTATTTCAATGGTATTCTGCCTTGTATAACACACATTTACCACTCTAGTCTCCTTCACTTAAAGAATATATGATTCTTACAGTGTTTCATGTGATCTTAACTCGAATTAAGGATTTCCCGGATCTTAGCTACCTTTTCTACACTAAGAACTCACTTGGAGTATCTCTTTGAGCTGTTCTAAACAAGCTCTCATCTGTTTACAGTCATTGTCAGTGAATTATTCATGTTTTCATGTAGTTTCATATATTGTGCCTTCTGGTCCAAGTATAAGCTTTGCCCACTTTATCAAACAACTTCCTACACACTGTTATGAACTGAGGCAGCTCGGGATCATTGTCTCTCAACTGTGTTATAGAGTGTAGTACTACATTTCAGTGAAGTGTAAGGCTTTCCAAAGCTGCCGATCGTGTTTCTTTCTCTATTTCAATGGTATTCAGCCTTGTATAACACACATTTACCACTCTAGTCTCCTTTAAGTAAAGAATATAGGATTCATACAGTGTTTCATGTGATCTTATCTCGAATTAAGGATTTCCCGGATCTTAGCTACCTTTTCTACACTAAGAACTGACTTGGAGAATCTCTTTGAGCTGTTCTAAATAAGTTCTCATCTGTTTACAGTCATTTTCACTGAATTATTCATGTTTTCATGTAGTTTCCTATATTCTGCCTTCTGGTCCAAGTATAAGCTTTGCCCACTTTATCAAACAACTTCCTACACACTGTTATGAACTGAGGCAGCTCGGGAACATGGTCTCTCAACTGTGTTATAGAGTGTAGTACTACATTTCAGTGAAGTATAAGGCTTTCCAATGCTGCCGAACATGTTTCTTTCTCTATTTCACTGGTATTCTGCCTTGTATAAGACACATTTACCACTCTAATCTCCTTTAAGTAAAGAATATAGGATTCATACAGTGTTTCATGTGATCTTAACTCGAATTAAGATTTCCCGGATCTTAGCTACCTTTTCTACACTAAGAACTGACTTGGAGAATCTCTTTGAGCTGTTCTAAACAAGTTCTCATCTGTTTACAGTCATTTTCTCTGAATTATCAATGTTTTCATGTAGTTTCCTATATTCTGCCTTCTGGTCCAAGTATAAGCTTTGCCCACTTTATCAAACAACTTCCTACACACTGTTATGAACTGAGGCAGCTCGGGAACATTGTCTCTCAACTGTGTTATAGAGTGTAGAACTACATTTCAGTGAAGTGTAAGGCTTTCCAAAGCTGCCGATCGTGTTTCTTTCCTATTTCAATGGTAATCTGCCTTGTATAGCACACATTTACCACTCTAGTCTCCTTTAAGTAAAGAATATAGCATTCATACAGTGTTTCATGTGATCTTAACTCGAAATAAGGATTTCCCGGATCTTAGCTACCTTTTCTACACTAAGAACTGTCTTGGAAAATCTCTTTGAGCTGTTCTAAACAAGTTCTCATCTGTTTACAGTCATTTTCTCTGAATTATCCATGTTTTCATGTAGTTTCCTATATTCTGCCTTCTGGTCCAAGTATAAGCTTTGCCCACTTTATCAAACAACTTCCTACACACTGTTATGAACTGAGGCAGCTCGGGTACATTGTCTCTCAACTGTGTTATAGAGTGTAGTACTACATTTCAGTGTAGTATAAGGCTTTCCAAAGCTGCCGAACGTGTTTCTTTCTCTCACTGGTATTCTGCCTTGTATAAGACACATTTACTACTCTAGTCTCCTTTAAGTAAAGAATATAGCATTCATACAGTGTTTCATGTGATTTTAACTCGAATTAATGATTTCCCGGATCTTAGCTACCTTTTCTACACTAAGAACTGACTTGGAGAATCTCTTTGAGCTGTTCTAAACAAGTTCTCATGTGTTTACAGTCATTTTCTCTAAATTATCCATGTTTTCATGTAGTTTCCTATATTCTGCCTTCTGGTACAAGTATAAGCTTTGCCCACTTTATCAAACAACTTCCTACACACTGTCATGAACTGAGGCAGCTCGGGAACATTGTCTCTCAACTGTGTTATAGAGTGTAGTACTACATTTCAGTGAAGTGTAAGGCCTTCCAAAGCTGCCGAACGTGTTTCTTTCTCTATTTCAATGGTATTCTGCCTTGTATAACACACATTTACCACTCTAGTCTCCTTCACTTAAAGAATATAGGATTCTTACAGTGTTACATGTGATCTTAACTCGAATTAAGGATTTCCCGGTTCTTAGCTACCTTTTCTACACTAAGAACTGACTTGGAGAATCTTTTTGAGCTATTCTAAACAAGCTCTCATCTGTTTACAGTCATTTTCACTGAATTATTTATGTTTTCATGTAGTTTCCTATATTCTGCCTGCAGGTCCAAGTATAAGCTTTGCCCACTTTATCAAACAACTTCCTACACACTGTTATGAACTGAGGCAGCTCGGGAACATTGTCTCTCAACTGTCTTATAGAGTGTAGAACTACATTTCAGTGAAGTGTAAGGCTTTCCAAAGCTGCCGATCGTCTTTCTTTCCTATTTCTATGGTAATCTGCCTTGTATAGCACACATTTACCACTCTAGTCTCCTTTAAGTAAAGAAATATAGCATTCATACAGTGTTTCATGTGATCTTAACTCGAAATAAGGATTTCCCGTATCTTTGCTACCTTTTCTACACTAAGAACTGTCTTGGAGAATCTCTTTGAGCTGTTCTAAACAAGTTCTCATCTGTTTACAGTCATTTTCTCTGAATTATCAATGTTTTCATGTAGTTTCCTATATTCTGCCTTCCGG
Organism: Pipistrellus hanaki; assembly: GCF_964339955.1. Taxonomy (NCBI): domain Eukaryota; kingdom Metazoa; phylum Chordata; class Mammalia; order Chiroptera; family Vespertilionidae; genus Pipistrellus; species Pipistrellus hanaki. The sequence continues at coordinate 70,822,375 of NC_140514.1, read as the reverse complement.
TCCAAGTATAAGCTTTGCCCACTTTATCAAACAACTTCCTACACACTGTTATGAACTGAGGCAGCTCGGGAACATTGTCTCTCAACTGTGTTATAGAGTGTAGAACTACATTTCAGTGTAGTATAAGGCTTTCCAAAGCTGCCGAACGTGTTTCTTTCTCTCACTGGTATTCTGCCTTGTATAAGACACATTTACTACTCTAGTCTCCTTTAAGTAAAGAATATAGCATTCATACAGTGTTTCATGTGATTTTAACTCGAATTAATGATTTCCCGGATCTTAGCTACCTTTTCTACACTAAGAACTGACTTGGAGAATCTCTTTGAGCTGTTCTAAACAAGTTCTCATGTGTTTACAGTCATTTTCTCTAAATTATCCATGTTTTCATGTAGTTTCCTATATTCTGCCTTCTGGTACTAGTATAAGCTTTGCCCACTTTATCAAACAACTTCCTACACACTGTCATGAACTGAGGCAGCTCGGGAACATTGTCTCTCAACTGTGTTATAGAGTGTAGTACTACATTTCAGTGAAGTGTAAGGCCTTCCAAAGCTGCCGAACGTGTTTCTTTCTCTATTTCAATGGTATTCTGCCTTGTATAACACACATTTACCACTCTAGTCTCCTTCACTTAAAGAATATATGATTCTTACAGTGTTTCATGTGATCTTAACTCGAATTAAGGATTTCCCGTATCTTAGCTACCTTTTCTACACTAAGAACTGACTTGGAGAATTTCTTTGAGCTGTTCTAAACAAGCTCTCATCTGTTTACAGTCATTGTCACTGAATTATTCATGTTTTCATGTAGTTTCCTATATTCTGCCTTCTGGTCCAAGTATAAGCTTTGCCCACTTTATCAAACAACTTCCTACACACTGTTATGAACTGAGGCAGCTCGGGAACATGGTCTCTCAACTGTGTTATAGAGTGTAGTACTACATTTCAGTGAAGTATAAGGCTTTCCAATGCTGCCGAACATGTTTCTTTCTCTATTTCACTGGTATTCTGCCTTGTATAAGACACATTTACCACTCTAATCTCCTTTAAGTAAAGAATATAGGATTCATACAGTGTTTCATGTGATCTTAACTCGAATTAAGATTTCCCGGATCTTAGCTACCTTTTCTACACTAAGAACTGACTTGGAGAATCTCTTTGAGCTGTTCTAAACAAGTTCTCATCTGTTTACAGTCATTTTCTCTGAATTATCAATGTTTTCATGTAGTTTCCTATATTCTGCCTTCTGGTCCAAGTATAAGCTTTGCCCACTTTATCAAACAACTTCCTACACACTGTTATGAACTGAGGCAGCTCGGGAACATTGTCTCTCAACTGTGTTATAGAGTGTAGAACTACATTTCAGTGAAGTGTAAGGCTTTCCAAAGCTGCCGATCGTGTTTCTTTCCTATTTCAATGGTAATCTGCCTTCTATAGCACACATTTACCACTCTAGTCTCCTTTAAGTAAAGAATATAGCATTCATACAGTGTTTCATGTGATCTTAACTCGAAATAAGGATTTCCCGGATCTTAGCTACCTTTTCTACACTAAGAACTGTCTTGGAAAATCTCTTTGAGCTGTTCTAAACAAGTTCTCATCTGTTTACAGTCATTTTCTCTGAATTATCCATGTTTTCATGTAGTTTCCTATATTCTGCCTTCTGGTCCAAGTATAAGCTTTGCCCACTTTATCAAACAACTTCCTACACACTGTTATGAACTGAGGCAGCTCGGGTACATTGTCTCTCAACTGTGTTATAGAGTGTAGTACTACATTTCAGTGTAGTATAAGGCTTTCCAAAGCTGCCGAACGTGTTTCTTTCTCTCACTGGTATTCTGCCTTGTATAAGACACATTTACTACTCTAGTCTCCTTTAAGTAAAGAATATAGCATTCATACAGTGTTTCATGTGATTTTAACTCGAATTAATGATTTCCCGGATCTTAGCTACCTTTTCTACACTAAGAACTGACTTGGAGAATCTCTTTGAGCTGTTCTAAACAAGTTCTCATGTGTTTACAGTCATTTTCTCTAAATTATCCATGTTTTCATGTAGTTTCCTATATTCTGCCTTCTGGTACAAGTATAAGCTTTGCCCACTTTATCAACAACTTCCTACACACTGTCATGAACTGAGGCAGCTCGGGAACATTGTCTCTCAACTGTCTTATAGAGTGTAGAACTACATTTCAGTGAAGTGTAAGGCTTTCCAAAGCTGCTGATCGTGTTTCTTTCCTATTTCTATGGTAATCTGCCTTGTATAGCACACATTTACCACTCTAGTCTCCTTTAAGTAAAGAAATATAGCATTCATACAGTGTTTCATGTGATCTTATCTCGAAATAAGGATTTCCCGGATCTTAGCTACCTTTTCTACACTATGAACTGTCTTGGAGAATCTCTTTGAGCTGTTCTAAACAAGTTCTCATCTGTTTACAGTCATTTTCTCTGAATTATCCATGTTTTCATGTAGTTTCCTATATTCTGCCTTCTGGTCCAAGTATAAGCTTTGCCCACTTTATCAAACAACTTCCTGCACACTGTTATGAACTGAGGCAGCTCGGGTACATTGTCTCTCAACTGTGTTATAGAGTGTAGTACTACATTTCAGTGAAGTGTAAGGCTTTCCAAAGCTGCCGAACGTGTTTCTTTCTCTATTTCAATGGTATTCTGCCTTGTATAACACACATTTACCACTCTAGTCTCCTTCACTTAAAGAATATATGATTCTTACAGTGTTTCATGTGATCTTAACTCGAATTAAGGATTTCCCTGATCTTAGCTACCTTTTCTACACTAAGAACTCACTTGGAGTATCTCTTTGAGCTGTTCTAAACAAGCTCTCATCTGTTTACAGTCATTGTCAGTGAATTATTCATGTTTTCATGTAGTTTCATATATTGTGCCTTCTGGTCCAAGTATAAGCTTTGCCCACTTTATCAAACAACTTCCTACACACTGTTATGAACTGAGGCAGCTCGGGATCATTGTCTCTCAACTGTGTTATAGAGTGTAGTACTACATTTCAGTGAAGTGTAAGGCTTTCCAAAGCTGCCGATCGTGTTTCTTTCTCTATTTCAATGGTATTCAGCCTTGTATAACACACATTTACGACTCTAGTCTCCTTTAAGTAAAGAATATAGGATTCATACAGTGTTTCATGTGATCTTATCTCGAATTAAGGATTTCCCGGATCTTAGCTACCTTTTCTACACTAAGAACTGACTTGGAGAATCTCTTTGAGCTGTTCTAAATAAGTTCTCATCTGTTTACAGTCATTTTCACTGAATTATTCATGTTTTCATGTAGTTTCCTATATTCTGCCTTCTGGTCCAAGTATAAGCTTTGCCCACTTTATCAAACAACTTCCTACACACTGTTATGAACTGAGGCAGCTCGGGAACATGGTCTCTCAACTGTGTTATAGAGTGTAGTACTACATTTCAGTGAAGTATAAGGCTTTCCAATGCTGCCGAACATGTTTCTTTCTCTATTTCACTGGTATTCTGCCTTGTATAAGACACATTTACCACTCTAATCTCTTTTAAGTAAAGAATATAGGATTCATACAGTGTTTCATGTGATCTTAACTCGAATTAAGATTTCCCGGATCTTAGCTACCTTTTCTACACTAAGAACTGACTTGGAGAATCTCTTTGAGCTGTTCTAAACAAGTTCTCATCTGTTTACAGTCATTTTCTCTGAATTATCAATGTTTTCATGTAGTTTCCTATATTCTGCCTTCTGGTCCAAGTATAAGCTTTGCCCACTTTATCAAACAACTTCCTACACACTGTTATGAACTGAGGCAGCTCGGGAACATTGTCTCTCAACTGTGTTATAGAGTGTAGAACTACATTTCAGTGAAGTGTAAGGCTTTCCAAAGCTGCCGATCGTGTTTCTTTCCTATTTCAATGGTAATCTGCCTTGTATAGCACACATTTACCACTCTAGTCTCCTTTAAGTAAAGAATATAGCATTCATACAGTGTTTCATGTGATCTTAACTCGAAATAAGGATTTCCCGGATCTTAGCTACCTTTTCTACACTAAGAACTGTCTTGGAAAATCTCTTTGAGCTGTTCTAAACAAGTTCTCATCTGTTTACAGTCATTTTCTCTGAATTATCCATGTTTTCATGTAGTTTCCTATATTCTGCCTTCTGGTCCAAGTATAAGCTTTGCCCACTTTATCAAACAACTTCCTGCACACTGTTATGAACTGAGGCAGCTCGGGTACATTGTCTCTCAACTGTGTTATAGAGTGTAGTACTACATTTCAGTGAAGTGTAAGGCTTTCCAAAGCTGCCGAACGTGTTTCTTTCTCTATTTCAATGGTATTCTGCCTTGTATAACACACATTTACCACTCTAGTCTCCTTCACTTAAAGAATATATGATTCTTACAGTGTTTCATGTGATCTTAACTCGAATTAAGGATTTCCCGGATCTTAGCTACCTTTTCTACACTAAGAACTCACTTGGAGTATCTCTTTGAGCTGTTCTAAACAAGCTCTCATCTGTTTACAGTCATTGTCAGTGAATTATTCATGTTTTCATGTAGTTTCATATATTGTGCCTTCTGGTCCAAGTATAAGCTTTGCCCACTTTATCAAACAACTTCCTACACACTGTTATGAACTGAGGCAGCTCGGGATCATTGTCTCTCAACTGTGTTATAGAGTGTAGTACTACATTTCAGTGAAGTGTAAGGCTTTCCAAAGCTGCCGATCGTGTTTCTTTCTCTATTTCAATGGTATTCAGCCTTGTATAACACACATTTACCACTCTAGTCTCCTTTAAGTAAAGAATATAGGATTCATACAGTGTTTCATGTGATCTTATCTCGAATTAAGGATTTCCCGGATCTTAGCTACCTTTTCTACACTAAGAACTGACTTAGAGAATCTCTTTGAGCTGTTCTAAATAAGTTCTCATCTGTTTACAGTCATTTTCACTGAATTATTCATGTTTTCATGTAGTTTCCTATATTCTGCCTTCTGGTCCAAGTATAAGCTTTGCCCACTTTATCAAACAACTTCCTACACACTGTTATGAACTGAGGCAGCTCGGGAACATGGTCTCTCAACTGTGTTATAGAGTGTAGTACTACATTTCAGTGAAGTATAAGGCTTTCCAATGCTGCCGAACATGTTTCTTTCTCTATTTCACTGGTATTCTGCCTTGTATAAGACACATTTACCACTCTAATCTCTTTTAAGTAAAGAATATAGGATTCATACAGTGTTTCATGTGATCTTAACTCGAATTAAGATTTCCCAGATCTTAGCTACCTTTTCTACACTAAGAACTGACTTGGAGAATCTCTTTGAGCTGTTCTAAACAAGTTCTCATCTGTTTACAGTCATTTTCTCTGAATTATCAATGTTTTCATGTAGTTTCCTATATTCTGCCTTCTGGTCCAAGTATAAGCTTTGCCCACTTTATCAAACAACTTCCTACACACTGTTATGAACTGAGGCAGCTCGGGAACATTGTCTCTCAACTGTGTTATAGAGTGTAGAACTACATTTCAGTGAAGTGTAAGGCTTTCCAAAGCTGCCGATCGTGTTTCTTTCCTATTTCAATGGTAATCTGCCTTGTATAGCACACATTTACCACTCTAGTCTCCTTTAAGTAAAGAATATAGCATTCATACAGTGTTTCATGTGATCTTAACTCGAAATAAGGATTTCCCGGATCTTAGCTACCTTTTCTACACTAAGAACTGTCTTGGAAAATCTCTTTGAGCTGTTCTAAACAAGTTCTCATCTGTTTACAGTCATTTTCTCTGAATTATCCATGTTTTCATGTAGTTTCCTATATTCTGCCTTCTGGTCCAAGTATAAGCTTTGCCCACTTTATCAAACAACTTCCTACACACTGTTATGAACTGAGGCAGCTCGGGTACATTGTCTCTCAACTGTGTTATAGAGTGTAGTACTACATTTCAGTGTAGTATAAGGCTTTCCAAAGCTGCCGAACGTGTTTCTTTCTCTCACTGGTATTCTGCCTTGTATAAGACACATTTACTACTCTAGTCTCCTTTAAGTAAAGAATATAGCATTCATACAGTGTTTCATGTGATTTTAACTCGAATTAATGATTTCCCGGATCTTAGCTACCTTTTCTACACTAAGAACTGACTTGGAGAATCTCTTTGAGCTGTTCTAAACAAGTTCTCATGTGTTTACAGTCATTTTCTCTAAATTATCCATGTTTTCATGTAGTTTCCTATATTCTGCCTTCTGGTACAAGTATAAGCTTTGCCCACTTTATCAAACAACTTCCTACACACTGTCATGAACTGAGGCAGCTCGGGAACATTGTCTCTCAACTGTGTTATAGAGTGTAGTACTACATTTCAGTGAAGTGTAAGGCCTTCCAAAGCTGCCGAACGTGTTTCTTTCTCTATTTCAATGGTATTCTGCCTTGTATAACACACATTTACCACTCTAGTCTCCTTCACTTAAAGAATATAGGATTCTTACAGTGTTACATGTGATCTTAACTCGAATTAAGGATTTCCCGGTTCTTAGCTACCTTTTCTACACTAAGAACTGACTTGGAGAATCTTTTTGAGCTATTCTAAACAAGCTCTCATCTGTTTACAGTCATTTTCACTGAATTATTTATGTTTTCATGTAGTTTCCTATATTCTGCCTGCAGGTCCAAGTATAAGCTTTGCCCACTTTATCAAACAACTTCCTACACACTGTTATGAACTGAGGCAGCTCGGGAACATTGTCTCTCAACTGTCTTATAGAGTGTAGAACTACATTTCAGTGAAGTGTAAGGCTTTCCAAAGCTGCCGATCGTCTTTCTTTCCTATTTCTATGGTAATCTGCCTTGTATAGCACACATTTACCACTCTAGTCTCCTTTAAGTAAAGAAATATAGCATTCATACAGTGTTTCATGTGATCTTAACTCGAAATAAGGATTTCCCGGATCTTAGCTACCTTTTCTACACTAAGAACTGTCTTGGAGAATCTCTTTGAGCTGTTCTAAACAAGTTCTCATCTGTTTACAGTCATTTTCTCTGAATTATCAATGTTTTCATGTAGTTTCCTATATTCTGCCTTCTGGTCCAAGTATAAGCTTTGCCCACTTTATCAAACAACTTCCTACACACTGTTATGAACTGAGGCAGCTCGGGTACATTGTCTCTCAACTGTGTTATAGAGTGTAGTACTACATTTCAGTGAAGTGTAAGGCTTTCCAAAGCTGCCGAACGTGTTTCTTTCTCTATTTCAATGGTATTCTGCCTTGTATAACACACATTTACCACTCTAGTCTCCTTCACTTAAAGAATATATGATTCTTACAGTGTTTCATGTGATCTTAACTCGAATTAAGGATTTCCCGGATCTTAGCTACCTTTTCTACACTAAGAACTCACTTGGAGTATCTCTTTGAGCTGTTCTAAACAAGCTCTCATCTGTTTACAGTCATTGTCAGTGAATTATTCATGTTTTCATGTAGTTTCATATATTGTGCCTTCTGGTCCAAGTATAAGCTTTGCCCACTTTATCAAACAACTTCCTACACACTGTTATGAACTGAGGCAGCTCGGGATCATTGTCTCTCAACTGTGTTATAGAGTGTAGTACTACATTTCAGTGAAGTGTAAGGCTTTCCAAAGCTGCCGATCGTGTTTCTTTCTCTATTTCAATGGTATTCAGCCTTGTATAACACACATTTACCACTCTAGTCTCCTTTAAGTAAAGAATATAGGATTCATACAGTGTTTCATGTGATCTTATCTCGAATTAAGGATTTCCCGGATCTTAGCTACCTTTTCTACACTAAGAACTGACTTGGAGAATCTCTTTGAGCTGTTCTAAATAAGTTCTCATCTGTTTACAGTCATTTTCACTGAATTATTCATGTTTTCATGTAGTTTCCTATATTCTGCCTTCTGGTCCAAGTATAAGGTTTGCCCACTTTATCAAACAACTTCCTACACACTGTTATGAACTGAGGCAGCTCGGGAACATGGTCTCTCAACTGTGTTATAGAGTGTAGTACTACATTTCAGTGAAGTATAAGGCTTTCCAATGCTGCCGAACATGTTTCTTTCTCTATTTCACTGGTATTCTGCCTTGTATAAGACACATTTACCACTCTAATCTCCTTTAAGTAAAGAATATAGGATTCATACAGTGTTTCATGTGATCTTAACTCGAATTAAGATTTCCCGGATCTTAGCTACCTTTTCTACACTAAGAACTGACTTGGAGAATCTCTTTGAGCTGTTCTAAACAAGTTCTCATCTGTTTACAGTCATTTTCTCTGAATTATCAATGTTTTCATGTAGTTTCCTATATTCTGCCTTCTGGTCCAAGTATAAGCTTTGCCCACTTTATCAAACAACTTCCTACACACTGTTATGAACTGAGGCAGCTCGGGAACATTGTCTCTCAACTGTGTTATAGAGTGTAGAACTACATTTCAGTGAAGTGTAAGGCTTTCCAAAGCTGCCGATCGTGTTTCTTTCCTATTTCAATGGTAATCTGCCTTGTATAGCACACATTTACCACTCTAGTCTCCTTTAAGTAAAGAATATAGCATTCATACAGTGTTTCATGTGATCTTAACTCGAAATAAGGATTTCCCGGATCTTAGCTACCTTTTCTACACTAAGAACTGTCTTGGAAAATCTCTTTGAGCTGTTCTAAACAAGTTCTCATCTGTTTACAGTCATTTTCTCTGAATTATCCATGTTTTCATGTAGTTTCCTATATTCTGCCTTCTGGTCCAAGTATAAGCTTTGCCCACTTTATCAAACAACTTCCTACACACTGTTATGAACTGAGGCAGCTCGGGTACATTGTCTCTCAACTGTGTTATAGAGTGTAGTACTACATTTCAGTGTAGTATAAGGCTTTCCAAAGCTGCCGAACGTGTTTCTTTCTCTCACTGGTATTCTGCCTTGTATAAGACACATTTACTACTCTAGTCTCCTTTAAGTAAAGAATATAGCATTCATACAGTGTTTCATGTGATTTTAACTCGAATTAATGATTTCCCGGATCTTAGCTACCTTTTCTACACTAAGAACTGACTTGGAGAATCTCTTTGAGCTGTTCTAAACAAGTTCTCATGTGTTTACAGTCATTTTCTCTAAATTATCCATGTTTTCATGTAGTTTCCTATATTCTGCCTTCTGGTACAAGTATAAGCTTTGCCCACTTTATCAAACAACTTCCTACACACTGTTATGAACTGAGGCAGCTCGGGAACATTGTCTCTCAACTGTGTTATAGAGTGTAGTACTACATTTCAGTGAAGTGTAAGGCCTTCCAAAGCTGCCGAACGTGTTTCTTTCTCTATTTCAATGGTATTCTGCCTTGTATAACACACATTTACCACTCTAGTCTCCTTCACTTAAAGAATATAGGATTCTTACAGTGTTACATGTGATCTTAACTCGAATTAAGGATTTCCCGGTTCTTAGCTACCTTTTCTACACTAAGAACTGACTTGGAGAATCTTTTTGAGCTATTCTAAACAAGCTCTCATCTGTTTACAGTCATTTTCACTGAATTATTTATGTTTTCATGTAGTTTCCTATATTCTGCCTGCAGGTCCAAGTATAAGCTTTGCCCACTTTATCAAACAACTTCCTACACACTGTTATGAACTGAGGCAGCTCGGGAACATTGTCTCTCAACTGTCTTATAGAGTGTAGAACTACATTTCAGTGAAGTGTAAGGCTTTCCAAAGCTGCCGATCGTCTTTCTTTCCTATTTCTATGGTAATCTGCCTTGTATAGCACACATTTACCACTCTAGTCTCCTTTAAGTAAAGAAATATAGCATTCATACAGTGTTTCATGTGATCTTAACTCGAAATAAGGATTTCCCGTATCTTTGCTACCTTTTCTACACTAAGAACTGTCTTGGAGAATCTCTTTGAGCTGTTCTAAACAAGTTCTCATATGTTTACAGTCATTTTCTCAAAATTATCCATGTTTTCATGTAGTTTCCTATATTCTGCCTTCTGGTACTAGTATAAGCTTTGCCCACTTTATCAAACAACTTCCTACACACTGTCATGAACTGAGGCAGCTCGGGAACATTGTCTCTCAACTGTGTTATAGAGTGTAGTACTACATTTCAGTGAAGTGTAAGGCCTTCCAAAGCTGCCGAACGTGTTTCTTTCTCTATTTCAATGGTATTCTGCCTTGTATAACACACATTTACCACTCTAGTCTCCTTCACTTAAAGAATATATGATTCTTACAGTGTTTCATGTGATCTTAACTCGAATTAAGGATTTCCCGTATCTTAGCTACCTTTTCTACACTAAGAACTGACTTGGAGAATTTCTTTGAGCTGTTCTAAACAAGCTCTCATCTGTTTACAGTCATTGTCACTGAATTATTCATGTTTTCATGTAGTTTCCTATATTCTGCCTTCTGGTCCAAGTATAAGCTTTGCCCACTTTATCAAACAACTTCCTACACACTGTTATGAACTGAGGCAGCTCGGGAACATGGTCTCTCAACTGTGTTATAGAGTGTAGTACTACATTTCAGTGAAGTATAAGGCTTTCCAATGCTGCCGAACATGTTTCTTTCTCTATTTCACTGGTATTCTGCCTTGTATAAGACACATTTACCACTCTAATCTCCTTTAAGTAAAGAATATAGGATTCATACAGTGTTTCATGTGATCTTAACTCGAATTAAGATTTCCCGGATCTTAGCTACCTTTTCTACACTAAGAACTGACTTGGAGAATCTCTTTGAGCTGTTCTAAACAAGTTCTCATCTGTTTACAGTCATTTTCTCTGAATTATCAATGTTTTCATGTAGTTTCCTATATTCTGCCTTCTGGTCCAAGTATAAGCTTTGCCCACTTTATCAAACAACTTCCTACACACTGTTATGAACTGAGGCAGCTCGGGAACATTGTCTCTCAACTGTGTTATAGAGTGTAGAACTACATTTCAGTGAAGTGTAAGGCTTTCCAAAGCTGCCGATCGTGTTTCTTTCCTATTTCAATGGTAATCTGCCTTCTATAGCACACATTTACCACTCTAGTCTCCTTTAAGTAAAGAATATAGCATTCATACAGTGTTTCATGTGATCTTAACTCGAAATAAGGATTTCCCGGATCTTAGCTACCTTTTCTACACTAAGAACTGTCTTGGAAAATCTCTTTGAGCTGTTCTAAACAAGTTCTCATCTGTTTACAGTCATTTTCTCTGAATTATCCATGTTTTCATGTAGTTTCCTATATTCTGCCTTCTGGTCCAAGTATAAGCTTTGCCCACTTTATCAAACAACTTCCTACACACTGTTATGAACTGAGGCAGCTCGGGTACATTGTCTCTCAACTGTGTTATAGAGTGTAGTACTACATTTCAGTGTAGTATAAGGCTTTCCAAAGCTGCCGAACGTGTTTCTTTCTCTCACTGGTATTCTGCCTTGTATAAGACACATTTACTACTCTAGTCTCCTTTAAGTAAAGAATATAGCATTCATACAGTGTTTCATGTGATTTTAACTCGAATTAATGATTTCCCGGATCTTAGCTACCTTTTCTACACTAAGAACTGACTTGGAGAATCTCTTTGAGCTGTTCTAAACAAGTTCTCATGTGTTTACAGTCATTTTCTCTAAATTATCCATGTTTTCATGTAGTTTCCTATATTCTGCCTTCTGGTACAAGTATAAGCTTTGCCCACTTTATCAACAACTTCCTACACACTGTCATGAACTGAGGCAGCTCGGGAACATTGTCTCTCAACTGTCTTATAGAGTGTAGAACTACATTTCAGTGAAGTGTAAGGCTTTCCAAAGCTGCTGATCGTGTTTCTTTCCTATTTCTATGGTAATCTGCCTTGTATAGCACACATTTACCACTCTAGTCTCCTTTAAGTAAAGAAATATAGCATTCATACAGTGTTTCATGTGATCTTAACTCGAAATAAGGATTTCCCGGATCTTAGCTACCTTTTCTACACTATGAACTGTCTTGGAGAATCTCTTTGAGCTGTTCTAAACAAGTTCTCATCTGTTTACAGTCATTTTCTCTGAATTATCCATGTTTTCATGTAGTTTCCTATATTCTGCCTTCTGGTCCAAGTATAAGCTTTGCCCACTTTATCAAACAACTTCCTACACACTGTTATGAACTGAGGCAGCTCGGGTACATTGTCTCTCAACTGTGTTATAGAGTGTAGTACTACATTTCAGTGAAGTGTAAGGCTTTCCAAAGCTGCCGAACGTGTTTCTTTCTCTATTTCAATGGTATTCTGCCTTGTATAACACACATTTACCACTCTAGTCTCCTTCACTTAAAGAATATATGATTCTTACAGTGTTTCATGTGATCTTAACTCGAATTAAGGATTTCCCGGATCTTAGCTACCTTTTCTACACTAAGAACTCACTTGGAGTATCTCTTTGAGCTGTTCTAAACAAGCTCTCATCTGTTTACAGTCATTGTCAGGGAATTATTCATGTTTTCATGTAGTTTCATATATTGTGCCTTCTGGTCCAAGTATAAGCTTTGCCCACTTTATCAAACAACTTCCTACACACTGTTATGAACTGAGGCAGCTCGGGATCATTGTCTCTCAACTGTGTTATAGAGTGTAGTACTACATTTCAGTGAAGTGTAAGGCTTTCCAAAGCTGCCGATCGTGTTTCTTTCTCTATTTCAATGGTATTCAGCCTTGTATAACACACATTTACCACTCTAGTCTCCTTTAAGTAAAGAATATAGGATTCATACAGTGTTTCATGTGATCTTATCTCGAATTAAGGATTTCCCGGATCTTAGCTACCTTTTCTACACTAAGAACTGACTTGGAGAATCTCTTTGAGCTGTTCTAAATAAGTTCTCATCTGTTTACAGTCATTTTCACTGAATTATTCATGTTTTCATGTAGTTTCCTATATTCTGCCTTCTGGTCCAAGTATAAGCTTTGCCCACTTTATCAAACAACTTCCTACACACTGTTATGAACTGAGGCAGCTCGGGAACATGGTCTCTCAACTGTGTTATAGAGTGTAGTACTACATTTCAGTGAAGTATAAGGCTTTCCAATGCTGCCGAACATGTTTCTTTCTCTATTTCACTGGTATTCTGCCTTGTATAAGACACATTTACCACTCTAATCTCCTTTAAGTAAAGAATATAGGATTCGTACAGTGTTTCATGTGATCTTAACTCGAATTAAGATTTCCCGGATCTTAGCTACCTTTTCTACACTAAGAACTGACTTGGAGAATCTCTTTGAGCTGTTCTAAACAAGTTCTCATCTGTTTACAGTCATTTTCTCTGAATTATCAATGTTTTCATGTAGTTTCCTATATTCTGCCTTCTGGTCCAAGTATAAGCTTTGCCCACTTTATCAAACAACTTCCTACACACTGTTATGAACTGAGGCAGCTCGGGAACATTGTCTCTCAACTGTGTTATAGAGTGTAGAACTACATTTCAGTGAAGTGTAAGGCTTTCCAAAGCTGCCGATCGTGTTTCTTTCCTATTTCAATGGTAATCTGCCTTGTATAGCACACATTTACCACTCTAGTCTCCTTTAAGTAAAGAATATAGCATTCATACAGTGTTTCATGTGATTTTAACTCGAATTAATGATTTCCCGGATCTTAGCTACCTTTTCTACACTAAGAACTGACTTGGAGAATCTCTTTGAGCTGTTCTAAACAAGTTCTCATGTGTTTACAGTCATTTTCTCTAAATTATCCATGTTTTCATGTAGTTTCCTATATTCTGCCTTCTGGTACAAGTATAAGCTTTGCCCACTTTATCAAACAACTTCCTACACACTGTCATGAACTGAGGCAGCTCGGGAACATTGTCTCTCAACTGTGTTATAGAGTGTAGTACTACATTTCAGTGAAGTGTAAGGCCTTCCAAAGCTGCCGAACGTGTTTCTTTCTCTATTTCAATGGTATTCTGCCTTGTATAACACACATTTACCACTCTAGTCTCCTTCACTTAAAGAATATATGATTCTTACAGTGTTTCATGTGATCTTAACTCGAATTAAGGATTTCCCGTATCTTAGCTACCTTTTCTACACTAAGAACTGACTTGGAGAATTTCTTTGAGCTGTTCTAAACAAGCTCTCATCTGTTTACAGTCATTGTCACTGAATTATTCATGTTTTCATGTAGTTTCCTATATTCTGCCTTCTGGTCCAAGTATAAGCTTTGCCCACTTTATCAAACAACTTCCTACACACTGTTATGAACTGAGGCAGCTCGGGAACATGGTCTCTCAACTGTGTTATAGAGTGTAGTACTACATTTCAGTGAAGTATAAGGCTTTCCAATGCTGCCGAACATGTTTCTTTCTCTATTTCACTGGTATTCTGCCTTGTATAAGACACATTTACCACTCTAATCTCCTTTAAGTAAAGAATATAGGATTCATACAGTGTTTCATGTGATCTTAACTCGAATTAAGATTTCCCGGATCTTAGCTACCTTTTCTACACTAAGAACTGACTTGGAGAATCTCTTTGAGCTGTTCTAAACAAGTTCTCATCTGTTTACAGTCATTTTCTCTGAATTATCAATGTTTTCATGTAGTTTCCTATATTCTGCCTTCTGGTCCAAGTATAAGCTTTGCCCACTTTATCAAACAACTTCCTACACACTGTTATGAACTGAGGCAGCTCGGGAACATTGTCTCTCAACTGTGTTATAGAGTGTAGAACTACATTTCAGTGAAGTGTAAGGCTTTCCAAAGCTGCCGATCGTGTTTCTTTCCTATTTCAATGGTAATCTGCCTTCTATAGCACACATTTACCACTCTAGTCTCCTTTAAGTAAAGAATATAGCATTCATACAGTGTTTCATGTGATCTTAACTCGAAATAAGGATTTCCCGGATCTTAGCTACCTTTTCTACACTAAGAACTGTCTTGGAAAATCTCTTTGAGCTGTTCTAAACAAGTTCTCATCTGTTTACAGTCATTTTCTCTGAATTATCCATGTTTTCATGTAGTTTCCTATATTCTGCCTTCTGGTCCAAGTATAAGCTTTGCCCACTTTATCAAACAACTTCCTACACACTGTTATGAACTGAGGCAGCTCGGGTACATTGTCTCTCAACTGTGTTATAGAGTGTAGTACTACATTTCAGTGTAGTATAAGGCTTTCCAAAGCTGCCGAACGTGTTTCTTTCTCTCACTGGTATTCTGCCTTGTATAAGACACATTTACTACTCTAGTCTCCTTTAAGTAAAGAATATAGCATTCATACAGTGTTTCATGTGATTTTAACTCGAATTAATGATTTCCCGGATCTTAGCTACCTTTTCTACACTAAGAACTGACTTGGAGAATCTCTTTGAGCTGTTCTAAACAAGTTCTCATGTGTTTACAGTCATTTTCTCTAAATTATCCATGTTTTCATGTAGTTTCCTATATTCTGCCTTCTGGTACAAGTATAAGCTTTGCCCACTTTATCAACAACTTCCTACACACTGTCATGAACTGAGGCAGCTCGGGAACATTGTCTCTCAACTGTGTTATAGAGTGTAGTACTACATTTCAGTGAAGTGTAAGGCCTTCCAAAGCTGCCGAACGTGTTTCTTTCTCTATTTCAATGGTATTCTGCCTTGTATAACACACATTTACCACTCTAGTCTCCTTCACTTAAAGAATATAGGATTCTTACAGTGTTACATGTGATCTTAACTCGAATTAAGGATTTCCCGGATCTTAGCTACCTTTTCTACACTAAGAACTGACTTGGAGAATCTTTTTGAGCTATTCTAAACAAGCTCTCATCTGTTTACAGTCATTTTCACTGAATTATTTATGTTTTCATGTAGTTTCCTATATTCTGCCTGCAGGTCCAAGTATAAGCTTTGCCCACTTTATCAAACAACTTCCTACACACTGTTATGAACTGAGGCAGCTCGGGAACATTGTCTCTCAACTGTCTTATAGAGTGTAGAACTACATTTCAGTGAAGTGTAAGGCTTTCCAAAGCTGCCGATCGTCTTTCTTTCCTATTTCTATGGTAATCTGCCTTGTATAGCACACATTTACCACTCTAGTCTCCTTTAAGTAAAGAAATATAGCATTCATACAGTGTTTCATGTGATCTTAACTCGAAATAAGGATTTCCCGTATCTTTGCTACCTTTTCTACACTAAGAACTGTCTTGGAGAATCTCTTTGAGCTGTTCTAAACAAGTTCTCATCTGTTTACAGTCATTTTCTCTGAATTATCAATGTTTTCATGTAGTTTCCTATATTCTGCCTTCTGGTCCAAGTATAAGCTTTGCCCACTTTATCAAACAACTTCCTACACACTGTTATGAACTGAGGCAGCTCGGGAACATTGTCTCTCAACTGTGTTATAGAGTGTAGAACTACATTTCAGTGTAGTATAAGGCTTTCCAAAGCTGCCGAACGTGTTTCTTTCTCTCACTGGTATTCTGCCTTGTATAAGACACATTTACTACTCTAGTCTCCTTTAAGTAAAGAATATAGCATTCATACAGTGTTTCATGTGATTTTAACTCGAATTAATGATTTCCCGGATCTTAGCTACCTTTTCTACACTAAGAACTGACTTGGAGAATCTCTTTGAGCTGTTCTAAACAAGTTCTCATCTGTTTACAGTCATTTTCTCTAAATTATCCATGTTTTCATGTAGTTTCCTATATTCTGCCTTCTGGTACAAGTATAAGCTTTGCCCACTTTATCAAACAACTTCCTACACACTGTCATGAACTGAGGCAGCTCCGGAACATTGTCTCTCAACTGTGTTATAGAGTGTAGTACTACATTTCAGTGAAGTGTAAGGCCTTCCAAAGCTGCCGAACGTGTTTCTTTCTCTATTTCAATGGTATTCTGCCTTGTATAACACACATTTACCACTCTAGTCTCCTTCACTTAAAGAATATATGATTCTTACAGTGTTTCATGTGATCTTAACTCGAATTAAGGATTTCCCGTATCTTAGCTACCTTTTCTACACTAAGAACTGACTTGGAGAATTTCTTTGAGCTGTTCTAAACAAGCTCTCATCTGTTTACAGTCATTGTCACTGAATTATTCATGTTTTCATGTAGTTTCCTATATTCTGCCTGCAGGTCCAAGTATAAGCTTTGCCCACTTTATCAAACAACTTCCTACACACTGTTATGAACTGAGGCAGCTCGGGAACATTGTCTCTCAACTGTCTTATAGAGTGTAGAACTACATTTCAGTGAAGTGTAAGGCTTTCCAAAGCTGCCGATCGTCTTTCTTTCCTATTTCTATGGTAATCTGCCTTGTATAGCACACATTTACCACTCTAGTCTCCTTTAAGTAAAGAAATATAGCATTCATACAATGTTTCATGTGATTTTAACTCGAATTAATGATTTCCCGGATCTTAGCTACCTTTTCTACACTAAGAACTGACTTGGAGAATCTCTTTGAGCTGTTCTAAACAAGTTCTCATGTGTTTACAGTCATTTTCTCTAAATTATCCATGTTTTCATGTAGTTTCCTATATTCTGCCTTCTGGTACAAGTATAAGCTTTGCCCACTTTATCAAACAACTTCCTACACACTGTCATGAACTGAGGCAGCTCGGGAACATTGTCTCTCAACTGTGTTATAGAGTGTAGTACTACATTTCAGTGAAGTGTAAGGCCTTCCAAAGCTGCCGAACGTGTTTCTTTCTCTATTTCAATGGTATTCTGCCTTGTATAACACACATTTACCACTCTAGTCTCCTTCACTTAAAGAATATATGATTCTTACAGTGTTTCATGTGATCTTAACTCGAATTAAGGATTTCCCGTATCTTAGCTACCTTTTCTACACTAAGAACTGACTTGGAGAATTTCTTTGAGCTGTTCTAAACAAGCTCTCATCTGTTTACAGTCATTGTCACTGAATTATTCATGTTTTCATGTAGTTTCCTATATTCTGCCTTCTGGTCCAAGTATAAGCTTTGCCCACTTTATCAAACAACTTCCTACACACTGTTATGAACTGAGGCAGCTCGGGAACATGGTCTCTCAACTGTGTTATAGAGTGTAGTACTACATTTCAGTGAAGTATAAGGCTTTCCAATGCTGCCGAACATGTTTCTTTCTCTATTTCACTGGTATTCTGCCTTGTATAAGACACATTTACTACTCTAGTCTCCTTTAAGTAAAGAATATAGCATTCATACAGTGTTTCATGTGATTTTAACTCGAATTAATGATTTCCCGGATCTTAGCTACCTTTTCTACACTAAGAACTGACTTGGAGAATCTCTTTGAGCTGTTCTAAACAAGTTCTCATGTGTTTACAGTCATTTTCTCTAAATTATCCATGTTTTCATGTAGTTTCCTATATTCTGCCTTCTGGTACAAGTATAAGCTTTGCCCACTTTATCAACAACTTCCTACACACTGTCATGAACTGAGGCAGCTCGGGAACATTGTCTCTCAACTGTGTTATAGAGTGTAGTACTACATTTCAGTGAAGTGTAAGGCCTTCCAAAGCTGCCGAACGTGTTTCTTTCTCTATTTCAATGGTATTCTGCCTTGTATAACACACATTTACCACTCTAGTCTCCTTCACTTAAAGAATATAGGATTCTTACAGTGTTACATGTGATCTTAACTCGAATTAAGGATTTCCCGTATCTTAGCTACCTTTTCTACACTAAGAACTGACTTGGAGAATTTCTTTGAGCTGTTCTAAACAAGCTCTCATCTGTTTACAGTCATTGTCACTGAATTATTCATGTTTTCATGTAGTTTCCTATATTCTGCCTGCAGGTCCAAGTATAAGCTTTGCCCACTTTATCAAACAACTTCCTACACACTGTTATGAACTGAGGCAGCTCGGGAACATTGTCTCTCAACTGTCTTATAGAGTGTAGAACTACATTTCAGTGAAGTGTAAGGCTTTCCAAAGCTGCCGATCGTCTTTCTTTCCTATTTCTATGGTAATCTGCCTTGTATAGCACACATTTACCACTCTAGTCTCCTTTAAGTAAAGAAATATAGCATTCATACAGTGTTTCATGTGATTTTAACTCGAATTAATGATTTCCCGGATCTTAGCTACCTTTTCTACACTAAGAACTGACTTGGAGAATCTCTTTGAGCTGTTCTAAACAAGTTCTCATGTGTTTACAGTCATTTTCTCTAAATTATCCATGTTTTCATGTAGTTTCCTATATTCTGCCTTCTGGTACAAGTATAAGCTTTGCCCACTTTATCAAACAACTTCCTACACACTGTCATGAACTGAGGCAGCTCGGGAACATTGTCTCTCAACTGTGTTATAGAGTGTAGTACTACATTTCAGTGAAGTGTAAGGCCTTCCAAAGCTGCCGAACGTGTTTCTTTCTCTATTTCAATGGTATTCTGCCTTGTATAACACACATTTACCACTCTAGTCTCCTTCACTTAAAGAATATATGATTCTTACAGTGTTTCATGTGATCTTAACTCGAATTAAGGATTTCCCGTATCTTAGCTACCTTTTCTACACTAAGAACTGACTTGGAGAATTTCTTTGAGCTGTTCTAAACAAGCTCTCATCTGTTTACAGTCATTGTCACTGAATTATTCATGTTTTCATGTAGTTTCCTATATTCTGCCTTCTGGTCCAAGTATAAGCTTTGCCCACTTTATCAAACAACTTCCTACACACTGTTATGAACTGAGGCAGCTCGGGAACATGGTCTCTCAACTGTGTTATAGAGTGTAGTACTACATTTCAGTGAAGTATAAGGCTTTCCAATGCTGCCGAACATGTTTCTTTCTCTATTTCACTGGTATTCTGCCTTGTATAAGACACATTTACTACTCTAGTCTCCTTTAAGTAAAGAATATAGCATTCATACAGTGTTTCATGTGATTTTAACTCGAATTAATGATTTCCCGGATCTTAGCTACCTTTTCTACACTAAGAACTGACTTGGAGAATCTCTTTGAGCTGTTCTAAACAAGTTCTCATGTGTTTACAGTCATTTTCTCTAAATTATCCATGTTTTCATGTAGTTTCCTATATTCTGCCTTCTGGTACAAGTATAAGCTTTGCCCACTTTATCAACAACTTCCTACACACTGTCATGAACTGAGGCAGCTCGGGAACATTGTCTCTCAACTGTGTTATAGAGTGTAGTACTACATTTCAGTGAAGTGTAAGGCCTTCCAAAGCTGCCGAACGTGTTTCTTTCTCTATTTCAATGGTATTCTGCCTTGTATAACACACATTTACCACTCTAGTCTCCTTCACTTAAAGAATATAGGATTCTTACAGTGTTACATGTGATCTTAACTCGAATTAAGGATTTCCCGGATCTTAGCTACCTTTTCTACACTAAGAACTGACTTGGAGAATCTTTTTGAGCTATTCTAAACAAGCTCTCATCTGTTTACAGTCATTTTCACTGAATTATTTATGTTTTCATGTAGTTTCCTATATTCTGCCTGCAGGTCCAAGTATAAGCTTTGCCCACTTTATCAAACAACTTCCTACACACTGTTATGAACTGAGGCAGCTCGGGAACATTGTCTCTCAACGGTCTTATAGAGTGTAGAACTACATTTCAGTGAAGTGTAAGGCTTTCCAAAGCTGCCGATCGTCTTTCTTTCCTATTTCTATGGTAATCTGCCTTGTATAGCACACATTTACCACTCTAGTCTCCTTTAAGTAAAGAAATATAGCATTCATACAGTGTTTCATGTGATCTTAACTCGAAATAAGGATTTCCCGTATCTTTGCTACCTTTTCTACACTAAGAACTGTCTTGGAGAATCTCTTTGAGCTGTTCTAAACAAGTTCTCATCTGTTTACAGTCATTTTCTCTGAATTATCAATGTTTTCATGTAGTTTCCTATATTCTGCCTTCTGGTCCAAGTATAAGCTTTGCCCACTTTATCAAACAACTTCCTACACACTGTCATGAACTGAGGCAGCTCCGGAACATTGTCTCTCAACTGTGTTATAGAGTGTAGTACTACATTTCAGTGAAGTGTAAGGCCTTCCAAAGCTGCCGAACGTGTTTCTTTCTCTATTTCAATGGTATTCTGCCTTGTATAACACACATTTACCACTCTAGTCTCCTTCACTTAAAGAATATATGATTCTTACAGTGTTTCATGTGATCTTAACTCGAATTAAGGATTTCCCGTATCTTAGCTACCTTTTCTACACTAAGAACTGACTTGGAGAATTTCTTTGAGCTGTTCTAAACAAGCTCTCATCTGTTTACAGTCATTGTCACTGAATTATTCATGTTTTCATGTAGTTTCCTATATTCTGCCTTCTGGTCCAAGTATAAGCTTTGCCCACTTTATCAAACAACTTCCTACACACTGTTATGAACTGAGGCAGCTCGGGAACATTGTCTCTCAACTGTGTTATAGAGTGTAGAACTACATTTCAGTGAAGTGTAAGGCTTTCCAATGCTGCTGAACGTGTTTCTTTCTCTATTCCAATGGTATTCTGCCTTGTATAACACACAGTTACCACTCTAGTCTCCTTCACTTAAAGAATATAGGATTCTTACAGTGTTACATGTGATCTTAACTCGAATTAAGGATTTCCCGGATCTTAGCTACCTTTTCTACACTAAGAACTGACTTGGAGAATCTTTTTGAGCTATTCTAAACAAGCTCTCATCTGTTTACAGTCATTTTCACTGAATTATTTATGTTTTCATGTAGTTTCCTATATTCTGCCTGCAGGTCCCAGTATAAGCTTTGCCCACTTTATCAAACAACTTCCTACACACTGTTATGAACTGAGGCAGCTCGGGAACATTGTCTCTCAACTGTCTTATAGAGTGTAGAACTACATTTCAGTGAAGTGTAAGGCTTTCCAAAGCTGCCGATCGTCTTTCTTTCCTATTTCTATGGTAATCTGCCTTGTATAGCACACATTTACGACTCTAGTCTCCTTTAAGTAAAGAAATATAGCATTCATACAGAGTTTCATGTGATCTTAACTCGAAATAAGGATTTCCCGTATCTTTGCTACCTTTTCTACACTAAGAACTGTCTTGGAGAATCTCTTTGAGCTGTTCTAAACAAGTTCTCATCTGTTTACAGTCATTTTCTCTGAATTATCAATGTTTTCATGTAGTTTCCTATATTCTGCCTTCTGGTCCAAGTATAAGCTTTGCCCACTTTATCAAACAACTTGCTACACACTGTTATGAACTGAGGCAGCTCGGGAACATTGTATCTCAACTGTGTTATAGAGTGTAGAACTACATTTCAGTGAAGTGTAAGGCTTTCCAAAGCTGCCGAACGTGTTTCTTTCTCTATTTCAATGGTATTCTGCCTTGTATAACACACATTTACCACTCTAGTCTCCTTTAAGTAAAGAGTATGGGAATCATACAGTGTTTCATGTGATCTTAACTCGAATTAAGGATTTCCCGGATCTTAGCTACCTTTTTTACACTAAGAACTGACTTGGAGAATCTCTTTCAGCTGTTCTAAACAAGTTCTCATCTGTTTACAGTCATTTTCACTGAATTATTTATGTTTTCATGTAGTTTCCTATATTCTGCCTTCTGTTCCAAGTATAAAAGCTTTGCCACTTTATCAATCAACTTCCTACACACTGTTATGAACTGAGGCAGCTCCGGAACATTGTCTCTCAACTGTGTTATAGAGTGTAGTACTACATTTCAGTGAAGTGTAAGGCTTTCCAAAGCTGCCGAATGTGTTTCTTTCTCTATTTCAATGGTATTCTGCCTTATATAACACAAATTTACCACTCTAATCTTCTTTAAGTAAACAATATAGGATTCATACAGTGTTTCATGTGATCTTAACTGGAATTAAGGATTTTCCGGATTTAGCTACCTTTTCTACACTAAGAACTGACTTGGAGAATCTCTTTCAGCTGCTGTAAAACAAGTTCTCATCTGTTTACAGTCATTTTCACTGAATTATTCATGTTTTCATGTAGTTTCCTATATTCTGCCTTCTGTTCCAAGAATAAGCTTTGCCCACTTTATCAAACAACTTCCTACACAGTGTTATAAACTGAGGCAGCTCGGGAACATTGTCTCTCAACTGTGTTATAGAGTGTAGTACCACATTTCAGTGAAGTGTAAGGCTTTCCAAAGCTGCTGAACGTGTTTCTTTCTCTATTTCAATGGTATTCTGCCTTGTATAACACACATTTACCACTCTAGTCTCCTTTAAGTAAAGAAAATAGTATTCATACAGTGTTTCATGTGTATGAATTAAGGATTTCCCTTATCTTAGCTACCTTTTCTACACTAAGTAGAAAAGGTAGCTAAAGTGGTACAAAGGTAGCTTTAGTGGTAAATGTATAACACAAATTTACCACTCTAGTCTCCTTTAAGTAAAGAATATAGTATTCATACAGTGTTTCATGTGTATGAATTAAGGATTTCCCTTATCTTAGCTACCTTTTCTACACTAAGAACTAACTTGGAGATTCTCTTTCAGCTGTTCTAAAACAAGTTCTCATCTGTTCACAGTCATTTTCACTGAATTATTCATGTTTTCATGTAGTTTCCTATATTCTGCCTTCTGGCCCAAGGATAAGCTTTGCCCACTTTATCAAACAACTTTCTACACACTGTTATGAACTGAGGCAGCTCGGGAACATTGTCTCTCAACTGTGTTATAGAGTGTATTACTACATTTCAGTGAAGTGTAAGGCTTTCCAAAGCTGCCGAACGTGTTTCTTTCTCTATTTCAATGGTATTCTGCCATATATAACACACATTTACCACTCTAGTCTCCTTTAAGTAAACAATATAGGATTCAAACAGTGTTTCATGTGATCTTAACTCGAATTAAGGATTTCCCGGATTTAGCTATCTTTTCTACACTAAGAACTGACTTGGAGAATCTCTTTTAGCTGTTCTAAACCAAGTTCTAATCTGTTTACAGTCATTTTCACTGAATTATTCATGTTTCCATGTAGTTTCCTATATTCTGCCTTCGGGCCCAAGTATAAGCTTTGCCCACTTTATCAAACAACTTCCTACACACTGTTATGAACTGAGGCAGCTCGGGAACATTGTCTCTCAACTGTGTTATAGAGTGTAGTACTACATTTCAGTGAAGTGTAAGGCTTTCCAAAGCTGCCGAACGTGTTTCTTTCTCTATTTCAATGGTATTCTGCCTTGTATAACACACATTTACCACTCTGGTCTCCTTTAAGTGAAGAATATAGGATTCGTAAAGTGTTTCATGTGATCTTAACTGGAATTAAGGATTTCCCTTATCTTAGCTACCTTTTCTACACTAAGAACTGACTTGGAGAATCTCTTTTAGCTGTTCTAAACCAAGTTCTAATCTGTTTACAGTCATTTTCACTGAATTATTCATGTTTCCATGTAGTTTCCTATATTCTGCCTTCTGGTCCAAGTATAAGCTTTGCCCACTTTATCAAACAACTTCCTACACATGGTTATGGATTGAGGTAGCTAGGGAACATTGTCTCTCAACTGTGTTATAGAGTGTAGTACTACATTTCAGTGAAGTGTAAGGCTTTCCAAAGCTGCCGAACGTGTTTCTTTCTCTATTTCAATGGTATTCTGCCTTGTATAACACACATTTACCACTCTAGTCTCCTTTAATTAAAGAATATAGGATTCATACAGTGTTTCATGTGATCTTAACTGGAATTAAGGATTTCCCTTATCTAAGCTACCTTTTCTACACTAAAAACTGCCTTGGAGATTCTCTTTCAGCTCTTCTAAACAAGTTCTCATCTGTTTACAGTCATTTTCAGTGAATTATTCATGTTTTCATGTAGTTTCCTATATTCTGCCTTCTGGCCCTAGTTTAAGGTTTGCCCACTTTATCAAACAACTTCCTACACACTGTTATGAACTGAGGGAGCTAGGGAACATTGTCTCTCAACTGTGTTATAGAGTGTAGTACTACATTTCGGTGAAGTGTAAGGCTTTCCAAAGCTGCGGAAGGTGTTTCTTTCTCTATTTCAAAGCTATTCTGCCTTGTATAACACACATTTACCACTCTTGTCTCCTTTAAGTAAAGAATATAGGATTCGTACAGTGTTTCATGTGATCGTAATTGGAATTAAGGATTTCCCATATCTTAGCTACCTTTTCTACACTAAGAATTGACTTGGAGATTCTCTTTCAGCTGTTCTAAACAAGTTCTCATCTGTTTACAGTCATTTTCACTGAATTATTCATGTTTTCATGTAGTTTCCTATATTCTGCCTTCAGGCCCAAGTATAAGCTTTGCCCACTTTATCAAACAACTACCTACACACTGTTATGAACTGAGGGAGCTAGGGAACATTGTCTCTCAACTGTGTTATAGAGTGTAGTACTACATTTCAGTGAAGTGTAAGGCTTTCCAAAGCTGCCGAACGTGTTTCTTTCTCTATTTCAGTGGTATTCTGCCTTGTATAACACACATTTACCACTCTAGTCTCCTTTAAGTAATGAATATAGGATTCATACAGTGTTTGATGTTATCTTAACTCCAATTAAGGATTTCCCTTATCTTACCTACCTTTTCTACACTAAGAACTGCCTTGGAGATTCTCTTTCAGCTGTTCTAAACAAGTTCTCATCTGTTTACAGTCATTTTCACTGAATTATTGATGTTTTCATGTAGTTTCCTATATTCTGCCTTCTGGCCCAAGTATAAGCTTTGCCCACTTTATCAAACAACTTCCTACACACTGTTATGAACTGAGGCAGCTCGGGAACATTGTCTCTCAACTGTGTTATAGAGTGTAGTACTACATTTCAGTGAAGTGTAAGGCTTTCCAAAGCTGCGGAACGTGTTTCTTTCTCTATTTCAATGGTATTCTGCCTTGTATAACACACATTTACCACTCTAGTCTCCTTTAAGTAAAGAATATAGGATTCGTAAAGTGTTTCATGTGATCTTAACTGGAATTAAGGATTAACCTTATCTTAGCTACCTTTTCTACACTAAGAACTGACTTGGAGATTCTCTTTCAGCTGTTCTAAACAAGTTCTCATCTGTTTACAGTCATTTTCACTGAATTATTCATGTTTTCATGTAGTTTCCTATATTCTGCCTTCAGGCCCAAGTATAAGCTTTGCCCACTTTATCAAACAACTACCTACACACTGTTATGAACTGAGGGAGCTAGGGAACATTGTCTCTCAACTGTGTTATAGAGTGTAGTACTACATTTCAGTGAAGTGTAAGGCTTTCCAAAGCTGCCGAACGTGTTTCTTTCTCTATTTCAGTGGTATTCTGCCTTGTATAACACACATTTACCACTCTAGTCTCCTTTAAGTAATGAATATAGGATTCATACAGTGTTTGATGTTATCTTAACTCCAATTAAGGATTTCCCTTATCTTACCTACCTTTTCTACACTAAGAACTGCCTTGGAGATTCTCTTTCAGCTGTTCTAAACAAGTTCTCATCTGTTTACAGTCATTTTCACTGAATTATTGATGTTTTCATGTAGTTTCCTATATTCTGCCTTCTGGCCCAAGTATAAGCTTTGCCCACTTTATCAAACAACTTCCTACACACTGTTATGAACTGAGGCAGCTCGGGAACATTGTCTCTCAACTGTGTTATAGAGTGTAGTACTACATTTCAGTGAAGTGTAAGGCTTTCCAAAGCTGCGGAACGTGTTTCTTTCTCTATTTCAATGGTATTCTGCCTTGTATAACACACATTTACCACTCTATTCTCCTTTAAGTAAAGAATATAGGATTCGTAAAGTGTTTCATGTGATCTTAACTGGAATTAAGGATTAACCTTATCTTAGCTACCTTTTCTACACTAAGAACTGACTTGGAGATTCTCTTTCAGCTGTTCTAAACAAATTCTCATCTGTTTACAGTCATTTTCACTGAATTATTCATGTTTTCATGTAGTTTCCTATATTCTGCCTTCTGGCCCAAGTATAAGCTTTGCCCACTTTATCAAACACCTTCCTACACACTGTTATGAACTGAGGCAGCTAGTGAACCTTGTCTCTCAACTGTGTCATAGAGTGTAGTACTACATTTCTGTGAAGTGTAAGGCTTTCCAAAGCTGCCGAACATGTTTCTTTCTCTATTTCAATGGTATTCTGCCTTCTATAACACACATTTACCACTCCAGTCTCCTTTAAGTAATGAATATAGGATACATACAGTTTTTGATGTTATCTTAACTCGATTTCCCTTATCTTAGCTACCTTTTCTACACTAATAACTGACTTGGAGATTCTCTTTCAGCTGTTCTAAACAAGTTCTCATCTGTTTTCAGTCATTTTCACTGAATTATTCATGTTTTCATGTAGTTTCCTATATTCTGCCTTCTTTCCCAAGTATAAGCTTTGCCCACTTTATCAAACAACTTCCTACACACTTTTATAAACTGAGGGAGCTAGGGAACATTGTCTCTCAACTGTGTTATAGAGTGTAGTACTACATTTCAGTGAAGTGTAAGGCTTTCCAAAGCTGCCGAACGTGTTTCTTTCTCTATTTCAATGGTATTCTGCCTTGTATAACACACATTTACCATTCTAGTCTCTTTTAAGTAATGAATATAGGATTCATACAGTGTTTGATGTTATCTTAACTCGAATTAAGGATTTCCCTTATCTTACCTACCTTTTCTACACTAAGAACTGCCTTGGAGATTCTCTTTCAGCTGTTCTAAACAAGTTCTCATCTGTTTACAGTCATTTTCACTGAATTATTGATGTTTTCATGTAGTTTCCTATATTCTGCCTTCGGGCCCAAGTATAAGCTTTGCCCACTTTATCAAACAACTTCCTACACACTGTTATGAACTGAGGCAGCTCGGGAACATTGTCTCTCAACTGTGTTATAGAGTGTAGTACTACATTTCAGTGAAGTGTAAGGCTTTCCAAAGCTGCCAAACGTGTTTCTTTCTCTATTTCAATGGTATTCTGCCTTATATAACACACATTTACCACTCTAGTCACCTTTAAGTAAACAATATAGGATTCATACAGTGTTTCATGTGATCTTAATTCGAATTGAAGATTTCCCGGATTTAGCTACCTTTTCTACACTAAGAACTGACTTGGAGAATCTCTTTTAGCTGTTCTAAACCAAGTTCTAATCTGTTTACAGTCATTTTCACTGAATTATTCATGTTTCCATGTAGTTTCCTATATTCTGCCTTCGGGCCCAAGTATAAGCTTTGCCCACTTTATCAAACAACTTCCTACACACTGTTATGAACTGAGGCAGCTCGGGAACATTGTCTCTCAACTGTGTTATAGAGTGTAGTACTACATTTCAGTGAAGTGTAAGGCTTTCCAAAGCTGCCAAACGTGTTTCTTTCTCTATTTCAATGATATTCTGCCTTGTATAACACACATTTACCACTCTTGTCTCCTTTAAGTAAAGAATATAGGATTCGTAAAGTGTTTCATGTGATCTTAACTGGAATTAAGGATTTCCCTTATCTTAGCTTCCTTTTTTACACTAAGAACTGACTTGGAGATTCTCTTTCAGCTGTTCTAAACAAGTTCTCATCTGTTTACAGTCATTTTCACTGAATTATTAATGTTTTCATGTAGTGTCCTATATTCTGCCTTCTGGCCCATGTATAAGCTTTGCCCACTTTATCAAACAACTTCCTACACACTGTTATGAACTGAGGCAGCTAGGGAACATTGTCTCTCAAATGTGTTATAGAGTGTAGTACTACATTTCAGTGAAGTGTAAGGCTTTCCAAAGCTGCCGAACGTGTTTCTTTCTCTATTTCAATGGTATTCTGCCTTGTATAACACACATTTACCTCTCTAGTCTCCTTTAAGTAATGAATATAGGATTCATACAGTGTTTGATGTTATCTAAACTCGAATTAAGGATTTCCCTTATCTTAGCTACCTTTTCTACACTTAGAACTGATTTGGAGATTCACTTTCAGCTGTTCTAAACAAGTTCTCATCTGTTTACAGTCATTTTCACTGAATTATTCATGTTTTTATGTAGTTTCCTATATTCTGTCTTCTGGCCCAAGTATAAGCTTTGCCCACTTTATCCAACAACTGCCTACACACTGTCATGAACTGAGGCTGCTTGGGAACATTGTCTCTCAACTGTGTTATAGAGTGTAGTACTACATTTCAGTGAAGTGTAAGGCTTTCCAAAGCTGCCGAACGTGTTTCTTTCTCTATTTCAATGGTATTCTGCCTTGTATAACACACATTTACCACTCTAATCTCCTTTAAGTAAAGAATATAGGATTCATACAGTGTTTCATGTGATCTTAACTGGTATTAAGGATTTCCCTTATCTTAGCTACCTTTTCTACACTAAGAACTGACTTGGAGATTCTCTTATAGCTGTTCTAAACAAGTTCTCATCGGTTTACAGTCATTTTCACTTAATTATTCATGTTTTCATGTAGTTTCCTATATTCTGCCTTCTGTTCCAAGAATAAGCTTTGCCCACTTTATCAAACAACTTCCTACACACTGTTATGAACTGAGGCAGCTCGGAAACATTGTCTCTCAACTGTGTTATAGAGTGTAGTACTACATTTCAGTGAAGTGTATGGCTTTCCAAAGCTGCCGAACGTGTTTCTTTTTCTATTTCAATGGTATTCTGCCTTGTATAACACACATTTACCACTCTAGTCTCCTTTAAGTAATGAATATAGGATTCATACAGTGTTTGATGTTATCTAAACTCGAATTAAGGATTTCCCTTATCTTAGCTACCTTTTCTACACTAAGAACTGATTTGGAGATTCACTTTCAGCTGTTCTAAACAAGTTCTCATCTGTTTACAGTCATTTTCACTGAATTATTCATGTTTTTATGTAGTTTCCTATATTCCGTCTTCTGGCCCAAGTATAAGCTTTGCCCACTTTATCCAACAACTGCCTACACACTGTCATGAACTGAGGCTGCTTGGGAACATTGTCTCTCAACTGTATTATAGAGTGTGGTACTACATTTCAGTGAAGTGTAAGGCTTTCCAAAGCTGCCGAACGTGTTTCTTTCTCTATTTCAATGGTATTCTGCCTTTTATAACACACATTTACCACTCTAATCTCCTTTAAGTAAAGAATATAGGATTCATACAGTGTTTCATGTGATCTTAACTGGAATTAAGGATTTCCCTTATCTTAGCTACCTTTTCTACACTAAGAACTGACTTGGAGATTCTCTAATAGCTGTTCTAAACAAGTTCTCATCTGTTTAGAGTCATTTTCACTGAATTATTCATGTTTTCATGTATTTTCCTATATTCTGCCTTCTGGCCCAAGTATAAGCTTTGCCCACTTTATCAAACAACTTCCTATGTACTGTTATAAACTGAGGGAGCTAGGGAACATTG
Source organism: Pipistrellus hanaki (assembly GCF_964339955.1). Taxonomy (NCBI): domain Eukaryota; kingdom Metazoa; phylum Chordata; class Mammalia; order Chiroptera; family Vespertilionidae; genus Pipistrellus; species Pipistrellus hanaki. The sequence goes on along the minus strand of NC_140514.1, from coordinate 70,792,098 downwards.
TCTCCCAATTGTGTTATAGAGTGTAGTACTACATTTCAGTGAAGTGTAAGGCTTTCCAAACCTGCCGAACGTGTTTTTTTCTATATTTCAATGATATTCTGCCTTATATAACACATATTTACCACTCTAGTCTCCTTTAAGTAAACAATATAGGATTCATACAGTGTTTCATGTGATCTTGACTCCAAGTAAGGATTTCCCGTTTATAGCTACCTTTTCTACACTAAGAACTGACTTGGAGAATCTCTTTCAGCTGTTCTAAAACAAGTTCTCATCTGTTTACAGTCATTTTCACTGAATTATTCATGTTTTCATGTAGTTTCCTATATTCTGACTTCTTGCCCTAGTATAAGCTTTGGCCACTTTATCAAACAACTTCCTACACACTGTTATGAACTGAGGCAGCTCGGGAACATTGTCTCTCAACTGTGTTATAGAGTGTAGTACTACATTTCAGTGAAGTGTAAGGCTTTCCAAAGCTGCCGAACGTGTTTCTTTCTCTATTTCAATGGTATTCTGCCTTGTATAACACACATTTACCACTCTGGTCTCCTTTAAGTGAAGAATATAGGATTCGTAAAGTGTTTCATGTGATCTTAACTGGAATTAAGGATTTCCCTTATCTTAGCTACCTTTTCTACACTAAGAACTGACTTGGAGATTCTCTTTCAGCCATTCTAAACAAGTTCTCATCTGCTAACAGTCATTTTCACTGAATTATTCATGTTTTCATGTAGTTTCCTATATTCTGCCTTCTGGCCCAAGTATAAGCTTTGCCCACTTTATCAAACACCTTCCTACACACTGTTATGAACTGAGGCAGCTAGGGAACATTGTCTCTCAACTGTGTTATAGAGTGTAGTACTACATTTCAGTGAAGTGTAAGGCTTTCCAAAGCTGCCGAACGTGTTTCTTTCTCTATTTCAATGGTATTCTGCCTTGTATAACACACATTTACCACTCTAGTCTCCTTTAAGTAAAAAATATAGGATTCGTACAGTGTTTCATGTGATCGTAATTGGAATTAAGGATTTCCCATATCTTAGCTACCTTTTCTACACTAAGAACTGACTTGGAGATTCTCTTTCAGCTGTTCTAAACAAGTCCTCATCTGTTTACAGTCATTTTCACTGAATTATTCATGTTTTCATGTAGTTTCCTATATTCTGCCTTCTTTCCCAAGTATAAGCTTTGCCCACTTTATCAAACAACTTCCTACACACTGTTATAAACTGAGGGAGCTAGGGAACATTGTCTCTCAACTGTGTTATAGAGTGTAGTACTACATTTCAGTGAAGTGTAAGGCTTTCCAAAGCTGCCGAACGTGTTTCTTTCTCTATTTCAATGGTATTCTGCCTTGTATAACACACATTTACCACTCTAGTCTCCTTTAAGTAATGAATATAGGATTCATACAGTGTTTGATGTTATCTTAACTCGAATTAAAGATTTCCCGGATTTAGCTACCTTTTCTACACTAAGAACTGACTTGGAGAATCTCTTTTAGCTGTTCTAAAACAAGTTCTCATCTGTTTACAGTCATTTTCACTGAATTATTCATGTTTTCATGTAGTTTCCTATATTCTGCCTTCTGGTCCAAGAATAAGCTTTGCCCACTTTATCAAACAACTTCCTACACCCTGTTATGAACTGTGGCAGCTCGGGAACATTTTCTCTCAACTGTGTTATAGAGTGTAGTACTACATTTCAGTGAAGTGTAAGGCTTTCCAAAGCTGCCGAACGTGTTTCTTTCTCTATTTCAATGGTATTCTGCCTTGTATAAAACACATTTACCACTCTAGACTTTTTTAAGTAATGAATATAGGATTCATACAGTGTTTGATGTTATCTTAACTGGAATTAAGGATTTCCCTTATCTTAGCTACCTTTTCTACACTAAGAACTGACTTGGAGATTCTCTTTCAATGTTCTAAACAAGTTCTCATCTGTTTACAGTCATTTTCACTGAATTATTCATGATTTCATGTAGTTTCCTATATTCTGCCTTCTGGCCCAAGTATAAGCTTTGCCCACTTTATCAAACAACTTCCTATGTACTGTTATAAACTGAGGGAGCTAGGGAACATTGTCTCCCAATTGTGTTATAGAGTGTAGTACTACATTTCAGTGAAGTGTAAGGCTTTCCAAACCTGCCGAACGTGTTTTTTTCTATATTTCAATGATATTCTGCCTTATATAACACATATTTACCACTCTAGTCTCCTTTAAGTAAACAATATAGGATTCATACAGTGTTTCATGTGATCTTGACTCCAATTAAGGATTTCCCGGTTATAGCTACCTTTTCTACACTAAGAACTGACTTGGAGAATCTCTTTCAGCTGTTCTAAAACAAGTTCTCATCTGTTTACAGTCATTTTCACTGAATTATTCATGTTTTCATGTAGTTTCCTATATTCTGACTTCTTGCCCTAGTATAAGCTTTGGCCACTTTATCAAACAACTTCCTACACACTGTTATGAACTGAGGCAGCTCGGGAACATTGTCTCTCAACTGTGTTATAGAGTGTAGTACTACATTTCAGTGAAGTGTAAGGCTTTCCAAAGCTGCCGAACGTGTTTCTTTCTCTATTTCAATGGTATTCTGCCTTGTATAACACACATTTACCACTCTGGTCTCCTTTAAGTGAAGAATATAGGATTCGTAAAGTGTTTCATGTGATCTTAACTGGAATTAAGGATTTCCCTTATCTTAGCTACCTTTTCTACACTAAGAACTGACTTGGAGATTCTCTTTCAGCCATTCTAAACAAGTTCTCATCTGCTAACAGTCATTTTCACTGAATTATTCATGTTTTCATGTAGTTTCCTATATTCTGCCTTCTGGCCCAAGTATAAGCTTTGCCCACTTTATCAAACACCTTCCTACACACTGTTATAAACTGAGGGAGCTAGGGAACATTGTCTCTCAACTGTGTTATAGAGTGTAGTACTACATTTCAGTGAAGTGTAAGGCTTTCCAAAGCTGCCGAACGTGTTTCTTTCTCTATTTCAATGGTATTCTGCCTTGTATAACACACATTTACCACTCTAGTCTCCTTTAAGTAATGAATATAGGATTCATACAGAGTTTGATGTTATCTTAACTCGAATTAAGGATTTCCCTTATCTTACCTACCTTTTCTACACTAAGAACTGACTTGGAGATTCTCTTTCCGCTGTTCTAAACAAGTTCTCATCGGTTTACAGTCATTTTCACTGAATTATTCATGTTTTCATGTAGTTTCCTATATTCTGCCTTCTGTTCCAAGAATAAGCTTTGCCCACTTTATCAAACAACTTCCTACACACTGTTATGAACTGAGGCAGCTCGGGAACATTGTCACTCAACTGTGTTATAGAGTGTAGTACTACATTTCAGTGAAGTGTAAGGCTTTCCAAAGCTGCCGAAAGTGTTTCTTTCTCTATTTCAATGGTATTCTGCCTTCTATAACACACATTTACCACTCTAGTATCTTTTAAGTAATGAATATAGGATTCATACAGTGTTTGATGTTATCTTAACTCGAATTAAAGATTTCCCGGATTTAGCTACCTTTTCTACACTAAGAACTGACTTGGAGAATCTCTTTTAGCTGTTCTAAAACAAGTTCTCATCTGTTTACAGTCATTTTCACTGAATTATTCATGTTTTCATGTAGTTTCCTATATTCTGCCTTCTGGTCCAAGAATAAGCTTTGCCCACTTTATCAAACAACTTCCTACACACTGTTATGAACTGTGGCAGCTCGGGAACATTTTCTCTCAACTGTGTTATAGAGTGTAGTACTACATTTCACTGAAGTGTAAGGCTTTCCAAAGCTGCCGAACGTGTTTCTTTCTCTATTCCAATGGTATTCTGCCTTGTATAACACACATTTACCAGTCTAGTCTCCTTTATGTAATGAATATAGGATTCATACAGTGTTTGATGTTATCTAAACTCGAATTAAGGATGTCCCTTATCTTAGCTACCTTTTCTACACTAAGAACTGACTTGGAGATTCTCTTTCAACTGTTCTAAACAAGTTCTCATCTGTTTACAGTCATTTTCACTGAATTATTCATGTTTTCATGTAGTTTCCTATATTCTGCCTTCTGGCCCAAGTATAAGCTTTGCCCACTTTATCAAACAACTGCCTACATACGGTTATTAACTGAGGGAGCAAGGGAACATTGTCTCTCAACTGTGTTATAGAGTGTAGTACTACATTTCAGTGAAGTGTAAGGCTTTCCAAAGCTTCCGAACGTGTTTCTTTCTCTATTTCAATGGTATTCTGCCTTATATAACACACATTTACCACTCTAGTCTCCTTTAAGTAAACAATATAGGATTCATACAGTGTTTCATGTGATCTTGACTCCAATTAAGGATTTCCCGGATGTAGCTACCTTTTCTACACTAAGAACTGACTTGGAGAATCTCTTTCAGCTGTTCTAAAACAAGTTCTCATCTGTTTACAGTCATTTTAACTGAATTATTCATGTTTTCATGTAGTTTCCTATATTCTGACTTCTGGCCCAAGTATAAGCTTTGGCCACTTTATCAAACAACTTCCTACACACTATTATGAACTGAGGCAGCTAGGGAACATTGTCTCTCAACTGTGTTATAGAGTGTAGTACTACATTTCAGTGAAGTGTAAGGCTTTCCAAAGCTGCCGAACGTGTTTCTTTCTCAATTTCAATGGTATTCTGCCTTGTATACCACACATTTACCACTCTAATCTCCTTTAAGTAATGAATATAGGATTCATACATTGTTTGATGTTATCTTAACTGGAATTAAGGATTTCCCTTATCTTAGCTACCTTTTCTACACTAAGAACTGACTTGGAGATTCTCTTTCAGCTGTTCTAAACAAGTTCTCATCTGTTTACAGTCATTTTCACTGAATTATTCATATTTTCATGTAGTTTCCTATATTCTGCCTTCTGGCCCAAGTATAAGCTTTGCCCACTTTATCAAACAACATCCTACACACTGTTATGAACTGAGGGAGCTAGGGAACATTGTCTCTCAACTGTGTTATAGAGTGTACTACTACATTTCAGTGAAGTGTAAGGCTTTCCAAAGCTGCCGAACGTGTTTCTTTCTCTATTTCAATGGTATTCTGCCTTGTATAACACACATTTACCACTCTAGTCTCCTTTAAGTAATGAATATAGGATTCATACAGTGTTTGATGTTATCTTAACTCGAATTAAGGATTTCCCTTATCTTACCTACCTTTTCTACACTAAGAACTGCCTTGGAGATTCTCTTTCAGCTGTTCTAAACAAGTTCTCATCTGTTTACAGTCATTTTCACTGAATTATTGATGTTTTCATGTAGTTTCCTATATTCTGCCTTCTGGCCCATGTATAAGTTTTGCCCACTTTATCAAACAACTTCCTATACACTGTTATGAACTGAGGCAGCTCGGGAACATTGTCTCTCAACTGTGTTATAGAGTGTAGTACTACATTTCAGTGAAGTGTAAGGCTTTCCAAAGCTGCCGAACGTGTTTCTTTCTCTATTTCAATGGTATTCTGCCTTGTATAACACACATTTACCACTCTAGTCTCCTTTAAGTAATGAATATAGGATTCATACATTGTTTGGTGTTATCTTAACTCGAATTAAGGATTTCCCTTATCTTATCTACCTTTTCTACACTAAGAACTGCCTCTTTCAGCTGTTCTAAACAAGTTCTCATCTGTTTACAGTCATTTTCACTGAATTATTCATGTTTTCATGTAGTTTCTTATATTCTACCTTCTGACCCAAGTATAAGCTTTGCCCACTTTTTCAAACAACTTCCTACACATTGTTATGAACTGAGGCAGCTCGGGAACATTGTCTCTCAACTGTGTTATAGAGTGTAGTACTACATTTCAGTGAAGTGTAAGGCTTTCCAAAGCTGCCGAACGTGTTTCTTTCTCTATTTCAATGGTATTCTGCCTTGTATAACACACATTTACCACTCTAGTCTCCTTTAAGTAAAGAATATAGGATTCGTAAAGTGTTTCATGTGATCTTAACTGGAATTAAGGATTTCCCTTATGTTAGCTACCTTTTTTACACTAAGAACTGACTTGGAGATTCTCTTTCAGCTGTTCTAAACAAGTTCTCATCAGTTTACAGTCATTTTCACTGAATTATTCATGTTTTCATGTAGTTTCCTATATTCTGCCTTCTGGCCCAAGTATAAGCTTTGCCCACTTTATCAAACACCTCCCTACACACTGTTATGAACTGAGGCAGCTAGGGAACATTGTCTCTCAACTGTGCTATAGAGTGTAGTACTACATTTCAGTGAAGTGTAAGGCTTTCCAAAGCTGCCGAACGTGTTTCTTTCTCTATTTCAATGGTATTCTGCCTTGTATAACACACATTTACCAGTCTAGTCTCCTTTATGTAATGAATATAGGATTCATACAGTGTTTGATGTTATCTAAACTCAAATTAAGGATTTCCCTTATCTTAGCTACCTTTTCTACACTAAGAACTGACTTGGAGATTCTCTTTCAGCTGTTCTAAACAAGTTCTCATCTGTTTACAGTCATTTTCACAGAATTATTCATGTTTTCATTTAGTTTCCTATATTCTGCCATCTGACCCAGTATAAGCTTTGCCCACTTTATCAAACAACTTCTTACACACTGTTATGAACTGAGGCAGCTAGGGAACATTGTCTCTCAACTGTGTTATAGAGTGTAGTACTACATTTCAGTGAAGTGTAAGGCTTTCCAAAGCTGCCGAACATGTTTCTTTCTCTATTTCAATGGAATTCTGCCTTCTATAACACACATTTATCTCTCTAGTCTCCTTTAAGTAATGAATATAGGATTCATACAGTGTTTGATGTTATCTTAACAGGAATAAAGGATTTCCCTTATCTTAGCTACCTTTTCTACACTAAGAACTGACTTGGAGATTCTCTTTCATCTGTTCTAAACAAGTTCTCATCTGTTTACAGTCATTTTCACTGAATTATTCATGTTTTCATGTAGTTTCCTATATTCTGCCTTCTGGCCCAAGTATAAGCTTTGCCCACTTTATCAAACAACTTCCTACATACTGTTATATACTGAGGGAGCTACGGAACATTGTCTCTCAACTGTGTTATAGAATGTAGTACTACATTTCAGTGAAGTGTAAGGCTTTCCAAAGCTTCCGAACGTGTTTCTTTCTCTATTTCAATGGTATTCTGCTTATATAACACATATTTACCACTCTAGTCTCCTTTAAGTAAACAATATAGGATTTATACAGTGTTTCATGTGATCTTGACTCCAATTAAGGATTTCCCGGATTTAGCTACCTTTTCTACACTAAGAACTGACTTGGAGAATCTCTTTCAGGTGTTCTAAAACAAGTTCTGATCTGTTTACAGTCATTTTCACTGAATTATTCATGTTTTCATGTCGTTTCCTATATTCTGACTTCTGGCCCTAGTATAAGCTTTGGCCACTTTATCAAACAACTTCCTACACACTGTTATGAACTGAGGCAGCACGGGAACATTGTCTCTCAACTGTGTTATAGAGTGTAGTACTACATTTCAGTGAAGTGTAAGGCTTTCCAAAGCTGCCGAACGTGTTTCTTTCTCTATTTCAATGGTATTCTGCCTTGTATAACACACATTTACCACTCGAGTCTCCTTTAAGTAAAGAATATAGGATTCGTAAAGTGTTTCATGTGATCTTAACTGGAATTAAGGATTTCCCTTATCTTAGCTACCTTTTCTACACTAAGAACTGACTTGGAGATTCTCTTTCTGCTGTTCTAAACAAGTTCTCATCTGTTTACAGTCATTTTCACTGAATTATTCATATTTTCATGTAGTTTCCTATATTCTGCCTTCTGGCCCAAGTATAAGCTTTGCCCACTTTATCAAACAACATCCTACACACTGTTATGAACTGAGGGAGCTAGGGAACATTGTCTCTCAACTGTGTTATAGAGTGTAGTACTACATTTCAGTGAAGTGTAAGGCTTTCCAAAGCTGCCGAACGTGTTTCTTTCTCTATTTCAATGGTATTCTGCCTTGTATAACACACATTTACCACTCTAGTCTCCTTTAAGTAAAGAATATAGGATTCGTAAAGTGTTTCATGTGATCTTAACTGGAATTAAGGATTTCCCTTATCTTAGCTACCTTTTCTACACTAAGAACTGACTTGGAGATTCTCTTTCAGCTGTTCTAAACAAGTTCTCATCTGTTTACAGTCATTTTCACTGAATTATTCATATTTTCATGTAGTTTCCTATATTCTGCCTTCTGGCCCAAGTATAAGCTTTGCCCACTTTATCAAACAACATCCTACACACTGTTATGAACTGAGGGAGCTAGGGAACATTGTCTCTCAACTGTGTTATAGAGTGTACTACTACATTTCAGTGAAGTGTAAGGCTTTCCAAAGCTGCCGAACGTGTTTCTTTCTCTATTTCAATGGTATTCTGCCTTGTATAACACACATTTACCACTCTAGTCTCCTTTAAGTAATGAATATAGGATTCATACATTGTTTGATGTTATCTTAAGTCGAATTAAGGATTTCCCTTATCTTACCTACCTTTTCTACACTAAGAACTGCCTTGGAGATTCTCTTTCAGCTGTTCTAAACAAGTTCTCATCTGTTTACAGTCATTTTCACTGAATTATTGATGTTTTCATGTAGTTTCCTATATTCTGCCTTCTGGCCCATGTATAAGTTTTGCCCACTTTATCAAACAACTTCCTACACACTGTTATGAACTGAGGCAGCACGGGAACATTGTCTCTCAACTGTGTTATAGAGTGTAGTACTACATTTCAGTGAAGTGTAAGGCTTTCCAAAGCTGCCGAACGTGTTTCTTTCTCTATTTCAATGGTATTCTGCCTTGTATAACACACATTTACCACTCTAGTCTCCTTTAAGTAAAGAATATAGGATTCGTAAAGTGTTTCATGTGATCTTAACCGGAATTAAGGATTTCCCTTATCTTATCTACCTTTTCTACACTAAGAACTGCCTTGGAGATTCTCTTTCAGCTGTTCTAAACAAGTTCTCATCTGTTTACAGTCATTTTCACTGAATTATTCATGTTTTCATGTAGTTTCCTATATTCTGCCTTCTGGCCCAAGTATAAGCTTTGCCCACTTTATCAAACAACTTCCTACACACTGTTATGAACTGAGGGAGCTAGGGAACATTGTCTCTCAACTGTGTTATAGAGTGTAGTACTACATTTCAGTGAAGTGTAAGGCTTTCCAAAGCTGCCGATCGTGTTTCTTTCTCTATTTCAATGGTATTCTTCCTTGTATAACACACATTTACCACTCTAGTCTCCTTTAAGTAATGAATATAGGATTCATACATTGTTTGATGTTATCTTAATTCGAATTAAGGATTTCCCTTATCTTATCTACCTTTTCTACACTAAGAACTGCCTTGGAGATTCTCTTTCAGCTGTTCTAAACAAGTTCTCATCTGTTTACAGTCATTTTCACTGAATTATTCATGTTTTCATGTAGTTTCTTATATTCTGCCTTCTGGCCAAAGTATAAGCTTTGCCCACTTTTTCAAACAACTTCCTACACATTGTTATGAACTGAGGCAGCTCCGGAACATTGTCTCTCAACTGTGTTATAGAGTGTAGTACTACATTTCAGTGAAGTGTAAGGCTTTCCAAACCTGCCGAACGTGTTTCTTTCTCTATTTCAATGGTATTCTGCCTTGTATAACACACATTTACCACTCTAGTCTCCTTTAAGTAAAGAATATAGGATTCGTAAAGTGTTTCATGTGATCTTAACTGGAATTAAGGATTTCCCTTATGTTAGCTACCTTTTTTACACTAAGAACTGACTTGGAGATTCTCTTTCAGCTGTTCTAAACAAGTTCTCATCTGTTTACAGTCATTTTCACAGAATTATTCATGTTTTCATGTAGTTTCCTATATTCTGCCATCTGGCCCAGTATAAGCTTTGGCCACTTTATCAAACAACTTCCTACACACTGTTATGAACTGAGGCAGCACGGGAACATTGTCTCTCAACTGTGTTATAGAGTGTAGTACTACATTTCAGTGAAGTGTAAGGCTTTCCAAAGCTGCCGAACGTGTTTCTTTCTCTATTTCAATGGTATTCTGCCTTGTATAACACACATTTACCACTCTAGTCTCCTTTAAGTAAAGAATATAGGATTCGTAAAGTGTTTCATGTGATCTTAACTGGAATTAAGGATTTCCCTTATCTTAGCTACCTTTTCTACACTAAGAACTGACTTGGAGATTCTCTTTCAGCTGTTCTAAACAAGTTCTCATCTGTTTACAGTCATTTTCACTGAATTATTCATATTTTCATGTAGTTTCCTATATTCTGCCTTCTGGCCCAAGTATAAGCTTTGCCCACTTTAGCAAACAACAACCTACACACTGTTATGAACTGAGGGAGCTAGGGAACATTGTCTCTCAACTGTGTTATAGAGTGTACTACTACATTTCAGTGAAGTGTAAGGCTTTCCAAAGCTGCCCAACGTGTTTCTTTCTCTATTTCAATGGTATTCTGCCTTGTATAACACACATTTACCACTCTAGTCTCCTTTAAGTAATGAATATAGGATTCATACATTGTTTGATGTTATCTTAAGTCGAATTAAGGATTTCCCATATCTTACCTACCTTTTCTACACTAAGAACTGCCTTGGAGATTCTCTTTCAGCTGTTCTAAACAAGTTCTCATCTGTTTACAGTCATTTTCACTGAATTATTGATGTTTTCATGTAGTTTCCTATATTCTGCCTTCTGGCCCATGTATAAGTTTTGCCCACTTTATCAAACAACTTCCTACACACTGTTATGAACTGAGGCAGCACGGGAACATTGTCTCTCAACTGTGTTATAGAGTGTAGTACTACATTTCAGTGAAGTGTAAGGCTTTCCAAAGCTGCCGAACGTGTTTCTTTCTCTATTTCAATGGTATTCTGCCTTGTATAACACACATTTACCACTCTAGTCTCCTTTAAGTAAAGAATATAGGATTCGTAAAGTGTTTCATGTGATCTTAACCGGAATTAAGGATTTCCCTTATCTTATCTACCTTTTCTACACTAAGAACTGCCTTGGAGATTCTCTTTCAGCTGTTCTAAACAAGTTCTCATCTGTTTACAGTCATTTTCACTGAATTATTCATGTTTTCATGTAGTTTCCTATATTCTGCCTTCTGGCCCAAGTATAAGCTTTGCCCACTTTATCAAACAACTTCCTACACACTGTTATGAACTGAGGGAGCTAGGGAACATTGTCTCTCAACTGTGTTATAGAGTGTAGTACTACATTTCAGTGAAGTGTAAGGCTTTCCAAAGCTGCCGAACGTGTTTCTTTCTCTATTTCAATGGTATTCTTCCTTGTATAACACACATTTACCACTCTAGTCTCCTTTAAGTAATGAATATAGGATTCATACATTGTTTGATGTTATCTTAACTCGAATTAAGGATTTCCCTTATCTTATCTACCTTTTCTACACTAAGAACTGCCTTGGAGATTCTCTTTCAGCTGTTCTAAACAAGTTCTCATCTGTTTACAGTCATTTTCACTGAATTATTCATGTTTTCATGTAGTTTCTTATATTCTGCCTTCTGGCCCAAGTATAAGCTTTGCCCACTTTTTCAAACAACTTCCTACACATTGTTATGAACTGAGGCAGCTCGGGAACATTGTCTCTCAACTGTGTTATAGAGTGTAGTACTACATTTCAGTGAAGTGTAAGGCTTTCCAAACCTGCCGAACGTGTTTCTTTCTCTATTTCAATGGTATTCTGCCTTGTATAACACACATTTACCACTCTAGTCTCCTTTAAGTAAAGAATATAGGATTCGTAAAGTGTTTCATGTGATCTTAACTGGAATTAAGGATTTCCCTTATATTAGCTACCTTTTTTACACTAAGAACTGACTTGGAGATTCTCTTTCAGCTGTTCTAAACAAGTTCTCATCAGTTTACAGTCATTTTCACTGAATTATTCATGTTTTCATGTAGTTTCCTATATTCTGCCTTCTGGCCCAAGTATAAGCTTTGCCCACTTTATCAAACACCTCCCTACAAACTGTTATGAACTGAGGCAGCAAGGGAACATTGTCTCTCAACTGTGCTATAGAGTGTAGTACTACATTTCAGTGAAGTGTAAGGCTTTCCAAAGCTGCCGAACATGTTTCTTTCTCTATTTCAATGGAATTCTGCCTTCTATAACACACATTTACCTCTCTAGTCTCCTTTAAGTAATGAATATAGGATTCATACAGTGTTTGATGTTATCTTAACTGGAATAAAGGATTTCCCTTATCTTAGCTACCTTTTCTACACTAAGAACTGACTTGGAGATTCTCTTTCAGCTGTTCTAAACAAGTTCTCATCTGTTTACAGTCATTTTCACTGAATTATTCATGTTTTCATGTAGTTTCCTATATTCTGCCTTCTGGCCCAAGTATAAGCTTTGCCCACTTTATCAAACAACTTCCTACATACTGTTATATACTGAGGGAGCTACGGAACATTGTCTCTCAACTGTGTTATAGAATGTAGTACTACATTTCAGTGAAGTGTAAGGCTTTCCAAAGCTTCCGAACGTGTTTCTTTCTCTATTTCAATGGTATTCTGCTTATATAACACATATTTACCACTCTAGTCTCCTTTAAGTAAACAATATAGGATTTATACAGTGTTTCATGTGATCTTGACTCCAATTAAGGATTTCCCGGATTTAGCTACCTTTTCTACACTAAGAACTGACTTGGAGAATCTCTTTCAGGTGTTCTAAAACAAGTTCTGATCTGTTTACAGTCATTTTCACTGAATTATTCATGTTTTCATGTCGTTTCCTATATTCTGACTTCTGGCCCTAGTATAAGCTTTGGCCACTTTATCAAACAACTTCCTACACACTGTTATGAACTGAGGCAGCACGGGAACATTGTCTCTCAACTGTGTTATAGAGTGTAGTACTACATTTCAGTGAAGTGTAAGGCTTTCCAAAGCTGCCGAACGTGTTTCTTTCTCTATTTCAATGGTATTCTGCCTTGTATAACACACATTTACCACTCTAGTCTCCTTTAAGTAAAGAATATAGGATTCGTAAAGTGTTTCATGTGATCTTAACTGGAATTAAGGATTTCCCTTATCTTAGCTACCTTTTCTACACTAAGAACTGACTTGGAGATTCTCTTTCAGCTGTTCTAAACAAGTTCTCATCTGTTTACAGTCATTTTCACTGAATTATTCATATTTTCATGTAGTTTCCTATATTCTGCCTTCTGGCCCAAGTATAAGCTTTGCCCTCTTTATCAAACAACATCCTACACACTGTTATGAACTGAGGGAGCTAGGGAACATTGTCTCTCAACTGTGTTATAGAGTGTACTACTACATTTCAGTGAAGTGTAAGGCTTTCCAAAGCTGCCGAACGTGTTTCTTTCTCTATTTCAATGGTATTCTGCCTTGTATAACACACATTTACCACTCTAGTCTCCTTTAAGTAATGAATATAGGATTCATACATTGTTTGATGTTATCTTAAGTCGAATTAAGGATTTCCCTTATCTTACCTACCTTTTCTACACTAAGAACTGCCTTGGAGATTCTCTTTCAGCTGTTCTAAACAAGTTCTCATCTGTTTACAGTCATTTTCACTGAATTATTGATGTTTTCATGTAGTTTCCTATATTCTGCCTTCTGGCCCATGTATAAGTTTTGCCCACTTTATCAAACAACTTCCTACACACTGTTATGAACTGAGGCAGCTCGGGAACATTGTCTCTCAACTGTGTTATAGAGTGTAGTACTACATTTCAGTGAAGTGTAAGTCTTTCCAAAGCTGCCGAACGTGTTTCTTTCTCTATTTCAATGGTATTCTGCCTTGTATAACACACATTTACCACTCTAGTCTCCTTTAAGTAAAGAATATAGGATTCGTAAAGTGTTTCATGTGATCTTAACCGGAATTAAGGATTTCCCTTATCTTATCTACATTTTCTACACTAAGAACTGCCTTGGAGATTCTCTTTCAGCTGTTCTAAACAAGTTCTCATCTGTTTACAGTCATTTTCACTGAATTATTCATGTTTTCATGTAGTTTCCTATATTCTGCCTTCTGGCCCAAGTATAAGCTTTGCCCACTTTATCAAACAACTTCCTACACACTGTTATGAACTGAGGGAGCTAGGGAACATTGTCTCTCAACTGTGTTATAGAGTGTAGTACTACATTTCAGTGAAGTGTAAGGCTTTCCAAAGCTGCCGAACGTGTTTCTTTCTCTATTTCAATGGTATTCTTCCTTGTATAACACACATTTACCACTCTAGTCTCCTTTAAGTAATGAATATAGGATTCATACATTGTTTGATGTTATCTTAACTCGAATTAAGGATTTCCCTTATCTTATCTACCTTTTCTACACTAAGAACTGCCTTGGAGATTCTCTTTCAGCTGTTCTAAACAAGTTCTCATCAATTTACAGTCATTTTCACTGAATTATTCATGTTTTCATGTAGTTTCTTATATTCTGCCTTCTGGCCCAAGTATAAGCTTTGCCCACTTTTTCAAACAACTTCCTACACATTGTTATGAACTGAGGCAGCTCAGGAACATTGTCTCTCAACTGTGTTATAGAGTGTAGTACTACATTTCAGTGAAGTGTAAGGCTTTCCAAAGCTGCCGAACGTGTTTCTTTCTCTATTTCAATGGTATTCTGCCTTGTATAACACACATTTACCACTCTAGTCTCCTTTAAGTAAAGAATATAGGATTCGTAAAGTGTTTCATGTGATCTTAACTGGAATTAAGGATTTCCCTTATCTTAGCTACCTTTTCTACACTAAGAACTGTCTTGGAGATTCTCTTTCAGCTGTTCTAAACAAGTTCTCATCTGTTTACAGTCATTTTCACTGAATTATTGATGTTTTCATGTACTTTCCTATATTCTGCCTTCTGGCCCAAGTATAAACTTTGCCCACTTTATCAAACAACATCCTACACACTGTTATGAACTGAGGGAGCTAGGGAACATTGTCTCTCAACTGTGTTATAGAGTGTAGTACTACATTTCAGTGAAGTGTAAGGCTTTCCAAAGCTGCCGAACGTGTTTCTTTCTCTATTTCAATGGTATTCTGCCTTGTATAACACACATTTACCACTCTAGTCTCCTTTAAGTAAAGAATATAGGATTCGTAAAGTGTTTCATGTGATCTTAACTGGAATTAAGGATTTCCCTTATCTTATCTACCTTTTCTACACTAAGAACTGACTTGGAGATTCTCTTTCAGCTGTTCTAAACAAGTTCTCATCTGTTTACAGTCATTTTCACTGAATTATTCATATTTTCATGTAGTTTCCTATATTCTGCCTTCTGGCCCAAGTATAAGCTTTGCCCACTTTATCAAACAACATCCTACACACTGTTATGAACTGAGGCAGCTAGGGAACATTGTCTCTCAACTGTGCTATAGAGTGTAGCACTACATTTCAGTGAAGTGTAAGGCTTTCCAAAGCTGCCGAACGTGTTTCTTTCTCTATTTCAATGGTATTCTGCCTTGTATAACACACATTTACCACTCTAGTCTCCTTTATGTAATGAATATAGGATTCATACAGTGTTTGATGTTATCTAAACTCAAATTAAGGATTTCCCTTATCTTAGCTACCTTTTCTACACTAAGAACTGACTTGGAGATTCTCTTTCAGCTGTTCTAAACAAGTTCTCATCTGTTTACAGTCATTTTCACAGAATTATTCATGTTTTCATGTAGTTTCCTATATTCTGCCATCTGGCCCAGTATAAGCTTTGCCCACTTTATCAAACAACTTCTTACACACTGTTATGAACTGAGGCAGTTAGGGAACAATGTCTCTCAACTGTGTTATAGAGTGTAGTACTACATTTCAGTGAAGTGTAAGGCTTTCCAAAGCTGCCGAACATTTTTCTTCCTGTATTTCAATGGTATTCTGCCTTGTATAACACACATTTACCACTCTAGTCTCCTTTAAGTAAAGAATATAGGATTCGTAAAGTGTTTCATGTGATCTTAACCGGAATTAAGGATTTCCCTTATCTTAGCTACCTTTTCTACACTAAGAACTGCCTTGGAGATTCTCTTTCAGCTGTTCTAAACAAGCTCTCATCCGTTTACAATCATTTTCAATGAATTATTCATGTTTTCATGTAGTTTCCTATATTCTGCCTTCTGGCCCAAGTATAAGCTTTTCCCACTTTATCAAACAACTTCCTACATACTGTTATAAACTGAGGGAGCTAGGGAACATTGTCTCTCAACTGTGTTATAGAATGTAGGCCTACATTTCAGTGAAGTGTAAGGCTTTCCAAAGCTTCCGAACGTGTTTCTTTCTCTATTTCAATGGTATTCTGCCTTGTATAACACACATTTACCACTCTAGTCTCCTTTAAGTAAAGAATATAGGATTCGTAAAGTGTTTCATGTGATCTTAACAGGAATTAAGGATTTCCCTTATCTTAGCTACCTTTTCTACACTAAGAACTGACTTGGAGATTCTCTTTCATCTGTTCTAAACAAGTTCTCATCAGTTTACAGTCATTTTCACTGAATTATTCATGTTTTCATGTAGTTTCCTATATTCTGCCTTCTGGCCCAAGTATAAGCTTTGCCCACTTTATCAAACACCTCCCTACACACTGTTATGAACTGAGGCAGCTAGGGAACATTGTCTCTCAACTGTGCTATAGAGTGTAGTACTACATTTCAGTGAAGTGTAAGGCTTTCCAAAGCTGCCGAACGTGTTTCTTTCTCTATTTCAATGGTATTCTGCCTTGTATAACACACATTTACCAGTCTAGTCTCCTTTATGTAATGAATATAGGATTCATACAGTGTTTGATGTTATCTAAACTCAAATTAAGGATTTCCCTTATCTTAGCTACCTTTTCTACACTAAGAACTGACTTGGAGATTCTCTTTCAGCTGTTCTAAACAAGTTCTCATCTGTTTACAGTCATTTTCACAGAATTATTCATGTTTTCATGTAGTTTCCTATATTCTGCCTTCTGGCCCAAGTATAAGCTTTGCCCACTTTATCAAACAACTTCCTACATACTGTTATATACTGAGGGAGCTACGGAACATTGTCTCTCAACTGTGTTATAGAATGTAGTACTACATTTCAGTGAAGTGTAAGGCTTTCCAAAGCTTCCGAACGTGTTTCTTTCTCTATTTCAATGGTATTCTGCTTATATAACACATATTTACCACTCTAGTCTCCTTTAAGTAAACAATATAGGATTTATACAGTGTTTCATGTGATCTTGACTCCAATTAAGGATTTCCCGGATTTAGCTACCTTTTCTACACTAAGAACTGACTTGGAGAATCTCTTTCAGGTGTTCTAAAACAAGTTCTGATCTGTTTACAGTCATTTTCACTGAATTATTCATGTTTTCATGTCGTTTCCCATATTCTGAATTCTGGCCCTAGTATAAGCTTTGGCCACTTTATCAAACAACTTCCTACACACTGTTATGAACTGAGGCAGCACGGGAACATTGTCTCTCAACTGTGTTATAGAGTGTAGTACTACATTTCAGGGAAGTGTAAGGCTTTCCAAAGCTGCCGAACTTGTTTCTTTCTCTATTTCAATGGTATTCTGCCTTGTATAACACACATTTACCACTCTAGTCTCCTTTAAGTAAAGAATATAGGATTCGTAAAGTGTTTCATGTGATCTTAACTGGAATTAAGGATTTCCCTTATCTTAGCTACCTTTTCTACACTAAGAACTGACTTGGAGATTCTCTTTCAGCTGTTCTAAACAAGTTCTCATCTGTTTACAGTCATTTTCACTGAATTATTCATATTTTCATGTAGTTTCCTATATTCTGCCTTCTGGCCCAAGTATAAGCTTTGCCCACTTTATCAAACAACATCCTACACACTGTTATGAACTGAGGGAGCTAGGGAACATTGTCTCTCAACTGTGTTATAGAGTGTACTACTACATTTCAGTGAAGTGTAAGGCTTTCCAAAGCTGCCGAACGTGTTTCTTTCTCTATTTCAATGGAATTCTGAGTTCTATAACAAACATTTACCACTCTAGTCTCCTTTAAGTAATGAATATAGGATTCATACAGTGTTTGATGTTATCTAAACTGGAATAAAGGATTTCCCTTATCTTAGCTACCTTTTCTACACTAAGAACTGACTTGGAGATTCTCTTTCAGCTGTTCTAAACAAGTTCTCATCTGTTTACAGTCATTTTCACTGAATTATTCATGTTTTCATGTAGTTTACTATATTCTGCCTTCTGGCCCAAGTATAAGCTTTTCCCACTTTATCAAACAACTTCCTACATACTGTTATATACTGAGGGAGCTACGGAACATTGTCTCTCAACTGTGTTATAGAATGTAGTACTACATTTCAGTGAAGTGTAAGGCTTTCCAAAGCTGCCGAACATGTTTCTTTCTCTATTTCAATGGAATTCTGCCTTCTATAACACACATTTACCTCTCTAGTCTCCTTTAAGTAATGAATATAGGATTCATACAGTGTTTGATGTTATCTTAACTGGAATAAAGGATTTCCCTTATCTTAGCTACCTTTTCTACACTAAGAACTGCCTTGGAGATTCTCTTTCAGCTGTTCTAAACAAGTTCTCATCTGTTTACAGTCATTTTCACTGAATTATTCATATTTTCATGTAGTTTCCTATATTCTGCCTTCTGGCCCAAGTATAAGCTTTGCCCACTTTATCAAACAACATCCTACACACTGTTATGAACTGAGGGAGCTAGGGAACATTGTCTCTCAACTGTGTTATAGAGTGTACTACTACATTTCAGTGAAGTGTAAGGCTTTCCAAAGCTGCCGAACGTGTTTCTTTCTCTATTTCAATGGTATTCTGCCTTGTATAACACACATTTACCACTCTAGTCTCCTTTAAGTAATGAATATAGGATTCATACAGTGTTTGATGTTATCTTAACTGGAATAAAGGATTTCCCTTATCTTAGCTACCTTTTCTACACTAAGAACTGACTTGGAGATTCTCTTTCAGCTGTTCTAAACAAGTTCTCATCTGTTTACAGTCATTTTCACAGAATTATTCATGTTTTCATGTAGTTTCCTATATTCTGCCATCTGGCCCAGTATAAGCTTTGCCCACTTTATCAAACAACTTCTTACACACTGTTATGAACTGAGGCAGCTAGGGAACATTGTCTCTCAACTGTGTTATAGAGTGTAGTACTACATTTCAGTGAAGTGTAAGGCTTTCCAAAGCTGCCGAACGTTTTTCTTCCTCTATTTCAATGGTATTCTGCCTTGTATAACACACATTTACCACTCTAGTCTCCTTTAAGTAAAGAATATAGGATTTGTAAAGTGTTTCATGTGATCTTAACCGGAATTAAGGATTTCCCTTATCTTAGCTACCTTTTCTACACTAAGAACTGCCTTGGAGATTCTCTTTCAGCTGTTCTAAACAAGCTCTCATCCGTATACAATCATTTTCACTGAATTATTCATGTTTTCATGTAGTTTCCTATATTCTGCCTTCTGGCCCAAGTATAAGCTTTGCCCACTTTATCAAACAACTTCCTACATACTGTTATAAACTGAGGGAGCTAGGGAACATTGTCTCTCAACTTTGTTATAGAATGTAGGCCTACATTTCAGTGAAGTGTAAGGCTTTCCAAAGCTTCCGAACGTGTTTCTTTCTCTATTTCAATGGTATTCTGCCTTATATAACACATATTTACCACTCTAGTCTCCTTTAAGTAAACAATATAGGATTCATACAGTGTTTCATGTGATCTTGACTCCAATTAAGGATTTCCCGGATTTAGCTACCTTTTCTACACTAAGAACTGACTTGGAGAATCTCTTTCAGGTGTTCTAAAACAAGTTCTCATCTGTTTACAGTCATTTTCACTGAATTATTCAAGTTTTCATGTAGTTTCCTATATTCTGACTTCTGGCCCTAGTATAAGCTTTGCCCACTTTATCAAACAACTGCCTACACACGGTTATTAACTGAGGGAGCAAGGGAACATTGTCTCTCAACTGTGTTATAGAGTGTAGTACTACATTTCAGTGAAGTGTAAGGCTTTCCAAAGCTGCCGAACGTGTTTCTTTCTCAATTTCAATGGTATTCTGCCTTGTATAACACACATTTACCACTCTCGTCTCCTTTAAGTAAAGAATATAGGATTCATACAGTGTTTCATGTGATCTTAACTGGAATTAAGGATTTCCCTTATCTTAGCTACCTTTTCTACACTAAGAACTGACTTGGAGATTCTCTTTCAGCTGTTCTAAACAAGTTCTCATCTGTTTACAGTCATTTTCACTGAATTATTCATGTTTTCATGTAGTTTCCTATATTCTGCCTTCTGGCCCAAGTATAAGCTTTGCCCACTTTATCAAACAACTTCCTACACACTGTTATGAACTGAGGGAGCTAGGGAACATTGTCTCTCAACTGTGTTATAGAGTGTAGTACTACATTTCAGTGAAGTGTAAGGCTTTCCAAAGCTGCCGAACGTGTTTCTTTCTCTATTTCAATGGTATTCTTCCTTGTATAACACACATTTACCACTCTAGTCTCCTTTAAGTAATGAATATAGGATTCATACATTGTTTGATGTTATCTTAACTCGAATTAAGGATTTCCCTTATCTTATCTACCTTTTCTACACTAAGAACTGCCTTGGAGATTCTCTTTCAGCTGTTCTAAACAAGTTCTCATCTGTTTACAGTCATTTTCACTGAATTGTTCATGTTTTCATGTAGTTTCTTATATTCTGCCTTCTGGCCCAAGTATAAGCTTTGCCCACTTTTTCAAACAACTTCCTACACATTGTTATGAACTGAGGCAGCTCGGGAACATTGTCTCTCAACTGTGTTATAGAGTGTAGTACTACATTTCAGTGAAGTGTAAGGCTTTCCAAACCTGCCGAACGTGTTTCTTTCTCTATTTCAATGGTATTCTGCCTTGTATAACACACATTTACCACTCTAGTCTCCTTTAAGTAAAGAATATAGGATTCGTAAAGTGTTTCATGTGATCTTAACTGGAATTAAGGATTTCCCTTATGTTAGCTACCTTTTTTACACTAAGAACTGACTTGGAGATTCTCTTTCAGCTGTTCTAAACAAGTTCTCATCTGTTTACAGTCATTTTCACTGAATTATTCATGTTTTCATGTAGTTTCCTATATTCTGCCTTCTGGCCCAAGTATAAGCTTTGCCCACTTTATCAAACACCTCCCTACACACTGTTATGAACTGTGGCAGCTAGGGAACATTGTCTCTCAACTGTGTTATAGAGTGTAGTACTACATTTCAGTGAAGTGTAAGGCTTTCCAAAGCTGCCGAACGTGTTTCTTTCTCTATTTCAATGGTATTCTGCCTTGTATAACACACATTTACCAGTCTAGTCTCCTTTATGTAATGAATATAGGATTCATACAGTGTTTGATGTTATCTAAACTCAAATTAAGGATTACCCTGATCTTAGCTACCTTTTCTACACTAAGAACTGACTTGGAGATTCTCTTTCCGCTGTTCTAAACAAGTTCTCATCTGTTTACAGTCATTTTCACAGAATTATTCATGTTTTCATGTAGTTTCCTATATTCTGCCATCTGGCCCAGTATAAGTTTTGCCCACTTTATCAAACAACTTCTTACACACTGTTATGAACTGAGGCAGCTAGGGAACATTGTCTCTCAACTGTGTTATAGAGTGTAGTACTACATTTCAGTGAAGTGTAAGGCTTTCCAAAGCTGCCTAACATGTTTCTTTCTCTATTTCAATGGAATTCTGCCTTCTATAACACACATTTACCACTCTAGTCTCCTTTAAGTAATGAATATAGGATTCATACAGTGTTTGATGTTATCTTAACTGGAATAAAGGATTTCCCTCATCTTAGCTAACTTTTCTACACTAAGAACTGACTTGGAGATTCTCTTTCAGCTGTTCTAAACAAGTTCTCATCTGTTTACAGTCATTTTCACTGAATTATTCATGTTTTCATGTAGTTTCCTATATTCTGCCTTCTGGCCCAAGTATAAGCTTTGCCCACTTTATCAAACAACTTCCTACATACTTTTATATACTGAGGGAGCTACGGAACATTGTCTCTCAACTGTGTTATAGAATGTAGTACTACATTTCAGTGAAGTGTAAGGCTTTCCAAAGCTTCCGAACGTGTTTCTTTCTCTATTTCAATGGTATTCTGCTTATATAACACATATTTACCACTCTAGTCTCCTTTAAGTAAACAATATAGGATTCATACAGTGTTTCATGTGATCTTGACTCCAATTAAGGATTTCCCGGATTTAGCTACCTTTTCTACACTAAGAACTGACTTGGAGAATCTCTTTCAGGTGTTCTAAAACAAGTTCTGATCTGTTTACAGTCATTTTCACTGAATTATTCATGTTTTCATGTAGTTTCCTATATTCTGACTTCTGGCCCTAGTATAAGCTTTGGCCACTTTATCAAACAACTTCCTACACACTGTTATGAACTGAGGCAGCACGGGAACATTGTCTCTCAACTGTGTTATAGAGTGTAGTACTACATTTCAGTGAAGTGTAAGGCTTTCCAAAGCTGCCGAACGTGTTTCTTTCTCTATTTCAATGGTATTCTGCCTTGTATAACACATTTACCACTCTAGTCTCCTTTAAGTAAAGAATATAGGATTCGTAAACTGTTTCATGTGATCTTAACTGGAATTAAGGATTTCCCTTATCTTAGCTACCTTTTCTACACTAAGAACTGACTTGGAGATTCTCTTTCAGCTGTTCTAAACAAGTTCTCATCTGTTTACAGTCATTTTCACTGAATTATTCATATTTTCATGTAGTTTCCTATATTCTGCCTTCTGGCCCAAGTATAAGCTTTGCCCACTTTATCAAACAACATCCTACACACTGTTATGAACTGAGGGAGCTAGGGAACATTGTCTCTCAACTGTGTTATAGAGTGTACTACTACATTTCAGTGAAGTGTAAGGCTTTCCAAAGCTGCCGAACGTGTTTCTTTCTCTATTTCAATGGTATTCTGCCTTGTATAACACACATTTACCACTCTAGTCTCCTTTAAGTAATGAATATAGGATTCATACAGTGTTTGATGTTATCTTAACTCGAATTAAGGATTTCCCTTATCTTACCTACCTTTTCTACACTAAGAACTGCCTTGGAGATTCTCTTTCAGCTGTTCTAAACAAGTTCTCATCTGTTTACAGTCATTTTAACTGAATTATTGATGTTTTCATGTAGTTTCCTATATTCTGCCTTCTGGCCCAAGTATAAGCTTTGCCCACTTTATCAAACACCTTCCTACACACTGTTATGAACTGAGGCAGCTCGGGAACATTGTCTCTCAACTGTGTTATAGAGTGTAGTACTACATTTCAGTGAAGTGTAAGGCTTTCCAAAGCTGCCGAAAGTGTTTCTTTCTCTATTTAAATGGTATTCTGCCTTATATGACACATATTTACCACTCTAGTCTTTTTTAAGTAAACAATATAGGATTCATACAGTGTTTCATGTGATCTTGACTCCAATTAAGGATTTCCCGGATTTACCTACCTTTTCTACACTAAGAACTGACTTGGAGATTCTCTTTCAGCTGTTCTAAAACAAGTTCTGATCTGTTTACAGTCATTTTCACTGAATTATTCATGTTTTCATGTAGTTTCCTATATTCTGACTTCTGGCCCTAGTATAAGCTTTGGCCACTTTATCAAACAACTTCCTACACACTGTTATGAACTGAGGCAGCACGGGAACATTGTCTCTCAACTGTGTTATAGAGTGTAGTACTACATTTCAGTGAAGTGTAAGGCTTTCCAAAGCTGCCGAACGTGTTTCTTTCTCTATTTCAATGGTATAATGCCTTGTATAACACACATTTACCACTCTAGTCTCCTTTAAGTAAACAATATAGGATTCATACAGTGTTTCATGTGATCTTGACTCCAATTAAGGATTTTCCGGATTTAGCTACCTTTTCTACACTAAGAACTGACTTGGAGAATCTCTTTCAGGTGTTCTAAAACAAGTTCTAATCTGTTTACAGTCATTTTCACTGAATTAGTCATGTTTTTATGTAGTTTCCTATAGTCTGACTTCTGGCCCTAGTATTAGCTTTGGCCACTTTATCAAACAACTTCCTACACACTGTTATGAACTGAGGCAGCACGGGAACATTGTCTCTCAACTGTGTTATAGAGTTTAGTACTACATTTCAGTGAAGTGTAAGGCTTTCCAAAGCTGCCGAACGTGTTTCTTTCTCTATTTCAATGGTATTCTGCCTTGTATAACACACATTTACCACTCTAGTCTCCTTTAAGTAAAGAATATAGGATTCCTAAAGTGTTTCATGTGATCTTTACTGGAATTAAGGATTTCCCTTATCTTAGCTACCTTTTCTACACTAAGAACTGACTTGGAGATTCTCTTTCACCTTTTCTAAACAAGTTCTCATCTGTTTACAGTCATTTTCACTGAATTATTCATGTTTTCATGTAGTTTCCTATATTCTGCCTTCTGGCCCAAGTATAAGCTTTGCCCACTTTATCAAACAACATCCTACACACTGTTATGAACTGAGGGAGCTAGGGAACATTGTCTCTCAACTGTGTTATAGAGTGTACTACTACATTTCAGTGAAGTGTAAGGCTTTCCAAAGCTGCCGAACGTGTTTCTTTCTCTATTTCAATGGTATTCTGCCTTGTATAACACACATTTACCACTCTAGTCTCCTTTAAGTAATGAATATAGGATTCATACAGTGTTTGATGTTATCTTAACTCGAATTAAGGATTTCCCTTATCTTACCTACCTTTTCTACACTAAGAACTGCCTTGGAGATTCTCTTTCAGCTGTTCTAAACAAGTTCTCATCTGTTTACAGTCATTTTAACTGAATTATTGATGTTTTCATGTAGTTTCCTATATTCTGCCTTCTGGCCCAAGTATAAGCTTTGCCCACTTTATCAAACACCTTCCTACACACTGTTATGAACTGAGGCAGCTCGGGAACATTGTCTCTCAACTGTGTTATAGAGTGTAGTACTACATTTCAGTGAAGTGTAAGGCTTTCCAAAGCTGCCGAAAGTGTTTCTTTCTCTATTTAAATGGTATTCTGCCTTATATGACACATATTTACCACTCTAGTCTTTTTTAAGTAAACAATATAGGATTCATACAGTGTTTCATGTGATCTTGACTCCAATTAAGGATTTCCCGGATTTACCTACCTTTTCTACACTAAGAACTGACTTGGAGATTCTCTTTCAGCTGTTCTAAAACAAGTTCTGATCTGTTTACAGTCATTTTCACTGAATTATTCATGTTTTCATGTAGTTTCCTATATTCTGACTTCTGGCCCTAGTATAAGCTTTGGCCACTTTATCAAACAACTTCCTACACACTGTTATGAACTGAGGCAGCACGGGAACATTGTCTCTCAACTGTGTTATAGAGTGTAGTACTACATTTCAGTGAAGTGTAAGGCTTTCCAAAGCTGCCGAACGTGTTTCTTTCTCTATTTCAATGGTATTCTGCCTTGTATAACACACATTTACCACTCTAGTCTCCTTTAAGTAATGAATATAGGATTCATACAGTGTTTTATGTTATCTTAACTCGAATTAAGGATTTCCCTTATCTTACCTACCTTTTCTACACTAAGAACTGCCTTGGAGATTCTCTTTCAGCTGTTCTAAAACAAGTTCTCATCTGTTTACAGTCATTTTCACTGAATTATTCATGTTTTCATGTAGTTTCCTATATTCTGACTTCTGGCCCTAGTATAAGCTTTGCCCACTTTATCAAACAACTTCCTACACACTGTTATGAACTGAGGCAGCTAGGGAACATTGTCTCTCAACTGTGTTATAGAGTGTAGTACTACATTTCAGTGAAGTGTAAGGCTTTCCAAAGCTGCCGAACGTGTTTCTTTCTCTATTTCAATGGTATTCTGCCTTGTATAACACACATTTACCACTCTAGTCTCCTTTAAGTAATGAATATAGGATTCATACAGTGTTTGATGTTATCTTAACTCGAATTAAGGATTTCCCTTATCTTACCTACCTTTTCTACACTAAGAACTGCCTTGGAGATTCTCTTTCAGCTGTTCTAAACAAGTTCTCATCTGTTTACAATCATTTTCACTGAGTTATTCATGTTTTCATGTAGTTTCCTATATTCTGCCTTCTGGCCCAAGTATAAGTTTTGCCCACTTTATCAAACAACTTCCTACACACTGTTATGAACTGAGGCAGCTCGGGAACATTGTCTCTCAACTGTGTTATAGAGTGTAGTACTACATTTCAGTGAAGTGTAAGGCTTTCCAAAGCTGCCGAACGTGTTTCTTTCTCTATTTCAATGGTATTCTTCCTTGTATAACACAAATTTACCAGTCTAGTCTCATTTATGTAATGAATATAGGATTCATACAGTGTTTGATGTTATCTAAACTCAAAATAAGGATTTCCCGGATTTAGCTACCTTTTCTACACTAAGAACTGACGTGGAGAATCTCTTTCAGGTGTTCTAAAACAAGTTCTCATCTGTTTACAGTCATTTTCACTGAATTATTCATGTTTTCATGTAGTTTCCTATATTCTGACTTCTGGCTCTAGTATAAGCTTTGGCCACTTTATCAAACAACTTCCTACACACTGTTATGAACTGAGGCAGCACGGGAACATTGTCTCTCAACTGTGTTATAGAGTGTAGTACTACATTTCAGTGAAGTGTAAGGCTTTCCAAAGCTGCCGAACGTGTTTCTTTCTCTATTTCAAGGGTATTCTGCCTTGTATAACACACATTTACCACTCTAGTCTCCTCTAAGTAAAGAATATAGGATTCATACAGTGTTTTCTGCGATCTTAACTGGAATTAAGGATTTCCCTTATCTTAGCTACCTTTTCTACACTAAGAACTGACTTGGAGATTCTCTTTCAGCTGTTCTAAACAAGTTCTCATCTGTTTACAGTCATTTTCACTGAATTATTCATGTTTTCATGTAGTTTCCTATATTCTGCCTTCTGGCCCAAGTATAAGCTTTGCCCACTTTATCAAACAACGTCCTACACACTGTTATGAACTGAGGGAGCTAGGGAACATTGTCTCTCAACTGTGTTATAGAGTGTAGTACTACATTTCAGTGAAGTGTAAGGCTTTCCAAAGCTGCCGAACGTGTTTCTTTCTCTATTTCAATGGTATTCTGCCTTGTATAACACACATTTACCACTCTAGTCTCCTTTAAGTAATGAATATAGGATTCATACAGTGTTTTATGTTATCTTAACTGGAATTAAGGATTTCCCTTATCTTACCTACCTTTTCTACACTAAGAACTGCCTTGGAGATTCTCTTTCAGCTGTTCTAAAACAAGTTCTCATCTGTTTACAGTCATTTTCACTGAATTATTCATGTTTTCATGTAGTTTCCTATATTCTGCCTTCTGGCACAAGTATAAGCTTTGCCCGCTTTATCAAACAACTTCCTACATACTGTTATAAACTGAGGGAGCTACGGAACATTGTCTCTCAACTGTGTTATAGAATGTAGTACTACATTTCAGTGAAGTGTAAGGCTTTCCAAAGCTTCCGAACGTGTTTCTTTCTCTATTTCAATGGTATTCTGCTTATATAACACATATTTACCACTCTAGTCTCCTTTAAGTAAACAATATAGGATTCATACAGTGTTTTATGTGATCTTGACTCCAATTAAGGATTTCCCGGATTTAGCTACCTTTTCTACACTAAGAACTAACTTGGAGAATCTCTTTCAGGTGTTCTAAAACAAGTTCTAATCTGTTTACAGTCATTTTCACTGAATTATTCATGTTTTCATGTAGTTTCCTATATTCTGACTTCTGGCCCTAGTATAAGCTTTGGCCACTTTATCAAACAACTTCCTACACACTGTTATGAACTGAGGCAGCACGGAAACATTGTCTCTCAACTGTGTTATAGAGTGTAGTACTACATTTCAGTGAAGTGTAAGGCTTTCCAAAGCTGCCGAACGTGTTTCTTTCTCTATTTCAATGGTATTCTGCCTTGTATAACACACATTTACCACTCTAGTCTCCTTTAAGTAAAGAATATAGGATTCGTAAAGTGTTTCATGTGATCTTAACTGGAATTAAGGATTTCCCTTATCTTAGCTACCTTTTCTACACTAAGAACTGACTTGGAGATTCTCTTTCAGCTGTTCTAAACAAGTTCTCATCTGTTTACAGTCATTTTCAGTGAATTATTCATGTTTTCATGTAGTTTCCTATATTCTGCCTTCTGGCCCAAGTATAGGCTTTGCCCACTTTATCAAACAACTTCCTACATACTGGTATAAACTGAGGGAGCTAGGGAACATTGTCTCTCAACTGTGTTTTAGAATGTAGTACTACATTTCAGTGAAGTGTAAGGCTTTCCAAAGCTTCCGAACGTGTTTCTTTCTCTATTTCAATGGTATTCTGCCTTATATAACACATATTTACCACTCTAGTCTCCTTTAAGTAAACAATATAGGATTCATACAGTGTTTCATGTGATCTTGACTCCAATTAAGGATTTTCCGGATTTAGCTACCTTTTCTACACTAAGAACTGACTTGGAGAATCTCTTTCAGGTGTTCTAAAACAAGTTCTAATCTGTTTACAGTCATTTTCACTGAATTAGTCATGTTTTTATGTAGTTTCCTATAGTCTGACTTCTGGCCCTAGTATTAGCTTTGGCCACTTTATCAAACAACTTCCTACACACTGTTATGAACTGAGGCAGCACGGGAACATTGTCTCTCAACTGTGTTATAGAGTTTAGTACTACATTTCAGTGAAGTGTAAGGCTTTCCAAAGCTGCCGAACGTGTTTCTTTCTCTATTTCAATGGTATTCTGCCTTGTATAACACACATTTACCACTCTAGTCTCCTTTAAGTAAAGAATATAGGATTCCTAAAGTGTTTCATGTGATCTTTACTGGAATTAAGGATTTCCCTTATCTTAGCTACCTTTTCTACACTAAGAACTGACTTGGAGATTCTCTTTCACCTTTTCTAAACAAGTTCTCATCTGTTTACAGTCATTTTCACTGAATTATTCATGTTTTCATGTAGTTTCCTATATTCTGCCTTCTGGCCCAAGTATAAGCTTTGCCCACTTTATCAAACAACTTCCTACACACTGTTATAAACTGTGGCAGCTGGGGAATATTTTCTCTCAACTGTGTTATAGAGTGTAGTACTACATTTCAGTGAAGTGTAAGGCTTTCCAAAGCTGCCGAACATGTTTCTTTCTCTATTTCAATGGAATTCTGCCTTCTATAACACACATTTACCACTCTAGTCTCCTTTATGTTATGAATATAGGATTCATACAGTGTTTGATGTTATCTAAACTCGAATTAAGGATTTCCCGGATTTAGCTACCTTTTCTACACTAAGAACTGACGTGGAGAATCTCTTTCAGGAGTTCTAAAACAAGTTCTCATCTGTTTACAGTCATTTTCACTGAATTATTCATGTTTTCATGTAGTTTCCTATATTCTGACTTCTGGCCCTAGTATAAGCTTTGGCCACTTTATCAAACAACTTCCTACACACTGTTATGAACTGAGGCAGCACGGGAACATTGTCTCTCAACTGTGTTATAGAGTGTAGTACTACATTTCAGTGAAGTGTAAGGCTTTCCAAAGCTGCCGAACGTGTTTCTTTCTCTATTTTAAGGGAATTCTGCCTTCTATAACACACATTTACCACTCTAGTCTCCTTTAAGTAATGAATATAGGATTCATACAGTGTTTGATGTTATCTTAACTGGAATAAAGGATTTCCCTTATCTTAGCTACCTTTTCTACACTAAGAACTGACTTGGAGATTCTCTTTCAGCTGTTCTAAACAAGTTCTCATCTGTTTACAGTCATTTTCACTGAATTATTCATGTTTTCATGTAGTTTCCTATATTCTGCCTTCTGGCCCACGTATAAGCTTTGCCCACTTTATCAAACCACTGCCTACACACTGTTATGAACTGAGGGAGCTAGGGAACATTGTCTCTCAACTGTGTTATATAGTGTAGTACTACATTTCAGTGAAGTGTAAGGCTTTCCAAAGCTGCCGAACGTGTTTCTTTCTCTATTTCAAAGCTATTCTGCCTTGTATAAGACACATTTACTGCTCTAGTCTCCTTTAAGTAAAGAATATAGGATTCATACAGTGTTTCATGTGAACTTAACTCGAATTAAGGATTTCCCGGATCTTAGCTACCTTTTCTACACTAAGAACTGACTTGGAGAATCTCTTTCTGCTGTTCTAAACAAGTTGTCATCTGTTTACAGTCATTTTCACTGAATTATTCATGTTTTCATGTAGTTTCCTATATTCTGCCTTCTGGTCCAAGTATAAGCTTTGCCCACTTTATCAAACAACTTCCTACACACTGTTATGAACTGTGGCAGCTCTGGAATATTTTCTCTCAACTGTGTTATAGAGTGTAGTACTACATTTCAGTGAAGTGTAAGGCTTTCCAAAGCTGCCGGACGTGTTTCTTTCTCTATTTCAATGGTATTCTGCCTTGAATAACACACATTTACCGCTCTAGTCTCCTTTATGTTATGAATATAGGATTCATACAGTGTTTGATGTTATCTAAACTCGAATTAAGGATTTCCCGGATTTAGCTACCTTTTCTACACTAAGAACTGACGTGGAGAATCTCTTTCAGGTGTTCTAAAACAAGTTCTCATCTGTTTACAGTCATTTTCACTGAATTATTCATGTTTTCATGTAGTTTCCTATATTCTGACTTCTGGCCCTGGTATAAGCTTTGGCCACTTTATCAAACAACTTCCTACACACTGTTATGAACTGAGGCAGCACGGGAACATTGTCTCTCAACTGTGTTATAGAGTGTAGTACTACATTTCAGTGAAGTGTAAGGCTTTCCAAAGCTGCCGAACGTGTTTCTTTCTCTATTTTAAGGGTATTCTGCCTTGTATAACACACATTTACCACTCTAGTCTCCTCTAAGTAAAGAATATAGGATTCATACAGTGTTTTCTGTGATCTTAACTGGAATTAAGGATTTCCCTTATCTTAGCTACCTTTTCTACACTAAGAACTGACTTGTAGATTCTCTTTCAGCTGTTCTAAACAAGTTCTCATCTGTTTACAGTCATTTTCACTGAATTATTCATGTTTTCATGTAGTTTCCTATATTCTGCCTTCTGGCCCAAGTATAAGCTTTGCCCACTTTATCAAACAACTTCCTACACACTGTTATGAACTGAGGCAGCTAGGGAACATTGTCTCTCAACTGTGTTATAGAGTGTAGTACTACATTTCAGTGAAGTGTAAGGCTTTCCAAAGCTGCCGAACATGTTTCTTTCTCTATTTCAATGGAATTCTGCCTTCTATAACACACATTTACCACTCTAGTCTCCTTTAAGTAATGAATATAGGATTCATACAGTGTTTGATGTTATCTTAACTGGAATAAAGGATTTCCCATATCTTAGCAAACTTTTCTACACTAAGAACTGACTTGGAGATTCTCTTTCAGCTGTTCTAAATAAGTTCTCATCTGTTTACAGTCATTTTCACTGAATTATTCATGTTTTCATGTAGTTTCCTATATTCTGCCTTCTGGCCCAAGTATAAGCTTTGCCCACTTTATCAAACAACTTCCTACATACTGTTATAAACTGAGGGAGCTATGGAACATTGTCTCTCAACTGTGTTATAGAATATAGTACTACATTTCAGTGAAGTGTAAGGCTTTCCAAAGCTTCCGAACGTGTTTCTTTCTCTATTTCAATGGCATTCTGCTTATATAACACATATTTACCACTCTACTCTCCTTTAAGTAAACAATATAGGATTCATACAGTGTTTCATGTGATCTTGACTCCAATTAAGGATTTCCCGGATTTAGCTACCTTTTCTACACTAAGAACTGACTTGGAGAATCTCTTTCAGGTGTTCTAAAACAAGTTCTAATCTGTTTACAGTCATTTTCACTGAATTATTCATGTTTTCATGTAGTTTCCTATATTCTGACTTCTGGCCCTAGTATAAGCTTTGGCCACTTTATCAAACAACTTCCTACACACTGTTATGAACTGAGGCAGCACGGGAACATTGTCTCTCAACTGTGTTATAGAGTGTAGTACTACATTTCAGTGAAGTGTGAGGCTTTCCAAAGCTGCCGAACGTGTTTCTTTCTCTATTTCAAAGCTATTCTGCCTTGTATAAGACACATTTACCGCTCTAGTCTCCTTTAAGTAAAGAATATAGGATTTATACAGTGTTTGATGTTATCTAAACTCGAATTAAGGATTTCCCGGATCTTAGCTACCTTTTCTACACTAAGAACTGACTTGGAGAATCTCTTTCTGCTGTTCTAAACAAGTTGTCATCTGTTTACAGTCATTTTCACTGAATTATTCATGTTTTCATGTAGTTTCCTATATTCTGCCTTCTGGTCCAAGTATAAGCTTTGCCCACTTTATCAAACAACTTCCTACACACTGTTATGAACTGTGGCAGCTCTGGAATATTTTCTCTCAACTGTGTTATAGAGTGTAGTACTACATTTCAGTGAAGTGTAAGGCTTTCCAAAGCTGCCGGACGTGTTTCTTTCTCTATTTCAATGGTATTCTGCCTTGAATAACACACATTTACCGCTCTAGTCTCCTTTATGTTATGAATATAGGATTCATACAGTGTTTGATGTTATCTAAACTCGAATTAAGGATTTCCCGGATTTAGCTACCTTTTCTACACTAAGAACTGACGTGGAGAATCTCTTTCAGGTGTTCTAAAACAAGTTCTCATCTGTTTACAGTCATTTTCACTGAATTATTCATGTTTTCATGTAGTTTCCTATATTCTGACTTCTGGCCCTGGTATAAGCTTTGGCCACTTTATCAAACAACTTCCTACACACTGTTATGAACTGAGGCAGCACGGGAACATTGTCTCTCAACTGTGTTATAGAGTGTAGTACTACATTTCAGTGAAGTGTAAGGCTTTCCAAAGCTGCCGAACGTGTTTCTTTCTCTATTTTAAGGGTATTCTGCCTTGTATAACACACATTTACCACTCTAGTCTCCTCTAAGTAAAGAATATAGGATTCATACAGTGTTTTCTGTGATCTTAACTGGAATTAAGGATTTCCCTTATCTTAGCTACCTTTTCTACACTAAGAACTGACTTGTAGATTATCTTTCAGCTGTTCTAAACAAGTTCTCATCTGTTTACAGTCATTTTCACTGAATTATTCATGTTTTCATGTAGTTTCCTATATTCTGCCTTCTGGCCCAAGTATAAGCTTTGCCCACTTTATCAAACAACTTCCTACACACTGTTATGAACTGAGGCAGCTAGGGAACATTGTCTCTCAACTGTGTTATAGAGTGTAGTACTACATTTCAGTGAAGTGTAAGGCTTTCCAAAGCTGCCGAACATGTTTCTTTCTCTATTTCAATGGAATTCTGCCTTCTATAACACACATTTACCACTCTAGTCTCCTTTAAGTAATGAATATAGGATTCATACAGTGTTTGATGTTATCTTAACTGGAATAAAGGATTTCCCATATCTTAGCAAACTTTTCTACACTAAGAACTGACTTGGAGATTCTCTTTCAGCTGTTCTAAATAAGTTCTCATCTGTTTACAGTCATTTTCACTGAATTATTCATGTTTTCATGTAGTTTCCTATATTCTGCCTTCTGGCCCAAGTATAAGCTTTGCCCACTTTATCAAACAACTTCCTACATACTGTTATAAACTGAGGGAGCTATGGAACATTGTCTCTCAACTGTGTTATAGAATATAGTACTACATTTCAGTGAAGTGTAAGGCTTTCCAAAGCTTCCGAACGTGTTTCTTTCTCTATTTCAATGGCATTCTGCTTATATAACACATATTTACCACTCTACTCTCCTTTAAGTAAACAATATAGGATTCATACAGTGTTTCATGTGATCTTGACTCCAATTAAGGATTTCCCGGATTTAGCTACCTTTTCTACACTAAGAACTGACTTGGAGAATCTCTTTCAGGTGTTCTAAAACAAGTTCTAATCTGTTTACAGTCATTTTCACTGAATTATTCATGTTTTCATGTAGTTTCCTATATTCTGACTTCTGGCCCTAGTATAAGCTTTGGCCACTTTATCAAACAACTTCCTACACACTGTTATGAACTGAGGCAGCACGGGAACATTGTCTCTCAACTGTGTTATAGAGTGTAGTACTACATTTCAGTGAAGTGTGAGGCTTTCCAAAGCTGCCGAACGTGTTTCTTTCTCTATTTCAAAGCTATTCTGCCTTGTATAAGACACATTTACCGCTCTAGTCTCCTTTAAGTAAAGAATATAGGATTTATACAGTGTTTGATGTTATCTAAACTCGAATTAAGGATTTCCCTTATCTTAGATACCTTTTCTACACTAAGAACTGACTTGGAGATTCTCTTTCAGCTGTTCTAAAAAGTTCTCATCTGTTTACAGTCATTTTCACTGAATTATTCATGTTTTCATGTAGTTTCCTATATTCTGCCTTCTGGCCCAAGTATAAGCTTTGCCCACTTTATCAAACAACTTCCTACACACTGTTATGAACTGAGGCAGCTAGGGAACATTGTCTCTCAACTGTGTTATAGAGTGTAGTACTACATTTCAGTGAAGTGTAAGGCTTTTCAGAGCTGCCGAACGTGTTTCTTTCTCTATTTCAAAGCTATTCTGCCTTGTATAAGACACATTTACCGCTCTAGTCTCCTTTAAGTAAAGAATATAGGATTCATACAGTGTTTCATGTGATCTTAAATCGAATTAAGGATTTCCCGGATCTTAGCTACCTTTTCTACACTAAGAACTGACTTGGAGAATCTCTTTCTGCTGTTCTAAACAAGTTGTCATCTGTTTACAGTCATTTTCACTGAATTATTCATGTTTTCATGTAGTTTCCTATATTCTGCCTTCTGGTCCAAGTATAAGCTTTGCCCACTTTATCAAACAACTTCCTACACAGTGTTATGAACTGTGGCAGCTCGGGAATATTTTCTCTCAACTGTGTTATAGAGTGTAGTACTACATTTCAGTGAAGGGTAAGGCTTTCCAAAGCTGCCGAACGTGTTTCTTTCTCTATTTCAATGGTATTCTGCCTTGTATAACACACATTTACCACTCTAGTCTCCTTTATGTTATGAATATAGGATTCATACAGTCTTTGATGTTATCTAAACTCAAATTAAGGATTTCCCTTATCTTAGATACCTTTTCTACACTAAGAACTGACTTGGAGATTCTCTTTCAGCTTTTCTAAAAAGTTCTCATCTGTTTACAGTCATTTTCACTGAATTATTCATGTTTTCATGTAGTTTCCAATATTCTGCCTTCTGGCCCAAGTATAAGCTTTGCCCACTTTATCAAACAACTTCCTACACACTGTTATGAACTGAGGCAGCTAGGGAACATTGTCTCTCAACTGTGTTATAGAGTGTAGTACTACATTTCAGTGAAGTGTAAGGCTTTCCAGAGCTGCCGAACGTGTTTCTTTCTCTATTTCAAAGCTATTCTGCCTTGTATAAGACACATTTACCGCTCTAGTCTCCTTTAAGTAAAGAATATAGGATTCATACAGTGTTTCATGTGATCTTAACTCGAATTAAGGATTTCCCGGATCTTAGCTACCTTTTCTACACTAAGAACTGACTTGGAGAATCTCTTTCTGCTGTTCTAAACAAGTTGTCATCTGTTTACAGTCATTTTCACTGAATTATTCATGTTTTCATGTAGTTTCCTATATTCTGCCTTCTGGTCCAAGTATAAGCTTTGCCCACTTTATCAAACAACTTCCTACACACTGTTATGAACTGTGGCAGCTGGGGAATATTTTCTCTCAACTGTGTTATAGAGTGTAGTACTACATTTCAGTGAAGTGTAAGGCTTTCCAAAGCTGCCGAACGTGTTTCTTTCTCTATTTCAATGGTATTCTGCATTTTATAACACACATTTACCACTCTAGTCTCCTTTAAGTAATGAATATAGGATTCATACAGTGTTTGATGTTATCTTAACTCTAATTAAGGATTTCACTTATCTTAGCTACATTTTCTACACTAAGAACTGACTTGGAGATTCTCTTTCAGCTTTTCTAAACAAGTTCTCATCTGTTTATAGTCATTTTCACTGAATTATTCATGTTTTCATGTAGTTTCCTATATTCTGCCTTCTGACCCAAGTATAAGCTTTGCCCACTTTATCAAACACCTTCCTACACACTGTTATGAACTGAGGCAGCTAGGGAACACTGTCTCTCAACTGTGTTATAGAGTGTAGTACTACATTTCAGTGAAGTGTAAGGCTTTCCAAAGCTTCCGAACGTGTTTCTTTCTCTATTTCAATGGTATTCTGCCTTGTATAACACACATTTACCACTCTAGTCTCCTTTAAGTAATGAATATAGGATTCATACAGTGTTTGATGTTATCTTAACTCGAATTAAGGATTTCCCTTATCTTACCTACCTTTTCTACACTAAGAACTGCCTTGGAGATTCTCTTTCAGCTGTTCTAAACAAGCTCTCATCTGTTTACAGTCATTTTCACTGAATTATTCATGTTTTCATGTAGTTTCCTATATTCTGCCTTCTGGCCCAAGTATAAGCTTTGCCCACTTTATCAAACAACTTCCTACACACTGATATGAACTGAGGGAGCTAGGGAACATTGTCTGTTATAGAGTGTAGTACTACATTTCAGTGAAGTGTAAGGCTTTCCAAAGCTGCCGAACGTGTTTCTTTCTCTATTTCAAAGCTATTCTGCCTTGTATAAGACACATTTACCGCTCTAGTCTCCTTTAAGTAAAGAATATAGGATTCATACAGTGTTTCATGTGATCTTAACTCGAATTAAGGATTTCCCGGATCTTAGCTACCTTTTCTACACTAAGAACTGACTTGGAGAATCTCTTTCTGCGGTTCTAAACAAGTTGTCATCTGTTTACAGTTATTTTCACTGAATTATTCATGTTTTCATGTAGTTTCCTATATTCTGCCTTCTGGTCCAAGAATAAGCTTTGCCCACTTTATCAAACCACTTCCTACACACTGTTATGAACTGTGGCAGCTCGGGAATATTTTCTCTCAACTGTGTTATAGAGTGTAGTACTACATTTCAGTGAAGTGTAAGGCTTTCCAAAGCTGCCGAACGTGTTTCTTTCTCTATTTCAATGGTATTCTGCCTTGTATATCACACATTTACCACTCTAGTCTCCTTTAAGTAAAGAATATAGGATTCGTAAAGTGTTTCATGTGATCTTAACTGGAATTAAGGATTTCCCTTATCTTAGCTACCTTTTCTACACTAAGAACTGACTTGGAGATTCTCTTTCAGCTGTTCTAAACAAGTTCTCATCTGTTTACAGTCATTTTCACTGAATTATTCATGTTTTCATGTATTTTCCTATATTCTGCCTTCTGGTCCAAGTATAAGCTTTGCCCACTTTATCAAACAACTTCCTACACACTGTTATGAACTGTGGCAGCTCGGGAATATTTTCTCTCAACAGTGTTATATAGTGTAGTACTACATTTCACTGAAGTGTAAGGCTTTCCAAAGCTGCCGAACGTGTTTCTTTCTCTATTTCAATGGTATTCTGCCTTGTATAACACACATTTACCACTCTAGTCTCCTTTATGTAATGAATATAGGATTCATACAGTGTTTGATGTTATCTAAACTCGAATTAAGGATTTCCCTTATCTTAGATACCTTTTCTACACTAAGAACTGACTTGGAGATTCTCTTTCAGCTGTTCTAAACAAGTTCTCATCTGTTTACAGTCATTTTCACTGAATTATTCATGTTTTCATGTAGTTTCCTATATTCTGCCTTCTGGCCCAAGTATAAGCTTTGCCCACTTTATCAAACAACTTCCTACACACTGTTATGAACTGAGGGAGCTAGGGAACATTGTCTCTCAACTGTGTTATAGAGTGTAGTACTACATTTCAGTGAAGTGTAAGGCTTTCCAAAGCTGCCAAAAGTGTTTCTTTCTCTATTTCAATGGTATTCAGCCTTGTATAACACACATTTACCACTCTAGTCTCCTTTAAGTAATGAATATAGGATTCATACAGTGTTTGATGTTATCTTAACTCGAATTAAGGATTTCCCTTATCTTACCTACCTTTTCTACACTAAGAACTGCCTTGGAGATTCTCTTTCAGCTGTTCTAAACAAGTTCTCATCTGTTTACAGTCATTTTCACTGAATTATTCATGTTTTCATGTAGTTTCCTATATTCTGCCTTCTGGCCCAAGTATAAGCTTTGCCCACTTTATCAAACACCTTCCTACACACTGTTATGAACTGAGGCAGCTAGGGAACATTGTCTCTCAACTGTGTTATAGAGTGTAGTACTACATTTCAGTGAAGTGTAAGGCTTTCCAAAGCTTCCGAACGTGTTTCTTTCTCTATTTCAATGGTATTCTGCCTTGTATAACACACATTTACCACTCTAGTCTCCTTTAAGTAACGAATATAGGATTCATAAAGTGTTTCATGTGATCTTAACTGGAATTAAGTATTTCCCTTATCTTAGCTACCTTTTCTACACTAAGAACTGACTTGGAGATTCTCTTTCAGCTGTTCTAAACAAGTTCTCATCTGTTTACAGTCATTTTCACAGAATTATTCATGTTTTCATGTAGTTTCCTATATTTTGCCTTCTGGCCCAATTATAAGCTTTGCCCACTTTATCAAACACCTTCCTACACTCTGTTATGAACTGAGGCAGCTAGGGAACATTGTCTCTCAGCTGTGTTATAGAGTGTAGTACTACATTTCAGTGAAGTGTAAGGCTTTCCAAAGCTGCCGAACGTGTTTGTTTCTCTATTTCAATGGTATTCTGCCTTGTATAACACACATTTACCACTCTAGTCTTCTTTAAGTAAAGAATATAGGATTCGTAGAGTGTTTCATGTGATCTTAATTGGAATTAAGGATTTCCCATATCTTAGCTACCTTTTCTACACTAAGAACTGACTTGGAGATTCTCTTTCAGCTGTTCTAAAAAGTTCTCATCTGTTTACAGTCATTTTCACTGAATTATTCATGTTTTCATGTAGTTTCCTATATTCTGCCTTCTGGCCCACGTATAAGCTTTGCCCACTTTATCAAACAACTTCCTACACACTGTTATGAACTGAGGGAGCTAGGGAACATTGTCTCTCAACTGTGTTATAGAGTGTAGTACTACATTTCAGTGAAGTGTAAGGCTTTCCAAAGCTGCCGAACGTGTTTCTTTCTCTATTTCAAAGCTATTCTGCCTTCTATAAGACACATTTACCGCTCTAGTATACTTTAAGTAAAGAATATAGGATTCATACAGTGTTTCATGTGATCTAAACTCGAATTAAGGATTTCCCGGATCTTAGCTACCTTTTCTACACTAAGAACTGACTTGGAGAATCTCTTTCTGCTGTTCTAAACAAGTTGTCATCTGTTTACAGTCATTTTCACTGAATTATTCATGTTTTCATGTAGTTTCCTATATTCTGCCTTCTGGTCCAAGTATAAGCTTTGCCCACTTTATCAAACAACTTCCTACACACTGTTATGAACTGTGGCAGCTCGGGAATATTTTCTCTCAACAGTGTTATATAGTGTAGTACTACATTTCAGTGAAGTGTAAGGCTTTCCAAAGCTGCCAAACGTGTTTCTTTCTCTATTTCAATGGTATTCTGCCTTGTATATCACACATTTACCACTCTAGTCTCCTTTAAGTAAAGAATATAGGATTCATACAGTGTTTCATGTGATCTTAACTCGAATTAAGGATTTCTCGGATCTTAGCTACCTTTTCTACACTAAGAACTGACTTGGAGAATCTCTTTCTGCTGTTCTAAACAAGTTGTCATCTGTTTACAGTCATTTTCACTGAATTATTCATGTTTTCATGTATTTTCCTATATTCTGCCTTCTGGTCCAAGTATAAGCTTTGCCCACTTTATCAAACAACTTCCTACACACTGTTATGAACTGTGGCAGCTCGGGAATATTTTCTCTCAACAGTGTTATATAGTGTAGTACTACATTTCAGTGAAGTGTAAGGCTTTCCAAAGCTGCCGAACGTGTTTCTTTCTCTATTTCAATGGTATTCTGCCTTGTATAACACACATTTACCACTCTAGTCTCCTTTATGTAATGAATATAGGATTCATACAGTGTTTGATGTTATCTAAACTCGAATTAAGGATTTCCCTTATCTTAGATACCTTTTCTACACTAAGAACTGACTTGGAGATTCTCTTTCAGCTGTTCTAAACAAGTTCTCATCTGTTTACAGTCATTTTCACTGAATTATTCATGTTTTCATGTAGTTTCCTATATTCTGCCTTCTGGCCCAAGTATAAGCTTTGCCCACTTTATCAAACAACTTCCTACACACTGTTATGAACTGAGGCAGCTCGGGAACATTGTCTCTCAACTGTGTTATAGAGTGTAGTACTACATTTCAGTGAAGTGTAAGGCTTTCCAAAGCTGCCGAACGTGTTTGTTTCTCTATTTCAATGGTATTCTGCCTTGTATAACACACATTTACCACTCTAGTCTTCTTTAAGTAAAGAATATAGGATTCGTAGAGTGTTTCATGTGATCTTAATTGGAATTAAGGATTTCCCTTATCTTAGCTACCTTTTCTACACTAAGAACTGACTTGGAGATTCTCTTTCAGCTGTTCTAAACAAGTTCTCATCTATTTACAGTCATTTTCACTGAATTATTCATGTTTTCATGTAGTTTCCTATATTCTGCCTTCTGGCCCAAGTATAAGCTTTGCCCACTTTATCAAACACCTTCCTACACACTGTTATGAACTGAGGCAGCTCGGGAACATTGTCTCTCAACTGTGTTATAGAGTGTAGTACTACATTTCAGTGAAGTGTAAGGCTTTCCAAAGCTGCCGAACGTGTTTCTTTCTCTATTTCAATGGTATTCTGCCTTGTATAACACACATTTACCACTCTAGTCTCCTTTAAGTAATGAATATAGGATTCATACAGTGTTTGATGTAATCTTAACTCGAATTAAGGATTTCCCGGATCTTAGCTACCTTTTCTACACTAAGAACTAACTTGGAGAATCTCTTTCAGCTGTTCTAAACAAGTTGTCATCTGTTTACAGTCATTTTCACTGAATTATTCATGTTTTCATGTAGTTTCCTATATTCTGCCTTCTGGTCCAAGTATAAGCTTTGCCCCCTTTATCAAACAACTTCCTACACACTGTTATGAACTGTGGCAGCTCGGGAATATTTTCTCTCAACAGTGTTATAGAGTGTAGTACTACATTTCAGTGAAGTGTAAGGCTTTCCAAAGCTGCCGAACGTGTTTCTTTCTCTATTTCAATGGTATTCTGCCTTGTGTAACACACATTGACCACTCTAGTCTCCTTTATGTAATGAATATAGGATTCATACAGTGTTTCATGTGATCTTAACTGGAATTAAGGATTTCCCTTATCTTACCTACCTTTTCTACACTAAGAACTGCCTTGGAGATTCTTTTTCAGCTGTTCTAAACAAGTTCTCATCTGTTTACAGTCATTTTCACTGAATTATTCATGTTTTCTTGTAGTTTCCTATAATCTGCCTTCTGGCCCAAGTATAAGCTTTGCCCACTTTATCAAACAACTTCCTACACACTGTTATGAACTGAGGCAGCTCGGGAACAATGTCTCTCAACTGTGTTATAGAGTGTAGTACTACATTTCAGTGAAGTGTAAGGCTTTCCAAAGCTGCCGAACGTGTTTCTTTCTCTATTTCAATGGTATTCTGCCTTGTATATCACACATTTACCCCTCTAGTCTCCTTTAAGTAAAGAATATAGGATTTGTAAAGTGTTTCATGTGATCTTAACTGGAATTAAGGATTTCCCTTATCTTAGCTACCTTTTCTACACTAAGAACTGACTTGGAGATTCTCTTTCAGCTGTTCTAAACAAGTTCTCATCTGTTTACAGTCATTTTCACTGAATTATTCATGTTTTCATGTAGTTTCCTATATTCTGCCTTCTGGTCCAAGAATAAGTTTTCCCACTTTATCAAACAACTTCCTACACACTGTTATGAACTGTGGCAGCTCGGGAATATTTTCTCTCAACTGTGTTATAGAGTGTAGTACTACATTTCAGGGAAGTGTAAGGCTTTCCAAAGCTGCCGAACGTGTTTCTTTCTCTATTTCAATGGTATTCTGCCTTGTGTAACACACATTGACCACTCTAGTCTCCTTTATGTAATGAATATAGGATTCATACAGTGTTTCATGTGATCTTAACTGGAATTAAGGATTTCCCTTATCTTACCTACCTTTTCTACACTAAGAACTGCCTTGGAGATTCTTTTTCAGCTGTTCTAAACAAGTTCTCATCTGTTTACAGTCATTTTCACTGAATTATTCATGTTTTCTTGTAGTTTCCTATAATCTGCCTTCTGGCCCAAGTATAAGCTTTGCCCACTTTATCAAACAACTTCCTACACACTGTTATGAACTGAGGCAGTTCGGGAACATTGTCTCTCAACTGTGTTATAGAGTGTAGTACTACATTTCAGTGAAGTGTAAGGCTTTCCAAAGCTGCCGAACGTGTTTCTTTCTCTATTTCAATGGTATTCTGCCTTGTATAACACACATTTACCACTCTAGTCTCCTTTAAGTAATGAATATAGGATTCATACAGTGTTTGATGTAATCTTAACTCGAATTAAGGATTTCCCGGATCTTAGCTACCTTTTCTACACTAAGAACTAACTTGGAGAATCTCTTTCAGCTGTT
The DNA here is from genome assembly GCF_964339955.1 of Pipistrellus hanaki. NCBI lineage: Eukaryota > Metazoa > Chordata > Mammalia > Chiroptera > Vespertilionidae > Pipistrellus > Pipistrellus hanaki. The sequence continues at coordinate 70,749,239 of NC_140514.1, read as the reverse complement.
CTAAACAAGTTCTCATCTGTTTACAGTCATTTTCACTGAATTATTCCTGTTTTCATGTAGTTTCCTATATTCTGCCTTCTGGCCCAAGTATAACCTTTGCCCACTTTATCAAACAACTTCCTACACACTGTTATGAACTGAGGCAGCTCTGGAACGTTGTCTCTCAATTGTGTTATAGAGTGTAGTACTACATTTCAGTGAAGTGTAAGGCTTTCCAAAGCTGCCGAACGTGTTTCTTTCTCTATTTCAATGGTATTCTGCCTTGTATATCACACATTTACCACTCTAGTCTCCTTTAAGTAAAGAATATAGGATTCGTAAAGTGTTTCATGTGATCTTAACTGGAATTAAGGATTTCCCTTATCTTAGCTACCTTTTCTACACTAAGAACTGACTTGGAGATTCTCTTTCAGCTGTTCTAAACAAGTTCTCATCTGTTTACAGTCATTTTCACTGAATTATTCATGTTTTCATGTAGTTTCCTATATTCTGCCTTCTGGCCCAAGTATAAGCTTTGCCCACTTTATCAAACAACTTCCTACACAGTGTTATGAACTGAGGGAGCTAGGGAATATTGTCTCTCAACTGTGTTATAGAGTGTAGTACTACATTTCAGTGAAGTGTAAGGCTTTCCAAAGCTGCCGAACGTGTTTCTTTCTCTATTTCAAAGCTATTCTGCCTTGTATAAGACACATTTACCGCTCTAGTATCCTTTAAGTAAAGAATATAGGATTCATATAGTGTTTCATGTGATCTTAACTCGAATTAAGGATTTCCCGGATCTTAGCTACCTTTTCTACACTAAGAAATGACTTGGAGAATCTCTTTCTGCTGTTCTAAACAAGTTGTCATCTGTTTACAGTCATTTTCACTGAATTATTCATGTTTTCATGTAGTTTCCTATATTCTGCCTTCTGGTCCAAGTATAAGCTTTGCCCACTTTATCAAACAACTTCCTACACACTGTTATGAACTGTGGCAGCTCGGGAATATTTTCTCTCAACAGTGTTATAGAGTGTAGTACTACATTTCAGTGAAGTGTAAGGCTTTCCAAAGCTGCCGAACGTGTTTATTTCTCTATTTCAATGGTATTCTGCCTTGTGTAACACACATTGACCACTCTAGTCTCCTTTATGTAATGAATATAGGATTCATACAGTGTTTCATGTGATCTTAACTGGAATTAAGGATTTCCCTTATCTTACCTACCTTTTCTACACTAAGAACTGCCTTGGAGATTCTTTTTCAGCTGTTCTAAACAAGTTCTCATCTGTTTACAGTCATTTTCACTGAATTATTCATGTTTTCTTGTAGTTTCCTATAATCTGCCTTCTGGCCCAAGTATAAGCTTTGCCCACTTTATCAAACAACTTCCTACACACTGTTATGAACTGAGGCAGCTCGGGAACAATGTCTCTCAACTGTGTTATAGAGTGTAGTACTACATTTCAGTGAAGTGTAAGGCTTTCCAAAGCTGCCGAACGTGTTTCTTTCTCTATTTCAATGGTATTCTGCCTTGTATATCACACATTTACCCCTCTAGTCTCCTTTAAGTAAAGAATATAGGATTCGTAAAGTGTTTCATGTGATCTTAACTGGAATTAAGGATTTCCCTTATCTTAGCTACCTTTTCTACACTAAGAACTGACTTGGAGATTCTCTTTCAGCTGTTCTAAACAAGTTCTCATCTGTTTACAGTCATTTTCACTGAATTATTCATGTTTTCATGTAGTTTCCTATATTCTGCCTTCTGGTCCAAGAATAGGTTTTCCCACTTTATCAAACAACTTCCTACACACTGTTATGAACTGTGGCAGCTCGGGAATATTTTCTCTCAACTGTGTTATAGAGTGTAGTACTACATTTCAGTGAAGTGTAAGGCTTTCCAAAGCTGCCGAACGTGTTTCTTTCTCTATTTCAATGGTATTCTGCCTTGTATAACACACATTTACCACTCTAGTCTCCTTTAAGTAAAGAATATAGGATTCGTAGAGTGTTTCATGTGATCTTAATTGGAATTAAGGATTTCCCATATCTTAGCTACCTTTTCTACACTAAGAACTGACTTGGAGATTCTCTTTCAGCTGTTCTAAACAAGTTCTCATCTGTTTACAGTCATTTTCACTGAATTATTCATGTTTTCATGTAGTTTCCTATATTCTGCCTTCTGGCCCAAGTATAAGCTTTGCCCACTTTATCAAACAACTTCCTACACACTGTTATGAACTGAGGGAGCTAGGGAACATTGTCTCTCAACTGTGTTATAGAGTGTAGTACTACATTTCAGTGAAGTGTAAGGCTTTCCAAAGCTGCCGAACGTGTTTCTTTCTCTATTTCAATGGTATTCTGCCTTGTGTAACACACATTGACCACTCTAGTCTCCTTTATGTAATGAATATAGGATTCATACAGTGTTTCATGTGATCTTAACTGGAATTAAGGATTTCCCTTATCTTACCTACCTTTTCTACACTAAGAACTGCCTTGGAGATTCTTTTTCAGCTGTTCTAAACAAGTTCTCATCTGTTTACAGTCATTTTCACTGAATTATTCATGTTTTCTTGTAGTTTCCTATAATCTGTCTTCTGGCCCAAGTATAAGCTTTGCCCACTTTATCAAACAACTTCCTACACACTGTTATGAACTGAGGTAGCTCGGGAACAATGTCTCTCAACTGTGTTATAGAGTGTAGTACTACATTTCAGTGAAGTGTAAGGCTTTCCAAAGCTGCCGAACGTGTTTCTTTCTCTATTTCAATGGTATTCTGCCTTGTATATCACACATTTACCACTCTAGTCTCCTTTAAGTAAAGAATATAGGATTCCTAAAGTGTTTCATGTGATCTTAACTGGAATTAAGGATTTCCCTTATCTTAGCAACCTTTTCTACACCAGAAACTGACTTGGAGATTCTCTTTCAGCTGTTCTAAACAATTTCTCATCTGTTTACAGTCATTTTCACAGAATTATTCATGTTTTCATGTAGTTTCCTATATTTTGCCTTCTGTCCCAATTATAAGCTTTGCCCACTTTATCAAACACCTTCCTACACACTGTTATGAACTGAGGCAGCTAGGGAAAATTGTCTCTCAGCTGTGTTATAGAGTGTAGTACTACATTTCAGTGAAGTGTAAGGCTTTCCAAAGCTGCCGAACGTGTTTGTTTCTCTATTTCAATGGTATTCTGCCTTGTATAACACACATTTACCACTCTAGTCTCCTTTAAGTAAAGAATATAGGATTCGTAGAGTGTTTCATGTGATCTTAATTGGAATTAAGGATTTCCCATATCTTAGCTACCTTTTCTACACTAAGAACTGACTTGGAGATTTTCTTTCAGCTGTTCTAAACAAGTTCTCATCTGTTTACAGTCATTTTCACTGAATTATTCATGTTTTCATGTAGTTTCCTATATTCTGCCTTCTGGCCGAAGTATAAGCTTTGCCCACTTTATCAAACAACTTCCTACACATTGTTATGAACTGAGGGAGCTAGGGAACATTGTCTCTCAACTGTGTTATAGAGTGTAGTACTACATTTCAGTGAAGTGTAAGGCTTTCCAAAGCTGCCGAACGTGTTTCTTTCTCTATTTCAATGGTATTCTGCCTTGTGTAACACACATTGACCACTCTAGTCTCCTTTATGTAATGAATATAGGATTCATACAGTGTTTCGTGTGATCTAAACTGGAATTAAGGATTTCCCTTATCTTACCTACCTTTTCTACACTAAGAACTGCCTTGGAGATTCTTTTTCAGCTGTTCTAAACAAGTTCTCATCTGTTTACAGTCATTTTCACTGAATTATTCATGTTTTCATGTAGTTTCCTATATTCTGCCTTCTGGTCCAAGTATAAGCTTTGCCCACTTTATCAAACAACTTCCTACACAGTGTTATGAACTGTGGCAGCTCGGGAATATTTTCTCTCAACTGTGTTATAGAGTGTAGTACTACATTTCAGTGAAGGGTAAGGCTTTCCAAAGCTGCCGAACGTGTTTCTTTCTCTATTTCAATGGTATTCTGCCTTGTATAACACACATTTACCACTCTAGTCTCCTTTATGTTATGAATATAGGATTCATACAGTCTTTGATGTTATCTAAACTCAAATTAAGGATTTCCCTTATCTTAGATACCTTTTCTACACTAAGAACTGACTTGGAGATTCTCTTTCAGCTTTTCTAAAAAGTTCTCATCTGTTTACAGTCATTTTCACTGAATTATTCATGTTTTCATGTAGTTTCCAATATTCTGCCTTCTGGCCCAAGTATAAGCTTTGCCCACTTTATCAAACAACTTCCTACACACTGTTATGAACTGAGGCAGCTAGGGAACATTGTCTCTCAACTGTGTTATAGAGTGTAGTACTACATTTCAGTGAAGTGTAAGGCTTTCCAGAGCTGCCGAACGTGTTTCTTTCTCTATTTCAAAGCTATTCTGCCTTGTATAAGACACATTTACCGCTCTAGTCTCCTTTAAGTAAAGAATATAGGATTCATACAGTGTTTCATGTGATCTTAACTCGAATTAAGGATTTCCCGGATCTTAGCTACCTTTTCTACACTAAGAACTGACTTGGAGAATCTCTTTCTGCTGTTCTAAACAAGTTGTCATCTGTTTACAGTCATTTTCACTGAATTATTCATGTTTTCATGTAGTTTCCTATATTCTGCCTTCTGGTCCAAGTATAAGCTTTGCCCACTTTATCAAACAACTTCCTACACACTGTTATGAACTGTGGCAGCTGGGGAATATTTTCTCTCAACTGTGTTATAGAGTGTAGTACTACATTTCAGTGAAGTGTAAGACTTTCCAAAGCTGCCGAACGTGTTTCTTTCTCTATTTCAATGGTATTCTGCATTTTATAACACACATTTACCACTCTAGTCTCCTTTAAGTAATGAATATAGGATTCATAGAGTGTTTGATGTTATCTTAACTCGAATTAAGGATTTCACTTATCTTAGCTACATTTTCTACACTAAGAACTGACTTGGAGATTCTCTTTCAGCTTTTCTAAACAAGTTCTCATCTGTTTATAGTCATTTTCACTGAATTATTCATGTTTTCATGTAGTTTCCTATATTCTGCCTTCTGACCCAAGTATAAGCTTTGCCCACTTTATCAAACACCTTCCTACACACTGTTATGAACTGAGGCAGCTAGGGAACACTGTCTCTCAACTGTGTTATAGAGTGTAGTACTACATTTCAGTGAAGTGTAAGGCTTTCCAAAGCTTCCGAACGTGTTTCTTTCTCTATTTCAATGGTATTCTGCCTTGTATAACACACATTTACCACTCTAGTCTCCTTTAAGTAATGAATATAGGATTCATACAGTGTTTGATGTTATCTTAACTCGAATTAAGGATTTCCCTTATCTTACCTACCTTTTCTACACTAAGAACTGCCTTGGAGATTCTCTTTCAGCTGTTCTAAACAAGCTCTCATCTGTTTACAGTCATTTTCACTGAATTATTCATGTTTTCATGTAGTTTCCTATATTCTGCCTTCTGGCCCAAGTATAAGCTTTGCCCACTTTATCAAACAACTTCCTACACACTGATATGAACTGAGGGAGCTAGGGAACATTGTCTGTTATAGAGTGTAGTACTACATTTCAGTGAAGTGTAAGGCTTTCCAAAGCTGCCGAACGTGTTTCTTTCTCTATTTCAAAGCTATTCTGCCTTGTATAAGACACATTTACCGCTCTAGTCTCCTTTAAGTAAAGAATATAGGATTCATACAGTGTTTCATGTGATCTTAACTCGAATTAAGGATTTCCCGGATCTTAGCTACCTTTTCTACACTAAGAACTGACTTGGAGAATCTCTTTCTGCGGTTCTAAACAAGTTGTCATCTGTTTACAGTTATTTTCACTGAATTATTCATGTTTTCATGTAGTTTCCTATATTCTGCCTTCTGGTCCAAGAATAAGCTTTGCCCACTTTATCAAACCACTTCCTACACACTGTTATGAACTGTGGCAGCTCGGGAATATTTTCTCTCAACTGTGTTATAGAGTGTAGTACTACATTTCAGTGAAGTGTAAGGCTTTCCAAAGCTGCCGAACGTGTTTGTTTCTCTATTTCAATGGTATTCTGCCTTGTATAACACACATTTACCACTCTAGTCTCCTTTAAGTAAAGAATATAGGATTCGTAAAGTGTTTCATGTGATCTTAACTGGAATTAAGGATTTCCCTTATCTTAGCAACCTTTTCTACACTAAAAACTGACTTGGAGATTCTCTTTCAGCTGTTCTAAACAAGTTCTCATCTGTTTACAGTCATTTTCACTGAATTATTCATGTTTTCATGTAGTTTCCTATATTTTGCCTTCTGGCCCAATTATAAGCTTTGCCCACTTTATCAAACACCTTCCTACACACTGTTATGAACTGAGGCAGCTAGGGAAAATTATCTCTCAGCTGTGTTATAGAGTGTAGTACTACATTTCAGTGAAGTGTAAGGCTTTCCAAAGCTGCCGAACGTGTTTCTTTCTCTATTTCAATGGTATTCTGCCTTGTATAACACACATTTACCACTCTAGTCTCCTTTATGTAATGAATATAGGATTCATACAGTGTTTGATGTTATCTAAACTCGAATTAAGGATTTCCCTTATCTTAGATACCTTTTCTACACTAAGAACTGACTTGGAGATTCTCTTTCAGCTGTTCTAAACATGTTCTCATCTGTTTACAGTCATTTTCACTGAATTATTCATGTTTTCATGTAGTTTCCTATATTCTGTCTTCTGGCCCAAGTATAAGCTTTGCCCACTTTATCAAACACCTTCCTACACACTGTTATGAACTGAGGCAGCTAGGGAACATTGTCTCTCAACTGTGTTATAGAGTGTAGTACTACATTTCAGTGAAGTGTAAGGCTTTCCAAAGCTTCCGAACGTGTTTCTTTCTCTATTTCAATGGTATTCTGCCTTGTATAACACACATTTACCACTCTAGTCTCCTTTCAGTAATGAATATAGGATTCATAGAGTGTTTCATGTGATCTTAACTGGAATTAAGGATTTCCCTTATCTTATCTACCTTTTCTACACTAAGAACTGACTTGGAGATTCTCTTTCAGCTGTTCTAAACAAGTTCTCATCTGTTTACAGTCATTTTCACTGAATTATTCATGTTTTCATGTAGTTTCCTATATTCTGCCTTCTGGCCCAAGTATAAGCTTTGCCCACTTTATCAAACAACTTCCTACACACTGTTATGAACTGAGGGAGCTAGGGAACATTGTCTCTCAACTGTGTTATAGAGTGTAGTACTACATTTCAGTGAAGTGTAAGGCTTTCCAAAGCTGCCGAACGTGTTTCTTTCTCTATTTCAAAGCTATTCTGCCTTGTATAAGACACATTTACCGCTCTAGTCTCCTTTAAGTAAAGAATATAGGATTCATACAGTGTTTCATGTGATCTTAACTCGAATTAAGGATTTCCCGGATCTTAGCTACCTTTTCTACACTAAGAACTGACTTAGAGAATCTCTTTCTGCTGTTCTAAACAAGTTGTCATCTGTTTACAGTTATTTTCACTGAATTATTCATGTTTTCATGAAGTTTCCTATATTCTGCCTTCTGGTCCAAGTATAAGCTTTGCCCACTTTATCAAACAACTTCCTACACACTGTTATGAACTGTGGCAGCTCGGGAATATTTTCTCTCAACTGTGTTATAGAGTGTAGTACTACATTTCAGTGAAGTGTAAGGCTTTCCAAAGCTGCCGAACGTGTTTCTTTCTCTATTTCAATGGTATTCTGCCTTGTATAACACACATTTACCACTCTAGTCTCCTTTATGTAATGAATATAGGATTCATACAGTGTTTGATGTTATCTAAACTCGAATTAAGGATTTCCCTTATCTTAGATACCTTTTCTACACTAAGAACTGACTTGGAGATTCTCTTTCAGCTGTTCTAAACAAGTTCTCATCTGTTTACAGTCATTTTCACTGAATTATTCATGTTTTCATGTAGTTTCCTATATTCTGCCTTCTGGCCCATGTATAAGCTTTGCCCACTTTATCAAACAACTGCCTACACACTGTTATGAACTGAGGGAGCTAGGGAACATTGTCTCTCAACTGTGTTATAGAGTGTTGTACTATATTTCAGTGAAGTGTAAGGCTTTCCAAAGCTGCCGAAAGTGTTTCTTTCTCTATTTCAATGGTATTCTGCCTTGTATAACACACATTTACCACTCTAGTCTCCTTTAAGTAATGAATATAGGATTCATAGAGTGTTTGATGTTATATTAACTCGAATTAAGGATTTCCCTTATCTTAGCTACCTTTTCTACACTAAGAACTGCCTTGGAGATTCTCTTTCAGCTGTTCTAAACAAGTTCTCATCTGTTTACAGTCATTTTCACTGAATTATTCATGTTTTCATGTAGTTTCCTATATTCTGCCTTCTGGCCCAAGTATAACCTTTGCCCACTTTATCAAACACCTTCCTACACACTGTTATGAACTGAGGAAGCTAGGGAACATTGTCTCTCAGCTGTGTTTTAGAGTGTAGTACTACATTTCAGTGAAGTGTAAGGCTTTCCAAAGCTGCCGAACGTGTTTCTTTCTCTATTTCAATGGGATTCTGCCTTGTATAACACACATTTACCACTCTAGTCTCCTTTCAGTAAAGAATATAGGATTCATAGAGTGTTTGATGTGATCTTAACTGGAATTAAGGATTTCCCTTATCTTAGCTACCTTTTCTACACTAAGAACTGCCCTGGAGATTCTCTTTCAGCTGTTCTAAACAAGTTCTCATCTGTTTACAGTCATTTTCACTGAATTATTCATGTTTTCATGTAGTTTCCTATATTTTGCCTTCTGGCCCAAGTATAAGCTTTGCCCACTTTATCCAACACCTTCCTACACACTGTTATGAACTGAGGAAGCTAGGGAACATTGTCTCTCAGCTGTGTTATAGAGTGTAGTACTACATTTCAGTGAAGTGTAAGGCTTTCCAAAGCTGCCGAACGTGTTTCTTTCTCTATTTCAATGGGATTCTGCCTTGTATAACACACATTTACCACTATAGTCTCCTTTAAGTAAAGAATATAGGATTCATACAGTGTTTCATGTGATCTTAACTGGAATTAAGGATTTCCCTTATCTTACCTACCTTTTCTACACTAAGTACTGCCTTTGAGATTCTCTTTCAGCTGTTCTAAACAAGTTCTCATCTGTTTACAGTCATTATCACTGAATTATTCATGTTTTCTTGTAGTTTCCTATAATCTGTCTTCTGGCCCAAGTATAAGCTTTGCCCACTTTATCAAACAACTTCCTACACACTGTTATGAACTGAGGCAGCTCGGGAACAATGTCTCTCAACTGTGTTATAGAGTGTAGTACTACATTTCAGTGAAGAGTAAGGCTTTCCAAAGCTGCCGAACGTGTTTCTTTCTCTATTTCAATGGTATTCTGCCTTGTATATCACACATTTACCACTCTAGTCTCCTTTAAGTAAAGAATATAGGATTCGTAAAGTGTTTCATGTGATCTTAACTGGAATTAAGGATTTCCCTTATCTTAGCAACCTTTTCTACACTAAAAACTGACTTGGAGATTCTCTTTCAGCTGTTCTAAACAAGTTCTCATCTGTTTACAGTCATTTTCACAGAATTATTCATGTTTTCATGTAGTTTCCTATATTTTGCCTTCTGTCCCAATTATAAGCTTTGCCCACTTTATCAAACACCTTCCTACACACTGTTATGAACTGAGGGAGCTAGGGAACATTGTCTCTCAACTGTGTTATAGAGTGTAGTACTACATTTCAGTGAAGTGTAAGGCTTTCCAAAGCTTCCGAAAGTGTTTCTTTCTCTATTTCAATGGTATTCTGCCTTGTATAACACACATTTACCACTCTAGTCTCCTTTAAGTAATGAATATAGGATTCATAGAGTGTTTGATGTTATCTTAACTCGAATTAAGGATTTCCCTTATCTTAGCAACCTTTTCTACACTAAGAACTGACTTGGAGATTCTGTTTCAGCTGTTCTAAACAAGTTCTCATATGTTTACAGTCATTTTCACTGAATTATTCATGTTTTCATGTATTTTCCTATATTCTGTCTTCTGGCCCAAGTATAAGCTTTGCCCACTTTATCAAACACCTTCCTACACACTGTTATGAACTGAGGCAGCTAGGGAAGATTGTCTCTCAACTGTGTTATAGAGTGTAGTACTACATTTCAGTGAAGTGTAAGGCTTTCCAAAGCTTCCGAACATGTTTCTTTCTCTATTTCAATGGTATTCTGCCTTGTATAACACACATTTACCACTCTAGTCTCCTTTCAGTAATGAATATAGGATTCATAGAGTGTTTGATGTTATCTTAACTCGAATTAAGGATTTCCCTTATCTTAGCTATCTTTTCTACACTAAGAACTGACTTGGAGATTCTCTTTCAGCTGTTCTAAACAAGTTCTCATCTGTTAACAGTCATTTTCACTGAATTATTCATGTTTTCATGTAGTTTCCTATATTCTGCCTTCTGGCCCAAGTATAAGCTTTGCCCACTTTATCAAACACCTTCGTACACACTGTTATGAACTGAGGAAGCTAGGGAACATTGTCTCTCAACTGTGTTATAGAGTGTAGTACTACATTTCAGTGAAGTGTAAGGCTTTCCAAAGCTTCCGAACGTGTTTCTTTCTCTAATTCAATGGTATTCTGCCTTGTATAACACACATTTACCACTCTAGTCTCCTTTAAGTAATGAATATAGGATTCATACAGTGTTTGATGTTATCTTAACTCGAATTAAGGATTTCCCTTATCTTACCTACCTTTTCTACACTAAGAACTGCCTTGGAGATTCTCTTTCAGCTGTTCTAAACAAGTTGTCATCTGTTTACAGTTATTTTCACTGAATTATTCATGTTTTCATGAAGTTTCCTATATTCTGCCTTCTGGTCCAAGTATAAGCTTTGCCCACTTTATCAAACAACTTCCTACACACTGTTATGAACTGTGGCAGCTCGGGAATATTTTCTCTCAACTGTGTTATAGAGTGTAGTACTACATTTCAGTGAAGTGTAAGGCTTTCCAAAGCTGCCGAACGTGTTTCTTTCTCTATTTCAATGGTATTCTGCCTTGTATAACACACATTTACCACTCTAGTCTCCTTTATGTAATGAATATAGGATTCATACAGTGTTTGATGTTATCTAAACTCGAATTAAGGATTTCCCTTATCTTAGATACCTTTTCTACACTAAGAACTGACTTGGAGATTCTCTTTCAGCTGTTCTAAACAAGTTCTCATCTGTTTACAGTCATTTTCACTGAATTATTCATGTTTTCATGTAGTTTCCTATATTCTGCCTTCTGGCCCATGTATAAGCTTTGCCCACTTTATCAAACAACTGCCTACACACTGTTATGAACTGAGGGAGCTAGGGAACATTGTCTCTCAACTGTGTTATAGAGTGTTGTACTATATTTCAGTGAAGTGTAAGGCTTTCCAAAGCTGCCGAAAGTGTTTCTTTCTCTATTTCAATGGTATTCTGCCTTGTATAACACACATTTACCACTCTAGTCTCCTTTAAGTAATGAATATAGGATTCATAGAGTGTTTGATGTTATATTAACTCGAATTAAGGATTTCCCTTATCTTAGCTACCTTTTCTACACTAAGAACTGCCTTGGAGATTCTCTTTCAGCTGTTCTAAACAAGTTCTCATCTGTTTACAGTCATTTTCACTGAATTATTCATGTTTTCATGTAGTTTCCTATATTCTGCCTTCTGGCCCAAGTATAACCTTTGCCCACTTTATCAAACACCTTCCTACACACTGTTATGAACTGAGGAAGCTAGGGAACATTGTCTCTCAGCTGTGTTTTAGAGTGTAGTACTACATTTCAGTGAAGTGTAAGGCTTTCCAAAGCTGCCGAACGTGTTTCTTTCTCTATTTCAATGGGATTCTGCCTTGTATAACACACATTTACCACTCTAGTCTCCTTTAAGTAAAGAATATAGGATTCATACAGTGTTTCATGTGATCTTAACTGGAATTAAGGATTTCCCTTATCTTACCTACCTTTTCTACACTAAGAACTGCCTTGGAGATTCTCTTTCAGCTGTTCTAAACAAGTTCTCATCTGTTTACAGTCATTTTCACTGAATTATTCATGTTTTCATGTAGTTTCCTATATTCTGCCTTATGGCCCAACTATAACCTTTGCCCACTTTATCAAACACCTTCCTACACACTGTTATGAACTGAGGAAGCTAGGGAACATTGTCTCTCAGCTGTGTTATAGAGTGTAGTACTACATTTCAGTGAAGTGTAAGGCTTTCCAAAGCTGCCGAACGTGTTTCTTTCTCTATTTCAATGGGATTCTGCCTTGTATAACACACATTTACCACTCTAGTCTCCTTTAAGTAAAGAATATAGGATTCATACAGTGTTTCATGTGATCTTAACTGGAATTAAGGATTTCCCTTATCTTAGCTACCTCTTCTACACTAAGAACTGACTTGGAGATTATCTTTCAGCTGTTCTAAACAAGTTCTCATCTGTTTACAGTCATTTTCACTGAATTATTCATATTTTCATGTAGTTTCCTATATTCTGCCTTCTGGCCGAAGTATAAGCTTTGCCCACTTTATCAAACAACTTCCTACACACTGTTATGAACTGAGGGAGCTAGGGAACATTGTCTCTCAACACTGTTATAGAGTGTAGTACTACATTTCAGTGAAGTGTAAGGCTTTCCAAAGCTGCCGAACGTGTTTCTTTCTCTATTTCAAAGCTATTCTGCCTTGTATAAGACACATTTACCGCTCTAGTCTCCTTTAAGTAAAGAATATAGGATTCATACAGTGTTTCATGTGATCTTAACTCGAATTAAGGATTTCCCGGATCTTAGCTACCTTTTCTACACTAAGAACTGACTTGGAGAATCTCTTTCTGCTGTTCTAAACAAGTTGTCATCTGTTTACAGTCATTTTCACTGAATTATCCATTTTTTCATGTAGTTTCCTATATTCTGCCTTTTGGTCCAAGAATAAGCTTTGCCCACTTTATCAAACAACTTCCTACACACTGTTATGAACTGTGGCAGCTCGGGAATATTTTCTCTCAACTGTGTTATAGAGTGTAGTACTACATTTCAGTGAAGTGTAAGGCTTTCCAAAGTTGCCTATAGTGTTTCTTTCTCTATTTCAATGGTATTCTGCCTTGTATAACACACATTTACCACTCTAGTCTCCTTTAAGTAAACAATATAGGATTCATACAGTGTTTGATGTTATCTTAACTCTAATTAAGGATTTCACTTATCTTAGCTACATTTTCTACACTAAGAACTGACTTGGAGATTCTCTTTCAGCTTTTCTAAACAAGTTCTCATCTGTTTATAGTCATTTTCACTGAATTATTCATGTTTTCATGTAGTTTCCTATATTCTGCCTTCTGACCCAAGTATAAGCTTTGCCCACTTTATCAAACACCTTCCTACACACTGTTATGAACTGAGGCAGCTAGGGAACACTGTCTCTCAACTGTGTTATAGAGTGTAGTACTACATTTCAGTGAAGTGTAAGGCTTTCCAAAGCTTCCGAACGTGTTTCTTTCTCTATTTCAATGGTATTCTGCCTTGTATAACACACATTTACCACTCTAGTCTCCTTTAAGTAATGAATATAGGATTCATACAGTGTTTGATGTTATCTTAACTCGAATTAAGGATTTCCCTTATCTTACCTACCTTTTCTACACTAAGAACTGCCTTGGAGATTCTCTTTCAGCTGTTCTAAACAAGCTCTCATCTGTTTACAGTCATTTTCACTGAATTATTCATGTTTTCATGTAGTTTCCTATATTCTGCCTTCTGGCCCAAGTATAAGCTTTGCCCACTTTATCAAACAACTTCCTACACACTGATATGAACTGAGGGAGCTAGGGAACATTGTCTGTTATAGAGTGTAGTACTACATTTCAGTGAAGTGTAAGGCTTTCCAAAGCTGCCGAACGTGTTTCTTTCTCTATTTCAAAGCTATTCTGCCTTGTATAAGACACATTTACCGCTCTAGTCTCCTTTAAGTAAAGAATATAGGATTCATACAGTGTTTCATGTGATCTTAACTCGAATTAAGGATTTCCCGGATCTTAGCTACCTTTTCTACACTAAGAACTGACTTGGAGAATCTCTTTCTGCGGTTCTAAACAAGTTGTCATCTGTTTACAGTTATTTTCACTGAATTATTCATGTTTTCATGTAGTTTCCTATATTCTGCCTTCTGGTCCAAGAATAAGCTTTGCCCACTTTATCAAACCACTTCCTACACACTGTTATGAACTGTGGCAGCTCGGGAATATTTTCTCTCAACTGTGTTATAGAGTGTAGTACTACATTTCAGTGAAGTGTAAGGCTTTCCAAAGCTGCCGAACGTGTTTGTTTCTCTATTTCAATGGTATTCTGCCTTGTATAACACACATTTACCACTCTAGTCTCCTTTAAGTAAAGAATATAGGATTCGTAAAGTGTTTCATGTGATCTTAACTGGAATTAAGGATTTCCCTTATCTTAGCAACCTTTTCTACACTAAAAACTGACTTGGAGATTCTCTTTCAGCTGTTCTAAACAAGTTCTCATCTGTTTACAGTCATTTTCACTGAATTATTCATGTTTTCATGTAGTTTCCTATATTTTGCCTTCTGGCCCAATTATAAGCTTTGCCCACTTTATCAAACACCTTCCTACACACTGTTATGAACTGAGGCAGCTAGGGAAAATTATCTCTCAGCTGTGTTATAGAGTGTAGTACTACATTTCAGTGAAGTGTAAGGCTTTCCAAAGCTGCCGAACGTGTTTCTTTCTCTATTTCAATGGTATTCTGCCTTGTATAACACACATTTACCACTCTAGTCTCCTTTATGTAATGAATATAGGATTCATACAGTGTTTGATGTTATCTAAACTCGAATTAAGGATTTCCCTTATCTTAGATACCTTTTCTACACTAAGAACTGACTTGGAGATTCTCTTTCAGCTGTTCTAAACATGTTCTCATCTGTTTACAGTCATTTTCACTGAATTATTCATGTTTTCATGTAGTTTCCTATATTCTGTCTTCTGGCCCAAGTATAAGCTTTGCCCACTTTATCAAACACCTTCCTACACACTGTTATGAACTGAGGCAGCTAGGGAACATTGTCTCTCAACTGTGTTATAGAGTGTAGTACTACATTTCAGTGAAGTGTAAGGCTTTCCAAAGCTTCCGAACGTGTTTCTTTCTCTATTTCAATGGTATTCTGCCTTGTATAACACACATTTACCACTCTAGTCTCCTTTCAGTAATGAATATAGGATTCATAGAGTGTTTCATGTGATCTTAACTGGAATTAAGGATTTCCCTTATCTTATCTACCTTTTCTACACTAAGAACTGACTTGGAGATTCTCTTTCAGCTGTTCTAAACAAGTTCTCATCTGTTTACAGTCATTTTCACTGAATTATTCATGTTTTCATGTAGTTTCCTATATTCTGCCTTCTGGCCCAAGTATAAGCTTTGCCCACTTTATCAAACAACTTCCTACACACTGTTATGAACTGAGGGAGCTAGGGAACATTGTCTCTCAACTGTGTTATAGAGTGTAGTACTACATTTCAGTGAAGTGTAAGGCTTTCCAAAGCTGCCGAACGTGTTTCTTTCTCTATTTCAAAGCTATTCTGCCTTGTATAAGACACATTTACCGCTCTAGTCTCCTTTAAGTAAAGAATATAGGATTCATACAGTGTTTCATGTGATCTTAACTCGAATTAAGGATTTCCCGGATCTTAGCTACCTTTTCTACACTAAGAACTGACTTAGAGAATCTCTTTCTGCTGTTCTAAACAAGTTGTCATCTGTTTACAGTTATTTTCACTGAATTATTCATGTTTTCATGAAGTTTCCTATATTCTGCCTTCTGGTCCAAGTATAAGCTTTGCCCACTTTATCAAACAACTTCCTACACACTGTTATGAACTGTGGCAGCTCGGGAATATTTTCTCTCAACTGTGTTATAGAGTGTAGTACTACATTTCAGTGAAGTGTAAGGCTTTCCAAAGCTGCCGAACGTGTTTCTTTCTCTATTTCAATGGTATTCTGCCTTGTATAACACACATTTACCACTCTAGTCTCCTTTATGTAATGAATATAGGATTCATACAGTGTTTGATGTTATCTAAACTCGAATTAAGGATTTCCCTTATCTTAGATACCTTTTCTACACTAAGAACTGACTTGGAGATTCTCTTTCAGCTGTTCTAAACAAGTTCTCATCTGTTTACAGTCATTTTCACTGAATTATTCATGTTTTCATGTAGTTTCCTATATTCTGCCTTCTGGCCCATGTATAAGCTTTGCCCACTTTATCAAACAACTGCCTACACACTGTTATGAACTGAGGGAGCTAGGGAACATTGTCTCTCAACTGTGTTATAGAGTGTTGTACTATATTTCAGTGAAGTGTAAGGCTTTCCAAAGCTGCCGAAAGTGTTTCTTTCTCTATTTCAATGGTATTCTGCCTTGTATAACACACATTTACCACTCTAGTCTCCTTTAAGTAATGAATATAGGATTCATAGAGTGTTTGATGTTATATTAACTCGAATTAAGGATTTCCCTTATCTTAGCTACCTTTTCTACACTAAGAACTGCCTTGGAGATTCTCTTTCAGCTGTTCTAAACAAGTTCTCATCTGTTTACAGTCATTTTCACTGAATTATTCATGTTTTCATGTAGTTTCCTATATTCTGCCTTCTGGCCCAAGTATAACCTTTGCCCACTTTATCAAACACCTTCCTACACACTGTTATGAACTGAGGAAGCTAGGGAACATTGTCTCTCAGCTGTGTTTTAGAGTGTAGTACTACATTTCAGTGAAGTGTAAGGCTTTCCAAAGCTGCCGAACGTGTTTCTTTCTCTATTTCAATGGGATTCTGCCTTGTATAACACACATTTACCACTCTAGTCTCCTTTAAGTAAAGAATATAGGATTCATACAGTGTTTCATGTGATCTTAACTGGAATTAAGGATTTCCCTTATCTTACCTACCTTTTCTACACTAAGAACTGCCTTGGAGATTCTCTTTCAGCTGTTCTAAACAAGTTCTCATCTGTTTACAGTCATTTTCACTGAATTATTCATGTTTTCATGTAGTTTCCTATATTCTGCCTTATGGCCCAACTATAACCTTTGCCCACTTTATCAAACACCTTCCTACACACTGTTATGAACTGAGGAAGCTAGGGAACATTGTCTCTCAGCTGTGTTATAGAGTGTAGTACTACATTTCAGTGAAGTGTAAGGCTTTCCAAAGCTGCCGAACGTGTTTCTTTCTCTATTTCAATGGGATTCTGCCTTGTATAACACACATTTACCACTCTAGTCTCCTTTAAGTAAAGAATATAGGATTCATTCAGTGTTTCATGTGATCTTAACTGGAATTAAGGATTTCCCTTATCTTAGCTACCTCTTCTACACTAAGAACTGACTTGGAGATTATCTTTCAGCTGTTCTAAACAAGTTCTCATCTGTTTACAGTCATTTTCACTGAATTATTCATATTTTCATGTAGTTTCCTATATTCTGCCTTCTGGCCGAAGTATAAGCTTTGCCCACTTTATCAAACAACTTCCTACACACTGTTATGAACTGAGGGAGCTAGGGAACATTGTCTCTCAACACTGTTATAGAGTGTAGTACTACATTTCAGTGAAGTGTAAGGCTTTCCAAAGCTGCCGAACGTGTTTCTTTCTCTATTTCAAAGCTATTCTGCCTTGTATAAGACACATTTACCGCTCTAGTCTCCTTTAAGTAAAGAATATAGGATTCATACAGTGTTTCATGTGATCTTAACTCGAATTAAGGATTTCCCGGATCTTAGCTACCTTTTCTACACTAAGAACTGACTTGGAGAATCTCTTTCTGCTGTTCTAAACAAGTTGTCATCTGTTTACAGTCATTTTCACTGAATTATCCATTTTTTCATGTAGTTTCCTATATTCTGCCTTTTGGTCCAAGAATAAGCTTTGCCCACTTTATCAAACAACTTCCTACACACTGTTATGAACTGTGGCAGCTCGGGAATATTTTCTCTCAACTGTGTTATAGAGTGTAGTACTACATTTCAGTGAAGTGTAAGGCTTTCCAAAGTTGCCTATAGTGTTTCTTTCTCTATTTCAATGGTATTCTGCCTTGTATAACACACATTTACCACTCTAGTCTCCTTTAAGTAAACAATATAGGATTCATACAGTGTTTGATGTTATCTTAACTCTAATTAAGGATTTCACTTATCTTAGCTACATTTTCTACACTAAGAACTGACTTGGAGATTCTCTTTCAGCTTTTCTAAACAAGTTCTCATCTGTTTATAGTCATTTTCACTGAATTATTCATGTTTTCATGTAGTTTCCTATATTCTGCCTTCTGACCCAAGTATAAGCTTTGCCCACTTTATCAAACACCTTCCTACACACTGTTATGAACTGAGGCAGCTAGGGAACACTGTCTCTCAACTGTGTTATAGAGTGTAGTACTACATTTCAGTGAAGTGTAAGGCTTTCCAAAGCTTCCGAACGTGTTTCTTTCTCTATTTCAATGGTATTCTGCCTTGTATAACACACATTTACCACTCTAGTCTCCTTTAAGTAATGAATATAGGATTCATACAGTGTTTGATGTTATCTTAACTCGAATTAAGGATTTCCCTTATCTTACCTACCTTTTCTACACTAAGAACTGCCTTGGAGATTCTCTTTCAGCTGTTCTAAACAAGCTCTCATCTGTTTACAGTCATTTTCACTGAATTATTCATGTTTTCATGTAGTTTCCTATATTCTGCCTTCTGGCCCAAGTATAAGCTTTGCCCACTTTATCAAACAACTTCCTACACACTGATATGAACTGAGGGAGCTAGGGAACATTGTCTGTTATAGAGTGTAGTACTACATTTCAGTGAAGTGTAAGGCTTTCCAAAGTTGCCTATAGTGTTTCTTTCTCTATTTCAATGGTATTCTGCCTTGTATAACACACATTTACCACTCTAGTCTCCTTTAAGTAAACAATATAGGATTCATACAGTGTTTGATGTTATCTTAACTCTAATTAAGGATTTCACTTATCTTAGCTACATTTTCTACACTAAGAACTGACTTGGAGATTCTCTTTCAGCTTTTCTAAACAAGTTCTCATCTGTTTATAGTCATTTTCACTGAATTATTCATGTTTTCATGTAGTTTCCTATATTCTGCCTTCTGACCCAAGTATAAGCTTTGCCCACTTTATCAAACACCTTCCTACACACTGTTATGAACTGAGGCAGCTAGGGAACACTGTCTCTCAACTGTGTTATAGAGTGTAGTACTACATTTCAGTGAAGTGTAAGGCTTTCCAAAGCTTCCGAACGTGTTTCTTTCTCTATTTCAATGGTATTCTGCCTTGTATAACACACATTTACCACTCTAGTCTCCTTTAAGTAATGAATATAGGATTCATACAGTGTTTGATGTTATCTTAACTCGAATTAAGGATTTCCCTTATCTTACCTACCTTTTCTACACTAAGAACTGCCTTGGAGATTCTCTTTCAGCTGTTCTAAACAAGCTCTCATCTGTTTACAGTCATTTTCACTGAATTATTCATGTTTTCATGTAGTTTCCTATATTCTGCCTTCTGGCCCAAGTATAAGCTTTGCCCACTTTATCAAACAACTTCCTACACACTGATATGAACTGAGGGAGCTAGGGAACATTGTCTGTTATAGAGTGTAGTACTACATTTCAGTGAAGTGTAAGGCTTTCCAAAGCTGCCGAACGTGTTTCTTTCTCTATTTCAAAGCTATTCTGCCTTGTATAAGACACATTTACCGCTCTAGTCTCCTTTAAGTAAAGAATATAGGATTCATACAGTGTTTCATGTGATCTTAACTCGAATTAAGGATTTCCCGGATCTTAGCTACCTTTTCTACACTAAGAACTGACTTGGAGAATCTCTTTCTGCGGTTCTAAACAAGTTGTCATCTGTTTACAGTTATTTTCACTGAATTATTCATGTTTTCATGTAGTTTCCTATATTCTGCCTTCTGGTCCAAGAATAAGCTTTGCCCACTTTATCAAACCACTTCCTACACACTGTTATGAACTGTGGCAGCTCGGGAATATTTTCTCTCAACTGTGTTATAGAGTGTAGTACTACATTTCAGTGAAGTGTAAGGCTTTCCAAAGCTGCCGAACGTGTTTGTTTCTCTATTTCAATGGTATTCTGCCTTGTATAACACACATTTACCACTCTAGTCTCCTTTAAGTAAAGAATATAGGATTCGTAAAGTGTTTCATGTGATCTTAACTGGAATTAAGGATTTCCCTTATCTTAGCAACCTTTTCTACACTAAAAACTGACTTGGAGATTCTCTTTCAGCTGTTCTAAACAAGTTCTCATCTGTTTACAGTCATTTTCACTGAATTATTCATGTTTTCATGTAGTTTCCTATATTTTGCCTTCTGGCCCAATTATAAGCTTTGCCCACTTTATCAAACACCTTCCTACACACTGTTATGAACTGAGGCAGCTAGGGAAAATTATCTCTCAGCTGTGTTATAGAGTGTAGTACTACATTTCAGTGAAGTGTAAGGCTTTCCAAAGCTGCCGAACGTGTTTCTTTCTCTATTTCAATGGTATTCTGCCTTGTATAACACACATTTACCACTCTAGTCTCCTTTATGTAATGAATATAGGATTCATACAGTGTTTGATGTTATCTAAACTCGAATTAAGGATTTCCCTTATCTTAGATACCTTTTCTACACTAAGAACTGACTTGGAGATTCTCTTTCAGCTGTTCTAAACATGTTCTCATCTGTTTACAGTCATTTTCACTGAATTATTCATGTTTTCATGTAGTTTCCTATATTCTGTCTTCTGGCCCAAGTATAAGCTTTGCCCACTTTATCAAACACCTTCCTACACACTGTTATGAACTGAGGCAGCTAGGGAACATTGTCTCTCAACTGTGTTATAGAGTGTAGTACTACATTTCAGTGAAGTGTAAGGCTTTCCAAAGCTTCCGAACGTGTTTCTTTCTCTATTTCAATGGTATTCTGCCTTGTATAACACACATTTACCACTCTAGTCTCCTTTCAGTAATGAATATAGGATTCATAGAGTGTTTCATGTGATCTTAACTGGAATTAAGGATTTCCCTTATCTTATCTACCTTTTCTACACTAAGAACTGACTTGGAGATTCTCTTTCAGCTGTTCTAAACAAGTTCTCATCTGTTTACAGTCATTTTCACTGAATTATTCATGTTTTCATGTAGTTTCCTATATTCTGCCTTCTGGCCCAAGTATAAGCTTTGCCCACTTTATCAAACAACTTCCTACACACTGTTATGAACTGAGGGAGCTAGGGAACATTGTCTCTCAACTGTGTTATAGAGTGTAGTACTACATTTCAGTGAAGTGTAAGGCTTTCCAAAGCTGCCGAACGTGTTTCTTTCTCTATTTCAAAGCTATTCTGCCTTGTATAAGACACATTTACCGCTCTAGTCTCCTTTAAGTAAAGAATATAGGATTCATACAGTGTTTCATGTGATCTTAACTCGAATTAAGGATTTCCCGGATCTTAGCTACCTTTTCTACACTAAGAACTGACTTAGAGAATCTCTTTCTGCTGTTCTAAACAAGTTGTCATCTGTTTACAGTTATTTTCACTGAATTATTCATGTTTTCATGAAGTTTCCTATATTCTGCCTTCTGGTCCAAGTATAAGCTTTGCCCACTTTATCAAACAACTTCCTACACACTGTTATGAACTGTGGCAGCTCGGGAATATTTTCTCTCAACTGTGTTATAGAGTGTAGTACTACATTTCAGTGAAGTGTAAGGCTTTCCAAAGCTGCCGAACGTGTTTCTTTCTCTATTTCAATGGTATTCTGCCTTGTATAACACACATTTACCACTCTAGTCTCCTTTATGTAATGAATATAGGATTCATACAGTGTTTGATGTTATCTAAACTCGAATTAAGGATTTCCCTTATCTTAGATACCTTTTCTACACTAAGAACTGACTTGGAGATTCTCTTTCAGCTGTTCTAAACAAGTTCTCATCTGTTTACAGTCATTTTCACTGAATTATTCATGTTTTCATGTAGTTTCCTATATTCTGCCTTCTGGCCCATGTATAAGCTTTGCCCACTTTATCAAACAACTGCCTACACACTGTTATGAACTGAGGGAGCTAGGGAACATTGTCTCTCAACTGTGTTATAGAGTGTTGTACTATATTTCAGTGAAGTGTAAGGCTTTCCAAAGCTGCCGAAAGTGTTTCTTTCTCTATTTCAATGGTATTCTGCCTTGTATAACACACATTTACCACTCTAGTCTCCTTTAAGTAATGAATATAGGATTCATAGAGTGTTTGATGTTATATTAACTCGAATTAAGGATTTCCCTTATCTTAGCTACCTTTTCTACACTAAGAACTGCCTTGGAGATTCTCTTTCAGCTGTTCTAAACAAGTTCTCATCTGTTTACAGTCATTTTCACTGAATTATTCATGTTTTCATGTAGTTTCCTATATTCTGCCTTCTGGCCCAAGTATAACCTTTGCCCACTTTATCAAACACCTTCCTACACACTGTTATGAACTGAGGAAGCTAGGGAACATTGTCTCTCAGCTGTGTTTTAGAGTGTAGTACTACATTTCAGTGAAGTGTAAGGCTTTCCAAAGCTGCCGAACGTGTTTCTTTCTCTATTTCAATGGGATTCTGCCTTGTATAACACACATTTACCACTCTAGTCTCCTTTAAGTAAAGAATATAGGATTCATACAGTGTTTCATGTGATCTTAACTGGAATTAAGGATTTCCCTTATCTTACCTACCTTTTCTACACTAAGAACTGCCTTGGAGATTCTCTTTCAGCTGTTCTAAACAAGTTCTCATCTGTTTACAGTCATTTTCACTGAATTATTCATGTTTTCATGTAGTTTCCTATATTCTGCCTTATGGCCCAACTATAACCTTTGCCCACTTTATCAAACACCTTCCTACACACTGTTATGAACTGAGGAAGCTAGGGAACATTGTCTCTCAGCTGTGTTATAGAGTGTAGTACTACATTTCAGTGAAGTGTAAGGCTTTCCAAAGCTGCCGAACGTGTTTCTTTCTCTATTTCAATGGGATTCTGCCTTGTATAACACACATTTACCACTCTAGTCTCCTTTAAGTAAAGAATATAGGATTCATTCAGTGTTTCATGTGATCTTAACTGGAATTAAGGATTTCCCTTATCTTAGCTACCTCTTCTACACTAAGAACTGACTTGGAGATTATCTTTCAGCTGTTCTAAACAAGTTCTCATCTGTTTACAGTCATTTTCACTGAATTATTCATATTTTCATGTAGTTTCCTATATTCTGCCTTCTGGCCGAAGTATAAGCTTTGCCCACTTTATCAAACAACTTCCTACACACTGTTATGAACTGAGGGAGCTAGGGAACATTGTCTCTCAACACTGTTATAGAGTGTAGTACTACATTTCAGTGAAGTGTAAGGCTTTCCAAAGCTGCCGAACGTGTTTCTTTCTCTATTTCAAAGCTATTCTGCCTTGTATAAGACACATTTACCGCTCTAGTCTCCTTTAAGTAAAGAATATAGGATTCATACAGTGTTTCATGTGATCTTAACTCGAATTAAGGATTTCCCGGATCTTAGCTACCTTTTCTACACTAAGAACTGACTTGGAGAATCTCTTTCTGCTGTTCTAAACAAGTTGTCATCTGTTTACAGTCATTTTCACTGAATTATCCATTTTTTCATGTAGTTTCCTATATTCTGCCTTTTGGTCCAAGAATAAGCTTTGCCCACTTTATCAAACAACTTCCTACACACTGTTATGAACTGTGGCAGCTCGGGAATATTTTCTCTCAACTGTGTTATAGAGTGTAGTACTACATTTCAGTGAAGTGTAAGGCTTTCCAAAGTTGCCTATAGTGTTTCTTTCTCTATTTCAATGGTATTCTGCCTTGTATAACACACATTTACCACTCTAGTCTCCTTTAAGTAAACAATATAGGATTCATACAGTGTTTGATGTTATCTTAACTCTAATTAAGGATTTCACTTATCTTAGCTACATTTTCTACACTAAGAACTGACTTGGAGATTCTCTTTCAGCTTTTCTAAACAAGTTCTCATCTGTTTATAGTCATTTTCACTGAATTATTCATGTTTTCATGTAGTTTCCTATATTCTGCCTTCTGACCCAAGTATAAGCTTTGCCCACTTTATCAAACACCTTCCTACACACTGTTATGAACTGAGGCAGCTAGGGAACACTGTCTCTCAACTGTGTTATAGAGTGTAGTACTACATTTCAGTGAAGTGTAAGGCTTTCCAAAGCTTCCGAACGTGTTTCTTTCTCTATTTCAATGGTATTCTGCCTTGTATAACACACATTTACCACTCTAGTCTCCTTTAAGTAATGAATATAGGATTCATACAGTGTTTGATGTTATCTTAACTCGAATTAAGGATTTCCCTTATCTTACCTACCTTTTCTACACTAAGAACTGCCTTGGAGATTCTCTTTCAGCTGTTCTAAACAAGCTCTCATCTGTTTACAGTCATTTTCACTGAATTATTCATGTTTTCATGTAGTTTCCTATATTCTGCCTTCTGGCCCAAGTATAAGCTTTGCCCACTTTATCAAACAACTTCCTACACACTGATATGAACTGAGGGAGCTAGGGAACATTGTCTGTTATAGAGTGTAGTACTACATTTCAGTGAAGTGTAAGGCTTTCCAAAGCTGCCGAACGTGTTTCTTTCTCTATTTCAAAGCTATTCTGCCTTGTATAAGACACATTTACCGCTCTAGTCTCCTTTAAGTAAAGAATATAGGATTCATACAGTGTTTCATGTGATCTTAACTCGAATTAAGGATTTCCCGGATCTTAGCTACCTTTTCTACACTAAGAACTGACTTGGAGAATCTCTTTCTGCGGTTCTAAACAAGTTGTCATCTGTTTACAGTTATTTTCACTGAATTATTCATGTTTTCATGTAGTTTCCTATATTCTGCCTTCTGGTCCAAGAATAAGCTTTGCCCACTTTATCAAACCACTTCCTACACACTGTTATGAACTGTGGCAGCTCGGGAATATTTTCTCTCAACTGTGTTATAGAGTGTAGTACTACATTTCAGTGAAGTGTAAGGCTTTCCAAAGCTGCCGAACGTGTTTGTTTCTCTATTTCAATGGTATTCTGCCTTGTATAACACACATTTACCACTCTAGTCTCCTTTAAGTAAAGAATATAGGATTCGTAAAGTGTTTCATGTGATCTTAACTGGAATTAAGGATTTCCCTTATCTTAGCAACCTTTTCTACACTAAAAACTGACTTGGAGATTCTCTTTCAGCTGTTCTAAACAAGTTCTCATCTGTTTACAGTCATTTTCACTGAATTATTCATGTTTTCATGTAGTTTCCTATATTTTGCCTTCTGGCCCAATTATAAGCTTTGCCCACTTTATCAAACACCTTCCTACACACTGTTATGAACTGAGGCAGCTAGGGAAAATTATCTCTCAGCTGTGTTATAGAGTGTAGTACTACATTTCAGTGAAGTGTAAGGCTTTCCAAAGCTGCCGAACGTGTTTCTTTCTCTATTTCAATGGTATTCTGCCTTGTATAACACACATTTACCACTCTAGTCTCCTTTATGTAATGAATATAGGATTCATACAGTGTTTGATGTTATCTAAACTCGAATTAAGGATTTCCCTTATCTTAGATACCTTTTCTACACTAAGAACTGACTTGGAGATTCTCTTTCAGCTGTTCTAAACATGTTCTCATCTGTTTACAGTCATTTTCACTGAATTATTCATGTTTTCATGTAGTTTCCTATATTCTGTCTTCTGGCCCAAGTATAAGCTTTGCCCACTTTATCAAACACCTTCCTACACACTGTTATGAACTGAGGCAGCTAGGGAACATTGTCTCTCAACTGTGTTATAGAGTGTAGTACTACATTTCAGTGAAGTGTAAGGCTTTCCAAAGCTTCCGAACGTGTTTCTTTCTCTATTTCAATGGTATTCTGCCTTGTATAACACACATTTACCACTCTAGTCTCCTTTCAGTAATGAATATAGGATTCATAGAGTGTTTCATGTGATCTTAACTGGAATTAAGGATTTCCCTTATCTTATCTACCTTTTCTACACTAAGAACTGACTTGGAGATTCTCTTTCAGCTGTTCTAAACAAGTTCTCATCTGTTTACAGTCATTTTCACTGAATTATTCATGTTTTCATGTAGTTTCCTATATTCTGCCTTCTGGCCCAAGTATAAGCTTTGCCCACTTTACCAAACAACTTCCTACACACTGTTATGAACTGAGGGAGCTAGGGAACATTGTCTCTCAACTGTGTTATAGAGTGTAGTACTACATTTCAGTGAAGTGTAAGGCTTTCCAAAGCTGCCGAACGTGTTTCTTTCTCTATTTCAAAGCTATTCTGCCTTGTATAAGACACATTTACCGCTCTAGTCTCCTTTAAGTAAAGAATATAGGATTCATACAGTGTTTCATGTGATCTTAACTCGAATTAAGGATTTCCCGGATCTTAGCTACCTTTTCTACACTAAGAACTGACTTAGAGAATCTCTTTCTGCTGTTCTAAACAAGTTGTCATCTGTTTACAGTTATTTTCACTGAATTATTCATGTTTTCATGAAGTTTCCTATATTCTGCCTTCTGGTCCAAGTATAAGCTTTGCCCACTTTATCAAACAACTTCCTACACACTGTTATGAACTGTGGCAGCTCGGGAATATTTTCTCTCAACTGTGTTATAGAGTGTAGTACTACATTTCAGTGAAGTGTAAGGCTTTCCAAAGCTGCCGAACGTGTTTCTTTCTCTATTTCAATGGTATTCTGCCTTGTATAACACACATTTACCACTCTAGTCTCCTTTATGTAATGAATATAGGATTCATACAGTGTTTGATGTTATCTAAACTCGAATTAAGGATTTCCCTTATCTTAGATACCTTTTCTACACTAAGAACTGACTTGGAGATTCTCTTTCAGCTGTTCTAAACAAGTTCTCATCTGTTTACAGTCATTTTCACTGAATTATTCATGTTTTCATGTAGTTTCCTATATTCTGCCTTCTGGCCCATGTATAAGCTTTGCCCACTTTATCAAACAACTGCCTACACACTGTTATGAACTGAGGGAGCTAGGGAACATTGTCTCTCAACTGTGTTATAGAGTGTTGTACTATATTTCAGTGAAGTGTAAGGCTTTCCAAAGCTGCCGAAAGTGTTTCTTTCTCTATTTCAATGGTATTCTGCCTTGTATAACACACATTTACCACTCTAGTCTCCTTTAAGTAATGAATATAGGATTCATAGAGTGTTTGATGTTATATTAACTCGAATTAAGGATTTCCCTTATCTTAGCTACCTTTTCTACACTAAGAACTGCCTTGGAGATTCTCTTTCAGCTGTTCTAAACAAGTTCTCATCTGTTTACAGTCATTTTCACTGAATTATTCATGTTTTCATGTAGTTTCCTATATTCTGCCTTCTGGCCCAAGTATAACCTTTGCCCACTTTATCAAACACCTTCCTACACACTGTTATGAACTGAGGAAGCTAGGGAACATTGTCTCTCAGCTGTGTTTTAGAGTGTAGTACTACATTTCAGTGAAGTGTAAGGCTTTCCAAAGCTGCCGAACGTGTTTCTTTCTCTATTTCAATGGGATTCTGCCTTGTATAACACACATTTACCACTCTAGTCTCCTTTCAGTAAAGAATATAGGATTCATAGAGTGTTTGATGTGATCTTAACTGGAATTAAGGATTTCCCTTATCTTAGCTACCTTTTCTACACTAAGAACTGCCCTGGAGATTCTCTTTCAGCTGTTCTAAACAAGTTCTCATCTGTTTACAGTCATTTTCACTGAATTATTCATGTTTTCATGTAGTTTCCTATATTTTGCCTTCTGGCCCAAGTATAAGCTTTGCCCACTTTATCCAACACCTTCCTACACACTGTTATGAACTGAGGAAGCTAGGGAACATTGTCTCTCAGCTGTGTTATAGAGTGTAGTACTACATTTCAGTGAAGTGTAAGGCTTTCCAAAGCTGCCGAACGTGTTTCTTTCTCTATTTCAATGGGATTCTGCCTTGTATAACACACATTTACCACTATAGTCTCCTTTAAGTAAAGAATATAGGATTCATACAGTGTTTCATGTGATCTTAACTGGAATTAAGGATTTCCCTTATCTTACCTACCTTTTCTACACTAAGTACTGCCTTTGAGATTCTCTTTCAGCTGTTCTAAACAAGTTCTCATCTGTTTACAGTCATTATCACTGAATTATTCATGTTTTCTTGTAGTTTCCTATAATCTGTCTTCTGGCCCAAGTATAAGCTTTGCCCACTTTATCAAACAACTTCCTACACACTGTTATGAACTGAGGCAGCTCGGGAACAATGTCTCTCAACTGTGTTATAGAGTGTAGTACTACATTTCAGTGAAGTGTAAGGCTTCCCAAAGCTGCCGAACGTGTTTCTTTCTCTATTTCAATGGTATTCTGCCTTGTATATCACACATTTACCACTCTAGTCTCCTTTAAGTAAAGAATATAGGATTCGTAAAGTGTTTCATGTGATCTTAACTGGAATTAAGGATTTCCCTTATCTTAGCAACCTTTTCTACACTAAAAACTGACTTGGAGATTCTCTTTCAGCTGTTCTAAACAAGTTCTCATCTGTTTACAGTCATTTTCACAGAATTATTCATGCTTTCATGTAGTTTCCTATATTTTGCCTTCTGTCCCAATTATAAGCTTTGCCCACTTTATCAAACACCTTCCTACACACTGTTATGAACTGAGGGAGCTAGGGAACATTGTCTCTCAACTGTGTTATAGAGTGTAGTACTACATTTCAGTGAAGTGTAAGGCTTTCCAAAGCTTCCGAAAGTGTTTCTTTCTCTATTTCAATGGTATTCTGCCTTGTATAACACACATTTACCACTCTAGTCTCCTTTAAGTAATGAATATAGGATTCATAGAGTGTTTGATGTTATCTTAACTCGAATTAAGGATTTCCCTTATCTTAGCAACCTTTTCTACACTAAGAACTGACTTGGAGATTCTGTTTCAGCTGTTCTAAACAAGTTCTCATATGTTTACAGTCATTTTCACTGAATTATTCATGTTTTCATGTATTTTCCTATATTCTGTCTTCTGGCCCAAGTATAAGCTTTGCCCACTTTATCAAACACCTTCCTACACACTGTTATGAACTGAGGCAGCTAGGGAACATTGTCTCTCAACTGTGTTATAGAGTGTAGTACTACATTTCAGTGAAGTGTAAGGCTTTCCAAAGCTTCCGAACATGTTTCTTTCTCTATTTCAATGGTATTCTGCCTTGTACAACACACATTTACCACTCTAGTCTCCTTTCAGTAATGAATATAGGATTCATAGAGTGTTTGATGTTATCTTAACTCGAATTAAGGATTTCCCTTATCTTAGCTATCTTTTCTACACTAAGAACTGACTTGGAGATTCTCTTTCAGCTGTTCTAAACAAGTTCTCATCTGTTTACAGTCATTTTCACTGAATTATTCATGTTTTCATGTAGTTTCCTATATTCTGCCTTCTGGCCCAAGTATAAGCTTTGCCCACTTTATCAAACACCTTCGTACACACTGTTATGAACTGAGGAAGCTAGGGAACATTGTCTCTCAACTGTGTTATAGAGTGTAGTACTACATTTCAGTGAAGTGTAAGGCTTTCCAAAGCTTCCGAACATGTTTCTTTCTCTAATTCAATGGTATTCTGCCTTGTATAACACACATTTACCACTCTAGTCTCCTTTAAGTAATGAATATAGGATTCATACAGTGTTTGATGTTATCTTAACTCGAATTAAGGATTTCCCTTATCTTACCTACCTTTTCTACACTAAGAACTGCCTTGGAGATTCTCTTTCAGCTGTTCTAAACAAGTTGTCATCTGTTTACAGTTATTTTCACTGAATTATTCATGTTTTCATGAAGTTTCCTATATTCTGCCTTCTGGTCCAAGTATAAGCTTTGCCCACTTTATCAAACAACTTCCTACACACTGTTATGAACTGTGGCAGCTCGGGAATATTTTCTCTCAACTGTGTTATAGAGTGTAGTACTACATTTCAGTGAAGTGTAAGGCTTTCCAAAGCTGCCGAACGTGTTTCTTTCTCTATTTCAATGGTATTCTGCCTTGTATAACACACATTTACCACTCTAGTCTCCTTTATGTAATGAATATAGGATTCATACAGTGTTTGATGTTATCTAAACTCGAATTAAGGATTTCCCTTATCTTAGATACCTTTTCTACACTAAGAACTGACTTGGAGATTCTCTTTCAGCTGTTCTAAACAAGTTCTCATCTGTTTACAGTCATTTTCACTGAATTATTCATGTTTTCATGTAGTTTCCTATATTCTGCCTTCTGGCCCATGTATAAGCTTTGCCCACTTTATCAAACAACTGCCTACACACTGTTATGAACTGAGGGAGCTAGGGAACATTGTCTCTCAACTGTGTTATAGAGTGTTGTACTATATTTCAGTGAAGTGTAAGGCTTTCCAAAGCTGCCGAAAGTGTTTCTTTCTCTATTTCAATGGTATTCTGCCTTGTATAACACACATTTACCACTCTAGTCTCCTTTAAGTAATGAATATAGGATTCATAGAGTGTTTGATGTTATCTTAACTCGAATTAAGGATTTCCCTTATCTTAGCTACCTTTTCTACACTAAGAACTGCCTTGGAGATTCTCTTTCAGCTGTTCTAAACAAGTTCTCATCTGTTTACAGTCATTTTCACTGAATTATTCATGTTTTCATGTAGTTTCCTATATTCTGCCTTCTGGCCCAAGTATAACCTTTGCCCACTTTATCAAACACCTTCCTACACACTGTTATGAACTGAGGAAGCTAGGGAACATTGTCTCTCAGCTGTGTTTTAGAGTGTAGTACTACATTTCAGTGAAGTGTAAGGCTTTCCAAAGCTGCCGAACGTGTTTCTTTCTCTATTTCAATGGGATTCTGCCTTGTATAACACACATTTACCACTCTAGTCTCCTTTAAGTAAAGAATATAGGATTCATACAGTGTTTCATGTGATCTTAACTGGAATTAAGGATTTCCCTTATCTTACCTACCTTTTCTACACTAAGAACTGCCTTGGAGATTCTCTTTCAGCTGTTCTAAACAAGTTCTCATCTGTTTACAGTCATTTTCACTGAATTATTCATGTTTTCATGTAGTTTCCTATATTCTGCCTTATGGCCCAACTATAACCTTTGCCCACTTTATCAAACACCTTCCTACACACTGTTATGAACTGAGGAAGCTAGGGAACATTGTCTCTCAGCTGTGTTATAGAGTGTAGTACTACATTTCAGTGAAGTGTAAGGCTTTCCAAAGCTGCCGAACGTGTTTCTTTCTCTATTTCAATGGGATTCTGCCTTGTATAACACACATTTACCACTCTAGTCTCCTTTAAGTAAAGAATATAGGATTCATACAGTGTTTCATGTGATCTTAACTGGAATTAAGGATTTCCCTTATCTTAGCTACCTCACCTACACTAAGAACTGACTTGGAGATTATCTTTCAGCTGTTCTAAACAAGTTCTCATCTGTTTACAGTCATTTTCACTGAATTATTCATGTTTTCATGTAGTTTCCTATATTCTGCCTTCTGGCCGAAGTATAAGCTTTGCCCACTTTATCAAACAACTTCCTACACACTGTTATGAACTGAGGGAGCTAGGGAACATTGTCTCTCAACACTGTTATAGAGTGTAGTACTACATTTCAGTGAAGTGTAAGGCTTTCCAAAGCTGCCGAACGTGTTTCTTTCTCTATTTCAAAGCTATTCTGCCTTGTATAAGACACATTTACCGCTCTAGTCTCCTTTAAGTAAAGAATATAGGATTCGTAAAGTGTTTCATGTGATCTTAACTGGAATTAAGGATTTCCCTTATCTTAGCAACCTTTTCTACACTAAAAACTGACTTGGAGATTCTCTTTCAGCTGTTCTAAACAAGTTCTCATCTGTTTACAGTCATTTTCACAGAATTATTCATGTTTTCATGTAGTTTCCTATATTTTGCCTTCTGTCCCAATTATAAGCTTTGCCCACTTTATCAAACACCTTCCTACACACTGTTATGAACTGAGGCATCTAGGGAAAATTGTCTCTCAGCTGTGTTATAGAGTGTAGTACTACATTTCAGTGAAGTGTAAGGCTTTCCAAAGCTGCCGAACGTGTTTCTTTCTCTATTTCAATGGTATTCTGCCTTGTATAACACACATTTACCACTCTAGTCTCCTTTAAGTAAAGAATATAGGATTCGTAGAGTGTTTCATGTGATCTTAATTGGAATTAAGGATTTCCCATATCTTACCTACCTTTTCTACACTAAGAACTGACTTGGAGATTCTCTTTCAGCTGTTCTAAACAAGTTCTCATCTGTTTACAGTCATTTTCACTGAATTATTCATGTTTTCATGTAGTTTCCTATATTCTGCCTTCTGGCCCAAGTATAAGCTTTGCCCACTTTATCAAACAACTTCCTACACAGTGTTATGAACTGAGGGAGCTAGGGAACATTGTCTCTCAACTGTGTTATAGAGTGTAGTACTACATTTCAGTGAAGTGTAAGGCTTTCCAAAGCTGCCGAACGTGTTTCTTTCTCTATTTCAAAGCTATTCTGCCTTGTATAAGACACATTTACCGCTCTAGTATCCTTTAAGTAAAGAATATAGGATTCATATAGTGTTTCATGTGAACTTAACTCGAATTAAGGATTTCCCGGATCTTAGCTACCTTTTCTACACTAAGAAATGACTTGGAGAATCTCTTTCTGCTGTTCTAAACAAGTTGTCATCTGTTTACAGTCATTTTCACTGAATTATTCATGTTTTCATGTAGTTTCCTATATTCTGCCTTCTGGACCAAGTATAAGCTTTGCCCACTTTATCAAACAACTTCCTACACACTGTTATGAACTGTGGCAGCTCGGGAATATTTTCTCTCAACAGTGTTATAGAGTGTAGTACTACATTTCAGTGAAGTGTAAGGCTTTCCAAAGCTGCCGAACGTGTTTCTTTCTCTATTTCAATGGTATTCTGCCTTGTATAACACACATTTACCACTCTAGTCTCCTTTAAGTAATGAATATAGGATTCATAGAGTGTTTGATGTTATCTTAACTCGAATTAAGGATTTCCCTTATCTTAGCTACCTTTTCTACACTAAGAACTGACTTGGAGATTCTGTTTCAGCTGTTCTAAACAAGTTCTCATATGTTTACAGTCATTTTCACTGAATTATTCATGTTTTCATGTATTTTCCTATATTCTGTCTTCTGGCCCAAGTATAAGCTTTGCCCACTTTATCAAACACCTTCCTACACACTGTTATGAACTGAGGCAGCTAGGGAACATTGTCTCTCAACTGTGTTATAGAGTGTAGTACTACATTTCAGTGAAGTGTAAGGCTTTCCAAAGCTGCCGAATGTGTTTCTTTCTCTATTTCAATGGTATTCTGCCTTGTATAACACACATTTACCACTCTAGTCTCCTTTCAGTAATGAATATAGGATTCATAGAGTGTTTGATGTTATCTTAACTCGAATTAAGGATTTCCCTTATCTTAGCTACCTTTTCTACACTAAGAACTGACTTGGAGATTCTCTTTCAGCTGTTCTAAACAAGTTCTCATCTGTTTACAGTCATTTTCACTGAATTATTCATGTTTTCATGTAGTTTCCTATATTTTGCCTTCTGGCCCAAGTATAAGCTTTGCCCACTTTATCAAACACCTTCCTACACACTGTTATGAACTGAGGAAGCTAGGGAACATTGTCTCTCAACTGTGTTATAGAGTGTAGTACTACATTTCAGTGAAGTGTAAGGCTTTCCAAAGCTGCCGAACGTGTTTCTTTCTCTATTTCAAAGCTATTCTGCCTTGTATAAGACACATTTACCGCTCTAGTATCCTTTAAGTAAAGAATATAGGATTCATATAGTGTTTCATGTGAACTTAACTCGAATTAAGGATTTCCCGGATCTTAGCTACCTTTTCTACACTAAGAAATGACTTGGAGAATCTCTTTCTGCTGTTCTAAACAAGTTGTCATCTGTTTACAGTCATTTTCACTGAATTATTCATGTTTTCATGTAGTTTCCTATATTCTGCCTTCTGGACCAAGTATAAGCTTTGCCCACTTTATCAAACAACTTCCTACACACTGTTATGAACTGTGGCAGCTCGGGAATATTTTCTCTCAACAGTGTTATAGAGTGTAGTACTACATTTCAGTGAAGTGTAAGGCTTTCCAAAGCTGCCGAACGTGTTTCTTTCTCTATTTCAATGGTATTCTGCCTTGTATAACACACATTTACCACTCTAGTCTCCTTTAAGTAATGAATATAGGATTCATAGAGTGTTTGATGTTATCTTAACTCGAATTAAGGATTTCCCTTATCTTAGCTACCTTTTCTACACTAAGAACTGACTTGGAGATTCTGTTTCAGCTGTTCTAAACAAGTTCTCATATGTTTACAGTCATTTTCACTGAATTATTCATGTTTTCATGTATTTTCCTATATTCTGTCTTCTGGCCCAAGTATAAGCTTTGCCCACTTTATCAAACACCTTCCTACACACTGTTATGAACTGAGGCAGCTAGGGAACATTGTCTCTCAACTGTGTTATAGAGTGTAGTACTACATTTCAGTGAAGTGTAAGGCTTTCCAAAGCTGCCGAATGTGTTTCTTTCTCTATTTCAATGGTATTCTGCCTTGTATAACACACATTTACCACTCTAGTCTCCTTTCAGTAATGAATATAGGATTCATAGAGTGTTTGATGTTATCTTAACTCGAATTAAGGATTTCCCTTATCTTAGCTACCTTTTCTACACTAAGAACTGACTTGGAGATTCTCTTTCAGCTGTTCTAAACAAGTTCTCATCTGTTTACAGTCATTTTCACTGAATTATTCATGTTTTCATGTAGTTTCCTATATTTTGCCTTCTGGCCCAAGTATAAGCTTTGCCCACTTTATCAAACACCTTCCTACACACTGTTATGAACTGAGGAAGCTAGGGAACATTGTCTCTCAACTGTGTTATAGAGTGTAGTACTACATTTCAGTGAAGTGTAAGGCTTTCCAAAGCTTCCGAACGTGTTTCTTTCTCTATTTCAATGGTATTCTGCCTTGTATAACACACATTTACCACTCTAGTCTCTTTTAAGTAATGAATATAGGATTCATACAGTGTTTGATGTTATCTTAACTCGAATTAAGGATTTCCCTTATCTTACCTACCTTTTCTACACTAAGAACTGCCTTGGAGATTCCCTTTCAGCTGTTCTAAACAAGTTCTCATCTGTTTACAGTCATTTTCACTGAATTATTCATGTTTTCATGTAGTTTCCTATATTCTGCCTTCTGGCCCAAGTATAAGCTTTGCCCACTTTATCAAACAACTTCCTACACACTGTTATGAACTGAGGCAGCTCTGGAACATTGTCTCTCAACTGTGTTATAGAGTGTAGTACTACATTTCAGTGAAGTGTAAGGCTTTCCAAAGCTGCCGAACGTGTTTCTTTCTCTATTTCAATGGTATTCTGCCTTGTATATCACACATTTACCACTCTAGTCTCCTTTAAGTAAAGAATATAGGATTCGTAAAGTGTTTCATGTGATCTTAACTGGAATTAAGGATTTCCCTTATCTTATCTACCTTTTCTACACTAAGAACTGACTTGGAGATTCTCTTTCAGCTGTTCTAAACAAGTTCTCATCTGTTTACAGTCATTTTCACTGAATTATTCATGTTTTCATGTAGTTTCCTATATTCTGCCTTCTGGCCCAAGTATAACCTTTGCCCACTTTATCAAACACCTTCCTACACACGGTTATGAACTGAGGAAGCTAGGGAACATTGTCTCTCAGCTGTGTTATAGAGTGTAGTACTACATTTCAGTGAAGTGTAAGGCTTTCCAAAGCTGCCGAACGTGTTTCTTTCTCTATTTCAATGGGATTCTGCCTTGTATAACACACATTTACCACTATAGTCTCCTTTAAGTAAAGAATATAGGATTCATACAGTGTTTCATGTGATCTTAACTGGAATTAAGGATTTCCCTTATCTTACCTACCTTTTCTACACTAAGAACTGCCTTGGAGATTCTCTTTCAGCTGTTCTAAACAAGTTCTCATCTGTTTACAGTCATTTTCACTGAATTATTCATGTTTTCATGAAGTTTCCTATATTCTGCCTTCTGGCCCAAGTATAACCTTTGCCCACTTTATCAAACACCTTCCTACACACTGTTATGAACTGAGGAAGCTAGGGAACATTGTCTCTCAGCTGTGTTTTAGAGTGTAGTACTACATTTCAGTGAAGTGTAAGGCTTTCCAAAGCTGCCGAACGTGTTTCTTTCTCTATTTCAATTGGATTCTGCCTTGTATAACACACATTTACCACTCTAGTCTCCTTTAAGTAAAGAATATAGGATTCATACAGTGTTTCATGTGATCTTAACTGGAATTAAGGATTTCCCTTATCTTACCTACCTTTTCTACACTAAGAACTGCCTTGGAGATTCTCTTTCAGCTGTTCTAAACAAGTTCTCATCTGTTTACAGTCATTTTCACTGAATTATTCATGTTTTCATGTAGTTTCCTATATTCTGCCTTCTGGCCCAAGAATAAGCTTTGCCCACTTTATCAAACAACTTCCTACACACTGTTATGAACTGAGGGAGCTAGGGAACATTGTCTCTCAACTGTGTTATAGAGTGTAGTACTACATTTCAGTGAAGTGTAAGGCTTTCCAAAGCTGCCGAACGTGTTTCTTTCTCTATTTCAAAGCTATTCTGCCTTGTATAAGACACATTTACCGCTCTAGTCTCCTTTAAGTAAAGAATATAGGATTCATACAGTGTTTCATGTGATCTTAACTCGAATTAAGGATTTCCCGGATCTTAGCTACCTTTTCTACACTAAGAACTGACTTGGAGAATCTCTTTCTGCTGTTCTAAACAAGTTGTCATCTGTTTACAGTTATTTTCACTGAATTATTCATGTTTTCATGAAGTTTCCTATATTCTGCCTTCTGGTCCAAGTATAAGCTTTGCCCACTTTATCAAACAACTTCCTACACACTGTTATGAACTGTGGCAGCTCGGGAATATTTTCTCTCAACTGTGTTATAGAGTGTAGTACTACATTTCAGTGAAGTGTAAGGCTTTCCAAAGCTGCCGAACGTGTTTCTTTCTCTATTTCAATGGTATTCTGCCTTGTATAACACACATTTACCACTCTAGTCTCCTTTATGTAATGAATATAGGATTCATACAGTGTTTGATGTTATCTAAACTCGAATTAAGGATTTCCCTTATCTTAGATACCTTTTCTACACTAAGAACTGACTTGGAGATTCTCTTTCAGCTGTTCTAAACAAGTTCTCATCTGTTTACAGTCATTTTCACTGAATTATTCATGTTTTCATGTAGTTTCCTATATTTTGCCTTCTGGCCCAAGTATAAGCTTTGCCCACTTTATCAAACACCTTCCTACACACTGTTATGAACTGAGGAAGCTAGGGAACATTGTCTCTCAACTGTGTTATAGAGTGTAGTACTACATTTCAGTGAAGTGTAAGGCTTTCCAAAGCTTCCGAACGTGTTTCTTTCTCTATTTCAATGGTATTCTGCCTTGTATAACACACATTTACCACTCTAGTCTCTTTTAAGTAATGAATATAGGATTCATACAGTGTTTGATGTTATCTTAACTCGAATTAAGGATTTCCCTTATCTTACCTACCTTTTCTACACTAAGAACTGCCTTGGAGATTCCCTTTCAGCTGTTCTAAACAAGTTCTCATCTGTTTACAGTCATTTTCACTGAATTATTCATGTTTTCATGTAGTTTCCTATATTCTGCCTTCTGGCCCAAGTATAAGCTTTGCCCACTTTATCAAACAACTTCCTACACACTGTTATGAACTGAGGCAGCTCTGGAACATTGTCTCTCAACTGTGTTATAGAGTGTAGTACTACATTTCAGTGAAGTGTAAGGCTTTCCAAAGCTGCCGAACGTGTTTCTTTCTCTATTTCAATGGTATTCTGCCTTGTATATCACACATTTACCACTCTAGTCTCCTTTCAGTAAAGAATATAGGATTCGTAAAGTGTTTCATGTGATCTTAACTGGAATTAAGGATTTCCCGTATCTTATCTACCTTTTCTACACTAAGAACTGACTTGGAGATTCTCTTTCAGCTGTTCTAAACAAGTTCTCATCTGTTTACAGTCATTTTCACTGAATTATTCATGTTTTCATGTAGTTTCCTATATTCTGCCTTCTGGCCCAAGTATAACCTTTGCCCACTTTATCAAACAGCTTCCTACACACGGTTATGAACTGAGGAAGCTAGGGAACATTGTCTCTCAGCTGTGTTATAGAGTGTAGTACTACATTTCAGTGAAGTGTAAGGCTTTCCAAAGCTGCCGAACGTGTTTCTTTCTCTATTTCAATGGGATTCTGCCTTGTATAACACACATTTACCACTATAGTCTCCTTTAAGTAAAGAATATAGGATTCATACAGTGTTTCATGTGATCTTAACTGGAATTAAGGATTTCCCTTATCTTACCTACCTTTTCTACACTAAGAACTGCCTTGGAGATTCTCTTTCAGCTGTTCTAAACAAGTTCTCATCTGTTTACAGTCATTTTCACTGAATTATTCATGTTTTCATGAAGTTTCCTATATTCTGCCTTCTGGCCCAAGTATAACCTTTGCCCACTTTATCAAACACCTTCCTACACACTGTTATGAACTGAGGAAGCTAGGGAACATTGTCTCTCAGCTGTGTTTTAGAGTGTACTACTACATTTCAGTGAAGTGTAAGGCTTTCCAAAGCTGCCGAACGTGTTTCTTTCTCTATTTCAATGGGATTCTGCCTTGTATAACACACATTTACCACTCTAGTCTCCTTTAAGTAAAGAATATAGGATTCATACAGTGTTTCATGTGATCTTAACTGGAATTAAGGATTTCCCTTATCTTACCTACCTTTTCTACACTAAGAACTGCCTTGGAGATTCTCTTTCAGCTGTTCTAAACTAGTTCTCATCTGTTTACAGTCATTTTCACTGAATTATTCATGTTTTCATGTAGTTTCCTATATTCTGCCTTCTGGCCCAAGTATAAGCTTTGCCCACTTTATCAAACAACTTCCTACACACTGTTATGAACTGAGGCAGCTCTGGAACATTGTCTCTCAACTGTGTTATAGAGTGTAGTACTACATTTCAGTGAAGTGTAAGGCTTTCCAAAGCTGCCGAACGTGTTTCTTTCTCTATTTCAATGGTATTCTGCCTTGTATATCACACATTTACCACTCTAGTCTCCTTTCAGTAAAGAATATAGGATTCGTAAAGTGTTTCATGTGATCTTAACTGGAATTAAGGATTTCCCTTATCTTATCTACCTTTTCTACACTAAGAACTGACTTGGAGATTCTCTTTCAGCTGTTCTAAACAAGTTCTCATCTGTTTACAGTCATTTTCACTGAATTATTCATGTTTTCATGTAGTTTCCTATATTCTGCCTTCTGGCCCAAGTATAACCTTTGCCCACTTTATCAAACAGCTTCCTACACACGGTTATGAACTGAGGAAGCTAGGGAACATTGTCTCTCAGCTGTGTTATAGAGTGTAGTACTACATTTCAGTGAAGTGTAAGGCTTTCCAAAGCTGCCGAACGTGTTTCTTTCTCTATTTCAATGGGATTCTGCCTTGTATAACACACATTTACCACTATAGTCTCCTTTAAGTAAAGAATATAGGATTCATACAGTGTTTCATGTGATCTTAACTGGAATTAAGGATTTCCCTTATCTTACCTACCTTTTCTACACTAAGAACTGCCTTGGAGATTCTCTTTCAGCTGTTCTAAACAAGTTCTCATCTGTTTACAGTCATTTTCACTGAATTATTCATGTTTTCATGAAGTTTCCTATATTCTGCCTTCTGGCCCAAGTATAACCTTTGCCCACTTTATCAAACACCTTCCTACACACTGTTATGAACTGAGGAAGCTAGGGAACATTGTCTCTCAGCTGTGTTTTAGAGTGTACTACTACATTTCAGTGAAGTGTAAGGCTTTCCAAAGCTGCCGAACGTGTTTCTTTCTCTATTTCAATGGGATTCTGCCTTGTATAACACACATTTACCACTCTAGTCTCCTTTAAGTAAAGAATATAGGATTCATACAGTGTTTCATGTGATCTTAACTGGAATTAAGGATTTCCCTTATCTTACCTACCTTTTCTACACTAAGAACTGCCTTGGAGATTCTCTTTCAGCTGTTCTAAACTAGTTCTCATCTGTTTACAGTCATTTTCACTGAATTATTCATGTTTTCATGTAGTTTCCTATATTCTGCCTTCTGGCCCAAGAATAAGCTTTGCCCACTTTATCAAACAACTTCCTACACACTGTTATGAACTGAGGGAGCTAGGGAACATTGTCTCTCAACTGTGTTATAGAGTGTAGTACTACATTTCAGTGAAGTGTAAGGCTTTCCAAAGCTGCCGAACGTGTTTCTTTCTCTATTTCAAAGCTATTCTGCCTTGTATAAGACACATTTACCGCTCTAGTCTCCTTTAAGTAAAGAATATAGGATTCATACAGTGTTTCATGTGATCTTAACTCGAATTAAGGATTTCCCGGATCTTAGCTACCTTTTCTACACTAAGAACTGACTTGGAGAATCTCTTTCTGCTGTTCTAAACAAGTTGTCATCTGTTTACAGTTATTTTCACTTAATTATTCATGTTTTCATGAAGTTTCCTATATTCTGCCTTCTGGTCCAAGTATAAGCTTTGCCCACTTTATCAAACAACTTCCTACACACTGTTATGAACTGTGGCAGCTCGGGAATATTTTCTCTCAACTGTGTTATAGAGTGTAGTACTACATTTCAGTGAAGTGTAAGGCTTTCCAAAGCTGCCGAACGTGTTTCTTTCTCTATTTCAATGGTATTCTGCCTTGTATATCACACATTTACCACTCTAGTCTCCTTTAAGTAAAGAATATAGGATTCGTAAAGTGTTTCATGTGATCTTAACTGGAATTAAGGATTTCCCTTATCTTATCTACCTTTTCTACACTAAGAACTGACTTGGAGATTCTCTTTCAGCTGTTCTAAACAAGTTCTCATCTGTTTACAGTCATTTTCACTGAATTATTCATGTTTTCATGTAGTTTCCTATATTCTGCCTTCTGGCCCAAGTATAAGCTTTGCCCACTTTATCAAACACCTTCCTACACACTGTTATGAACTGAGGCAGCTAGGGAACATTGTCTCTCAACTGTGTTATAGAGTGTAGTACTACATTTCAGTGAAGTGTAAGGCTTTCCAAAGCTTCCGAACGTGTTTCTTTCTCTATTTCAATGGTATTCTGCCTTGTATAACACACATTTACCACTCTAGTCTCCTTTAAGTAATGAATATAGGATTCATATAGTGTTTGATGTTATCTTAACTTGAATTAAGGATTTCCCTTATCTTACCTACCTTTTCTACACTAAGAACTGCCTTGGAGATTCTCTTTCAGCTGTTCTAAACAAGTTCTCATCTGTTTACAGTCATTTTCACTGAATTATTCATGTTTTCATGTAGTTTCCTATATTCTGCCTTCTGGCCCAAGTATAAGCTTTGCCCACTTTATCAAACAACTTCCTACACACTGTTATGAACTGAGGGAGCTAGGGAACATTGTCTCTCAACTGTGTTATAGAGTGTAGTACTACATTTCAGTGAAGTGTAAGGCTTTCCAAAGCTGCCGAACGTGTTTCTTTCTCTATTTCAAAGCTATTCTGCCTTGTATAAGACACATTTACCGCTCTAGTCTCCTTTAAGTAAAGAATATAGGATTCATACAGTGTTTCATGTGATCTAAACTCGAATTAAGGATTTCCCGGATCTTAGCTACCTTTTCTACACTAAGAACTGACTTGGAGAATCTCTTTCTGCTGTTCTAAACAAGTTGTCATCTGTTTACAGTTATTTTCACTGAATTATTCATGTTTTCATGAAGTTTCCTATATTCTGCCTTCTGGTCCAAGTATAAGCTTTGCCCACTTTATCAAACAACTTCCTACACACTGTTATGAACTGTGGCAGCTCGGGAATATTTTCTCTCAACTGTGTTATAGAGTGTAGTACTACATTTCAGTGAAGTGTAAGGCTT
Source organism: Pipistrellus hanaki (assembly GCF_964339955.1). Lineage (NCBI taxonomy): Eukaryota > Metazoa > Chordata > Mammalia > Chiroptera > Vespertilionidae > Pipistrellus > Pipistrellus hanaki. The sequence goes on along the minus strand of NC_140514.1, from coordinate 70,706,855 downwards.
TCCAAAGCTTCCGAACGTGTTTCTTTCTCTATTTCAATGGTATTCTGCCTTGTATAACACACATTTACCACTCTAGTCTCCTTTAAGTAATGAATATAGGATTCATATAGTGTTTGATGTTATCTTAACTCGAATTAAGGATTTCCCTTATCTTAGCTACCTTTTCTACACTAAGAACTGACTTGGAGATTCTCTTTCAGCTGTTCTAAACAAGTTCTCATCTGTTTACAGTCATTTTCACTGAATTATTCATGTTTTCATGTAGTTTCCTATATTCTGCCTTCTGGCCCAAGTATAAGCTTTGCCCACTTTATCAAACACCTTCCTACACACTGTTATGAACTGAGGAAGCTAGGGAACATTGTCTCTCAACTGTGTGATAGAGTGTAGTACTACATTTCAGTGAAGTGTAAGGCTTTCCAAAGCTTCCGAACGTGTTTCTTTCTCTATTTCAATGGTATTCTGCCTTGTATAACACACATTTACCACTCTAGTCTCCTTTAAGTAATGAATATAGGATTCATACAGTGTTTGATGTTATCTTAACTCGAATTAAGGATTTCCCTTATCTTACCTACCTTTTCTACACTAAGAACTGCCTTGGAGATTCTCTTTCAGCTGTTCTAAACAAGTTCTCATCTGTTTACAGTCATTTTCACTGAATTATTCATGTTTTCATGTAGTTTCCTATATTCTGCCGTCTGGCCCAAGTATAAGCTTTGCCCACTTTATCAAACAACTTCCTACACACTGTTATGAACTGAGGCAGCTCTGGAACATTGTCTCTCAACTGTGTTATAGAGTGTAGTACTACATTTCAGTGAAGTGTAAGGCTTTCCAAAGCTGCCGAACGTGTTTCTTTCTCTATTTCAATGGTATTCTGCCTTGTATATCACACATTTACCACTCTAGTCTCCTTTAAGTAAAGAATATAGGATTCGTAAAGTGTTTCATGTGATCTTAACTGGAATTAAGGATTTCCCTTATCTTATCTACCTTTTCTACACTAAGAACTGACTTGGAGATTCTCTTTCAGCTGTTCTAAACAAGTTCTCATCTGTTTACAGTCATTTTCACTGAATTATTCATGTTTTCATGTAGTTTCCTATATTCTGCCTTCTGGCCCAAGAATAAGCTTTGCCCACTTTATCAAACAACTTCCTTCACACTGTTATGAACTGAGGGAGCTAGGGAACATTGTCTCTCAACTGTGTTATAGAGTGTAGTACTACATTTCAGTGAAGTGTAAGGCTTTCCAAAGCTGCCGAACGTGTTTCTTTCTCTATTTCAAAGCTATTCTGCCTTGTATAAGACACATTTACCACTCTAGTCTCCTTTAAGTAAAGAATATAGGATTCATACAGTGTTTCATGTGATCTTAACTCGAATTAAGGATTTCCCGGATCTTAGCTACCTTTTCTACACTAAAACCTGACTTGGAGAATCTCTTTCTGCTGTTCTAAACAAGTTGTCATCTGTTTACAGTTATTTTCACTGAATTATTCATGTTTTCATGAAGTTTCCTATATTCTGCCTTCTGGTCCAAGTATAAGCTTTGCCCACTTTATCAAACAACTTCCTACACACTATTATGAACTGTGGCAGCTCGGGAATATTTTCTCTCAACTGTGTTATAGAGTGTAGTACTACATTTCAGTGAAGTGTAAGGCTTTCCAAAGCTGCCGAACGTGTTTCTTTCTCTATTTCAATGGTATTCTGCCTTGTATAACACACATTTACCACTCTAGTCTCCTTTATGTAATGAATATAGGATTCATACTGTGTTTGATGTTATCTAAACTCGAATTAAGGATTTCGGTTATCTTAGATACCTTTTCTACACTAAGAACTGACTTGGAGATTCTCTTTCAGCTGTTCTAAACAAGTTCTCATCTGTTTACAGTCATTTTCACTGAATTATTCATGTTTTCATGTAGTTTCCTATATTCTGCCTTCTGGCCCAAGTATAAGCTTTGCCCACTTTATCAAACACCTTCCTACACACTGTTATGAACTGCGGCAGCTCGGAATTATTTTCTCTCAACTGTGTTATAGAGTGTAGTACTACATTTCAGTGAAGTGTAAGGCTTTCCAAAGCTGCCGAACGTGTTTCTTTCTCTATTTCAATGGTATTCTGCCTTGTATAACACACATTTACCACTCTAGTCTCCTTTATGTAATGAATATAGGATTCATACAGTATTTGATGTTATCTAAACTCGAATTAAGGATTTCCCTTATCTTAGATACCTTTTCTACACTAAGAACTGACTTGGAGATTCTCTTTCAGCTGTTCTAAACAAGTTCTCATCTGTTTACAGTCATTTTCACTGAATTATTCATGTTTCCATGTAGTTTCCTATATTCTGCCTTCTGGCCCAAGTATAAGCTTTGCCCACTTTATCAAACACCTTCCTACACACTGTTATGAACTGAGGCAGCTAGGGAACATTGTCTCTCAACTGTGTTATAGAGTGTAGTACTACATTTCAGTGAAGTGTAAGGCTTTCCAAAGCTTCCGAACGTGTTTCTTTCTCTATTTCAATGGTATTCTGCCTTGTATAACACACATTTACCACTCTAGTCTCCTTTAAGTAATGAATATAGGATTCATATAGTGTTTGATGTTATCTTAACTTGAATTAAGGATTTCCCTTATCTTACCTACCTTTTCTACACTAAGAACTGCCTTGGAGATTCTCTTTCAGCTGTTCTAAACAAGTTCTCATCTGTTTACAGTCATTTTCACTGAATTATTCATGTTTTCATGTAGTTTCCTATATTCTGCCTTCTGGCCCAAGTATAAGCTTTGCCCACTTTATCAAACAACTTCCTACACACTGTTATGAACTGAGGCAGCTCTGGAACATTGTCTCTCAACTGTGTTATAGAGTGTAGTACTACATTTCAGTGAAGTGTAAGGCTTTCCAAAGCTGCCGAACGTGTTTCTTTCTCTATTTCAATGGTATTCTGCCTTGTATATCACACATTTACCACTCTAGTCTCCTTTAAGTAAAGAATATAGGATTCGTAAAGTGTTTCATGTGATCTTAACTGGAATTAAGGATTTCCCTTATCTTATCTACCTTTTCTACACTAAGAACTGACTTGGAGATTCTCTTTCAGCTGTTCTAAACAAGTTCTCATCTGTTTACAGTCATTTTTACTGAATTATTCATGTTTTCATGTAGTTTCCTATATTCTGCCTTCTGGCCCAAGTATAAGCTTTGCCCACTTTATCAAACAACTTCCTACACACTGTTATGAACTGAGGGAGCTAGGGAACATTGTCTCTCAACTGTGTTATAGAGTGTAGTACTACATTTCAGTGAAGTGTAAGGCTTTCCAAAGCTGCCGAACGTGTTTCTTTCTCTATTTCAAAGCTATTCTGCCTTGTATAAGACACATTTACCGCTCTAGTCTCCTTTAAGTAAAGAATATAGGATTCATACAGTGTTTCATGTGATCTTAACTCGAATTAAGGATTTCCCGGATCTTAGCTACCTTTTCTACACTAAGAACTGACTTGGAGAATCTCTTTCTGCTGTTCTAAACAAGTTGTCATCTGTTTACAGTTATTTTCACTGAATTATTCATGTTTTCATGAAGTTTCCTATATTCTGCCTTCTGGTCCAAGTATAAGCTTTGCCCACTTTATCAAACAACTTCCTACACACTGTTATGAACTGTGGCAGCTCGGGAATATTTTCTCTCAACTGTGTTATAGAGTGTAGTACTACATTTCAGTGAAGTGTAAGGCTTTCCAAAGCTGCCGAACGTGTTTCTTTCTCTATTTCAATGGTATTCTGCCTTGTATAACACACATTTACCACTCTAGTCTCCTTTATGTAATGAATATAGGATTCATACAGTGTTTGATGTTATCTAAATTCGAATTAAGGATTTCCCTTATCTTAGATACCTTTTCTACACTAAGAACTGACTTGGAGATTCTCTTTCAGCTGTTCTAAACAAGTTCTCATCTGTTTACAGTCATTTTCACTGAATTATTCATGTTTTCATGTAGTTTCCTATATTCTGCCTTCTGGCCCATGTATAAGCTTTGCCCACTTTATCAAACACCTTCCTACACACTGTTATGAACTGAGGCAGCTAGGGAACATTGTCTCTCAACTGTGTTATAGAGTGTAGTACTACATTTCAGTGAAGTGTAAGGCTTTCCAAAGCTTCCGAACGTGTTTCTTTCTCTATTTCAATGGTATTCTGCCTTGTATAACACACATTTACCACTCTAGTCTCCTTTAAGTAATGAATATAGGATTCATATAGTGTTTGATGTTATCTTAACTCGAATTAAGGATTTCCCTTATCTTACCTACCTTTTCTACACTAAGAACTGACTTGGAGATTCTCTTTCAGCTGTTCTAAACAAGTTCTCATCTGTTTACAGTCATTTTCACTGAATTATTCATGTTTTCATGTAGTTTCCTATATTCTGCCTTCTGGCCCAAGTATAAGCTTTGCCCACTTTATCAAACACCTTCCTACACACTGTTATGAACTGAGGAAGCTAGGGAACATTGTCTCTCAACTGTGTGATAGAGTGTAGTACTACATTTCAGTGAAGTGTAAGGCTTTCCAAAGCTTCCGAACGTGTTTCTTTCTCTATTTCAATGGTATTCTGCCTTGTATAACACACATTTACCACTCTAGTCTCCTTTAAGTAATGAATATAGGATTCATACAGTGTTTGATGTTATCTTAACTCGAATTAAGGATTTCCCTTATCTTACCTACCTTTTCTACACTAAGAACTGCCTTGGAGATTCTCTTTCAGCTGTTCTAAACGAGTTCTCATCTGTTTACAGTCATTTTCACTGAATTATTCATGTTTTCATGTAGTTTCCTATATTCTGCCGTCTGGCCCAAGTATAAGCTTTGCCCACTTTATCAAACAACTTCCTACACACTGTTATGAACTGAGGCAGCTCTGGAACATTGTCTCTCAACTGTGTTATAGAGTGTAGTACTACATTTCAGTGAAGTGTAAGGCTTTCCAAAGCTGCCGAACGTGTTTCTTTCTCTATTTCAATGGTATTCTGCCTTGTATATCACACATTTACCACTCTAGTCTCCTTTAAGTAAAGAATATAGGATTCGTAAAGTGTTTCATGTGATCTTAACTGGAATTAAGGATTTCCCTTATCTTACCTACCTTTTCTACACTAAGAACTGCCTTGGAGATTCTCTTTCAGCTGTTCTAAACAAGTTCTCATCTGTTTACAGTCATTTTCACTGAATTATTCATGTTTTCATGTAGTTTCCTATATTCTGCCTTCTGGCCCAAGTATAAGCTTTGCCCACTTTATCAAACAACTTCCTACACACTGTTATGAACTGAGGCAGCTAGGGAACATTGTCTCTCAACTGTGTTATAGAGTGTAGTACTACATTTCAGTGAAGTGTAAGGCTTTCCAAAGCTTCCGAACGTGTTTCTTTCTCTATTTCAATGGTATTCTGCCTTGTATAACACACATTTACCACTCTAGTCTCCTTTAAGTAATGAATATAGGATTCATATAGTGTTTGATGTTATCTTAACTCGAATTAAGGATTTCCCTTATCTTACCTACCTTTTCTACACTAAGAACTGACTTGGAGATTCTCTTTCAGCTGTTCTAAACAAGTTCTCATCTGTTTACAGTCATTTTCACTGAATTATTCATGTTTTCATGTAGTTTCCTATATTCTGCCTTCTGGCCCAAGTATAAGCTTTGCCCACTTTATCAAACACCTTCCTACACACTGTTATGAACTGAGGAAGCTAGGGAACATTGTCTCTCAACTGTGTGATAGAGTGTAGTACTACATTTCAGTGAAGTGTAAGGCTTTCCAAAGCTTCCGAACGTGTTTCTTTCTCTATTTCAATGGTATTCTGCCTTGTATAACACACATTTACCACTCTAGTCTCCTTTAAGTAATGAATATAGGATTCATACAGTGTTTGATGTTATCTTAACTCGAATTAAGGATTTCCCTTATCTTACCTACCTTTTCTACACTAAGAACTGCCTTGGAGATTCTCTTTCAGCTGTTCTAAACAAGTTCTCATCTGTTTACAGTCATTTTCACTGAATTATTCATGTTTTCATGTAGTTTCCTATATTCTGCCTTCTGGCCCATGTATAAGCTTTGCCCACTTTATCAAACACCTTCCTACACACTGTTATGAACTGAGGCAGCTAGGGAACATTGTCTCTCAACTGTGTTATAGAGTGTAGTACTACATTTCAGTGAAGTGTAAGGCTTTCCAAAGCTTCCGAACGTGTTTCTTTCTCTATTTCAATGGTATTCTGCCTTGTATAACACACATTTACCACTCTAGTCTCCTTTAAGTAATGAATATAGGATTCATATAGTGTTTGATGTTATCTTAACTCGAATTAAGGATTTCCCTTATCTTACCTACCTTTTCTACACTAAGAACTGACTTGGAGATTCTCTTTCAGCTGTTCTAAACAAGTTCTCATCTGTTTACAGTCATTTTCACTGAATTATTCATGTTTTCATGTAGTTTCCTATATTCTGCCTTCTGGCCCAAGTATAAGCTTTGCCCACTTTATCAAACACCTTCCTACACACTGTTATGAACTGAGGAAGCTAGGGAACATTGTCTCTCAACTGTGTGATAGAGTGTAGTACTACATTTCAGTGAAGTGTAAGGCTTTCCAAAGCTTCCGAACGTGTTTCTTTCTCTATTTCAATGGTATTCTGCCTTGTATAACACACATTTACCACTCTAGTCTCCTTTAAGTAATGAATATAGGATTCATACAGTGTTTGATGTTATCTTAACTCGAATTAAGGATTTCCCTTATCTTACCTACCTTTTCTACACTAAGAACTGCCTTGGAGATTCTCTTTCAGCTGTTCTAAACAAGTTCTCATCTGTTTACAGTCATTTTCACTGAATTATTCATGTTTTCATGTAGTTTCCTATATTCTGCCGTCTGGCCCAAGTATAAGCTTTGCCCACTTTATCAAACAACTTCCTACACACTGTTATGAACTGAGGCAGCTCTGGAACATTGTCTCTCAACTGTGTTATAGAGTGTAGTACTACATTTCAGTGAAGTGTAAGGCTTTCCAAAGCTGCCGAACGTGTTTCTTTCTCTATTTCAATGGTATTCTGCCTTGTATATCACACATTTACCACTCTAGTCTCCTTTAAGTAAAGAATATAGGATTCGTAAAGTGTTTCATGTGATCTTAACTGGAATTAAGGATTTCCCTTATCTTACCTACCTTTTCTACACTAAGAACTGCCTTGGAGATTCTCTTTCAGCTGTTCTAAACAAGTTCTCATCTGTTTACAGTCATTTTCACTGAATTATTCATGTTTTCATGTAGTTTCCTATATTCTGCCTTCTGGCCCAAGTATAAGCTTTGCCCACTTTATCAAACAACTTCCTACACACTGTTATGAACTGAGGCAGCTCTGGAACATTGTCTCTCAACTGTGTTATAGAGTGTAGTACTACATTTCAGTGAAGTGTAAGGCTTTCCAAAGCTGCCGAACGTGTTTCTTTCTCTATTTCAATGGTATTCTGCCTTGTATATCACACATTTACCACTCTAGTCTCCTTTAAGTAAAGAATATAGGATTCGTAAAGTGTTTCATGTGATCTTAACTGGAATTAAGGATTTCCCTTATCTTATCTACCTTTTCTACACTAAGAACTGACTTGGAGATTCTCTTTCAGCTGTTCTAAACAAGTTCTCATCTGTTTACAGTCATTTTTACTGAATTATTCATGTTTTCATGTAGTTTCCTATATTCTGCCTTCTGGCCCAAGTATAAGCTTTGCCCACTTTATCAAACAACTTCCTACACACTGTTATGAACTGAGGGAGCTAGGGAACATTGTCTCTCAACTGTGTTATAGAGTGTAGTACTACATTTCAGTGAAGTGTAAGGCTTTCCAAAGCTGCCGAACGTGTTTCTTTCTCTATTTCAAAGCTATTCTGCCTTGTATAAGACACATTTACCGCTCTAGTCTCCTTTAAGTAAAGAATATAGGATTCATACAGTGTTTCATGTGATCTTAACTCGAATTAAGGATTTCCCGGATCTTAGCTACCTTTTCTACACTAAGAACTGACTTGGAGAATCTCTTTCTGCTGTTCTAAACAAGTTGTCATCTGTTTACAGTTATTTTCACTGAATTATTCATGTTTTCATGAAGTTTCCTATATTCTGCCTTCTGGTCCAAGTATAAGCTTTGCCCACTTTATCAAACAACTTCCTACACACTGTTATGAACTGTGGCAGCTCGGGAATATTTTCTCTCAACTGTGTTATAGAGTGTAGTACTACATTTCAGTGAAGTGTAAGGCTTTCCAAAGCTGCCGAACGTGTTTCTTTCTCTATTTCAATGGTATTCTGCCTTGTATAACACACATTTACCACTCTAGTCTCCTTTATGTAATGAATATAGGATTCATATAGTGTTTGATGTTATCTTAACTCGAATTAAGGATTTCCCTTATCTTACCTACCTTTTCTACACTAAGAACTGACTTGGAGATTCTCTTTCAGCTGTTCTAAACAAGTTCTCATCTGTTTACAGTCATTTTCACTGAATTATTCATGTTTTCATGTAGTTTCCTATATTCTGCCTTCTGGCCCAAGTATAAGCTTTGCCCACTTTATCAAACACCTTCCTACACACTGTTATGAACTGAGGAAGCTAGGGAACATTGTCTCTCAACTGTGTGATAGAGTGTAGTACTACATTTCAGTGAAGTGTAAGGCTTTCCAAAGCTTCCGAACGTGTTTCTTTCTCTATTTCAATGGTATTCTGCCTTGTATAACACACATTTACCACTCTAGTCTCCTTTAAGTAATGAATATAGGATTCATACAGTGTTTGATGTTATCTTAACTCGAATTAAGGATTTCCCTTATCTTACCTACCTTTTCTACACTAAGAACTGCCTTGGAGATTCTCTTTCAGCTGTTCTAAACAAGTTCTCATCTGTTTACAGTCATTTTCACTGAATTATTCATGTTTTCATGTAGTTTCCTATATTCTGCCGTCTGGCCCAAGTATAAGCTTTGCCCACTTTATCAAACAACTTCCTACACACTGTTATGAACTGAGGCAGCTCTGGAACATTGTCTCTCAACTGTGTTATAGAGTGTAGTACTACATTTCAGTGAAGTGTAAGGCTTTCCAAAGCTGCCGAACGTGTTTCTTTCTCTATTTCAATGGTATTCTGCCTTGTATATCACACATTTACCACTCTAGTCTCCTTTAAGTAAAGAATATAGGATTCGTAAAGTGTTTCATGTGATCTTAACTGGAATTAAGGATTTCCCTTATCTTATCTACCTTTTCTACACTAAGAACTGACTTGGAGAATCTCTTTCTGCTGTTCTAAACAAGTTGTCATCTGTTTACAGTTATTTTCACTGAATTATTCATGTTTTCATGAAGTTTCCTATATTCTGCCTTCTGGTCCAAGTATAAGCTTTGCCCACTTTATCAAACAACTTCCTACACACTATTATGAACTGTGGCAGCTCGGGAATATTTTCTCTCAACTGTGTTATAGAGTGTAGTACTACATTTCAGTGAAGTGTAAGGCTTTCCAAAGCTGCCGAACGTGTTTCTTTCTCTATTTCAATGGGATTCTGCCTTGTATAACACACATTTACCACTCTAGTCTCCTTTATGTAATGAATATAGGATTCATACAGTGTTTGATGTTATCTAAACTCGAATTAAGGATTTCCCTTATCTTAGATACCTTTTCTACACTAAGAACTGACTTGGAGATTCTCTTTCAGCTGTTCTAAACAAGTTCTCATCTGTTTACAGTCATTTTCACTGAATTATTCATGTTTTCATGTAGTTTCCTATATTCTGCCTTCTGGCCCATGTATAAGCTTTGCCCACTTTATCAAACAACTGCCTACACACTGTTATGAACTGAGGGAGCTAGGGAACATTGTCTCTCAACTGTGTTATAGAGTGTAGTACTATATTTCAGTGAAGTGTAAGGCTTTCCAAAGCTGCTGAAAGTGTTTCTTTCTCTATTTCAATGGTATTCTGCCTTGTATAACACACATTTACCACTCTAGTCTCCTTTAAGTAATGAATATAGGATTCATAGAGTGTTTGATGTTATCTTAACTCGAATTAAGGATTTCCCTTATCTTAGCTACCTTTTCTACACTAAGAACTGACTTGGAGATTCTCTTTCAGCTGTTCTAAACAAGTTCTCATCTGTTTACAGTCATTTTCATTGAATTATTCATGTTTTCATGTAGTTTCCTATATTCTGCCTTCTGGCCCAAGTATAAGCTTTGCCCACTTTATCAAACACCTTCCTACACACTGTTATGAACTGCGACAGCTCGGGAATATTTTCTCTCAACTGTGTTATAGAGTGTAGTACTACATTTCAGTGAAGTGTAAGGCTTTCCAAAGCTGCCGAACGTGTTTCTTTCTCTATTTCAATGGGATTCTGCCTTGTATAACACACATTTACCACTCTAGTCTCCTTTATGTAATGAATATAGGATTCATACAGTGTTTGATGTTATCTAAACTCGAATTAAGGATTTCCCTTATCTTAGATACCTTTTCTACACTAAGAACTGACTTGGAGATTCTCTTTCAGCTGTTCTAAACAAGTTCTCATCTGTTTACAGTCATTTTCACTGAATTATTCATGTTTTCATGTAGTTTCCTATATTCTGCGTCTGGCCCAAGTATAAGCTTTGCCCACTTTATCAAACAACTTCCTACACACTGTTATGAACTGAGGCAGCTCTGGAACATTGTCTCTCAACTGTGTTATAGAGTGTAGTACTACATTTCAGTGAAGTGTAAGGCTTTCCAAAGCTGCCGAACGTGTTTCTTTCTCTATTTCAATGGTATTCTGCCTTGTATATCACACATTTACCACTCTAGTCTCCTTTAAGTAAAGAATATAGGATTCGTAAAGTGTTTCATGTGATCTTAACTGGAATTAAGGATTTCCCTTATCTTACCTACCTTTTCTACACTAAGAACTGCCTTGGAGATTCTCTTTCAGCTGTTCTAAACAAGTTCTCATCTGTTTACAGTCATTTTCACTGAATTATTCATGTTTTCATGTAGTTTCCTATATTCTGCCTTCTGGCCCAAGTATAAGCTTTGCCCACTTTATCAAACAACTTCCTACACACTGTTATGAACTGAGGCAGCTCTGGAACATTGTCTCTCAACTGTGTTATAGAGTGTAGTACTACATTTCAGTGAAATGTAAGGCTTTCCAAAGCTGCCGAACGTGTTTCTTTCTCTATTTCAATGGTATTCTGCCTTGTATATCACACATTTACCACTCTAGTCTCCTTTAAGTAAAGAATATAGGATTCGTAAAGTGTTTCATGTGATCTTAACTGGAATTAAGGATTTCCCTTATCTTATCTACCTTTTCTACACTAAGAACTGACTTGGAGATTCTCTTTCAGCTGTTCTAAACAAGTTCTCATCTGTTTACAGTCATTTTTACTGAATTATTCATGTTTTCATGTAGTTTCCTATATTCTGCCTTCTGGCCCAAGTATAAGCTTTGCCCACTTTATCAAACTACTTCCTACACACTGTTATGAACTGAGGGAGCTAGGGAACATTGTCTCTCAACTGTGTTATAGAGTGTAGTACTACATTTCAGTGAAGTGTAAGGCTTTCCAAAGCTGCCGAACGTGTTTCTTTCTCTATTTCAAAGCTATTCTGCCTTGTATAAGACACATTTACCGCTCTAGTCTCCTTTAAGTAAAGAATATAGGATTCATACAGTGTTTCATGTGATCTTAACTCGAATTAAGGATTTCCCGGATCTTAGCTACCTTTTCTACACTAAGAACTGACTTGGAGAATCTCTTTCTGCTGTTCTAAACAAGTTGTCATCTGTTTACAGTTATTTTCACTGAATTATTCATGTTTTCATGAAGTTTCCTATATTCTGCCTTCTGGTCCAAGTATAAGCTTTGCCCACTTTATCAAACAACTTCCTACACACTGTTATGAACTGTGGCAGCTCGGGAATATTTTCTCTCAACTGTGTTATAGAGTGTAGTACTACATTTCAGTGAAGTGTAAGGCTTTCCAAAGCTGCCGAACGTGTTTCTTTCTCTATTTCAATGGTATTCTGCCTTGTATAACACACATTTACCACTCTAGTCTCCTTTATGTAATGAATATAGGATTCATACAGTGTTTGATGTTATCTAAATTCGAATTAAGGATTTCCCTTATCTTAGATACCTTTTCTACACTAAGAACTGACTTGGAGATTCTCTTTCAGCTGTTCTAAACAAGTTCTCATCTGTTTACAGTCATTTTCACTGAATTATTCATGTTTTCATGTAGTTTCCTATATTCTGCCTTCTGGCCCATGTATAAGCTTTGCCCACTTTATCAAACACCTTCCTACACACTGTTATGAACTGAGGCAGCTAGGGAACATTGTCTCTCAACTGTGTTATAGAGTGTAGTACTACATTTCAGTGAAGTGTAAGGCTTTCCAAAGCTTCTGAACGTGTTTCTTTCTCTATTTCAATGGTATTCTGCCTTGTATAACACACATTTACCACTCTAGTCTCCTTTAAGTAATGAATATAGGATTCATATAGTGTTTGATGTTATCTTAACTCGAATTAAGGATTTCCCTTATCTTACCTACCTTTTCTACACTAAGAACTGACTTGGAGATTCTCTTTCAGCTGTTCTAAACAAGTTCTCATCTGTTTACAGTCATTTTCACTGAATTATTCATGTTTTCATGTAGTTTCCTATATTCTGCCTTCTGGCCCAAGTATAAGCTTTGCCCACTTTATCAAACACCTTCCTACACACTGTTATGAACTGAGGAAGCTAGGGAACATTGTCTCTCAACTGTGTGATAGAGTGTAGTACTACATTTCAGTGAAGTGTAAGGCTTTCCAAAGCTTCCGAACGTGTTTCTTTCTCTATTTCAATGGTATTCTGCCTTGTATAACACACATTTACCACTCTAGTCTCCTTTAAGTAATGAATATAGGATTCATACAGTGTTTGATGTTATCTTAACTCGAATTAAGGATTTCCCTTATCTTACCTACCTTTTCTACACTAAGAACTGCCTTGGAGATTCTCTTTCAGCTGTTCTAAACAAGTTCTCATCTGTTTACAGTCATTTTCACTGAATTATTCATGTTTTCATGTAGTTTCCTATATTCTGCCGTCTGGCCCAAGTATAAGCTTTGCCCACTTTATCAAACAACTTCCTACACACTGTTATGAACTGAGGCAGCTCTGGAACATTGTCTCTCAACTGTGTTATAGAGTGTAGTACTACATTTCAGTGAAGTGTAAGGCTTTCCAAAGCTGCCGAACGTGTTTCTTTCTCTATTTCAATGGTATTCTGCCTTGTATATCACACATTTACCACTCTAGTCTCCTTTAAGTAAAGAATATAGGATTCGTAAAGTGTTTCATGTGATCTTAACTGGAATTAAGGATTTCCCTTATCTTATCTACCTTTTCTACACTAAGAACTGACTTGGAGATTCTCTTTCAGCTGTTCTAAACAAGTTCTCATCTGTTTACAGTCATTTTCACTGAATTATTCATGTTTTCATGTAGTTTCCTATATTCTGCCTTCTGGCCCAAGAATAAGCTTTGCCCACTTTATCAAACAACTTCCTTCACACTGTTATGAACTGAGGGAGCTAGGGAACATTGTCTCTCAACTGTGTTATAGAGTGTAGTACTACATTTCAGTGAAGTGTAAGGCTTTCCAAAGCTGCCGAACGTGTTTCTTTCTCTATTTCAAAGCTATTCTGCCTTGTATAAGACACATTTACCGCTCTAGTCTCCTTTAAGTAAAGAATATAGGATTCATACAGTGTTTCATGTGATCTTAACTCGAATTAAGGATTTCCCGGATCTTAGCTACCTTTTCTACACTAAAAACTGACTTGGAGAATCTCTTTCTGCTGTTCTAAACAAGTTGTCATCTGTTTACAGTTATTTTCACTGAATTATTCATGTTTTCATGAAGTTTCCTATATTCTGCCTTCTGGTCCAAGTATAAGCTTTGCCCACTTTATCAAACAACTTCCTACACACTATTATGAACTGTGGCAGCTCGGGAATATTTTCTCTCAACTGTGTTATAGAGTGTAGTACTACATTTCAGTGAAGTGTAAGGCTTTCCAAAGCTGCCGAACGTGTTTCTTTCTCTATTTCAATGGGATTCTGCCTTGTATAACACACATTTACCACTCTAGTCTCCTTTATGTAATGAATATAGGATTCATACAGTGTTTGATGTTATCTAAACTCGAATTAAGGATTTCCCTTATCTTAGATACCTTTTCTACACTAAGAACTGACTTGGAGATTCTCTTTCAGCTGTTCTAAACAAGTTCTCATCTGTTTACAGTCATTTTCACTGAATTATTCATGTTTTCATGTAGTTTCCTATATTCTGCCTTCTGGCCCAAGTATAAGCTTTGCCCACTTTATCAAACACCTTCCTACACACTGTTATGAACTGAGGCAGCTAGGGAACATTGTCTCTCAACTGTGTTATAGAGTGTAGTACTACATTTCAGTGAAGTGTAAGGCTTTCCAAAGCTTCCGAACGTGTTTCTTTCTCTATTTCAATGGTATTCTGCCTTGTATAACACACATTTACCACTCTAGTCTCCTTTAAGTAATGAATATAGGATTCATATAGTGTTTGATGTTATCTTAACTTGAATTAAGGATTTCCCTTATCTTACCTACCTTTTCTACACTAAGAACTGCCTTGGAGATTCTCTTTCAGCTGTTCTAAACAAGTTCTCATCTGTTTACAGTCATTTTCACTGAATTATTCATGTTTTCATGTAGTTTCCTATATTCTGCCTTCTGGCCCAAGTATAAGCCTTGCCCACTTTATCAAACAACTTCCTACACACTGTTATGAACTGAGGCAGCTCTGGAACATTGTCTCTCAACTGTGTTATAGAGTGTAGTACTACATTTCAGTGAAGTGTAAGGCTTTCCAAAGCTGCCGAACGTGTTTCTTTCTCTATTTCAATGGTATTCTGCCTTGTATATCACACATTTACCACTCTAGTCTCCTTTAAGTAAAGAATATAGGATTCGTAAAGTGTTTCATGTGATCTTAACTGGAATTAAGGATTTCCCTTATCTTATCTACCTTTTCTACACTAAGAACTGACTTGGAGATTCTCTTTCAGCTGTTCTAAACAAGTTCTCATCTGTTTACAGTCATTTTTACTGAATTATTCATGTTTTCATGTAGTTTCCTATATTCTGCCTTCTGGCCCAAGTATAAGCTTTGCCCACTTTATCAAACAACTTCCTACACACTGTTATGAACTGAGGGAGCTAGGGAACATTGTCTCTCAACTGTGTTATAGAGTGTAGTACTACATTTCAGTGAAGTGTAAGGCTTTCCAAAGCTGCCGAACGTGTTTCTTTCTCTATTTCAAAGCTATTCTGCCTTGTATAAGACACATTTACCGCTCTAGTCTCCTTTAAGTAAAGAATATAGGATTCATACAGTGTTTCATGTGATCTTAACTCGAATTAAGGATTTCCCGGATCTTAGCTACCTTTTCTACACTAAGAACTGACTTGGAGAATCTCTTTCTGCTGTTCTAAACAAGTTGTCATCTGTTTACAGTTATTTTCACTGAATTATTCATGTTTTCATGAAGTTTCCTATATTCTGCCTTCTGGTCCAAGTATAAGCTTTGCCCACTTTATCAAACAACTTCCTACACACTGTTATGAACTGTGGCAGCTCGGGAATATTTTCTCTCAACTG
Source organism: Pipistrellus hanaki (assembly GCF_964339955.1). Taxonomy (NCBI): domain Eukaryota; kingdom Metazoa; phylum Chordata; class Mammalia; order Chiroptera; family Vespertilionidae; genus Pipistrellus; species Pipistrellus hanaki. Next base: position 70,691,015 of record NC_140514.1, on the reverse strand, counting down.
TGTTATAGAGTGTAGTACTACATTTCAGTGAAGTGTAAGGCTTTCCAAAGCTGCCGAACGTGTTTCTTTCTCTATTTCAATGGTATTCTGCCTTGTATAACACACATTTACCACTCTAGTCTCCTTTATGTAATGAATATAGGATTCATACAGTGTTTGATGTTATCTAAATTCGAATTAAGGATTTCCCTTATCTTAGATACCTTTTCTACACTAAGAACTGACTTGGAGATTCTCTTTCAGCTGTTCTAAACAAGTTCTCATCTGTTTACAGTCATTTTCACTGAATTATTCATGTTTTCATGTAGTTTCCTATATTCTGCCTTCTGGCCCAAGTATAAGCTTTGCCCACTTTATCAAACACCTTCCTACACACTGTTATGAACTGAGGCAGCTAGGGAATATTGTCTCTCAACTGTGTTATAGAGTGTAGTACTACATTTCAGTGAAGTGTAAGGCTTTCCAAAGCTTCCGAACGTGTTTCTTTCTCTATTTCAATGGTATTCTGCCTTGTATAACACACATTTACCACTCTAGTCTCCTTTAAGTAATGAATATAGGATTCATACAGTGTTTGATGTTATCTTAACTCGAATTAAGGATTTCCCTTATCTTACCTACCTTTTCTACACTAAGAACTGCCTTGGAGATTCTCTTTCAGCTGTTCTAAACAAGTTCTCATCTGTTTACAGTCATTTTCACTGAATTATTCATGTTTTCATGTAGTTTCCTATATTCTGCCTTCTGGCCCAAGTATAAGCTTTGCCCACTTTATCAAACAACTTCCTACACACTGTTATGAACTGAGGCAGCTAGGGAACATTGTCTCTCAACTGTGTTATAGAGTGTAGTACTACATTTCAGTGAAGTGTAAGGCTTTCCAAAGCTGCCGAACGTGTTTCTTTCTCTATTTCAATGGTATTCTGCCTTGTATATCACACATTTACCACTCTAGTCTACTTTAAGTAAAGAATATAGGATTCGTAAAGTGTTTCATGTGATCTTAACTGGAATTAAGGATATGCCTTATCTTAGCTACCTTTTCTACACTAAGAACTGACTTGGAGATTCTCTTTCAGCTGTTCTAAACAAGTTCTCATCTGTTTACCGTCATTTTCACTGAATTATTCATGTTTTCATGTAGTTTCCTATATTCTGCCTTCTGGCCCAAGTATAAGCTTTGCCCACTTTATCAAACAACTGCCTACACACTGTTATGAACTGAGGGAGCTAGGGAACATTGTCTCTCAACTGTGTTATAGAGTGTAGTACTATATTTCAGTGAAGTGTAAGGCTTTCCAAAGCTGCTGAAAGTGTTTCTTTCTCTAATTCAATGTTATTCTGCCTTGTATAACACACATTTACCACTCTAGTCTCCTTTAAGTAATGAATATAGGATTCATAGAGTGTTTGATGTTATCTTAACTCGAATTAAGGATTTCCCTTATCTTAGCTACCTTTTCTACACTAAGAACTGACTTGGAGATTCTCTTTCAGCTGTTCTAAACAAGTTCTCATCTGTTTACAGTCATTTTCACTGAATTATTCATGTTTTCATGTAGTTTCCTATATTCTGCCTTCTGGCCCAAGTATAAGCTTTGCCCACTTTATCAAACACCTTCCTACACACTGTTATGAACTGAGGCAGCTAGGGAATATTGTCTCTCAACTGTGTTATAGAGTGTAGTACTACATTTCAGTGAAGTGTAAGGCTTTCCAAAGCTTCCGAACGTGTTTCTTTCTCTATTTCAATGGTATTCTGCCTTGTATAACACACATTTACCACTCTAGTCTCCTTTAAGTAATGAATATAGGATTCATACAGTGTTTGATGTTATCTTAACTCGAATTAAGGATTTCCCTTATCTTACCTACCTTTTCTACACTAAGAACTGCCTTGGAGATTCTCTTTCAGCTGTTCTAAACAAGTTCTCATCTGTTTACAGTCATTTTCACTGAATTATTCATGTTTTCATGTAGTTTCCTATATTCTGCCTTCTGGCCCAAGTATAAGCTTTGCCCACTTTATCAAACAACTTCCTACACACTGTTATGAACTGAGGCAGCTAGGGAACATTGTCTCTCAACTGTGTTATAGAGTGTAGTACTACATTTCAGTGAAGTGTAAGGCTTTCCAAAGCTGCCGAACGTGTTTCTTTCTCTATTTCAATGGTATTCTGCCTTGTATATCACACATTTACCACTCTAGTCTACTTTAAGTAAAGAATATAGGATTCGTAAAGTGTTTCATGTGATCTTAACTGGAATTAAGGATTTGCCTTATCTTAGCTACCTTTTCTACACTAAGAACTGACTTGGAGATTCTCTTTCAGCTGTTCTAAACAAGTTCTCATCTGTTTACCGTCATTTTCACTGAATTATTCATGTTTTCATGTAGTTTCCTATATTCTGCCTTCTGGCCCAAGTATAACCTTTGCCCACTTTATCAAACACCTTCCTACACACGGTTATGAACTGAGGAAGCTAGGGAACATTGTCTCTCAGCTGTGTTATAGAGTGTAGTACTACATTTCAGTGAAGTGTAAGGCTTTCCAAAGCTGCCGAACGTGTTTCTTTCTCTATTTCAATGGGATTCTGCCTTGTATAACACACATTTACCACTCTAGTCTCCTTTAAGTAAAGAATATAGGATTCATACAGTGTTTCATGTGATCTTAACTGGAATTAAGGATTTCCCTTATCTTACCTACCTTTTCTACACTAAGAACTGCCTTGGAGATTCTCTTTCAGCTGTTCTAAACAAGTTCTCATCTGTTTACCGTCATTTTCACTGAATTATTCATGTTTTCATGTAGTTTCCTATATTCTGCCTTCTGGCCCAAGTATAAGCTTTGCCCACTTTATCAAACAACTTCCTACACACTGTTATGAACTGAGGCAGCTAGGGAACATTGTCTCTCAACTGTGTTATAGAGTGTAGTACTACATTTCAGTGAAGTGTAAGGCTTTCCAAAGCTGCCGAACGTGTTTCTTTCTCTATTTCAATGGGATTCTGCCTTGTATAACACACTTTTACCACTCTAGTCTCCTTTAAGTAAAGAATATAGGATTCATACAGTGTTTCATGTGATCTTAACTGGAATTAAGGATTTCCCTTATCTTACCTACCTTTTCTACACTAAGAACTGCCCTGGAGATTCTCTTTCAGCTGTTCTAAACAAGTTCTCATCTGTTTACAGTCATTTTCACTGAATTATTCATGTTTTCATGTAGTTTCCTATATTCTGCCTTCTGGCCCAAGTATAACCTTTGCCCACTTTATCAAACACCTTCCTACACACTGTTATGAACTGAGGAAGCTAGGGAACATTGTCTCTCAGCTGTGTTTTAGAGTGTAGTACTACATTTCAGTGAAGTGTAAGGCTTTCCAAAGCTGCCGAACGTGTTTCTTTCTCTATTTCAATGAGATTCTGCCTTGTATAACACACATTTACCACTCTAGTCTCCTTTAAGTAAAGAATATAGGATTCATACAGTGTTTCATGTGATCTTAACTGGAATTAAGGATTTCCCTTATCTTACCTACCTTTTCTACACTAAGAACTGCCTTGGAGATTTTCTTTCAGCTGTTCTAAACAAGTTCTCATCTGTTTACAGTCATTTTCACTGAATTATTCATGTTTTCATGTAGTTTCCTATATTCTGCCTTATGGCCCAACTATAACCTTTGCCCACTTTATCAAACACCTTCCTACACACTGTTATGAACTGAGGAAGCTAGGGAACATTGTCTCTCAGCTGTGTTATAGAGTGTAGTACTACATTTCAGTGAAGTGTAAGGCTTTCCAAAGCTGCCGAACGTGTTTCTTTCTCTATTTCAAAGCTATTCTGCCTTGTATAAGACACATTTACCGCTCTAGTCTCCTTTAAGTAAAGAATATAGGATTCATACAGTGTTTCATGTGATCTTAACTCGAATTAAGGATTTCCCGGATCTTAGCTACCTTTTCTACACTAAGAACTGACTTGGAGAATCTCTTTCTGCTGTTCTAAACAAGTTGTCATCTGTTTACAGTCATTTTCACTGAATTATCCATTTTTTCATGTAGTTTCCTATATTCTGCCTTTTGGTCCAAGAATAAGCTTTGCCCACTTTATCAAACAACTTCCTACACACTGTTATGAACTGTGGCAGCTCGGGAATATTTTCTCTCAACTGTGTTATAGAGTGTAGTACTACATTTCAGTGAAGTGTAAGGCTTTCCAAAGTTGCCGATAGTGTTTCTTTCTCTATTTCAATGGTATTCTGCCTTGTATAACACACATTTACCACTCTAGTCTCCTTTAAGTAAACAATATAGGATTCATACAGTGTTTGATGTTATCTTAACCCGAATTAACGATTTCCCTTATCTTAGCTACCTTTTCTACACTATGAACTGACTTGGAGATTCTCTTTCAACTGTTCTAAACAAGTTCTCATCTGTTAACAGTCATTTTCACTGAATTATTCATGTTTTCATGTAGTTTCCTATATTCTGCCTTCTGGCCCAAGTATAAGCTTTGCCCACTTTATCAAACAACTTCCTACACACTGTTATGAACTGAGGCAGCTAGGGAACATTGTCTCTCAACTGTGTTATAGAGTGTAGTACTGCATTTCAGTGAAGTGTAAGGCTTTCCAAAGCTGCCGAACATGTTTCTTTCTCTATTTCAATGCTATTCTGCCTTCTATAACACACATTTACCACTCTAGTCTCCTTTAAGTAATGAACATAGGATTCATTCAGTGTTTGATGTTATCTTAACTCGAATTAAGGATTTCCCTTATCTTAGCTACCTTTTCTACACTAAGAACTGACTTGGAGATTCTCTTTCAGCTGTTCTAAACAAGTTCTCATCTGTTTACAGTCATTTTCACTGAATTATTCATGTTTTCATGTAGTTTCCTATATTCTGCCTTCTGGCCCAAGTATAAGCTTTGCCCACTTTATCAAACAACTTCCTACACACTGTTATAAACTGAGGCAGCTAGGGAACATTGTCTCTCAACTGTGTTATAGAGTGTAGTACTACATTTCAGTGAAGTGTAAGGCTTTCCAAAGCTTCCGAACGTGTTTCTTTCTCTATTTCAATGGTATTCTGCCTTGTATAACACACATTTACCACTCTAGTCTCCTTTAAGTAATGAATATAGGATTCATACAGTGTTTGATGTTATCTTAACTCGAATTAAGGATTTCCCTTATCTTACCTCCCTTTTCTACACTAAGAACTACCTTGGAGATTCTCTTTCAGCTGTTCTAAACAAGTTCTCATCAGTTTACAGTCATTTTCACTGAATTATTCATGTTTTCATGTAGTTTCCTATATTCTGCCTTCTGGCCCAAGTATAAGCTTTGCCCACTTTATCAAACAACTGCCTACACACTGTTATGAAATGTGGCAGCTCGGGAATATTTTCTCTCAACTGTGTTATAGAGTGTAGTACTACATTTCAGTGAAGTGTAAGGCTTTCCAAAGCTGCCGAACGTGTTTCTTTCTCTATTTCAATGGTATTCTGCCTTGTATAACACACATTTACCACTCTAGTCTCCTTTATGTAATGAATATAGGATTCATACAGTGTTTGATGTTATCTAAACTCGAATTAAGGATTTCCCTTATCTTAGATACCTTTTCTACACTAAGAACTGACTTGGAGATTCTCTTTCAGCTGTTCTAAACAAGTTCTCATCTGTTAACAGTCATTTTCACTGAATTATTCATGTTTTCATGTAGTTTCCTATATTCTGCCTTCTGGCCCATGTATAAGCTTTGCCCACTTTATCAAACAACTGCCTACACACTGTTATGAACTGAGGGAGCTAGGGAACATTGTCTCTCAACTGTGTTATAGAGTGTAGTACTATATTTCAGTGAAGTGTAAGGCTTTCCAAAGCTGCTGAAAGTGTTTCTTTCTCTATTTCAATGGTATTCTGCCTTGTATAACACACATTTACCACTCTAGTCTCCTTTAAGTAATGAATATAGGATTCATAGAGTGTTTGATGTTATCTTAACTCGAATTAAGGATTTCCCTTATCTTAGCTACCTTTTCTACACTAAGAACTGACTTGGAGATTCTCTTTCAGCTGTTCTAAACAAGTTCTCATCTGTTTACAGTCATTTTCACTGAATTATTCATGTTTTCATGTAGTTTCCTATATTCTGCCTTCTGGCCCAAGTATAACCTTTGCCCACTTTATCAAACACCTTCCTACACACTGTTATGAACTGAGGAAGCTAGGGAACATTGTCTCTCAGCTGTGTTTTAGAGTGTAGTACTACATTTCAGTGAAGTGTAAGGCTTTCCAAAGCTGCCGAACGTGTTTCTTTCTCTATTTCAATGGGATTCTGCCTTGTATAACACACATTTACCACTCTAGTCTCCTTTAAGTAAAGAATATAGGATTCATACAGTGTTTCATGTGATCTTAACTGGAATTAAGGATTTCCCTTATCTTACCTACCTTTTCTACACTAAGAACTGCCTTGGAGATTCTCTTTCAGCTGTTCTAAACAAGTTCTCATCTGTTTACAGTCATTTTCACTGAATTATTCATGTTTTCATGTAGTTTCCTATATTCTGCCTTATGGCCCAATTATAACCTTTGCCCACTTTATCAAACACCTTCCTACACACTGTTATGAACTGAGGAAGCTAGGGAACATTGTCTCTCAGCTGTGTTATAGAGTGTAGTACTACATTTCAGTGAAGTGTAAGGCTTTCCAAAGCTGCCGAACGTGTTTCTTTCTCTATTTCAATGGGATTCTGCCTTGTATAACACACATTTACCACTCTAGTCTCCTTTAAGTAAAGAATATAGGATTCATACAGTGTTTCATGTGATCTTAACTGGAATTAAGGATTTCCCTTATCTTAGCTACCTCTTCTACACTAAGAACTGACTTGGAGATTATCTTTCAGCTGTTCTAAACAAGTTCTCATCTGTTTACAGTCATTTTCACTGAATTATTCATGTTTTCATGTAGTTTCCTATATTCTGCCTTCTGGCCGAAGTATAAGCTTTGCCCACTTTATCAAACAACTGCCTACACACTGTTATGAACTGAGGGAGCTAGGGAACATTGTCTCTCAACACTGTTATAGAGTGTAGTACTACATTTCAGTGAAGTGTAAGGCTTTCCAAAGCTGCCGAACGTGTTTCTTTCTCTATTTCAAAGCTATTCTGCCTTGTATAAGACACATTTACCGCTCTAGTCTCCTTTAAGTAAAGAATATAGGATTCATACAGTGTTTCATGTGATCTTAACTCGAATTAAGGATTTCCCGGATCTTAGCTACCTTTTCTACACTAAGAACTGACTTGGAGAATCTCTTTCTGCTGTTCTAAACAAGTTCTCATCTGTTTACAGTCATTTTCACTGAATTATTCATGTTTTCATGTAGTTTCCTATATTCTGCCTTCTGGCCCAAGTATAAGCTTTGCCCACTTTATCAAACAACTTCCTACACACTGTTATGAACTGAGGCAGCTAGGGAACATTGTCTCTCAACTGTGTTATAGTGTGTAGTACTGCATTTCAGTGAAGTGTAAGGCTTTCCAAAGCTGCCGAACATGTTTCTTTCTCTATTTCAATGGTATTCTGCCTTCTATAACACACATTTACCGCTCTAGTCTCCTTTAAGTAATGAACATAGGATTCATTCAGTGTTTGATGTTATCTTAACTCGAATTAAGGATTTCCCTTATCTTAGCTACCTTTTCTACACTAAGAACTGACTTGGAGATTCTCTTTCAGCTGTTCTAAACAAGTTCTCATCTGTTTACAGTCATTTTCACTGAATTATTCATGTTTTCATGTAGTTTCCTATATTCTGCCTTCTGGCCCATGTATAAGCTTTGCCCACTTTATCAAACAACTGCCTACACACTGTTATGAACTGAGGGAGCTAGGGAACATTGTCTCTCAACTGTGTTATAGAGTGTAGTACTATATTTCAGTGAAGTGTAAGGCTTTCCAAAGCTGCTGAAAGTGTTTCTTTCTCTATTTCAATGGTATTCTGCCTTGTATAACACACATTTACCACTCTAGTCTCCTTTAAGTAATGAATATAGGATTCATAGAGTGTTTGATGTTATCTTAACTCGAATTAAGGATTTCCCTTATCTTAGCTACCTTTTCTACACTAAGAACTGACTTGGAGATTCTCTTTCAGCTGTTCTAAACAAGTTCTCATCTGTTTACAGTCATTTTCACTGAATTATTCATGTTTTCATGTAGTTTCCTATATTCTGCCTTCTGGCCCAAGTATAACCTTTGCCCACTTTATCAAACACCTTCCTACACACTGTTATGAACTGAGGAAGCTAGGGAACATTGTCTCTCAGCTGTGTTTTAGAGTGTAGTACTACATTTCAGTGAAGTGTAAGGCTTTCCAAAGCTGCCGAACGTGTTTCTTTCTCTATTTCAATGGGATTCTGCCTTGTATAACACACATTTACCACTCTAGTCTCCTTTAAGTAAAGAATATAGGATTCATACAGTGTTTCATGTGATCTTAACTGGAATTAAGGATTTCCCTTATCTTACCTACCTTTTCTACACTAAGAACTGCCTTGGAGATTCTCTTTCAGCTGTTCTAAACAAGTTCTCATCTGTTTACAGTCATTTTCACTGAATTATTCATGTTTTCATGTAGTTTCCTATATTCTGCCTTATGGCCCAACTATAACCTTTGCCCACTTTATCAAACACCTTCCTACACACTGTTATGAACTGAGGAAGCTAGGGAACATTGTCTCTCAGCTGTGTTATAGAGTGTAGTACTACATTTCAGTGAAGTGTAAGGCTTTCCAAAGCTGCCGAACGTGTTTCTTTCTCTATTTCAATGGGATTCTGCCTTGTATAACACACATTTACCACTCTAGTCTCCTTTAAGTAAAGAATATGGGATTCATACAGTGTTTCATGTGATCTTAACTGGAATTAAGGATTTCCCTTATCTTAGCTACCTCTTCTACACTAAGAACTGACTTGGAGATTATCTTTCAGCTGTTCTAAACAAGTTCTCATCTGTTTACAGTCATTTTCACTGAATTATTCATGTTTTCATGTAGTTTCCTATATTCTGCCTTCTGGCCGAAGTATAAGCTTTGCCCACTTTATCAAACAACTGCCTACACACTGTTATGAACTGAGGGAGCTAGGGAACATTGTCTCTCAACACTGTTATAGAGTGTAGTACTACATTTCAGTGAAGTGTAAGGCTTTCCAAAGCTGCCGAACGTGTTTCTTTCTCTATTTCAAAGCTATTCTGCCTTGTATAAGACACATTTACCGCTCTAGTCTCCTTTAAGTAAAGAATATAGGATTCATACAGTGTTTCATGTGATCTTAACTCGAATTAAGGATTTCCCTGATCTTAGCTACCTTTCCTACACTAAGAACTGACTTGGAGAATCTCTTTCTGCTGTTCTAAACAAGTTGTCATCTGTTTACAGTCATTTTCACTGAATTATTCATGTTTTCATGTAGTTTCCTATATTTGCCTTCTGGCCAAGTATAAGCTTTGCCCACTTTATCAAACAACTTCCTACACACTGTTATGAACTGAGGCAGCTAGGGAACATTGTCTCTAAACTGTGTTATAGAGTGTAGTACTGCATTTCAGTGAAGTGTAAGGCTTTCCAAAGCTGCCGAACATGTTTCTTTCTCTATTTCAATGGTATTCTGCCTTCTATAACACACATTTACCACTCTAGTCTCCTTTAAGTAATGAACATAGGATTCATTCAGTGTTTGATGTTATCTTAACTCGAATTAAGGATTTCCCTTATCTTAGCTACCTTTTCTACACTAAGAACTGACTTGGAGATTCTCTTTCAGCTGTTCTAAACAAGTTCTCATCTGTTTACAGTCATTTTCACTTTATTATTCATGTTTTCATGTAGTTTCCTATATTCTGCCTTCTGGCCCATGTATAAGCTTTGCCCACTTTATCAAACAACTGCCTACACACTGTTATGAACTGAGGGAGCTAGGGAACATTGTCTCTCAACTGTGTTATAGAGTGTAGTACTATATTTCAGTGAAGTGTAAGGCTTTCCAAAGCTGCTGAAAGTGTTTCTTTCTCTATTTCAATGGTATTCTGCCTTGTATAACACACATTTACCACTCTAGTCTCCTTTAAGTAATGAATATAGGATTCATAGAGTGTTTGATGTTATCTTAACTCGAATTAAGGATTTCCCTTATCTTAGCTACCTTTTCTACACTAAGAACTGACTTGGAGATTCTCTTTCAGCTGTTCTAAACAAGTTCTCATCTGTTTACAGTCATTTTCACTGAATTATTCATGTTTTCATGTAGTTTCCTATATTCTGCCTTCTGGCCCAAGTATAACCTTTGCCCACTTTATCAAACACCTTCCTACACACTGTTATGAACTGAGGAAGCTAGGGAACATTGTCTCTCAGCTGTGTTTTAGAGTGTAGTACTACATTTCAGTGAAGTGTAAGGCTTTCCAAAGCTGCCGAACGTGTTTCTTTCTCTATTTCAATGGGATTCTGCCTTGTATAACACACATTTACCACTCTAGTCTCCTTTAAGTAAAGAATATAGGATTCATACAGTGTTTCATGTGATCTTAACTGGAATTAAGGATTTCCCTTATCTTACCTACCTTTTCTACACTAAGAACTGCCTTGGAGATTCTCTTTCAGCTGTTCTAAACAAGTTCTCATCTGTTTACAGTCATTTTCACTGAATTATTCATGTTTTCATGTAGTTTCCTATATTCTGCCTTATGGCCCAACTATAACCTTTGCCCACTTTATCAAACACCTTCCTACACACTGTTATGAACTGAGGAAGCTAGGGAACATTGTCTCTCAGCTGTGTTATAGAGTGTAGTACTACATTTCAGTGAAGTGTAAGGCTTTCCAAAGCTTCCGAACGTGTTTCTTTCTCTATTTCAATGGGATTCTGCCTTGTATAACACACATTTACCACTCTAGTCTCCTTTAAGTAAAGAATATAGGATTCATACAGTGTTTCATGTGATCTTAACTGGAATTAAGGATTTCCCTTATCTTAGCTACCTCTTCTACACTAAGAACTGACTTGGAGATTATCTTTCAGCTGTTCTAAACAAGTTCTCATCTGTTTACAGTCATTTTCACTGAATTATTCATGTTTTCATGTAGTTTCCTATATTCTGCCTTCTGGCCGAAGTATAAGCTTTGCCCACTTTATCAAACAACTGCCTACACACTGTTATGAACTGAGGGAGCTAGGGAACCTTGTCTCTCAACACTGTTATAGAGTGTAGTACTACATTTCAGTGAAGTGTAAGGCTTTCCAAAGCTGCCGAACGTGTTTCTTTCTCTATTTCAAAGCTATTCTGCCTTGTATAAGACACATTTACCGCTCTAGTCTCCTTTAAGTAAAGAATATAGGATTCATACAGTGTTTCATGTGATCTTAACTCGAATTAAGGATTTCCCGGATCTTAGCTACCTTTTCTACACTAAGAACTGACTTGGAGAATCTCTTTCTGCTGTTCTAAACAAGTTGTCATCTGTTTACAGTCATTTTCACTGAATTATTCATGTTTTCATGTAGTTTCCTATATTCTGCCTTCTGGCCCAAGTATAAGCTTTGCCCACTTTATCAAACAACTTCCTACACACTGTTATGAACTGAGGCAGCTAGGGAACATTGTCTCTCAACTGTGTTATAGAGTGTAGTACTGCATTTCAGTGAAGTGTAAGGCTTTCCAAAGCTGCCGAACATGTTTCTTTCTCTATTTCAATGGTATTCTGCCTTCTATAACACACATTTACCACTCTAGTCTCCTTTAAGTAATGAACATAGGATTCATTCAGTGTTTGATGTTATCTTAACTCGAATTAAGGATTTCCCTTATCTTAGCTACCTTTTCTACACTAAGAACTGACTTGGAGATTCTCTTTCAGCTGTTCTAAACAAGTTCTCATCTGTTAACAGTCATTTTCACTGAATTATTCATGTTTTCATGTAGTTTCCTATATTCTGCCTTCTTGCCCATGTATAAGCTTTGCCCACTTTATCAAACAACTGCCTACACACTGTTATGAACTGAGGGAGCTAGGGAACATTGTCTCTCAACTGTGTTATTGAGTGTAGTACTATATTTCAGTGAAGTGTAAGGCTTTCCAAAGCTGCTGAAAGTGTTTCTTTCTCTATTTCAATGGTATTCTGCCTTTTATAACACACATTTACCACTCTAGTCTCCTTTAAGTAATGAATATAGGATTCATAGAGTGTTTGATGTTATCTTAACTCGAATTAAGGATTTCCCTTATCTTAGCTACCTTTTCTACACTAAGAACTGACTTGGAGATTCTCTTTCAGCTGTTCTAAACAAGTTCTCATCTGTTTACAGTCATTTTCACTGAATTATTCATGTTTTCATGTAGTTTCCTATATTCTGCCTTCTGGCCCAAGTATAACCTTTGCCCACTTTATCAAACACCTTCCTACACACTGTTATGAACTGAGGAAGCTAGGGAACATTGTCTCTCAGCTGTGTTTTAGAGTGTAGTACTACATTTCAGTGAAGTGTAAGGCTTTCCAAAGCTGCCGAACGTGTTTCTTTCTCTATTTCAATGGGATTCTGCCTTGTATAACACACATTTACCACTCTAGTCTCCTTTAAGTAAAGAATATAGGATTCATACAGTGTTTCATGTGATCTTAACTGGAATTAAGGATTTCCCTTATCTTACCTACCTTTTCTACACTAAGAACTGCCTTGGAGATTCTCTTTCAGCTGTTCTAAACAAGTTCTCATCTGTTTACAGTCATTTTCACTGAATTATTCATGTTTTCATGTAGTTTCCTATATTCTGCCTTATGGCCCAACTATAACCTTTGCCCACTTTATCAAACACCTTCCTACACACTGTTATGAACTGAGGAAGCTAGGGAACATTGTCTCTCAGCTGTGTTATAGAGTGTAGTACTACATTTCAGTGAAGTGTAAGGCTTTCCAAAGCTGCCGAACGTGTTTCTTTCTCTATTTCAATGGTATTCTGCCTTGTATAACACACATTTACCACTCTAGTCTCCTTTAAGTAATGAATATAGGATTCATAGAGTGTTTGATGTTATCTTAACTCGAATTAAGGATTTCCCTTATCTTAGCTACCTTTTCTACACTAAGAACTGACTTGGAGATTCTCTTTCAGCTGTTCTAAACAAGTTCTCATCTGTTTACAGTCATTTTCACTGAATTATTCATGTTTTCATGTAGTTTCCTATATTCTGCCTTCTGGCCCAAGTATAAGCTTTGCCCACTTTATCAAACACCTTCCTACACACTGTTATGAACTGAGGCAGCTAGGGAAGATTGTCTCTCAACTGTGTTATAGAGTGTAGTACTACATTTCAGTGAAGTGTAAGGCTTTCCAAAGCTGCCGAACGTGTTTCTTTCTCTATTTCAAAGCTATTCTGCCTTGTATAAGACACATTTACCGCTCTAGTCTCCTTTAAGTAAAGAATATAGGATTCATACAGTGTTTCATGTGATCTTAACTCGAATTAAGGATTTCCCGGATCTTAGCTACCTTTTCTACACTAAGAACTGACTTAGAGAATCTCTTTCTGCTGTTCTAAACAAGTTGTCATCTGTTTACAGTCATTTTCACTGAATTATTCATGTTTTCATGTAGTTTCCTATATTCTGCCTTTTGTTCCAAGAATAAGCTTTGCCCACTTTATGAAACAACTTCCTACACACTGTTATGAACTGTGGCAGCTCGGGAATATTTTCTCTCAACTGTGTTATAGAGTGTAGTACTACATTTCAGTGAAGTGTAAGGCTTTCCAAAGCTGCCGAACATGTTTCTTTCTCTATTTCAATGGTATTCTGCCTTGTATAACACACATTTACCACTCTAGTCTCCTTTAAGTAATGAATATAGGATTCATAGAGTGTTTGATGTTATCTTAACTCGAATTAAGGATTTCCCTTATCTTAGCTACCTTTTCTACACTAAGAACTGACTTGGAGATTCTCTTTCAGCTGTTCTAAACAAGTTCTCATCTGTTTACAGTCATTTTCACTGAATTATTCATGTTTTCATGTAGTTTCCTATATTCTGCCTTCTGGCCCAAGTATAACCTTTGCCCACTTTATCAAACACCTTCCTACACACTGTTATGAACTGAGGAAGCTAGGGAACATTGTCTCTCAGCTGTGTTTTAGAGTGTAGTACTACATTTCAGTGAAGTGTAAGGCTTTCCAAAGCTGCCGAACGTGTTTCTTTCTCTATTTCAATGGGATTCTGCCTTGTATAACACACATTTACCACTCTAGTCTCCTTTAAGTAAAGAATATAGGATTCATACAGTGTTTCATGTGATCTTAACTGGAATTAAGGATTTCCCTTATCTTACCTACCTTTTCTACACTAAGAACTGCCTTGGAGATTCTCTTTCAGCTGTTCTAAACAAGTTCTCATCTGTTTACAGTCATTTTCACTGAATTATTCATGTTTTCATGTAGTTTCCTATATTCTGCCTTATGGCCCAACTATAACCTTTGCCCACTTTATCAAACACCTTCCTACACACTGTTATGAACTGAGGAAGCTAGGGAACATTGTCTCTCAGCTGTGTTATAGAGTGTAGTACTACATTTCAGTGAAGTGTAAGGCTTTCCAAAGCTGCCGAACGTGTTTCTTTCTCTATTTCAATGGTATTCTGCCTTGTATAACACACATTTACCACTCTAGTCTCCTTTAAGTAATGAATATAGGATTCATAGAGTGTTTGATGTTATCTTAACTCGAATTAAGGATTTCCCTTATCTTAGCTACCTTTTCTACACTAAGAACTGACTTGGAGATTCTCTTTCAGCTGTTCTAAACAAGTTCTCATCTGTTTACAGTCATTTTCACTGAATTATTCATGTTTTCATGTAGTTTCCTATATTCTGCCTTCTGGCCCAAGTATAAGCTTTGCCCACTTTATCAAACACCTTCCTACACACTGTTATGAACTGAGGCAGCTAGGGAAGATTGTCTCTCAACTGTGTTATAGAGTGTAGTACTACATTTCAGTGAAGTGTAAGGCTTTCCAAAGCTGCCGAACGTGTTTCTTTCTCTATTTCAAAGCTATTCTGCCTTGTATAAGACACATTTACCGCTCTAGTCTCCTTTAAGTAAAGAATATAGGATTCATACAGTGTTTCATGTGATCTTAACTCGAATTAAGGATTTCCCGGATCTTAGCTACCTTTTCTACACTAAGAACTGACTTAGAGAATCTCTTTCTGCTGTTCTAAACAAGTTGTCATCTGTTTACAGTCATTTTCACTGAATTATTCATGTTTTCATGTAGTTTCCTATATTCTGCCTTTTGTTCCAAGAATAAGCTTTGCCCACTTTATGAAACAACTTCCTACACACTGTTATGAACTGTGGCAGCTCGGGAATATTTTCTCTCAACTGTGTTATAGAGTGTAGTACTACATTTCAGTGAAGTGTAAGGCTTTCCAAAGCTGCCGAACATGTTTCTTTCTCTATTTCAATGGTATTCTGCCTTGTATAACACACATTTACCACTCTAGTCTCCTTTAAGTAATGAATATAGGATTCATAGAGTGTTTGATGTTATCTTAACTCGAATTAAGGATTTCCCTTATCTTAGCTACCTTTTCTACACTAAGAACTGACTTGGAGATTCTCTTTCAGCTGTTCTAAACAAGTTCTCATCTGTTTACAGTCATTTTCACTGAATTATTCATGTTTTCATGTAGTTTCCTATATTCTGCCTTCTGGCCCAAGTATAAGCTCTGCCCACTTTATCAAACACCTTCCTACACACTGTTATGAACTGAGGCAGCTAGGGAACAATGTCTCTCAACTGTGTTATAGAGTGTAGTACTACATTTCAGTGAAGTGTAAGGCTTTCCAAAGCTGCTGAAAGTGTTTCTTTCTCTATTTCAATGGTATTCTGCCTTGTATAAAACACATTTACCACTCTAGTCTCCTTTAAGTAATGAATATAGGATTCATAGAGTGTTTGATGTTGTCTTAACTCGAATTAAGGATTTCCCTTATCTTAGCTACCTTTTCTACACTAAGAACTGACTTGGAGATTCTCTTTCAGCTGTTCTAAACAAGTTCTCATCTGTTTACAGTCATTTTCACTGAATTATTCATGTTTTCATGTAGTTTCCTATATTCTGCCTTCTGGCCCAAGTGTAAGCTTTGCCCACTTTATCAAACAACTTCCTACACACTGTTATGAACTGAGGCAGCTCGGGAACATTGTCTCTCAACTGTGTTATAGAGTGTAGTACTACATTTCAGTGAAGTGTAAGGCTTTCCAAAGCTGCCGAACGCGTTTCTTTCTCTATTTCAATGGTATTCTGCCTTGTATATCACACATTTACCACTCTAGTCTCCATTAAGTAAAGAATATAGGATTCGTAAAGTGTTTCATGTGATCTTAACTGGAATTAAGGATTTCCCTTATCTTAGCTACCTTTTCTACACTAAGAACTGACTTGGAGATTCTCTTTCAGCTGTTCTAAACAAGTTCTCATCTGTTTACAGTCATTTTCACTGAATTATTCATGTTTTCATGTAGTTTCCAATATTCTGGCTTCTGGCCCAAGTATAACCTTTGCCCACTTTATCAAACACCTTCCTACACACTGTTATGAACTGAGGAAGCTAGGGAACATTGTCTCTCAGCTGTGTTATAGAGTGTAGTACTGCATTTCAGTGAAGTGTAAGGCTATCCAAAGCTGCCGAACGTGTTTCTTTCTCTATTTCAATGGGATTCTGCCTTTTATAACACACATTTACCACTCTAGTCTCCTTTAAGTAAAGAATATAGGATTCCTACAGTGTTTCATGTGATCTTAACTGGAATTAAGGATTTCCCTTATCTTACCTACCTTTTCTACACTAAGAACTGCCTTGGAGATTCTCTTTCAGCTGTTCTAAACAAGTTCTCATCTGTTTACAGTCATTTTCACTGAATTATTCATGTTTTCATGTAGTTTCCTATATTCTGCCTTCTGGCCGAAGTATAAGCTTTGCCCACTTTATCAAACAACTTCCTAAACACTGTTATGAACTGAGGGAGCTAGGGACCATTGTCTCTCAACACTGTTATAGAGTGTAGTACTACATTTCAGTGAAGTGTAAGGCTTTCCAAAGCTGCCGAACGTGTTTCTTTCTCTATTTCAAAGCTATTCTGCCTTCTATAAGACACATTTACCGCTCTAGTCTCATTTAAGTAAAGAATATAGGATTCATACAGTGTTTCATGTGATCTTAACTCGAATTAAGGATTTCCCGGATCTTAGCTACCTTTTCTACACTAAGAACTGACTTAGAGAATCTCTTTCTGCTGTTCTAAACAAGTTGTCATCTGTTTACAGTCATTTTCACTGAATTATTCATGTTTTCATGTAGTTTCCTATATTCTGCCTTTTGGTCCAAGAATAAGCTTTGCCCACTTTATCAAACAACTTCCTACACACTGTTATGAACTGTGGCAGCTCGGGAATATTTTCTCTCAACTGTGTTATAGAGTGTAGTACTACATTTCAATGAAGTGTAAGGCTTTCCAAAGCTGCCGAATGTGTTTCTTTCTCTATTTCAATGGTATTCTGCCTTGTATAACACACATTTACCACTCTAGTCTCCTTTATGTAATGAATATAGGATTCATACAGTGTTTGATGTTATCTAAACTCGAATTAAGGATTTCCCTTATCTTAGATACCTTTTCTACACTAAGAACTGACTTGGAGATTCTCTTTCAGCTGTTCTAAACAAGTTCTCATCTGTTTACAGTCATTTTCACTGAATTATTCATGTTTTCATGTAGTTTCCTATATTCTGCCTTCTGGCCCAAGTATAAGCTTTGCCCACTTTATCAAACAACTGCCTACACACTGTTATGAACTGAGGGAGCTAGGGAACATTGTCTCTCAACTGTGTTATAGAGTGTAGTACTA
Source organism: Pipistrellus hanaki (assembly GCF_964339955.1). Taxonomy (NCBI): domain Eukaryota; kingdom Metazoa; phylum Chordata; class Mammalia; order Chiroptera; family Vespertilionidae; genus Pipistrellus; species Pipistrellus hanaki. Next base: position 70,673,023 of record NC_140514.1, on the reverse strand, counting down.
CATTTCAGTGAAGTGTAAGGCTTTCCAAAGCTGCCGAAAGTGTTTCTTTCTCTATTTCAATGGTATTCTGCCTTGTATAACACACATTTACCACTCTAGTCTCCTTTAAGTAATGAATATAGGATTCATAGAGTGTTTGATGTTATCTTAACTCGAATTAAGGATTTCCCTTATCTTAGCTACCTTTTCTACACTAAGAACTGACTTGGAGATTCTCTTTCAGCTGTTCTAAACAAGTTCTCATCTGTTTACAGTCATTTTCACTGAATTATTCATGTTTTCATGTAGTTTCCTATATTCTGCCTTCTGTTCCAAGTATAAGCTCTGCCCACTTTATCAAACACCTTCCTACACACTGTTATGAACTGAGGCAGCTAGGGAACATTGTCTCTCAACTGTGTTATAGAGTGTAGTACTACATTTCAGTGAAGTGTAAGGCTTTCCAAAGCTTCTGAACGTGTTTCTTTCTCTATTTCAATGGTATTCTGCCTTGTATAACACACATTTACCACTCTAGTCTCCTTTAAGTAATGAATATAGGATTCATACAGTGTTTGATGTTATCTTAACTCGAATTAAGGATTTCCCTTATCTTAGCTACCTTTTCTACACTAATAACTGACTTGGAGATTCTCTTTCAGCTGTTCTAAACAAGTTCTCATCTGTTTACAGTCATTTTCACTGAATTATTCATGTTTTCATGTAGTTTCCTATATTCTGCCTTCTGGCCCAAGTATAAGCTTTGCCCACTTTATCAAACAACTGCCTACACACTGTTATGAACTGAGGGAGCTAGGGAACATTGTCTCTCAACTGTGTTATAGAGTGTAGTACTACATTTCAGTGAAGTGTAAGGCTTTCCAAAGCTGCCGAACGTGTTTCTTTCTCTATTTCAATGGTATTCTGCCTTGTATAACACACATTTACCACTCTAGTCTCCTTTAAGTAATGAATATAGGATTAATAGAGTGTTTGATGTTATCTTAACTCGAATTAAGGATTTCCCTTATCTTAGCTACCTTTTCTACACTAATAACTGACTTGGAGATTCTCTTTCAGCTGTTCTAAACAAGTTCTCATCTGTTTACAGTCATTTTCACTGAATTATTCATGTTTTCATGTAGTTTCCTATATTCTGCCTTCTGGCCCAAGTATAAGCTCTGCCCACTTTATCAAACACCTTCCTACACACTGTTATGAACTGAGGCAGCTACGGAACATTGTCTCTCAACTGTGTTATAGAGTGTAGTACTACATTTCAGTGAAGTGTAAGGCTATCCAAAGCTGCCGAACGTGTTTCTTTCTCTATTTCAATGGGATTCTGCCTTTTATAACACACATTTACCACTCTAGTCTCCTTTAAGTAAAGAATATAGGATTCCTACAGTGTTTCATGTGATCTTAACTGGAATTAAGGATTTCCCTTATCTTACCTACATTTTCTACACTAAGAACTGCCTTGGAGATTCTCTTTCAGCTGTTCTAAACAAGTTCTCATCTGTTTACAGTCATTTTCACTGAATTATTCATGTTTTCATGTAGTTTCCTATATTCTGCCTTCTGGCCGAAGTATAAGCTTTGCCCTCTTTATCAAACAACTTCCTACACACTGTTATGAACTGAGGGAGCTAGGGACCATTGTCTCTCAACACTGTTATAGAGTGTAGTACTACATTTCAGTGAAGTGTAAGGCTTTCCAAAGCTGCCAAACGTGTTTCTTTCTCTATTTCAAAGCTATTCTGCCTTGTATAAGACACATTTACCGCTCTAGTATCCTTTAAGTAAAGAATATAGGATTCATACAGTGTTTCATGTGATCTTAACTCGAATTAAGGATTTCCCGGATCTTAGCTACCTTTTCTACACTAAGAACTAACTTAGAGAATCTCTTTCTGCTGTTCTAAACAAGTTGTCATCTGTTTACAGTCATTTTCACTGAATTATTCATGTTTTCATGAAGTTTCCTATATTCTGCCTTCTGGTCCAAGTATAAGCTTTGCCCACTTTATCAAACAACTTCCTACACACTGTTTTGAACTGTGGCAGCTCGGGAATATTTTCTCTCAACTGTGTTATAGAGTGTAGTACTACATTTCAGTGAAGTGTAAGGCTTTCCAAAGCTGCCGAACATGTTTCTTTCTCTATTTCAATGGTATTCTGCCTTGTATAACACACATTTACCACTCTAGTCTCCTTTAAGTAATGAATATAGGATTCATAGAGTGTTTGATGTTATCTTAACTCGAATTAAGGATTTCCCTTATCTTAGCTACCTTTTCTACACTAAGAACTGACTTGGAGATTCTCTTTCAGCTGTTCTAAACAAGTTCTCATCTGTTTACAGTCATTTTCACTGAATTATTCATGTTTTCATGTAGTTTCCTATATTCTGCCTTCTGGCCCAAGTGTAAGCTTTGCCCACTTTATCAAACAACTTCCTACACACTGTTATGAACTGAGGAAGCTAGGGAACATTGTCTCTCAGCTGTGTTATAGAGTGTAGTACTGCATTTCAGTGAAGTGTAAGGCTTTCCAAAGCTGCCGAACGTGTTTCTTTCTCTATTTCAATGGGATTCTGCCTTTTATAACACACATTTACCACTCTAGTCTCCTTTAAGTAAAGAATATAGGATTCCTACAGTGTTTCATGTGATCTTAACTGGAATTAAGGATTTCCCTTATCTTACCTACCTTTTCTACACTAAGAACTGCCTTGGAGATTCTCTTTCAGCTGTTCTAAACAAGTTCTCATCTGTTTACAGTCATTTTCACTGAATTATTCATGTTTTCATGTAGTTTCCTATATTCTGCCTTCTGGCCGAAGTATAAGCTTTGCCCTCTTTATCAAACAACTTCCTACACACTGTTATGAACTGAGGGAGCTAGGGACCATTGTCTCTCAACACTGTTATAGAGTGTAGTACTACATTTCAGTGAAGTGTAAGGCTTTCCAAAGCTGCCAAACGTGTTTCTTTCTCTATTTCAAAGCTATTCTGCCTTGTATAAGACACATTTACCGCTCTAGTATCCTTTAAGTAAAGAATATAGGATTCATACAGTGTTTCATGTGATCTTAACTCGAATTAAGGATTTCCCGGATCTTAGCTACCTTTTCTACACTAAGAACTGACTTAGAGAATCTCTTTCTGCTGTTCTAAACAAGTTGTCATCTGTTTACAGTCATTTTCACTGAATTATTCATGTTTTCATGAAGTTTCCTATATTCTGCCTTCTGGTCCAAGTATAAGCTTTGCCCACTTTATCAAACAACTTCCTACACACTGTTATGAACTGTGGCAGCTCGGGAATATTTTCTCTCAACTGTGTTATAGAGTGTAGTACTACATTTCAGTGAAGTGTAAGGCTTTCCAAAGCTGCCGAACATGTTTCTTTCTCTATTTCAATGGTATTCTGCCTTGTATAACACACATTTACCACTCTAGTCTCCTTTAAGTAATGAATATAGGATTCATAGAGTGTTTGATGTTATCTTAACTCGAATTAAGGATTTCCCTTATCTTAGCTACCTTTTCTACACTAAGAACTGACTTGGAGATTCTCTTTCAGCTGTTCTAAACAAGTTCTCATCTGTTTACAGTCATTTTCACTGAATTATTCATGTTTTCATGTAGTTTCCTATATTCTGCCTTCTGGCCCATGTATAAGCTTTGCCCACTTTATCAAACAACTGCCTACACACTGTTATGAACTGAGGGAGCTAGGGAACATTGTCTCTCAACTGTGTTATAGAGTGTAGTACTATATTTCAGTGAAGTGTAAGGCTTTCCAAAGCTGCTGAAAGTGTTTCTTTCTCTATTTCAATGGTATTCTGCCTTGTATAACACACATTTACCACTCTAGTCTCCTTTAAGTAATGAATATAGGATTCATAGAGTGTTTGATGTTATCTTAACTCGAATTAAGGATTTCCCTTATCTTAGCTACCTTTTCTACACTAAGAACTGACTTGGAGATTCTCTTTCAGCTGTTCTAAACAAGTTCTCATCTGTTTACAGTCATTTTCACTGAATTATTCATGTTTTCATGTAGTTTCCTATATTCTGCCTTCTGGCCCAAGTGTAAGCTTTGCCCACTTTATCAAACAACTTCCTACACACTGTTATGAACTGAGGAAGCTAGGGAACATTGTCTCTCAGCTGTGTTATAGAGTGTAGTACTGCATTTCAGTGAAGTGTAAGGCTATCCAAAGCTGCCGAACGTGTTTCTTTCTCTATTTCAATGGGATTCTGCCTTTTATAACACACATTTACCACTCTAGTCTCCTTTAAGTAAAGAATATAGGATTCCTACAGTGTTTCATGTGATCTTAACTGGAATTAAGGATTTCCCTTATCTTACCTACCTTTTCTACACTAAGAACTGCCTTGGAGATTCTCTTTCAGCTGTTCTAAACAAGTTCTCATCTGTTTACAGTCATTTTCACTGAATTATTCATGTTTTCATGTAGTTTCCTATATTCTGCCTTCTGGCCCAAGTATAAGCTTTGCCCACTTTATGAAACACCTTCCTACACACTGTTATGAATTGAGGCAGCTAGGGAACATTGTCTCTCAACTGTGTTATAGAGTGTAGTACTACATTTCAGTGAAGTGTAAGGCTTTCCAAAGCTTCCGAACGTGTTTCTTTCTCTATTTCAATGGTATTCTGCCTTGTATAACACACATTTACCACTCTAGTCTCCTTTAAGTAATGAATATAGGATTCATACAGTGTTTGATGTTATCTTAACTCGAATTAAGGATTTCCCTTATCTTACCTACATTTTCTACACTAAGAACTGCCTTGGAGATTCTCTTTCAGCTGTTCTAAACAAGTTCTCATCTGTTTACAGTCATTTTCACTGAATTATTCATGTTTTCATGTAGTTTCCTATATTCTGCCTTCTGGCCCAAGTATAAGCTTTGCCCACTTTATCAAACAACTTCCTACACACTGTTATGAACTGAGGCAGCTAGGGAACATTGTCTCTCAACTGTGTTATAGAGTGTAGTACTACATTTCAGTGAAGTGTAAGGCTTTCCAAAGCTGCCGAACGTGTTTCTTTCTCTATTTCAATGGTATTCTGCCTTGTATAACACACATTTACCACTCTAGTCTCCTTTATGTAATGAATATAGGATTCATACAGTGTTTGATGTTATCTAAACTCGAATTAAGGATTTCCCTTATCTTAGATACCTTTTCTACACTAAGAACTGACTTGGAGATTCTCTTTCAGCTGTTCTAAACAAGTTCTCATCTGTTTACAGTCATTTTCACTGAATTATTCATGTTTTCATGTAGTTTCCTATATTCTGCCTTCTGGCCCATGTATAAGCTTTGCCCACTTTATCAAACAACTGCCTACACACTGTTATGAACTGAGGGAGCTAGGGAACATTGTCTCTCAACTGTGTTATAGAGTGTAGTACTATATTTCAGTGAAGTGTAAGGCTTTCCAAAGCTGCCGAAAGTGTTTCTTTTTCTATTTCAATGGTATTCTGCCTTGTATAACACACATTTACCACTCTAGTCTCCTTTAAGTAATGAATATAGGATTCATAGAGTGTTTGATGTTATCTTAACTCGAATTAAGGATTTCCGTTATCTTAGCTACCTTTTCTACACTAAGAACTGACTTGGAGATTCTCTTTCAGCTGTTCTAAACAAGTTCTCATCTGTTTACAGTCATTTTCACTGAATTATTCATGTTTTCATGTAGTTTCCTATATTCTGCCTTCTGGCCCAAGTATAAGCTTTGCCCACTTTATCAAACACCTTCCTACACACTGTTATGAACTGAGGCAGCTAGGGAAAATTGTCTCTCAACTGTGTTATAGAGTGTAGTACTACATTTCAGTGAAGTGTAAGGCTTTCCAAAGCTTCCGAACGTGTTTCTTTCTCTATTTCAATGGTATTCTGCCTTGTATAACACACATTTACCACTCTAGTCTCCTTTAAGTAATGAATATAGGATTCATACAGTGTTTGATGTTATCTTAACTCGAATTAAGGATTTCCCTTATCTTACCTACATTTTCTACACTAAGAACTGCCTTGGAGATTCTCTTTCAGCTGTTCTAAACAAGTTCTCATCTGTTTACAGTCATTTTCACTGAATTATTCATGTTTTCATGAAGTTTCCTATATTCTGCCTTCTGGTCCAAGTATAAGCTTTGCCCACTTTATCAAACAACTTCCTACACACTGTTATGAACTGTGGCAGCTCGGGAATATTTTCTCTCAACTGTGTTATAGAGTGTAGTACTACATTTCAGTGAAGTGTAAGGCTTTCCAAAGCTGCCGAACATGTTTCTTTCTCTATTTCAATGGTATTCTGCCTTGTATAACACACATTTACCACTCTAGTCTCCTTTAAGTAATGAATATAGGATTCATAGAGTGTTTGATGTTATCTTAACTCGAATTAAGGATTTCCCTTATCTTAGCTACCTTTTCTACACTAAGAACTGACTTGGAGATTCTCTTTCAGCTGTTCTAAACAAGTTCTCATCTGTTTACAGTCATTTTCACTGAATTATTCATGTTTTCATGTAGTTTCCTATATTCTGCCTTCTGGCCCATGTATAAGCTTTGCCCACTTTATCAAACAACTGCCTACACACTGTTATGAACTGAGGGAGCTAGGGAACATTGTCTCTCAACTGTGTTATAGAGTGTAGTACTATATTTCAGTGAAGTGTAAGGCTTTCCAAAGCTGCTGAAAGTGTTTCTTTCTCTATTTCAATGGTATTCTGCCTTGTATAACACACATTTACCACTCTAGTCTCCTTTAAGTAATGAATATAGGATTCATAGAGTGTTTGATGTTATCTTAACTCGAATTAAGGATTTCCCGGATCTTAGCTACCTTTTCTACACTAAGAACTGCCTTGGAGATTCTCTTTCAGCTGTTCTAAACAAGTTCTCATCTGTTTACAGTCATTTTCACTGAATTATTCATGTTTTCATGTAGTTTCCTATATTCTGCCTTCTGGCCCAAGTATAAGCTTTGCCCACTTTATCAAACACCTTCCTACACACTGTTATGAATTGAGGCAGCTAGGGAACATTGTCTCTCAACTGTGTTATAGAGTGTAGTACTACATTTCAGTGAAGTGTAAGGCTTTCCAAAGCTTCCGAACGTGTTTCTTTCTCTATTTCAATGGTATTCTGCCTTGTATAACACACATTTACCACTCTAGTCTCCTTTAAGTAATGAATATAGGATTCATACAGTGTTTGATGTTATCTTAACTCGAATTAAGGATTTCCCTTATCTTACCTACATTTTCTACACTAAGAACTGCCTTGGAGATTCTCTTTCAGCTGTTCTAAACAAGTTCTCATCTGTTTACAGTCATTTTCACTGAATTATTCATGTTTTCATGTAGTTTCCTATATTCTGCCTTCTGGCCCAAGTATAAGCTTTGCCCACTTTATCAAACAACTTCCTACACACTGTTATGAACTGAGGCAGCTAGGGAACATTGTCTCTCAACTGTGTTATAGAGTGTAGTACTACATTTCAGTGAAGTGTAAGGCTTTCCAAAGCTGCCGAACGTGTTTCTTTCTCTATTTCAATGGTATTCTGCCTTGTATAACACACATTTACCACTCTAGTCACCTTTATGTAATGAATATAGGATTCATACAGTGTTTGATGTTATCTAAACTCGAATTAAGGATTTCCCTTATCTTAGATACCTTTTCTACACTAAGAACTGACTTGGAGATTCTCTTTCAGCTGTTCTAAACAAGTTCTCATCTGTTTACAGTCATTTTCACTGAATTATTCATGTTTTCATGTAGTTTCCTATATTCTGCCTTCTGGCCCATGTATAAGCTTTGCCCACTTTATCAAACAACTGCCTACACACTGTTATGAACTGAGGGAGCTAGGGAACATTGTCTCTCAACTGTGTTATAGAGTGTAGTACTATATTTCAGTGAAGTGTAAGGCTTTCCAAAGCTGCCGAAAGTGTTTCTTTCTCTATTTCAATGGTATTCTGCCTTGTATAACACACATTTACCACTCTAGTCTCCTTTAAGTAATGAATATAGGATTCATAGAGTGTTTGATGTTATCTTAACTCGAATTAAGGATTTCCGTTATCTTAGCTACCTTTTCTACACTAAGAACTGACTTGGAGATTCTCTTTCAGCTGTTCTAAACAAGTTCTCATCTGTTTACAGTCATTTTCACTGAATTATTCATGTTTTCATGTAGTTTCCTATATTCTGCCTTCTGGCCCAAGTATAAGCTTTGCCCACTTTATCAAACACCTTCCTACACACTGTTATGAACTGAGGCAGCTAGGGAAAATTGTCTCTCAACTGTGTTATAGAGTGTAGTACTACATTTCAGTGAAGTGTAAGGCTTTCCAAAGCTTCCGAACGTGTTTCTTTCTCTATTTCAATGGTATTCTGCCTTGTATAACACACATTTACCACTCTAGTCTCCTTTAAGTAATGAATATAGGATTCATACAGTGTTTGATGTTATCTTAACTCGAATTAAGGATTTCCCTTATCTTACCTACATTTTCTACACTAAGAACTGCCTTGGAGATTCTCTTTCAGCTGTTCTAAACAAGTTCTCATCTGTTTACAGTCATTTTCACTGAATTATTCATGTTTTCATGTAGTTTCCTATATTCTGCCTTCTGGCCCAAGTATAAGCTTTGCCCACTTTATCAAACAACTTCCTACACACTGTTATGAACTGAGGCAGCTAGGGAACATTGTCTCTCAACTGTGTTATAGAGTGTAGTACTACATTTCAGTGAAGTGTAAGGCTTTCCAAAGCTGCTGAAAGTGTTTCTTTCTCTATTTCAATGGGATTCTGCCTTGTATATCACACATTTACCACTCTAGTCTACTTTAAGTAAAGAATATAGGATTCGTAAAGTGTTTCATGTGATCTTAACTGGAATTAAGGATTTGCCTTATCTTAGCTACCTTTTCTACACTAAGAACTGACTTGGAGATTCTCTTTCAGCTGTTCTAAACAAGTTCTCATCTGTTTACCGTCATTTTCACTGAATTATTCATGTTTTCATGTAGTTTCCTATATTCTGCCTTCTGGCCCAAGTATAACCTTTGCCCACTTTATCAAACACCTTCCTACACACGGTTATGAACTGAGGAAGCTAGGGAACATTGTCTCTCAGCTGTGTTATAGAGTGTAGTACTACATTTCAGTGAAGTGTAAGGCTTTCCAAAGCTGCCGAACGTGTTTCTTTCTCTATTTCAATGGGATTCTGCCTTGTATAACACACATTTACCACTCTAGTCTCCTTTAAGTAAAGAATATAGGATTCATACAGTGTTTCATGTGATCTTAACTGGAATTAAGGATTTCCCTTACCTTACCTACCTTTTCTACACTAAGAACTGCCTTGGAGATTCTCTTTCAGCTGTTCTAAACAAGTTCTCATCTGTTTACAGTCATTGTCACTGAATTATTCATGTTTTCATGTAGTTTCCTATATTCTGCCTTCTGGTCCAAGTATAAGCTTTGCCCACTTTATCAAACAACTTCCTACACACTGTTATGAACTGAGGCAGCTCGGGAACATTGTCTCTCAACTGTGTTATACAGTGTAGAACTACATTTCAGTGAAGTGTAAGGCTTTCCAAAGCTGCCGAACGTGTTTCTCTCTCTATTTCACTGGTATTCTGCCTTGTATAACACACATTTACCACTCTAGTCTCCTTTAAGTAATGAATATAGGATTCATAGAGTGTTTGATGTTATCTTAACTCGAATTAAGGATTTCCCTTATCTTAGCTACCTTTTCTACACTAAGAACTGACTTGGAGATTCTCTTTCAGCTGTTCTAAACAAGTTCTCATCTGTTTACAGTCATTTTCACTGAATTATTCATGTTTTCATGTAGTTTCCTATATTCTGCCTTCTGGCCCATGTATAAGCTTTGCCCACTTTATCAAACAACTGCCTACACACTGTTATGAACTGAGGGAGCTAGGGAACATTGTCTCTCAACTGTGTTATAGAGTGTAGTACTATATTTCAGTGAAGTGTAAGGCTTTCCAAAGCTGCTGAAAGTGTTTCTTTCTCTATTTCAATGGTATTCTGCCTTGTATAACACACATTTACCACTCTAGTCTCCTTTAAGTAATGAATATAGGATTCATAGAGTGTTTGATGTTATCTTAACTCGAATTAAGGATTTCCCGGATCTTAGCTACCTTTTCTACACTAAGAACTGCCTTGGAGATTCTCTTTCAGCTGTTCTAAACAAGTTCTCATCTGTTTACAGTCATTTTCACTGAATTATTCATGTTTTCATGTAGTTTCCTATATTCTGCCTTCTGGCCCAAGTATAAGCTTTGCCCACTTTATCAAACACCTTCCTACACACTGTTATGAATTGAGGCAGCTAGGGAACATTGTCTCTCAACTGTGTTATAGAGTGTAGTACTACATTTCAGTGAAGTGTAAGGCTTTCCAAAGCTTCCGAACGTGTTTCTTTCTCTATTTCAATGGTATTCTGCCTTGTATAACACACATTTACCACTCTAGTCTCCTTTAAGTAATGAATATAGGATTCATACAGTGTTTGATGTTATCTTAACTCGAATTAAGGATTTCCCTTATCTTACCTACATTTTCTACACTAAGAACTGCCTTGGAGATTCTCTTTCAGCTGTTCTAAACAAGTTCTCATCTGTTTACAGTCATTTTCACTGAATTATTCATGTTTTCATGTAGTTTCCTATATTCTGCCTTCTGGCCCAAGTATAAGCTTTGCCCACTTTATCAAACAACTTCCTACACACTGTTATGAACTGAGGCAGCTAGGGAACATTGTCTCTCAACTGTGTTATAGAGTGTAGTACTACATTTCAGTGAAGTGTAAGGCTTTCCAAAGCTGCCGAACGTGTTTCTTTCTCTATTTCAATGGTATTCTGCCTTGAATAACACACATTTACCACTCTAGTCTCCTTTATGTAATGAATATAGGATTCATACAGTGTTTGATGTTATCTAAACTCGAATTAAGGATTTCCCTTATCTTAGATACCTTTTCTACACTAAGAACTGACTTGGAGATTCTCTTTCAGCTGTTCTAAACAAGTTCTCATCTGTTTACAGTCATTTTCACTGAATTATTCATGTTTTCATGTAGTTTCCTATATTCTGCCTTCTGGCCCATGTATAAGCTTTGCCCACTTTATCAAACAACTGCCTACACACTGTTATGAACTGAGGGAGCTAGGGAACATTGTCTCTCAACTGTGTTATAGAGTGTAGTACTATATTTCAGTGAAGTGTAAGGCTTTCCAAAGCTGCTGAAAGTGTTTCTTTCTCTATTTCAATGGTATTCTGCCTTGTATAACACACATTTACCACTCTAGTCTCCTTTAAGTAATGAATATAGGATTCATAGAGTGTTTGATGTTATCTTAACTCGAATTAAGGATTTCCCTTATCTTAGCTACCTTTTCTACACTAAGAACTGACTTGGAGATTCTCTTTCAGCTGTTCTAAACAAGTTCTCATCTGTTTACAGTCATTTTCACTGAATTATTCATGTTTTCATGTAGTTTCCTATATTCTGCCTTCTGGCCCAAGTATAAGCTTTGCCCACTTTATCAAACACCTTCCTACACACTGTTATGAACTGAGGCAGCTAGGGAACATTGTCTCTCAACTGTGTTATAGAGTGTAGTACTACATTTCAGTGAAGTGTAAGGCTTTCCAAAGCTGCCGAAAGTGTTTCTTTCTCTATTTCACTGGTATTCTGCCTTGTATAACACACATTTACCACTCTAGTCTCCTTTAAGTAATGAATATAGGATTCATACAGTGTTTGATGTTATCTTAACTCGAATTAAGGATTTCCCTTATCTTACCTACATTTTCTACACTAAGAACTGCCTTGGAGATTCTCTTTCAGCTTTTCTAAACAAGTTCTCATCTGTTTACAGTCATTTTCACTGAATTATTCAAGTTTTCATGTAGTTTCCTATATTCTGCCTTCTGGCCCAAGTATAAGCTTTGCCCACTTTATCAAACAACTTCCTACACACTGTTATGAACTGAGGCAGCTAGGGAACATTGTCTCTCAACTGTGTTATAGAGTGTAGTACTACATTTCAGTGAAGTGTAAGGCTTTCCAAAGCTGCCGAACGTGTTTCTTTCTCTATTTCAATGGTATTCTGCCTTGTATATCACACATTTACCACTCTAGTCTACTTTAAGTAAAGAATATAGGATTCGTAAAGTGTTTCATGTGATCTTAACTGGAATTAAGGATTTGCCTTATCTTACCTACATTTTCTACACTAAGAACTGCCTTGGAGATTCTCTTTCAGCTGTTCTAAACAAGTTCTCATCTGTTTACAGTCATTTTCACTGAATTATTCATGTTTTCATGTAGTTTCCTATATTCTGCCTTCTGGCCCAAGTATAAGCTTTGCCCACTTTATCAAACAACTTCCTACACACTGTTATGAACTGAGGCAGCTAGGGAACATTGTCTCTCAACTGTGTTATAGAGTGTAGTACTACATTTCAGTGAAGTGTAAGGCTTTCCAAAGCTGCCGAACGTGTTTCTTTCTCTATTTCAATGGTATTCTGCCTTGTATAACACACATTTACCACTCTAGTCTCCTTTATGTAATGAATATAGGATTCATACAGTGTTTGATGTTATCTAAACTCGAATTAAGGATTTCCCTTATCTTAGATACCTTTTCTACACTAAGAACTGACTTGGAGATTCTCTTTCAGCTGTTCTAAACAAGTTCTCATCTGTTTACAGTCATTTTCACTGAATTATTCATGTTTTCATGTAGTTTCCTATATTCTGCCTTCTGGCCCATGTATAAGCTTTGCCCACTTTATCAAACAACTGCCTACACACTGTTATGAACTGAGGGAGCTAGGGAACATTGTCTCTCAACTGTGTTATAGAGTGTAGTACTATATTTCAGTGAAGTGTAAGGCTTTCCAAAGCTGCTGAAAGTGTTTCTTTCTCTATTTCAATGGTATTCTGCCTTGTATAACACACATTTACCACTCTAGTCTCCTTTAAGTAATGAATATAGGATTCATAGAGTGTTTGATGTTATCTTAACTCGAATTAAGGATTTCCCTTATCTTATCTACCTTTTCTACACTAAGAACTGACTTGGAGATTCTCTTTCAGCTGTTCTAAACAAGTTCTCATCTGTTTACAGTCATTTTCACTGAATTATTCATGTTTTCATGTAGTTTCCTATATTCTGCCTTCTGGCCCAAGTATAAGCTTTGCCCACTTTATCAAACACCTTCCTACACACTGTTATGAACTGAGGCAGCTAGGGAACATTGTCTCTCAACTGTGTTATAGAGTGTAGTACTACATTTCAGTGAAGTGTAAGGCTTTCCAAAGCTGCCGAAAGTGTTTCTTTCTCTATTTCAATGGTATTCTGCCTTGTATAACACACATTTACCACTCTAGTCTCCTTTAAGTAATGAATATAGGATTCATACAGTGTTTGATGTTATCTTAACTCGAATTAAGGATTTCCCTTATCTTACCTACATTTTCTACACTAAGAACTGCCTTGGAGATTCTCTTTCAGCTGTTCTAAACAAGTTCTCATCTGTTTACAGTCATTTTCACTGAATTATTCATGTTTTCATGTAGTTTCCTATATTCTGCCTTCTGGCCCAAGTATAAGCTTTGCCCACTTTATCAAACAACTTCCTACACACTGTTATGAACTGAGGCAGCTAGGGAACATTGTCTCTCAACTGTGTTATAGAGTGTAGTACTACATTTCAGTGAAGTGTAAGGCTTTCCAAAGCTGCAGAACGTGTTTCTTTCTCTATTTCAATGGTATTCTGCCTTGTATATCACACATTTACCACTCTAGTCTACTTTAAGTAAAGAATATAGGATTCGTAAAGTGTTTCATGTGATCTTAACTGGAATTAAGGATTTGCCTTATCTTAGCTACCTTTTCTACACTAAGAACTGACTTGGAGATTCTCTTTCAGCTGTTCTAAACAAGTTCTCATCTGTTTACCGTCATTTTCACTGAATTATTCATGTTTTCATGTAGTTTCCTATATTCTGCCTTCTGGCCGAAGTATAAGCTTTGCCAACTTTATCAAACAACTTCCTACACACTGTTATGAACTGAGGGAGCTAGGGACCATTGTCTCTCAACACTGTTATAGAGTGTAGTACTACATTTCAGTGAAGTGTAAGGCTTTCCAAAGCTGCCGAACGTGTTTCTTTCTCTATTTCAAAGCTATTCTGCCTTCTATAAGACACATTTACCGCTCTAGTCTCATTTAAGTAAAGAATATAGGATTCATACAGTGTTTGATGTTATCTTAACTCGAATTAAGGATTTCCCTTATCTTACCTACCTTTTCTACACTAAGAACTGCCTTGGAGATTCTCTTTCAGCTGTTCTAAACAAGTTCTCATCTGTTTCAGTCATTTTCACTGAATTATTCATGTTTTCATGAAGTTTCCTATATTCTGCCTTCTGGTCCAAGTATAAGCTTTGCCCACTTTATCAAACAACTTCCTACACACTGTTATGAACTGTGGCAGCTCGGGAATATTTTCTCTCAACTGTGTTATAGAGTGTAGTACTACATTTCAGTGAAGTGTAAGGCTTTCCAAAGCTGCCGAACATGTTTCTTTCTCTATTTCAATGGTATTCTGCCTTGTATAACACACATTTACCACTCTAGTCTCCTTTAAGTAATGAATATAGGATTCATAGAGTGTTTGATGTTATCTTAACTCGAATTAAGGATTTCCCTTATCTTAGCTACCTTTTCTACACTAAGAACTGACTTGGAGATTCTCTTTCAGCTGTTCTAAACAAGTTCTCATCTGTTTACAGTCATTTTCACTGAATTATTCATGTTTTCATGTAGTTTCCTATATTCTGCCTTCTGGCCCATGTATAAGCTTTGCCCACTTTATCAAACAACTGCCTACACACTGTTATGAACTGAGGGAGCTAGGGAACATTGTCTCTCAACTGTGTTATAGAGTGTAGTACTATATTTCAGTGAAGTGTAAGGCTTTCCAAAGCTGCTGAAAGTGTTTCTTTCTCTATTTCAATGGTATTCTGCCTTGTATAACACACATTTACCACTCTAGTCTCCTTTAAGTAATGAATATAGGATTCATAGAGTGTTTGATGTTATCTTAACTCGAATTAAGGATTTCCCGGATCTTAGCTACCTTTTCTACACTAAGAACTGCCTTGGAGATTCTCTTTCAGCTGTTCTAAACAAGTTCTCATCTGTTTACAGTCATTTTCACTGAATTATTCATGTTTTCATGTAGTTTCCTATATTCTGCCTTCTGGCCCAAGTATAAGCTTTGCCCACTTTATCAAACACCTTCCTACACACTGTTATGAATTGAGGCAGCTAGGGAACATTGTCTCTCAACTGTGTTATAGAGTGTAGTACTACATTTCAGTGAAGTGTAAGGCTTTCCAAAGCTTCCGAACGTGTTTCTTTCTCTATTTCAATGGTATTCTGCCTTGTATAACACACATTTACCACTCTAGTCTCCTTTAAGTAATGAATATAGGATTCATACAGTGTTTGATGTTATCTTAACTCGAATTAAGGATTTCCCTTATCTTACCTACATTTTCTACACTAAGAACTGCCTTGGAGATTCTCTTTCAGCTGTTCTAAACAAGTTCTCATCTGTTTACAGTCATTTTCACTGAATTATTCATGTTTTCATGTAGTTTCCTATATTCTGCCTTCTGGCCCAAGTATAAGCTTTGCCCACTTTATCAAACAACTTCCTACACACTGTTATGAACTGAGGCAGCTAGGGAACATTGTCTCTCAACTGTGTTATAGAGTGTAGTACTACATTTCAGTGAAGTGTAAGGCTTTCCAAAGCTGCCGAACGTGTTTCTTTCTCTATTTCAATGGTATTCTGCCTTGTATAACACACATTTACCACTCTAGTCTCCTTTATGTAATGAATATAGGATTCATACAGTGTTTGATGTTATCTAAACTCGAATTAAGGATTTCCCTTATCTTAGATACCTTTTCTACACTAAGAACTGACTTGGAGATTCTCTTTCAGCTGTTCTAAACAAGTTCTCATCTGTTTACAGTCATTTTCACTGAATTATTCATGTTTTCATGTAGTTTCCTATATTCTGCCTTCTGGCCCATGTATAAGCTTTGCCCACTTTATCAAACAACTGCCTACACACTGTTATGAACTGAGGGAGCTAGGGAACATTGTCTCTCAACTGTGTTATAGAGTGTAGTACTATATTTCAGTGAAGTGTAAGGCTTTCCAAAGCTGCTGAAAGTGTTTCTTTCTCTATTTCAATGGTATTCTGCCTTGTATAACACACATTTACCACTCTAGTCTCCTTTAAGTAATGAATATAGGATTCATAGAGTGTTTGATGTTATCTTAACTCGAATTAAGGATTTCCCTTATCTTAGCTACCTTTTCTACACTAAGAACTGACTTGGAGATTCTCTTTCAGCTGTTCTAAACAAGTTCTCATCTGTTTACAGTCATTTTCACTGAATTATTCATGTTTTCATGTAGTTTCCTATATTCTGCCTTCTGGCCCAAGTATAAGCTTTGCCCACTTTATCAAACACCTTCCTACACACTGTTATGAACTGAGGCAGCTAGGGAAAATTGTCTCTCAACTGTGTTATAGAGTGTAGTACTACATTTCAGTGAAGTGTAAGGCTTTCCAAAGCTTCCGAACGTGTTTCTTTCTCTATTTCAATGGTATTCTGCCTTGTATAACACACATTTACCACTCTAGTCTCCTTTAAGTAATGAATATAGGATTCATACAGTGTTTGATGTTATCTTAACTCGAATTAAGGATTTCCCTTATCTTACCTACATTTTCTACACTAAGAACTGCCTTGGAGATTCTCTTTCAGCTGTTCTAAACAAGTTCTCATCTGTTTACAGTCATTTTCACTGAATTATTCATGTTTTCATGTAGTTTCCTATATTCTGCCTTCTGGCCCAAGTATAAGCTTTGCCCACTTTATCAAACAACTTCCTACACACTGTTATGAACTGAGGCAGCTAGGGAACATTGTCTCTCAACTGTGTTATAGATTGTAGTACTACATTTCAGTGAAGTGTAAGGCTTTCCAAAGCTGCCGAACGTGTTTCTTTCTCTATTTCAATGGGATTCTGCCTTGTATAACACACATTTACCACTCTAGTCTCCTTTAAGTAAAGAATATAGGATTCATACAGTGTTTCATGTGATCTTAACTGGAATTAAGGATTTCCCTTACCTTACCTACCTTTTCTACACTAAGAACTGCCTTGGAGATTCTCTTTCAGCTGTTCTAAACAAGTTCTCATCTGTTTACAGTCATTTTCACTGAATTATTCATGTTTTCATGTAGTTTCCTATATTCTGCCTTATGGCCCAAGTATAACCTTTGCCCACTTTATCAAACACCTTCCTACACACTGTTATGAACTGAGGAAGCTAGGGAACATTGTCTCTCAGCTGTGTTATAGAGTGTAGTACTACATTTCAGTGAAGTGTAAGGCTTTCCAAAGCTTCCGAACGTGTTTCTTTCTCTATTTCAATGGTATTCTGCCTTGTATAACACACATTTACCACTCTAGTCACCTTTAAGTAATGAATATAGGATTCATACAGTGTTTGATGTTATCTTAACTCGAATTAAGGATTTCCCTTATCTTACCTACATTTTCTACACTAAGAACTGCCTTGGAGATTCTCTTTCAGCTGTTCTAAACAAGTTCTCATTTGTTTACAGTCATTTTCACTGAATTATTCATGTTTTCATGTAGTTTCCTATATTCTGCCTTCTGGCCCAAGTATAAGCTTTGCCCACTTTATCAAACAACTTCCTACACACTGTTATGAACTGAGGCAGCTAGGGAACATTGTCTCTCAACTGTGTTATAGAGTGTAGTACTACATTTCAGTGAAGTGTAAGGCTTTCCAAAGCTGCCGAACGTGTTTCTTTCTCTATTTCAATGGTATTCTGCCTTGTATAACACACATTTACCACTCTAGTCTCCTTTATGTAATGAATATAGGATTCATACAGTGTTTGATGTTATCTAAACTCGAATTAAGGATTTCCCTTATCTTAGATACCTTTTCTACACTAAGAACTGACTTGGAGATTCTCTTTCAGCTGTTCTAAACAAGTTCTCATCTGTTTACAGTCATTTTCACTGAATTATTCATGTTTTCATGTAGTTTCCTATATTCTGCCTTCTGGCCCATGTATAAGCTTTGCCCACTTTATCAAACAACTGCCTACACACTGTTATGAACTGAGGGAGCTAGGGAACATTGTCTCTCAACTGTGTTATAGAGTGTAGTACTATATTTCAGTGAAGTGTAAGGCTTTCCAAAGCTGCTGAAAGTGTTTCTTTCTCTATTTCAATGGTATTCTGCCTTGTATAACACACATTTACCACTCTAGTCTCCTTTAAGTAATGAATATAGGATTCATAGAGTGTTTGATGTTATCTTAACTCGAATTAAGGATTTCCCTTATCTTATCTACCTTTTCTACACTAAGAACTGACTTGGAGATTCTCTTTCAGCTGTTCTAAACAAGTTCTCATCTGTTTATTGTCATTTTCACTGAATTATTCATGTTTTCATGTAGTTTCCTATATTCTGCCTTCTGGCCCAAGTATAACCTTTGCCCACTTTATCAAACACCTTCCTACACACGGTTATGAACTGAGGAAGCTAGGGAACATTGTCTCTCAGCTGTGTTATAGAGTGTAGTACTACATTTCAGTGAAGTGTAAGGCTTTCCAAAGCTGCCGAACGTGTTTCTTTCTCTATTTCAATGGGATTCTGCCTTGTATAACACACATTTACCACTCTAGTCTCCTTTAAGTAAAGAATATAGGATTCATACAGTGTTTCATGTGATCTTAACTGGAATTAAGGATTTCCCTTATCTTACCTACCTTTTCTACACTAAGAACTGCCTTGGAGATTCTCTTTCAGCTGTTCTAAACAAGTTCTCATCTGTTTACAGTCATTTTCACTGAATTATTCATGTTTTCATGTAGTTTCCTATATTCTGCCTTATGGCCCAAGTATAACCTTTGCCCACTTTATCAAACACCTTCCTACACACTGTTATGAACTGAGGAAGCTAGGGAACATTGTCTCTCAGCTGTGTTATAGAGTGTAGTACTACATTTCAGTGAAGTGTAAGGCTTTCCAAAGCTTCCGAACGTGTTTCTTTCTCTATTTCAATGGTATTCTGCCTTGTATAACACACATTTACCACTCTAGTCTCCTTTAAGTATGAATATAGGATTCATACAGTGTTTGATGTTATCTTAACTCGAATTAAGGATTTCCCTTATCTTACCTACATTTTCTACACTAAGAACTGCCTTGGAGATTCTCTTTCAGCTGTTCTAAACAAGTTCTCATCTGTTTACAGTCATTTTCACTGAATTATTCATGTTTTCATGTAGTTTCCTATATTCTGCCTTCTGGCCCAAGTATAAGCTTTGCCCACTTTATCAAACAACTTCCTACACACTGTTATGAACTGAGGCAGCTAGGGAACATTGTCTCTCAACTGTGTTATAGAGTGTAGTACTACATTTCAGTGAAGTGTAAGGCTTTCCAAAGCTGCCGAACGTGTTTCTTTCTCTATTTCAATGGTATTCTGCCTTGTATAACACACATTTACCACTCTAGTCTCCTTTATGTAATGAATATAGGATTCATACAGTGTTTGATGTTATCTAAACTCGAATTAAGGATTTCCCTTATCTTAGATACCTTTTCTACACTAAGAACTGACTTGGAGATTCTCTTTCAGCTGTTCTAAACAAGTTCTCATCTGTTTACAGTCATTTTCACTGAATTATTCATGTTTTCATGTAGTTTCCTATATTCTGCCTTCTGGCCCATGTATAAGCTTTGCCCACTTTATCAAACAACTGCCTACACACTGTTATGAACTGAGGGAGCTAGGGAACATTGTCTCTCAACTGTGTTATAGAGTGTAGTACTATATTTCAGTGAAGTGTAAGGCTTTCCAAAGCTGCTGAAAGTGTTTCTTTCTCTATTTCAATGGTATTCTGCCTTGTATAACACACATTTACCACTCTAGTCTCCTTTAAGTAATGAATATAGGATTCATAGAGTGTTTGATGTTATCTTAACTCGAATTAAGAATTTCCCTTATCTTATCTACCTTTTCTACACTAAGAACTGACTTGGAGATTCTCTTTCAGCTGTTCTAAACAAGTTCTCATCTGTTTACAGTCATTTTCACTGAATTATTCATGTTTTCATGTAGTTTCCTGTATTCTGCCTTCTGGCCCAAGTATAAGCTTTGCCCACTTTATCAAACACCTTCCTACACACTGTTATGAACTGAGGCAGCTAGGGAACATTGTCTCTCAACTGTGTTATAGAGTGTAGTACTACATTTCAGTGAAGTGTAAGGCTTTCCAAAGCTGCCGAAAGTGTTTCTTTCTCTATTTCAATGGTATTCTGCCTTGTATAACACACATTTACCACTCTAGTCTCCTTTAAGTAATGAATATAGGATTCATACAGTGTTTGATGTTATCTTAACTCGAATTACGGATTTCCCTTATCTTACCTACCTTTTCTACACTAAGAACTACCTTGGAGATTCTCTTTCAGCTGTTCTAAACAAGTTCTCATCTGTTTACAGTCATTTTCACTGAATTATTCATGTTTTCATGTAGTTTCCTATATTCTGCCTTCTGGCCCAAGTATAAGCTTTGCCCACTTTATCAAACAACTGCCTACACACTGTTATGAACTGAGGGAGCTGGGGAACATTGTCTCTCAACTGTGTTATAGAGTGTAGTACTACATTTCAGTGAAGTGTAAGGCTTTCCAAAGCTGCCGAAAGTGTTTCTTTCTCTATTTCAATGGTATTCTGCCTTGTATAACACACATTTACCACTCTAGTCTCCTTTAAGTAATGAATATAGGATTCATAGAGTGTTTGATGTTATCTTAACTCGAATTAAGGATTTACCTTATCTTAGCTACCCTTTCTACACTAAGAACTGACTTGGAGATTCTCTTTCAGCTGTTCTAAACAAGTTCTCATCTGTTTACAGTCATTTTCACTGAATTATTCATGTTTTCATGTAGTTTCCTATATTCTGCCTTCTGGCCCAAGTATAAGCTTTGCCCACTTTATCAAACACCTTCCTACACACTGTTATGAACTGAGGCAGCTAGGGAACATTGTCTCTCAACTGTGTTATAGAGTGTAGTACTACATTTCAGTGAAGTGTAAGGCTTTCCAAAGCTTCCGAACGTGTTTCTTTCTCTATTTCAATGGTATTCTGCCTTGTATAACACACATTTACCACTCTAGTCTCCTTTAAGTAATGAATATAGGATTCATACAGTGTTTGATGTTATCTTAACTCGAATTAAGGATTTCCCTTATCTTACCTACATTTTCTACACTAAGAACTGCCTTGGAGATTCTCTTTCAGCTGTTCTAAACAAGTTCTTATCTGTTTACAGTCATTTTCACTGAATTATTCATATTTTCATGTAGTTTCCTATATTCTGCCTTCTGGCCCAAGTATAAGCTTTGCCCACTTTATCAAACACCTTCCTACACACTGTTATGAACTGAGGCAGCTAGGGAACATTGTCTCTCAACTGTGTTATAGAGTGTAGTACTACATTTCAGTGAAGTGTAAGGCTTTCCAAAGCTTCCGAACGTGTTTCTTTCTCTATTTCAATGGTATTCTGCCTTGTATAACACACATTTACCACTCTAGTCTCCTTTAAGTAATGAATATAGGATTCATACAGTGTTTGATGTTATCTTAACTCGAATTAAGGATTTCCCTTATCTTACCTACATTTTCTACACTAAGAACTGCCTTGGAGATTCTCTTTCAGCTGTTCTAAACAAGTTCTCATCTGTTTACAGTCATTTTCACTGAATTATTCATGTTTTCATGTAGTTTCCTATATTCTGCCTTCTGGCCCAAGTATAAGCTTTGCCCACTTTATCAAACAACTTCCTACACACTGTTATGAACTGAGGCAGCTAGGGAACATTGTCTCTCAACTGTGTTATAGAGTGTAGTACTACATTTCAGTGAAGTGTAAGGCTTTCCAAAGCTGCCGAACGTGTTTCTTTCTCTATTTCAATGGTATTCTGCCTTGTATATCACACATTTACCACTCTAGTCTACTTTAAGTAAAGAATATAGGATTCGTAAAGTGTTTCATGTGATCTTAACTGGAATTAAGGATTTGCCTTATCTTAGCTACCTTTTCTACACTAAAAACTGACTTGGAGATTCTCTTTCAGCTGTTCTAAACAAGTTCTCATCTGTTTACCGTCATTTTCACTGAATTATTCATGTTTTCATATAGTTTCCTATATTCTGCCTTCTGGCCCAAGTATAACCTTTGCCCACTTTATCAAACACCTTCCTACACACGGTTATGAACTGAGGAAGCTAGGGAACATTGTCTCTCAGCTGTGTTATAGAGTGTAGTACTACATTTCAGTGAAGTGTAAGGCTTTCCAAAGCTGCCGAACGTGTTTCTTTCTCTATTTCAATGGGATTCTGCCTTGTATAACACACATTTACCACTCTAGTCTCCTTTAAGTAAAGAATATAGGATTCATACAGTGTTTCATGTGATCTTAACTGGAATTAAGGATTTCCCTTATCTTACCTACCTTTTCTACACTAAGAACTGCCTTGGAGATTCTCTTTCAGCTGTTCTAAACAAGTTCTCATCTGTTTACAGTCATTTTCACTGAATTATTCATGTTTTCATGTAGTTTCCTATATTCTGCCTTCTGGCCCAAGTATAACCTTTGCCCACTTTATCAAACACCTTCCTACACACTGTTATGAACTGAGGAAGCTAGGGAACATTGTCTCTCAGCTGTGTTATAGAGTGTAGTACTACATTTCAGTGAAGTGTAAGGCTTTCCAAAGCTGCCGAACGTGTTTCTTTCTCTATTTCAATGGGATTCTGCCTTGTATAACACACATTTACCACTCTAGTCTCCTTTAAGTAAAGAATATAGGATTCATACAGTGTTTCATGTGATCTTAACTGGAATTAAGGATTTCCCTTATCTTAGCTACCTCTTCTACACTAAGAACTGACTTGGAGATTATCTTTCAGCTGTTCTAAACAAGTTCTCATCTGTTTACAGTCATTTTCACTGAATTATTCATGTTTTCATGTAGTTTCCTATATTCTGCCTTCTGGCCGAAGTATAAGCTTTGCCAACTTTATCAAACAACTTCCTACACACTGTTATGAACTGAGGGAGCTAGGGAACATTGTCTCTCAACACTGTTATAGAGTGTAGTTACATTTCAGTGAAGTGTAAGGCTTTCCAAAGCTGCCGAACGTGTTTCTTTCTCTATTTCAAAGCTATTCTGCCTTGTATAAGACACATTTACCGCTCTAGTCTCCTTTAAGTAAAGAATATAGGATTCATACAGTGTTTCATGTGATCTTAACTGGAATTAAGGATTTCCCTTATCTTAGCTACCTCTTCTACACTAAGAACTGACTTGGAGATTATCTTTCAGCTGTTCTAAACAAGTTCTCATCTGTTTACAGTCATTTTCACTGAATTATTCATGTTTTCATGTAGTTTCCTATATTCTGCCTTCTGGCCGAAGTATAAGCTTTGCCAACTTTATCAAACAACTTCCTACACACTGTTATGAACTGAGGGAGCTAGGGAACATTGTCTCTCAACACTGTTATAGAGTGTAGTACTACATTTCAGTGAAGTGTAAGGCTTTCCAAAGCTGCCGAACGTGTTTCTTTCTCTATTTCAAAGCTATTCTGCCTTGTATAAGACACATTTACCACTCTAGTCTCCTTTAAGTAAAGAATATAGGATTCATACAGTGTTTCATGTGATCTTAACTCGAATTAAGGATTTCCCGGATCTTAGCTACCTTTTCTACACTAAGAACTGACTTGGAGAATCTCTTTCTGCTGTTCTAAACAAGTTGTCATCTGTTTACAGTCATTTTCACTGAATTATCCATTTTTTCATGTAGTTTCCTATATTCTGCCTTTTGTTCCAAGAATAAGCTTTGCCCACTTTATCAAACAACTTCCTACACACTGTTATGAACTGTGGCAGCTCGGGAATATTTTCTCTCAACTGTGTTATAGAGTGTAGTACTACATTTCAGTGAAGTGTAAGGCTTTCCAAAGTTGCCGATAGTGTTTCTTTTTCTATTTCAATGGTATTCTGCCTTGTATAACACACATTTACCACTCTAGTCTCCTTTAAGTAAACAATATAGGATTCATACAGTGTTTGATGTTATCTTAACTCGAATTAACGATTTCCCTTATCTTAGCTACCTTTTCTACACTATGAACTGACTTGGAGATTCTCTTTCAACTGTTCTAAACAAGTTCTCATCTGTTAACAGTCATTTTCACTGAATTATTCATGTTTTCATGTAGTTTCCTATATTCTGCCTTCTGGCCCAAGTATAAGCTTTGCCCACTTTATCAAACAACTTCCTACACACTGTTATGAACTGAGGCAGCTAGGGAACATTGTCTCTCAACTGTGTTATAGAGTGTAGTACTGCATTTCAGTGAAGTGTAAGGCTTTCCAAAGCTCCCGAACATGTTTCTTTCTCTATTTCAATGGTATTCTGCCTTCTATAACACACATTTACCACTCTAGTCTCCTTTAAGTAATGAACATAGGATTCATACAGTGTTTGATATTATCTTAACTCGAATTAAGGATTTCCCTTATCTTAGCTACCTTTTCTACACTAAGATCTGACTTGGAGATTCTCTTTCAGCTGTTCTAAACAAGTTCTCATCTGTTTACAGTCATTTTCACTGAATTATTCATGTTTTCATGTAGTTTCCTATATTCTGCCTTCTGGCCCAAGTATAAGCTTTGCCCACTTTATCAAACAACTTCCTACACACTGTTATAAACTGAGGCAGCTAGGGAACATTGTCTCTCAACTGTGTTATAGAGTGTAGTACTACATTTCAGTGAAGTGTAAGGCTTTCCAAAGCTTCCGAACGTGTTTCTTTCTCTATTTCAATGGTATTCTGCCTTGTATAACACACATTTACCACTCTAGTCTCCTTTAAGTAATGAATATAGGATTCATACAGTGTTTGATGTTATCTTAACTCGAATTACGGATTTCCCTTATCTTACCTACCTTTTCTACACTAAGAACTACCTTGGAGATTCTCTTTCAGCTGTTCTAAACAAGTTCTCATCTGTTTACAGTCATTTTCACTGAATTATTCATGTTTTCATGTAGTTTCCTATATTCTGCCTTCTGGCCCAAGTATAAGCTTTGCCCACTTTATCAAACAACTTCCTACACACTGTTATAAACTGAGGCAGCTAGGGAACATTGTCTCTCAACTGTGTTATAGAGTGTAGTACTACATTTCAGTGAAGTGTAAGGCTTTCCAAAGCTTCCGAACGTGTTTCTTTCTCTATTTCAATGGTATTCTGCCTTGTATAACACACATTTACCACTCTAGTCTCCTTTAAGTAATGAATATAGGATTCATACAGTGTTTGATGTTATCTTAACTCGAATTACGGATTTCCCTTATCTTACCTACCTTTTCTACACTAAGAACTACCTTGGAGATTCTCTTTCAGCTGTTCTAAACAAGTTCTCATCTGTTTACAGTCATTTTCACTGAATTATTCATGTTTTCATGTAGTTTCCTATATTCTGCCTTCTGGCCCAAGTATAAGCTTTGCCCACTTTATCAAACACCTTCCTACACACTGTTATGAACTGAGGCAGCTAGGGAACATTGACTCTCAACTGTGTTATAGAGTGTAGTACTACATTTCAGTGAAGTGTAAGGCTTTCCAAAGCTTCCGAACGTGTTTCTTTCTCTATTTCAATGGTATTCTGCCTTGTATAACACACATTTACCACTCTAGTCTCCTTTAAGTAATGAATATAGGATTCATAGAGTGTTTGATGTTATCTTAACTCGAATTAAGGATTTACCTTATCTTAGCTACCTTTTCTACACTGAGAACTGACTTGGAGATTCTCTTTCAGCTGTTCTAAACAAGTTCTCATCTGTTTACAGTCATTTTCACTGAATTATTCATGTTTTCATGTAGTTTCCTATATTCTGCCTTCTGGCCCAAGTATAAGCTTTGCCCACTTTATCAAACACCTTCCTACACACTGTTATGAACTGAGGCAGCTAGGGAACATTGTCTCTCAACTGTGTTATAGAGTGTAGTACTACATTTCAGTGAAGTGTAAGGCTTTCCAAAGCTTCCGAACGTGTTTCTTTCTCTATTTCAATGGTATTCTGCCTTGTATAACACACATTTACCACTCTAGTCTCCTTTAAGTAATGAATATAGGATTCATACAGTGTTTGATGTTATCTTAACTCGAATTAAGGATTTCCCTTATCTTACCTACATTTTCTACACTAAGAACTGCCTTAGAGATTCTCTTTCAGCTGTTCTAAACAAGTTCTTATCTGTTTACAGTCATTTTCACTGAATTATTCATGTTTTCATGTAGTTTCCTATATTCTGCCTTCTGGCCCAAGTATAAGCTTTGCCCACTTTATCAAACAACTTCCTACACACTGTTATGAACTGAGGCAGCTAGGGAACATTGTCTCTCAACTGTGTTATAGAGTGTAGTACTGCATTTCAGTGAAGTGTAAGGCTTTCCAAAGCTCCCGAACATGTTTCTTTCTCTATTTCAATGGTATTCTGCCTTCTATAACACACATTTACCACTCTAGTCTCCTTTAAGTAATGAACATAGGATTCATACAGTGTTTGATATTATCTTAACTCGAATTAAGGATTTCCCTTATCTTAGCTACCTTTTCTACACTAAGAACTGACTTGGAGATTCTCTTTCAGCTGTTCTAAACAAGTTCTCATCTGTTTACAGTCATTTTCACTGAATTATTCATGTTTTCATGTAGTTTCCTATATTCTGCCTTCTGGCCCAAGTATAAGCTTTGCCCACTTTATCAAACAACTTCCTACACACTGTTATAAACTGAGGCAGCTAGGGAACATTGTCTCTCAACTGTGTTATAGAGTGTAGTACTACATTTCAGTGAAGTGTAAGGCTTTCCAAAGCTTCCGAACGTGTTTCTTTCTCTATTTCAATGGTATTCTGCCTTGTATAACACACATTTACCACTCTAGTCTCCTTTAAGTAATGAATATAGGATTCATACAGTGTTTGATGTTTTCTTAACTCGAATTACGGATTTCCCTTATCTTACCTACCTTTTCTACACTAAGAACTACCTTGGAGATTCTCTTTCAGCTGTTCTAAACAAGTTCTCATCTGTTTACAGTCATTTTCACTGAATTATTCATGTTTTCATGTAGTTTCCTATATTCTGCCTTCTGGCCCAAGTATAAGCTTTGCCCACTTTATCAAACACCTTCCTACACACTGTTATGAACTAAGGCAGCTAGGGAACATTGTCTCTCAACTGTGTTATAGAGTGTAGTACTACATTTCAGTGAAGTGTAAGGCTTTCCAAAGCTTCCGAACGTGTTTCTTTCTCTATTTCAATGGTATTCTGCCTTGTATAACACACATTTACCACTCTAGTCTCCTTTAAGTAATGAATATAGGATTCATACAGTGTTTGATGTTATCTTAACTCGAATTAAGGATTTACCTTATCTTAGCTACCTTTTCTACACTAAGAACTGACTTGGAGATTCTCTTTCAGCTGTTCTAAACAAGTTCTCATCTGTTTACAGTCATTTTCACTGAATTATTCATGTTTTCATGTAGTTTCCTATATTCTGCCTTCTGGCCCAAGTATAAGCTTTGCCCACTTTATCAAACACCTTCCTACACACTGTTATGAACTGAGGCAGCTAGGGAACATTGTCTCTCAACTGTGTTATAGAGTGTAGTACTACATTTCAGTGAAGTGTAAGGCTTTCCAAAGCTTCCGAACGTGTTTCTTTCTCTATTTCAATGGTATTCTGCCTTGTATAACACACATTTACCACTCTAGTCTCCTTTAAGTAATGAATATAGGATTCATACAGTGTTTGATGTTATCTTAACTCGAATTAAGGATTTCCCTTATCTTACCTACATTTTCTACACTAAGAACTGCCTTAGAGATTCTCTTTCAGCTGTTCTAAACAAGTTCTTATCTGTTTACAGTCATTTTCACTGAATTATTCATGTTTTCATGTAGTTTCCTATATTCTGCCTTCTGGCCCAAGTATAAGCTTTGCCCACTTTATCAAACACCTTCCTACACACTGTTATGAACTGAGGCAGCTAGGGAACATTGTCTCTCAACTGTGTTATAGAGTGTAGTACTACATTTCAGTGAAGTGTAAGGCTTTCCAAAGCTTCCGAACGTATTTCTTTCTCTATTTCAATGGTATTCTGCCTTGTATAACACACATTTACCACTCTAGTCTCCTTTAAGTAATGAATATAGGATTCATAGAGTGTTTGATGTTATCTTAACTCGAATTAAGGATTTACCTTATCTTAGCTACCTTTTCTACACTAAGAACTGACTTGGAGATTCTCTTTCAGCTGTTCTAAACAAGTTCTCATCTGTTTACAGTCATTTTCACTGAATTATTCATGTTTTCATGTAGTTTCCTATATTCTGCCTTCTGGCCCAAGTATAAGCTTTGCCCACTTTATCAAACACCTTCCTACACACTGTTATGAACTGAGGCAGCTAGGGAACATTGTCTCTCAACTGTGTTATAGAGTGTAGTACTACATTTCAGTGAAGTGTAAGGCTTTCCAAAGCTTCCGAACGTGTTTCTTTCTCTATTTCAATGGTATTCTGCCTTGTATAACACACATTTACCACTCTAGTCTCCTTTAAGTAATGAATATAGGATTCATACAGTTTTTGATGTTATCTTAACTCGAATTAAGGATTTCCCTTATCTTACCTACATTTTCTACACTAAGAACTGCCTTAGAGATTCTCTTTCAGCTGTTCTAAACAAGTTCTTATCTGTTTACAGTCATTTTCACTGAATTATTCATGTTTTCATGTAGTTTCCTATATTCTGCCTTCTGGCCCAAGTATAAGCTTTGCCCACTTTATCAAACACCTTCCTACACACTGTTATGAACTGAGGCAGCTAGGGAACATTGTCTCTCAACTGTGTTATAGAGTGTAGTACTACATTTCAGTGAAGTGTAAGGCTTTCCAAAGCTTCCGAACGTATTTCTTTCTCTATTTCAATGGTATTCTGCCTTGTATAACACACATTTACCACTCTAGTCTCCTTTAAGTAATGAATATAGGATTCATACAGTGTTTGATGTTATCTTAACTCGAATTAAGGATTTCCCTTATCTTACCTACATTTTCTACACTAAGAACTGCCTTGGAGATTCTCTTTCAGCTGTTCTAAACAAGTTCTCATCTGTTTACAGTCATTTTCACTGAATTATTCATGTTTTCATGTAGTTTCCTATATTCTGCCTTCTGGCCCAAGTATAAGCTTTGCCCACTTTATCAAACAACTTCCTACACACTGTTATGAACTGAGGCAGCTAGGGAACATTGTCTCTCAACTGTGTTATAGAGTGTAGTACTACATTTCAGTGAAGTGTAAGGCTTTCCAAAGCTGCCGAACGTGTTTCTTTCTCTATTTCAATGGGATTCTGCCTTGTATAACACACATTTACCACTCTAGTCTCCTTTAAGTAAAGAATATAGGATTCATACAGTGTTTCATGTGATCTTAACTGGAATTAAGGATTTCCCTTATCTTACCTACCTTTTCTACACTAAGAACTGCCTTGGAGATTCTCTTTCAGCTGTTCTAAACAAGTTCTCATCTGTTTACAGTCATTTTCACTGAATTATTCATGTTTTCATGTAGTTTCCTATATTCTGCCTTCTGGCCGAAGTATAAGCTTTGCCAACTTTATCAAACAACTTCCTACACACTGTTATGAACTGAGGGAGCTAGGGAACATTGTCTCTCAACACTGTTATAGAGTGTAGTTACATTTCAGTGAAGTGTAAGGCTTTCCAAAGCTGCCGAACGTGTTTCTTTCTCTATTTCAAAGCTATTCTGCCTTGTATAAGACACATTTACCGCTCTAGTCTCCTTTAAGTAAAGAATATAGGATTCATACAGTGTTTCATGTGATCTTAACTCGAATTAAGGATTTCCCGGATCTTAGCTACCTTTTCTACACTAAGAACTGACTTGGAGAATCTCTTTCTGCTGTTCTAAACAAGTTGTCATCTGTTTACAGTCATTTTCACTGAATTATCCATTTTTTCATGTAGTTTCCTATATTCTGCCTTTTGGTCCAAGAATAAGCTTTGCCCACTTTATCAAACAACTTCCTACACACTGTTATGAACTGTGGCAGCTCGGGAATATTTTCTCTCAACTGTGTTATAGAGTGTAGTACTACATTTCAGTGAAGTGTAAGGCTTTCCAAAGTTGCCGATAGTGTTTCTTTCTCTATTTCAATGGTATTCTGCCTTGTATAACACACATTTACCACTCTAGTCTCCTTTAAGTAAACAATATAGGATTCATACAGTGTTTGATGTTATCTTAACTCGAATTAACGATTTCCCTTATCTTAGCTACCTTTTCTACACTATGAACTGACTTGGAGATTCTCTTTCAACTGTTCTAAACAAGTTCTCATCTGTTAACAGTCATTTTCACTGAATTATTCATGTTTTCATGTAGTTTCCTATATTCTGCCTTCTGGCCCAAGTATAAGCTTTGCCCACTTTATCAAACAACTTCCTACACACTGTTATGAACTGAGGCAGCTAGGGAACATTGTCTCTCAACTGTGTTATAGAGTGTAGTACTGCATTTCAGTGAAGTGTAAGGCTTTCCAAAGCTGCCGAACATGTTTCTTTCTCTATTTCAATGGTATTCTGCCTTCTATAACACACATTTACCACTCTAGTCTCCTTTAAGTAATGAACATAGGATTCATACAGTGTTTGATGTTATCTTAACTTGAATTAAGGATTTCCCTTATCTTAGCTACCTTTTCTACACTAAGAACTGACTTGGAGATTCTCTTTCAGCTGTTCTAAACAAGTTCTCATCTGTTTACAGTCATTTTCACTGAATTATTCATGTTTTCATGTAGTTTCCTATATTCTGCCTTCTGGCCCAAGTATAAGCTTTGCCCACTTTATCAAACAACTTCCTACACACTGTTATAAACTGAGGCAGCAAGGGAACATTGTCTCTCAACTGTGTTATAGAGTGTAGTACTACATTTCAGTGAAGTGTAAGGCTTTCCAAAGCTTCCGAACGTGTTTCTTTCTCTATTTCAATGGTATTCTGCCTTGTATAACACACATTTACCACTCTAGTCTCCTTTAAGTAATGAATATAGGATTCATACATTGTTTGATGTTATCTTAACTCGAATTACGGATTTCCCTTATCTTACCTACCTTTTCTACACTAAGAACTACCTTGGAGATTCTCTTTCAGCTGTTCTAAACAAGTTCTCATCTGTTTACAGTCATTTTCACTGAATTATTCATGTTTTCATGTAGTTTCCTATATTCTGCCTTCTGGCCCAAGTATAAGCTTTGCCCACTTTATCAAACAACTGCCTACACACTGTTATGAACTGAGGGAGCTAGGGAACATTATCTCTCAACTGTGTTATAGAGTGTAGTACTACATTTCAGTGAAGTGTAAGGCTTTCCAAAGCTGCCGAAAGTGTTTCTTTCTCTATTTCAATGGTATTCTGCCTTGTATAACACACATTTACCACTCTAGTCTCCTTTAAGTAATGAATATAGGATTCATAGAGTGTTTGATGTTATCTTAACTCGAATTAAGGTTTTCCCTTATCTGAGCTACCTTTTCTACACTAAGAACTGACTTGGAGATTCTCTTTCAGCTGTTCTAAACAAGTTCTCATCTGTTTACAGTCATTTTCACTGAATTATTCATGTTTTCATGTAGTTTCCTATATTCTGCCTTCTGGCCCAAGTATAAGCTTTGCCCACTTTATCAAACACCTTCCTACACACTGTTATGAACTGAGGCAGCTAGGGAACATTGTCTCTCAACTGTGTTATAGAGTGTAGTACTACATTTCAGTGAAGTGTAAGGCTTTCCAAAGCTTCCGAACATGTTTCTTTCTCTATTTCAATGGTATTCTGCCTTGTATAACACACATTTACCACTCTAGTCTCCTTTAAGTAATGAATATAGGATTCATACAGTGTTTGATGTTATCTTAACTCGAATTAAGGATTTCCCTTATCTTACCTACCTTTTCTACACTAAGAACTGCCTTGGAGATTCTCTTTCAGCTGTTCTAAACAAGTTCTCATCTGTTTACAGTCATTTTCACTGAATTATTCATGTTTTCATGTAGTTTCCTATATTCTGCCTTCTGGCCCAAGTGTAAGCTTTGCAGACTTTATCAAACAACTTCCTACACACTGTTATGAACTGAGGCAGCTCGGGAACATTGTCTCTCAACTGTGTTATAGAGTGTAGTACTACATTTCCGTGAAGTGTAAGGCTTTCCAAAGCTGCCGAACGCGTTTCTTTCTCTATTTCAATGGTATTCTGCCTTGTATATCACACATTTACCACTCTAGTCTCCATTAAGTAAAGAATATAGGATTCGTAAAGTGTTTCATGTGATCTTAACTGGAATTAAGGATTTCCCTTATCTTAGCTACCTTTTCTACACTAAGAACTGACTTGGAATTCTCTTTCAGCTGTTCTAAACAAGTTCTCATCTGTTTACAGTCATTTTCACTGAATTATTCATGTTTTCATGTAGTTTCCAATATGCTGCCTTCTGGCCCAAGTATAACCTTTGCCCACTTTATCAAACACCTTCCTACACACTGTTATGAACTGAGGAAGCTAGGGAACATTGTCTCTCAGCTGTGTTATAGAGTGTAGTACTGCATTTCAGTGAAGTGTAAGGCTATCCAAGCTGCCGAACGTGTTTCTTTCTCTATTTCAATGGTATTCTGCCTTCTATAACACACATTTACCACTCTAGTCTCCTTTAAGTAATGAATATAGGATTCATACAGTGTTTGATGTTATCTTAACTCGAATTACGGATTTCCCTTATCTTACCTACCTTTTCTACACTAAGAACTGCCTTGGAGATTCTCTTTCAGCTGTTCTAAACAAGTTCTCATCTGTTTACAGTCATTTTCACTGAATTATTCATGTTTTCATGTAGTTTCCTATATTCTGCCTTCTGGCCCAAGTATAAGCTTTGCCCACTTTATCAAACAACTGCCTACACACTGTTATGAACTGAGGGAGCTAGGGAACATTGTCTCTCAACTGTGTTATAGAGTGTAGTACTACATTTCAGTGAAGTGTAAGGCTTTCCAAAGCTGCCGAAAGTGTTTCTTTCTCTATTTCAATGGTATTCTGCCTTGTATAACACACATTTACCACTGTAGTCTCCTTTAAGTAATGAATATAGGATTCATAGAGTGTTTGATGTTATCTTAACTCGAATTAAGGATTTCCCTTATCTTAGCTACCTTTTATACACTAAGAACTGACTTGGAGATTCTCTTTCAGCTGTTCTAAACAAGTTGTCATCTGTTTAGAGTCATTTTCACTGAATTATTCATGTTTTCATGTAGTTTCCTATATTCTGCCTTCTGGCCCAAGTGTAAGCTTTGCCCACTTTATCAAACACCTTCCTACACACTGTTATGAACTGAGGCAGCTCGGGAACATTGTCTCTCAACTGTGTTATAGAGTGTAGTACTACATTTCAGTGAAGTGTAAGGCTTTCCAAAGCTGCCGAACGCGTTTCTTTCTCTATTTCAATGGTATTCTGCCTTGTATATCACACATTTACCACTCTAGTCTCCATTAAGTAAAGAATATAGGATTCGTAAAGTGTTTCATGTGATCTTAACTGGAATTTAGGAATTCCCTTATCTTAGCTACCTTTTCTACACTAAGAACTGACTTGGAGATTCTCTTTCAGCTGTTCTAAACAAGTTCTCATCTGTTTACAGTCATTTTCACTGAATTATTCATGTTTTCATGTAGTTTCCAATATTCTGCCTTCTGGCCCAAGTATAACCTTTGCCCACTTTATCAAACACCTTCCTACACACTGTTATGAACTGAGGAAGCTAGGGAACATTGTCTCTCAGCTGTGTTATAGAGTGTAGTACTGCATTTCAGTGAAGTGTAAGGCTATCCAAAGCTGCCGAACGTGTTTCTTTCTCTATTTCAATGGGATTCTGCCTTTTATAACACACATTTACCACTCTAGTCTCCTTTAAGTAAAGAATATAGGATTCCTACAGTGTTTCATGTGATCTTAACTGGAATTAAGGATTTCCCTTATCTTACCTACCTTTTCTACACTAAGAACTGCCTTGGAGATTCTCTTTCAGCTGTTCTAAACAAGTTCTCATCTGTTTACAGTCATTTTCACTGAATTATTCATGTTTTCATGTAGTTTCCTATATTCTGCCTTCTGGCGGAAGTATAAGCTTTGCCCACTTTATCAAACAACTTCCTACACACTGTTATGAACTGAGGGAGCTAGGGACCATTGTCTCTCAACACTGTTATAGAGTGTAGTACTACATTTCAGTGAAGTGTAAGGCTTTCCAAAGCTGCCGAACGTGTTTCTTTCTCTATTTCAAAGCTATTCTGCCTTGTATAAGACACATTTACCGCTCTAGTCTCCTTTAAGTAAAGAATATAGGATTCATACAGTGTTTCATGTGATCTTAACTCGAATTAAGGATTTCCCGGATCTTAGCTACCTTTTCTACACTAAGAACTGACTTAGAGAATCTCTTTCTGCTGTTCTAAACAAGTTGTCATCTGTTTACAGTCATTTTCACTGAATTATTCATGTTTTCATGTAGTTTCCTATATTCTGCCTTTTGGTCCAAGAATAAGCTTTGCCCACTTTATCAAACAACTTACTACACACTGTTATGAACTGTGGCAGCTCGGGAATATTTTCTCTCAACTGTGTTATAGAGTGTAGTACTACATTTCAGTGAAGTGTAAGGCTTTCCAAAGCTGCCGAATGTGTTTCTTTCTCTATTTCAATGGTATTCTGCCTTGTATAACACACATTTACCACTCTAGTCTCCTTTAAGTAATGAATATAGGATTCATACAGTGTTTGATGTTATCTTAACTCGAATTACGGATTTCCCTTATCTTACCTACCTTTTCTACACTAAGAACTGCCTTGGAGATTCTCTTTCAGCTGTTCTAAACAAGTTCTCATCTGTTTACAGTCATTTTCACTGAATTATTCATGTTTTCATGTAGTTTCCTATATTCTGCCTTCTGGCCCAAGTATAAGCTTTGCCCACTTTATCAAACAACTGCCTACACACTGTTATGAACTGAGGGAGCTAGGGAACATTGTCTCTCAACTGTGTTATAGAGTGTAGTACTACATTTCAGTGAAGTGTAAGGCTTTCCAAAGCTGCCGAAAGTGTTTCTTTCTCTATTTCAATGGTATTCTGCCTTGTATAACACACATTTACCACTCTAGTCTCCTTTAAGTAATGAATATAGGATTCATAGAGTGTTTGATGTTATCTTACCTCGAATTAAGGATTTCCCTTATCTTAGCTACCTTTTCTACACTAAGAACTGACTTGGAGATTCTCTTTCAGCTGTTCTAAACAAGTTCTCATCTCTTTACAGTCATTTTCACTGAATTATTCATGTTTTCATGTAGTTTCCTATATTCTGCCTTCTGGCCCAAGTATAAGCTTTGCCCACTTTATCAAACACCTTCCTACACACTGTTATGAACTGAGGCAGCAAGGGAACATTGTCTCTCAACTGTGTTATAGAGTGTAGTACTACATTTCAGTGAAGTGTAAGGCTTTCCAAAGCTTCCGAACGTGTTTCTTTCTCTATTTCAATGGTATTCTGCCTTGTATAACACACATTTACCACTCTAGTCTCCTTTAAGTAATGAATATAGGATTCATACAGTGTTTGATGTTATCTTAACTCGAATTAAGGATTTCCCTTATCTTACCTACCTTTTCTACACTAAGAACTGCCTTGGAGATTCTCTTTCAGCTGTTCTAAACAAGTTCTCATCTGTTTACAGTCATTTTCACTGAATTATTCATGTTTTCATGTAGTTTCCTATATTCTGCCTTCTGGCCGAAGTATAAGCTTTGCCCACTTTATCAAACAACTTCCTACACACTGTTATGAACTGAGGGAGCTAGGGAACATTGTCTCTCAACACTGTTATAGAGTGTAGTACTACATTTCAGTGAAGTGTAAGGCTTTCCAAAGCTGCCGAACGTGTTTCTTTCTCTATTTCAAAGCTATTCTGCCTTGTATAAGACACATCTACCGCTCTAGTCTCCTTTAAGTAAAGAATATAGGATTCATACAGTGTTTCAAGTGATCTTAACTCGAATTAAGGATTTCCCGGATCTTAGCTACCTTTTCTACACTAAGAACTGACTTGGAGAATCTCTTTCTGCTGTTCTAAAAAAGTTGTCATCTGTTTACAGTCATTTTCTCTGAATTATTCATGTTTTTATGTAGTTTCCTATATTCTGCCTTCTGGTCCAAGAATAAGCTTTGCCCACTTTATCAAACAACTTCCTACACACTGTTATGAACTGTGGCAGCTCGGGAATATTTTCTCTCAACTGTGTTATAGAGTGTAGTACTACATTTCAGTGAAGTGTAAGGCTTTCCAAAGCTGCCGAACGTGTTTCTTTCTCTATTTCAAAGGTATTCTGCCTTGTATAACACACATTTACCACTCTAGTCTCCTTTATGTAATGAATATAGGATTCATACAGTGTTTGATGTTATCTAAACTCGAATTAAGGATTTCCCTTATCTTAGATACCTTTTCTACACTAAGAACTGACTTGGAGATTCTCTTTCAGCTGTTCTAAACAAGTTCTCATCTGTTTACAGTTATTTTCACTGAATTATTCATGTTTTCATGTAGTTTCCTATATTCTGCCTTCTGGCCCAAGTATAAGCTTTGCCCACTTTATCAAACAACTGCCTACACACTGTTATGAACTGAGGGAGCTAGGGAACATTGTCGCTCAACTGTGTTATAGAGTGTAGTACTACATTTCAGTGAAGTGTAAGGCTTTCCAAAGCTGCCGAACATGTTTCTTTCTCTATTTCAATGGTATTCTGCCTTCTATAACACACATTTACCACTCTAGTCTCCATTAAGTAATGAACATAGGATTCATTCAGTGTTTGATGTTATCTTAACTCGAATTAAGGATTTCCCTTATCTTAGCTCCCTTTTCTACACTAAGAACTGACTTGGAGATTCTCTTTCAGCTGTTCTAATCAAGTCCTCATCTGTTTACAGTCATTTTCACTGAATTATTCATGTTTTCATGTAGTTTCCTATATTCTGCCTCCTGGCCCAAGTATAAGCTTTGCCCACTTTATCAAACAACTGCCTACACACTGTTATGAACTGAGGGAGCTAGGGAACATTGTCTCTCAACTGTGTTATAGAGTGTAGTACTACATGTCAGTGAAGTGTAAGGCTTTCCAAAGCTGCCGAAATTGTTTCTTTCTCTATTTCAATGGTATTCTGCCTTGTATAACACACATTTACCACTCTAGTCTCCTTTAAGTAATGAATATAGGATTCATACAGTGTTTGATGTTATCTAAACTCGAATTAAGGATTTCCCTTATCTTAGATACCTTTTCTACACTAAGAACTGCCTTGGAGATTCTCTTTCAGCTGTTCTAAACAAGTTCTCATCTCTTTACAGTCATTTTCACTGAATTATTCATGTTTTCATGTAGTTTCCTATATTCTGCCTTCTGGCCCAAGTATAAGCTTTGCCCACTTTATAAAACAACTTCCTACACACTGTTATAAACTGAGGCAGCTCGGGAACATTGTCTCTCAACTGTGTTATAGAGTGAGGTACTACATTTCAGTGAAGTGTAAGGCTTTCCACAGCTGCCGAACGTGTTTCTTTCTCTATTTCAATGGTATTCTGCCTTGTATATCACACATTTACCACTCTAGTCTCCATTAAGTAAAGAATATGGGATTCGTAAAGTGTTTCATGTGATCTTAACTGGAATTAAGGATTTCCCTTATCTTAGCTACCTTTTCTACACTAAGAACTGCCTTGGAGATTCTCTTTCAGCTGTTCTAAACAAGTTCTCATCTGTTTACAGTCATTTTCACTGAATTATTCATGTTTTCATGTAGTTTCCTATATTCTGCCTTCTGGCCGAAGTATAAGCTTTGCCCACTTTATCAAACAACTTCCTACACACTGTTATGAACTGAGGGAGCTAGGGAACATTGTCTCTCAACACTGTTATAGAGTGTAGTACTACATTTCAGTGAAGTGTAAGGCTTTCCAAAGCTGCCGAACGTGTTTCTTTCTCTATTTCAAAGCTATTCTGCCTTGTATAAGACACATTTACCGCGCTAGTCTCCTTTAAGTAAAGAATATAGGATTCATACAGTGTTTCAAGTGATCTTAACTCGAATTAAGTATTTCCCGGATCTTAGCTACCTTTTCTACACTAAGAACTGACTTGGAGAATCTCTTTCTGCTGTTCTAAACAAGTTGTCATCTGTTTACAGTCATTTTCACTGAATTATTCATGTTTTTATGTAGTTTCCTATATTCTGCCTTCTGGTCCAAGAATAAGCTTTGCCCACTTTATCAAACAACTTCCTACACACTGTTATGAACTGTGGCAGCTCGGGAATATTTTCTCTCAACTGTGTTATAGAGTGTAGTACTACATTTCAGTGAAGTGTAAGGCTTTCCAAAGCTGCCGAACGTGTTTCTTTCTCTATTTCAATGGTATTCTGCCTTGTATAACACACATTTACCACTCTAGTCTCCTTTATGTAATGAATATAGGATTCATACAGTGTTTGATGTTATCTAAACTCGAATTAAGGATTTCCCTTATCTTAGATACCTTTTCTACACTAAGAACTGACTTGGAGATTCTCTTTCAGCTGTTCTAAACAAGTTCTCATCTGTTTACAGTCATTTTCACTGAATTATTCATGTTTTCATGTAGTTTCCTATATTCTGCCTTCTGGCCCAAGTATAAGCTTTGCCCACTTTATCAAACAACTTCCTACACACTGTTATGAACTGAGGGAGCTAGGGAACATTGTCGCTCAACTGTGTTATAGAGTGTAGTACTACATTTCAGTGAAGTGTAAGGCTTTCCAAAGCTGCCGAACAGGTTTCTTTCTCTATTTCAATGGTATTCTGCCTTCTATAACACACATTTACCACTCTAGTCTCCATTAAGTAATGAACATAGGATTCATTCAGTGTTTGATGTTATCTTAACTCGAATTAAGGATTTCCCTTATCTTAGCTACCTTTTCTACACTAAGAACTGACTTGGAGATTCTCTTTCAGCTGTTCTAAACAAGTTCTCATCTGTTTACAGTCATTTTCACTGAATTATTCATGTTTTCATGTAGTTTCCTATATTCTGCCTTCTGGCCCAAGTATAAGCTTTGCCCACTTTATCAAACAACTGCCTACCAACTGTTATGAACTGAGGGAGCTAGGGAACATTGTCTCTCAACTGTGTTATAGAGTGTAGTACTACATTTCAGTGAAGTGTAAGGCTTTCCAAAGCTGCCGAAATTGTTTCTTTCTCTATTTCAATGGTATTCTGCCTTGTATAACACATATTTACCACTCTAGTATCCTTTAAGTAATGAATATAGGATTCATAGAGTGTTTGATGTTATCTTAACTCCAATTAAGGATTTCCGTTATCTCAGCTACCTTTTCTACACTAAGAACTGACTTGGAGATTCTCTTTCAGCTGTTCTAAACAAGTTCTCATCTGTTTACAGTCATTTTCACTGAATTATTCATGTTTTCATGTAGTTTCCTATATTCTGCCTTCTGGCCCAAGTATAAGCTTTGCCCACTTTATCAAACACCTTCCTACACACTGTTATGCACTGAGGCAGCTAGGGAATATTTTCTCTCAACTGTGTTATAGAGTGTAGTACTACATTTCAGTGAAGTGTAAGGCTTTCCAAAACTGCCGAACGTGTTTCTTTCTCTATTTCAATGGTATTCTGCCTTGTATAACACACATTTACCACTCTAGTCTCCTTTATGTAATGAATATAGGATTCATACAGTGTTTGATGTTATCTAAACTCGAATTAAGGATTTCCCTTATCTTAGATACCTTTTCTACACTAAGAACTGACTTGGAGATTCTCTTTCAGCTGTTCTAAACAAGTTCTCAACTGTTTACAGTCATTTTCACTGAATTATTCATGTTTTCATGTAGTTTCCTATATTCTGCCTTCTGACCCAAGTATAAGCTTTGCCCACTTTATCAAAAAACTGCCTACACACTGTTATGAACTGAGAGAGCTAGGGAACATTGTCGCTCAACTGTGTTATAGAGTGTAGTACTACATTTCAGTGAAGTGTAAGGCTTTCCAAAGCTGCCGAACATGTTTCTTTCTCTATTTCAATGGTATTCTGCCTTCTATAACACACATTTACCACTCTAGTCTCCATTAAGTAATGAACATAGGATTCATTCAGTGTTTGATGTTATCTTAACTCGAATTAAGGATTTCCCTTATTTTAGCTACCTTTTCTACACTAAGAACTGACTTGGAGATTCTCTTTCAGCTGTTCTAAACAAGTTCTCATCTGTTTACAGTCATTTTCACTGAATTATTCATGTTTTCATGTAGTTTCCTATATTCTGCCTTCTGGCCCAAGTATAAGCTTTGCCCACTTTATCAAACAACTGCCTACGAACTGTTATGAACTGAGGGAGCTAGGGAACATTGTCTCTCAACTGTGTTATAGAGTGTAGTACTACATTTCAGTGAAGTGTAAGGCTTTCCAAAGCTGCCGAAATTGTTTCTTTCTCTATTTCAATGGTATTCTGCCTTGTATAACACACATTTACCACTCTAGTCTCCTTTAAGTAATGAATATAGGATTCATAGAGTGTTTGATGTTTTCTTAACTCCAATTAAGGATTTCCGTTATCTTAGCTACCTTTTCTACACTAAGAACTGACTTGGAGATTCTCTTTCAGCTGTTCTAAACAAGTTCTCATCTGTTTACAGTCATTTTCACTGAATTATTCATGTTTTCATGTAGTTTCCTATATTCTGCCTTCTGGCCCAAGTATAAGCTTTGCCCACTTTATCAAACACCTTCCTACACACTGTTATGCACTGAGGCAGCTAGGGAACATTGTCTCTCAACTGTGTTATAGAGTGTAGTACTACATTTCAGTGAAGTGTAAGGCTTTCCAAAGCTTCCGAACGTGTTTCTTTCTCTATTTCAATGGTATTCTGCCTTGTATAACACACATTTACCACTCTAGTCTCCTTTAAGTAATGAATATAGGATTCATACAGTGTTTGATGTTATCTTAACTCGAATTAAGGATTTCCCTTATCTTACCTACCTTTTCTACACTAAGAACTGCCTTGGAGATTCTCTTTCAGCTGTTCTAAACAAGTTGTCATCTGTTTACAGTCATTTTCACTGAATTATTCATGTTTTCATGTAGTTTCCTATATTCTGCCTTCTGGCCCAAGTATAAGCTTTGCCCACTTTATCAAACAACTGCCTACACAGTGTTATGTCTCTCAACTGTGTTATAGAGTGTAGTACTACATTTCAGTGAAGTGTAAGGCTTTCCAAAGCTGCCGAACGTGTTTCTTTCTCTATTTCAATGGTATTCTGCCTTGTATAACACACATTTACCACTCTAGTCTCCTTTAAGTAATGAATATAGGATTCATAGAGTGTTTGATGTTATCTTAACTCGAATTAAGGATTTCCCTTATCTTAGATACCTTTTCTACACTAAGAACTGACTTGGAGATTCTCTTTCAGCTGTTCTAAACAAGTTCTCATCTGTTTACAGTCATTTTCACTGAATTATGCATGTTTTCATGTAGTTTCCTATATTCTGCCTTCTGGCCCAAGTATAAGCTTTGCCCACTTTATCAAACACCTTCCTACACACTGTTATGAACTGAGGCAGCTAGGGAACATTGTCTCTCAACTGTGTTATAGAGTGTAGTACTACATTTCAGTGAAGTGTAAGGCTTTCCAAAGCTTCCGAACGTGTTTCTTTCTCTATTTCAATGGTATTCTGCCTTGTATAACACACATTTACCACTCTAGTCTCCTTTAAGTAATGAATATAGGATTCATACAGTGTTTGATGTTATCTTAACTCGAATTAAGGATTTCCCTTATCTTACCTACCTTTTCTACACTAAGAACTGCCTTGGAGATTCTCTTTCAGCTGTTCTAAACAAGTTGTCATCTGTTTACAGTCATTTTCACTGAATTATTCATGTTTTCATGTAGTTTCCAATATTCTGCCTTCTGGCCCAAGTATAACCTTTGCCCACTTTATCAAACACCTTCCTACACACTGTTATGAACTGAGGAAGCTAGGGAACATTGTCTCTCAGCTGTGTTATAGAGTGTAGTACTGCATTTCAGTGAAGTGTAAGGCTATCCAAAGCTGCCGAACGTGTTTCTTTCTCTATTTCAATGGTATTCTGCTTTCTATAACACACATTTACCACTCTACTCTCCATTAAGTAAAGAACATAGGATTCATTCAGTGTTTGATGTTATCTTAACTCGAATTAAGGATTTCCCTTATTTTAGCTACCTTTTCTACACTAAGAACTGACTTGGAGATTCTCTTTCAGCGGTTCTACACAAGT
Organism: Pipistrellus hanaki; assembly: GCF_964339955.1. Taxonomy (NCBI): domain Eukaryota; kingdom Metazoa; phylum Chordata; class Mammalia; order Chiroptera; family Vespertilionidae; genus Pipistrellus; species Pipistrellus hanaki. The sequence goes on along the minus strand of NC_140514.1, from coordinate 70,630,181 downwards.
TCTCATCTGTTTACAGTCATTTTCACTGAATTATTCATGTTTTCATGTAGTTTCCTATATTCTGCCTTCTGGCCCAAGTATAAGCTTTGCCCACTTTATCAAACAACTGCCTACGAACTGTTATGAACTGAGGGAGCTAGGGAACATTGTCTCTCAACTGTGTTATAGAGTGTAGTACTACATTTCAGTGAAGTGTAAGGCTTTCCAAAGCTGCCGAAATTGTTTCTTTCTCTATTTCAATGGTATTCTGCCTTGTATAACACACATTTACCACTCTAGTCTCCTTTAAGTAATGAATATAGGATTCATAGAGTGTTTGATGTTTTCTTAACTCCAATTAAGGATTTCCGTTATCTTAGCTACCTTTTCTACACTAAGAACTGACTTGGAGATTCTCTTTCAGCTGTTCTAAACAAGTTCTCATCTGTTTACAGTCATTTTCAGTGAATTATTCATGTTTTCATGTAGTTTCCTATATTCTGCCTTCTGGCCCAAGTATAAGCTTTGCCCACTTTATCAAACACCTTCCTACACACTGTTATGCACTGAGGCAGCTAGGGAACATTGTCTCTCAACTGTGTTATAGAGTGTAGTACTACATTTCAGTGAAGTGTAAGGCTTTCCAAAGCTTCCGAACGTGTTTCTTTCTCTATTTCAATGGTATTCTGCCTTGTATAACACACATTTACCACTCTAGTCTCCTTTAAGTAATGAATATAGGATTCATACAGTGTTTGATGTTATCTTAACTCGAATTAAGGATTTCCCTTATCTTACCTACCTTTTCTACACTAAGAACTGCCTTGGAGATTCTCTTTCAGCTGTTCTAAACAAGTTGTCATCTGTTTACAGTCATTTTCACTGAATTATTCATGTTTTCATGTAGTTTCCTATATTCTGCCTTCTGGCCCAAGTATAAGCTTTGCCCACTTTATCAAACAACTGCCTACACAGTGTTATGAACTGAGGGAGCTAGGGAACATTGTCTCTCAACTGTGTTATAGAGTGTAGTACTACATTTCAGTGAAGTGTAAGGCTTTCCAAAGCTGCCGAACGTGTTTCTTTCTCTATTTCAATGGTATTCTGCCTTGTATAACACACATTTACCACTCTAGTCTCCTTTAAGTAATGAATATAGGATTCATAGAGTGTTTGATGTTATCTTAACTCGAATTAAGGATTTCCCTTATCTTAGCTACCTTTTCTACACTAAGAACTGACTTGGAGATTCTCTTTCAGCTGTTCTAAACAAGTTCTCATCTGTTTACAGTCATTTTCACTGAATTATGCATGTTTTCATGTAGTTTCCTATATTCTGCCTTCTGGCCCAAGTATAAGCTTTGCCCACTTTATCAAACACCTTCCTACACACTGTTATGAACTGAGGCAGCTAGGGAACATTGTCTCTCAACTGTGTTATAGAGTGTAGTACTACATTTCAGTGAAGTGTAAGGCTTTCCAAAGCTTCCGAACGTGTTTCTTTCTCTATTTCAATGGTATTCTGCCTTGTATAACACACATTTACCACTCTAGTCTCCTTTAAGTAATGAATATAGGATTCATACAGTGTTTGATGTTATCTTAACTCGAATTAAGGATTTCCCTTATCTTACCTACCTTTTCTACACTAAGAACTGCCTTGGAGATTCTCTTTCAGCTGTTCTAAACAAGTTGTCATCTGTTTACAGTCATTTTCACTGAATTATTCATGTTTTCATGTAGTTTCCAATATTCTGCCTTCTGGCCCAAGTATAACCTTTGCCCACTTTATCAAACACCTTCCTACACACTGTTATGAACTGAGGAAGCTAGGGAACATTGTCTCTCAGCTGTGTTATAGAGTGTAGTACTGCATTTCAGTGAAGTGTAAGGCTATCCAAAGCTGCCGAACGTGTTTCTTTCTCTATTTCAATGGGATTCTGCCTTTTATAACACACATTTACCACTCTAGTCTCCTTTAAGTAAAGAATATAGGATTCATACAGTGTTTCATGTGATCTTAACTGGAATTAAGGATTTCCCTTATCTTACCTACCTTTTCTACACTAAGAACTGCCTTGGAGATTCTCTTTCAGCTGTTCTAAACAAGTTCTCATCTGTTTACAGTCATTTTCACTGAATTATTCATGTTTTCATGTAGTTTCCTATATTCTGCCTTCTGGCCGAAGTATAAGCTTTGCCCACTTTATCAAACAACTTCCTACACACTGTTATGAACTGTGGCAGCTCGGGAACATTGTCTCTCAACTGTGTTATAGAGTGTAGTACTACATTTCAGTGAAGTGTAAGGCTTTCCAAAGCTGCCGAACGTGTTTCTTTCTCTATTTCAAAGCTATTCTGCCTTGTATAAGACACATTTACCGCTCTAGTCTCCTTTAAGTAAAGAATATAGGATTCATACAGTGTTTCATGTGATCTTAACTCGAATTAAGGATTTCCCGGATCTTAGCTACCTTTTCTACACTAAGAACTGACTTGGAGAATCTCTTTCAGCTGTTCTAAACAAGTTCTCATCTGTTTACAGTGATTTTCACTGAATTATTCATGTTTTCATGTAGTTTCCTATATTCTGCCTTCTGGCCCAAGTATAAGCTTAGCCCACTTTATCAAACAACTGCCTACACACTGTTATGAACAGAGGGAGCTAGGGAACATTGTCTCTCAACTGTGTTATAGAGTGTAGTACTACATTTCAGTGAAGTGTAAGGCTTTCCAAAGCTGCCGATACTGTTTCTTTCTCTATTTCAATGGTATTCTGCCTTGTATAACAAACATTTACCACTCTAGTCTCCTTTAAGTAAACAATATAGGATTCATACAGTGTTTGATGTTATCTTAACTCGAATTAACGATTTCCCTTATCTTAGCTACCTTTTCTACACTAAGAACTGACTTGGAGATTCTCTTTCAACTGTTCTAAACAAGTTCTCATTTGTTTACAGTCATTTTCACTGAATTATTCATGTTTTCATGTAGTTTCCTATATTCTGCCTTCTGGCCCAAGTATAAGCTTTGCCCACTTTATCAAACAACTTCCTACACACTGTTATAAAATGAGGGAGCTAGGGAACATTGTCTCTCAACTGTGTTACAGAGTGTAGTACTACATTTCAGTGAAGTGTAAGGCTTTCCAAAGCTTCCGAACGTGTTTCTTTCTCTATTTCAATGGTACTCTGCCTTGTATAACACACATTTACCACTCTAGTCTCCTTTAAGTAATGAATATAGGATTCATACAGTGTTTGATGTTATCTTAACTCGAATTAAGGATTTCCCTTGTCTTACCTACCTTTTCTACACTAAGAACTGCCTTGGAGATTCTCTTTCAGCTGTTCTAAACAAGTTCTCATCTGTTTACAGCCATTTTCACTGAATTATTCATGTTTTCATGTAGTTTCCTATATTCGGCCTTCTGGCCCAAGTATAAGCTTTGCCCACTTTATCAAACAACTGCCTACACAGTGTTATGAACTGAAGGAGCTAGGGAACATTGTCTCTCAACTGTGTTATAGAGTGTAGTACTACATTTCAGTGAAGTGTAAGGCTTTCCAAAGCTGCCGAACGTGTTTCTTTCTCTATTTCAATGGTATTCTGCCTTGTATAACACACATTTAACACTCTAGTCTCCTTTAAGTAAAGAATATAGGATTCATACAGTGTTTCATGTGATCTTAACTCGAATTAAGGATTTCCCTTATCTTAGCTACCTTTTCTACACTAAGAACTGACTTGGAGAATCTCTTTCAGCTGTTCTAAACAAGTTGTCATCTGTTTACAGTCATTTTCACTGAATTATTCATGTTTTCATGTAGTTTCCTATATTCTGCCTTCTGGTCCAAGAATAAGCTTTGCCAACTTTATCAAACAACTTCCTACACACTGTTATGAACTGTGGCAGCTCGGGAATATTTTCTCTCAATTGTGTTATAGAGTGTAGTACTACATTTCAGTGAAGTAACGCTTTCCAAAGCTGCCGAACGTGTTTCTTTCTCTATTTCAATGGTATTCTGCCTTGTATAACACACATTTACCACTCTAGTCTCCTTTATGTAATGAATATAGGATTCATACAGTGTTTGATGTTATCTAAACTCGAATTAAGGATTTCCCTTATCTTAGATACCTTTTCTACACTAAGAACTGACTTGGAGATTTTTTTTCAGCTGTTCTAAACAAGTTCTCATCTGTTTACAGTGATTTTCACTGAATTATTCATGTTTTCATGTAGTTTCCTATGTTCTGCCTTCTGGCCCAAGTATAAGCTTTGCCCACTTTATCAAACAACTTCCTACACACTGTTATGAACTGAGGGAGCTAGGGAACATTGTCTCTCAACTGTGTTATATAGAGTGTAGTACTACATTTCAGTGAAGTGTAAGGCTTTCCAAAGCTGCCGAACGTGTTTCTTTCTCTATTTCAATGGTATTGTGTCTTGTATAACACACATTTACCACTCTAGTCTCCTTTAAGTAAAGAATATAGGATTCATACAGTGTTTCATGTGATCTTAACTGGAATTAAGGATTTCCCTTATCTTACCTACCTTTTCTACACTAAGAACTGACTTGGAGATTCTCCTTCAGCTGTTCTAAACAAGTTCTCATCTGTTTACAGTCATTTTCACTGAAGTATTCACGTTTTCATGTAGTTTCCTATATTCTGCCTTCTGGCCCAAGTATAAGCTTTGCCCACTTTATCAAACAACTTCCTACCCACTGTTATGAACTGAGGGAGCTAGGGAACATTGTCTCTCAACTGTGTTATATAGAGTGTAGTACTACATTTCAGTGAAGTGTAAGGCTTTCCAAAGCTGCCGAACGTGTTTCTTTCTCTATTTCAATGGTATTCTGTCTTGTATAACACACATTTACCACTCTAGTCTCCTTTAAGTAAAGAATATAGGATTCATACAGTGTTTCCTGTGATCTTAACTGGAATTAAGGATTTCCCTTATCTTACCTACCTTTTCTACACTAAGAACTGACTTGGAGATTCTCCTTCAGCTGTTCTAAACAAGTTCTCATCTGTTTACAGTCATTTTCACTGAATTATTCATGTTTTCATGTAGTTTCCTATATTCTGCCTTCTGGCCCAAGTATAAGCTTTGCCCACTTTATCAAACAACTGCCTACACACTGTTATGAACAGAGGGAGCTAGGGAACATTGTCTCTCAACTGTGTTATATAGAGTGTAGTACTACATTTCAGTGAAGTGTAAGGCTTTCCAAAGCTGCCGAACGTGTTTCTTTCTCTATTTCAATGGTATTCTGTCTTGTATAACACACATTTACCACTCTAGTCTCTTTTAAGTAAAGAATATAGGATTCATACAGTGTTTCATGTGATCTTAACTGGAATTAAGGATTTCCCTTATCTTACCTACCTTTTCTACACTAAGAACTGACTTGGAGATTCTCCTTCAGCTGTTCTAAACAAGTTCTCATCTGTTTACAGTCATTTTCACTGAATTATTCATGTTTTCATGTAGTTTCCTATATTCTGCCTTCTGGCCCAAGTATAAGCTTTGCCCACTTTATCAAACACCTTCCTACACACTGTTATGAACTGAGGCAGCTAGGGAACATTGTCTCTCAACTGTGTTATAGAGTGTAGTACTACATTTCAGTGAAGTGTAAGGCTTTCCAAAGCTTCCGAACGTGTTTCTTTCTCTATTTCAATGGTATTCTGCCTTGTATAACACACATTTACCACTCTAGTCTCCTTTAAGTAATGAATATAGGATTCATACAGTGTTTGATGTTATCTTAACTCGAATTAAGGATTTCCCTTATCTTACCTACCTTTTCTACACTAAGAACTGCCTTGGAGATTCTCTTTCAGCTGTTCTAAACAAGTTGTCATCTGTTTACAGTCATTTTCACTGAATTATTCATGTTTTCATGTAGTTTCCTATATTCTGCCTTCTGGCCCAAGTATAAGCTTTGCCCACTTTATCAAACAACTTCCTACACACTGTTATGAACTGAGGGAGCTCGGGAACATTGTCTCTCAACTGTGTTATAGAGTGTAGTACTACATTTCAGTGAAGTGTAAGGCTTTCCAAAGCTGCCGAATGTGTTTCTTTCTCTATTTCAATGGTATTCTGCCTTGTATATCACACATTTACCACTCTAGTCTCCATTAAGTAAAGAATATAGGATTCCTACAGTGTTTCATGTGATCTTAACTGGAATTAAGGATTTCCCTTATCTTAGCTACCTTTTCTACACTAAGAACTGACTTGGAGATTCTCTTTCAGCTGTTCTAAACAAGTTCTCATCTGTTTACAGTCATTTTCACTGAATTATTCATGTTTTCATGTAGTTTCCAATATTCTGCCTTCTGGCCCAAGTATAACCTTTGCCCACTTTATCAAACACCTTCCTACACACTGTTATGAACTGAGGAAGCTAGGGAACATTGTCTCTCAGCTGTGTTATAGAGTGTAGTACTGCATTTCAGTGAAGTGTAAGGCTATCCAAAGCTGCCGAACGTGTTTCTTTCTCTATTTCAATGGGATTCTGCCTTTTATAACACACATTTACCACTCTAGTCTCCTTTAAGTAAAGAATATAGGATTCATACAGTGTTTCATGTGATCTTAACTGGAATTAAGGATTTCCCTTATCTTACCTACCTTTTCTACACTAAGAACTGCCTTGGAGATTCTCTTTCAGCTGTTCTAAACAAGTTCTCATCTGTTTACAGTCATTTTCACTGAATTATTCATGTTTTCATGTAGTTTCCTATATTCTGCCTTCTGGCCGAAGTATAAGCTTTGCCCACTTTATCAAACAACTTCCTACACACTGTTATGAACTGTGGCAGCTCGGGAACATTGTCTCTCAACTGTGTTATAGAGTGTAGTACTACATTTCAGTGAAGTGTAAGGCTTTCCAAAGCTGCCGAACGTGTTTCTTTCTCTATTTCAAAGCTATTCTGCCTTGTATAAGACACATTTACCGCTCTAGTCTCCTTTAAGTAAAGAATATAGGATTCATACAGTGTTTCATGTGATCTTAACTCGAATTAAGGATTTCCCGGATCTTAGCTACCTTTTCTACACTAAGAACTGACTTGGAGAATATCTTTCAGCTGTTCTAAACAAGTTCTCATCTGTTTACAGTGATTTTCACTGAATTATTCATGTTTTCATGTAGTTTCCTATATTCTGCCTTCTGGCCCAAGTATAAGCTTAGCCCACTTTATCAAACAACTGCCTACACACTGTTATGAACAGAGGGAGCTAGGGAACATTGTCTCTCAACTGTGTTATAGAGTGTAGTACTACATTTCAGTGAAGTGTAAGGCTTTCCAAAGCTGCCGATACTGTTTCTTTCTCTATTTCAATGGTATTCTGCCTTGTATAACACACATTTACCACTCTAGTCTCCTTTAAGTAAACAATGTAGGATTCATACAGTGTTTGATGTTATCTTAACTCGAATTAACCATTTCCCTTATCTTAGCTACCTTTTCTACACTAAGAACTGACTTGGAGATTCTCTTTCAACTGTTCTAAACAAGTTCTCACCTGTTTACAGTCATTTTCACTGAATTATTCATGTTTTCATGTAGTTTCCTATATTCTGCCTTCTGGCCCAAGTATAAGCTTTGCCCACTTTATCAAACAACTTCCTACACACTGTTATAAACTGAGGGAGCTAGGGAACATTGTCTCTAAACTGTGTTATAGAGTGTAGTACTACATTTCAGTGAAGTGTAAGGCTTTCCAAAGCTTCCGAACGTGTTTCTTTCTCTATTTCAATGGTACTCTGTCTTGTATAACACACATTTACCACTCTAGTCTCTTTTAAGTAAAGAATATAGGATTCATACAGTGTTTCATGTGATCTTAACTGGAATTAAGGATTTCCCTTATCTTACCTACCTTTTCTACACTAAGAACTGACTTGGAGATTCTCCTTCAGCTGTTCTAAACAAGTTCTCATCTGTTTACAGTCATTTTCACTGAATTATTCATGTTTTCATGTAGTTTCCTATATTCTGCCTTCTGGCCCAAGTATAAGCTTTGCCCACTTTATCAAACACCTTCCTACACACTGTTATGAACTGAGGCAGCTAGGGAACATTGTCTCTCAACTGTGTTATAGAGTGTAGTACTACATTTCAGTGAAGTGTAAGGCTTTCCAAAGCTTCCGAACGTGTTTCTTTCTCTATTTCAATGGTATTCTGCCTTGTATAACACACATTTACCACTCTAGTCTCCTTTAAGTAATGAATATAGGATTCATACAGTGTTTGATGTTATCTTAACTCGAATTAAGGATTTCCCTTATCTTACCTACCTTTTCTACACTAAGAACTGCCTTGGAGATTCTCTTTCAGCTGTTCTAAACAAGTTGTCATCTGTTTACAGTCATTTTCACTGAATTATTCATGTTTTCATGTAGTTTCCTATATTCTGCCTTCTGGCCCAAGTATAAGCTTTGCCCACTTTATCAAACAACTTCCTACACACTGTTATGAACTGAGGCAGCTCGGGAACATTGTCTCTCAACTGTGTTATAGAGTGTAGTACTACATTTCAGTGAAGTGTAAGGCTTTCCAAAGCTGCTGATACTGTTTCTTTCTCTATTTCAATGGTATTCTGCCTTGTATAACACACATTTACCACTCTAGTCTCCTTTAAGTAAACAATATAGGATTCATACAGTGTTTGATGTTATCTTAACTCGAATTAACCATTTCCCTTATCTTAGCTACCTTTTCTACACTAAGAACTGACTTGGAGATTCTCTTTCAACTGTTCTAAACAAGTTTTCACCTGTTTACAGTCATTTTCACTGAATTATTCATGTTTTCATGTAGTTTCCTATATTCTGCCTTCTGGCCCAAGTATAAGCTTTGCCCACTTTATCAAACAACTTCCTACACACTGTTATAAACTGAGGGAGCTAGGGAACATTGTCTCTCAACTGTGTTATAGTTTGTAGTACTACATTTCAGTGAAGTGTAAGGCTTTCCAAAGCTTCCGAACGTGTTTCTTTCTCTATTTCAATGGTACTCTGCCTTGTATAACACACATTTACCACTCTAGTCTCCTTTAAGTAATGAATATAGGATTCATACAGTGTTTGATGTTATCTTAACTCGAATTAAGGATTTCCCTTGTCTTACCTACCTTTTCTACACTAAGAACTGCCTTGGAGATTCTCTTTCAGCTGTTCTAAACAAGTTCTCATCTGTTTACAGCCATTTTCACTGAATTATTCATGTTTTCATGTAGTTTCCTATATTCGGCCTTCTGGCCCAAGTATAAGCTTTGCCCACTTTATCAAACAACTGCCTACACAGTGTTATGAACTGAGGGAGCTAGGGAACATTGTCTCTCAACTGTGTTATAGAGTGTAGTACTACATTTCAGTGAAGTGTAAGGCTTTCCAAAGCTGCCGAACGTGTTTCTTTCTCTATTTCAATGGTATTCTGCCTTGTATAACACACATTTACCACTCTAGTCTCCTTTAAGTAATGAATATAGGATTCATACAGTGTTTGATGTTATCTTAACTCGAATTAAGGATTTCCCTTATCTTACCTACCTTTTCTACACTAAGAACTGCCTTGGAGATTCTCTTTCAGCTGTTCTAAACAAGTTGTCATCTGTTTACAGTCATTTTCACTGAATTATTCATGTTTTCATGTAGTTTCCTATATTCTGCCTTCTGGCCCAAGTATAAGCTTTGCCCACTTTATCAAACAACTTCCTACACACTGTTATGAACTGAGGCAGCTCGGGAACATTGTCTCTCAACTGTGTTATAGAGTGTAGTACTATATTTCAGTGAGGTGTAAGGCTTTCCAAAGCTGCCGAACGTGTTTCTTTCTCTATTTCAATGGTATTCTGCCTTGTATATCACACATTTACCACTCTAGTCTCCATTAAGTAAAGAATATAGGATTCCTACAGTGTTTCATGTGATCTTAACTGGAATTAAGGATTTCCCTTATCTTAGCTACCTTTTCTACACTAAGAACTGACTTGGAGATTCTCTTTCAGCTGTTCTAAACAAGTTCTCATCTGTTTACAGTCATTTTCACTGAATTATTCATGTTTTCATGTAGTTTCCAATATTCTGCCTTCTGGCCCAAGTATAACCTTTGCCCACTTTATCAAACACCTTCCTACACACTGTTATGAACTGAGGAAGCTAGGGAACATTGTCTCTCAGCTGTGTTATAGAGTGTAGTACTGCATTTCAGTGAAGTGTAAGGCTATCCAAAGCTGCCGAACGTGTTTCTTTCTCTATTTCAAAGCTATTCTGCCTTGTATAAGACACATTTACCGCTCTAGTCTCCTTTAAGTAAAGAATATAGGATTCATACAGTGTTTCATGTGATCTTAACTCGAATTAAGGATTTCCCTTGTCTTACCTACCTTTTCTACACTAAGAACTGCCTTGGAGATTCTCTTTCAGCTGTTCTAAACAAGTTCTCATCTGTTTACAGCCATTTTCACTGAATTATTCATGTTTTCATGTAGTTTCCTATATTCGGCCTTCTGGCCCAAGTATAAGCTTTGCCCACTTTATCAAACAACTGCCTACACAGTGTTATGAACTGAAGGAGCTAGGGAACATTGTCTCTCAACTGTGTTATAGAGTGTAGTACTACATTTCAGTGAAGTGTAAGGCTTTCCAAAGCTGCCGAACGTGTTTCTTTCTCTATTTCAATGGTATTCTGCCTTGTATAACACACATTTAACACTCTAGTCTCCTTTAAGTAATGAATATAGGATTCATAGAGTGTTTGATGTTATCTTAACTCGAATTAAGGATTTCCCTTATCTTAGCTACCTTTTCTGCACTAAGAACTGACTTGGAGATTCTCTTTCAGCTGTTCTAAACAAGTTCTCATCTGTTTACAGTCATTTTCACTGCATTATTCATGTTTTCATGTAGTTTCCTATATTCTGCCTTCTGGCCCAAGTATAAGCTTTGCCCACTTTATCAAACACCTTCCTACACACTGTTATGAACTGAGGAAGCTAGGGAACATTGTCTCTCAGCTGTGTTATAGAGTGTAGTACTGCATTTCAGTGAAGTGTAAGGCTATCCAAAGCTGCCGAACGTGTTTCTTTCTCCATTTCAATGGGATTCTGCCTTTTATAACACACATTTACCACTCTAGTCTCCTTTAAGTAAAGAATATAGGATTCATACAGTGTTTCATGTGATCTTAACTGGAATTAAGGATTTCCCTTATCTTACCTACCTTTTCTACACTAAGAACTGCCTTGGAGATTCTCTTTCAGCTGTTCTAAACAAGTTCTCATCTGTTTACAGTCATTTTCACTGAATTATTCATGTTTTCATGTAGTTTCCTATATTCTGCCTTCTGGCCGAAGTATAAGCTTTGCCCACTTTATCAAACAACTTCCTACACACTGTTATGAACTGTGGCAGCTCGGGAACATTGTCTCTCAACTGTGTTATAGAGTGTAGTACTACATTTCAGTGAAGTGTAAGGCTTTCCAAAGCTGCCGAACGTGTTTCTTTCTCTATTTCAAAGCTATTCTGCCTTGTATAAGACACATTTACCGCTCTAGTCTCCTTTAAGTAAAGAATATAGGATTCATACAGTGTTTCATGTGATCTTAACTCGAATTAAGGATTTCCCGGATCTTAGCTACCTTTTCTACACTAAGAACTGACTTGGAGAATCTCTTTCAGCTGTTCTAAACAAGTTGTCATCTGTTTACAGTCATTTTCACTGAATTATTCATGTTTTCATGTAGTTTCCTATATTCTGCCTTCTGGTCCAAGAATAAGCTTTGCCAACTTTATCAAACAACTTCCTACACACTGTTATGAACTGTGGCAGCTCGGGAATATTTTCTCTCAATTGTGTTATAGAGTGTAGTACTACATTTCAGTGAAGTAACGCTTTCCAAAGCTGCCGAACGTGTTTCTTTCTCTATTTCAATGGTATTCTGCCTTGTATAACACACATTTACCACTCTAGTCTCCTTTATGTAATGAATATAGGATTCATACAGTGTTTGATGTTATCTAAACTCGAATTAAGGATTTCCCTTATCTTAGATACCTTTTCTACACTAAGAACTTACTTGGAGATTCTTTTTCAGCTGTTCTAAACAAGTTCTCATCTGTTTACAGTGATTTTCACTGAATTATTCATGTTTTCATGTAGTTTCCTATATTCTGCCTTCTGGCCCAAGTATAAGCTTTGCCCACTTTATCAAACAACTGCCTACACAGTGTTATGAACTGAGGGAGCTAGGGAACATTGTCTCTCAACTGTGTTATAGAGTGTAGTACTACATTTCAGTGAAGTGTAAGGCTTTCCAAAGCTGCCGAACGTGTTTCTTTCTCTATTTCAATGGTATTCTGCCTTGTATAACACACATTTACCACTCTAGTCTCCTTTAAGTAATGAATATAGGATTCATACAGTGTTTGATGTTATCTTAACTCGAATTAAGGATTTCCCTTGTCTTACCTACCTTTTCTACACTAAGAACTGCCTTGGAGATTCTCTTTCAGCTGTTCTAAACAAGTTCTCATCTGTTTACAGCCATTTTCACTGAATTATTCATGTTTTCATGTAGTTTCCTATATTCGGCCTTCTGGCCCAAGTATAAGCTTTGCCCACTTTATCAAACAACTGCCTACACAGTGTTATGAACTGAAGGAGCTAGGGAACATTGTCTCTCAACTGTGTTATAGAGTGTAGTACTACATTTCAGTGAAGTGTAAGGCTTTCCAAAGCTGCCGAACGTGTTTCTTTCTCTATTTCAATGGTATTCTGCCTTGTATAACACACATTTAACACTCTAGTCTCCTTTAAGTAAAGAATATAGGATTCATACAGTGTTTGATGTTATCTTAACTCGAATTAAGGATTTCCCTTGTCTTACCTACCTTTTCTACACTAAGAACTGCCTTGGAGATTCTCTTTCAGCTGTTCTAAACAAGTTCTCATCTGTTTACAGCCATTTTCACTGAATTATTCATGTTTTCATGTAGTTTCCTATATTCGGCCTTCTGGCCCAAGTATAAGCTTTGCCCACTTTATCAAACAACTGCCTACACAGTGTTATGAACTGAAGGAGCTAGGGAACATTGTCTCTCAACTGTGTTATAGAGTGTAGTACTACATTTCAGTGAAGTGTAAGGCTTTCCAAAGCTGCCGAACGTGTTTCTTTCTCTATTTCAATGGTATTCTGCCTTGTATAACACACATTTAACACTCTAGTCTCCTTTAAGTAAAGAATATAGGATTCATACAGTGTTTCATGTGATCTTAACTCGAATTAAGGATTTCCCTTATCTTAGCTACCTTTTCTACACTAAGAACTGACTTGGAGAATCTCTTTCAGCTGTTCTAAACAAGTTGTCATCTGTTTACAGTCATTTTCACTGAATTATTCATGTTTTCATGTAGTTTCCTATATTCTGCCTTCTGGTCCAAGAATAAGCTTTGCCAACTTTATCAAACAACTTCCTACACACTGTTATGAACTGTGGCAGCTCGGGAATATTTTCTCTCAATTGTGTTATAGAGTGTAGTACTACATTTCAGTGAAGTAACGCTTTCCAAAGCTGCCGAACGTGTTTCTTTCTCTATTTCAATGGTATTCTGCCTTGTATAACACACATTTACCACTCTAGTCTCCTTTATGTAATGAATATAGGATTCATACAGTGTTTGATGTTATCTAAACTCGAATTAAGGATTTCCCTTATCTTAGATACCTTTTCTACACTAAGAACTGACTTGGAGATTTTTTTTCAGCTGTTCTAAACAAGTTCTCATCTGTTTACAGTGATTTTCACTGAATTATTCATGTTTTCATGTAGTTTCCTATGTTCTGCCTTCTGGCCCAAGTATAAGCTTTGCCCACTTTATCAAACAACTTCCTACACACTGTTATGAACTGAGGGAGCTAGGGAACATTGTCTCTCAACTGTGTTATATAGAGTGTAGTACTACATTTCAGTGAAGTGTAAGGCTTTCCAAAGCTGCCGAACGTGTTTCTTTCTCTATTTCAATGGTATTGTGTCTTGTATAACACACATTTACCACTCTAGTCTCCTTTAAGTAAAGAATATAGGATTCATACAGTGTTTCATGTGATCTTAACTGGAATTAAGGATTTCCCTTATCTTACCTACCTTTTCTACACTAAGAACTGACTTGGAGATTCTCCTTCAGCTGTTCTAAACAAGTTCTCATCTGTTTACAGTCATTTTCACTGAAGTATTCACGTTTTCATGTAGTTTCCTATATTCTGCCTTCTGGCCCAAGTATAAGCTTTGCCCACTTTATCAAACAACTTCCTACCCACTGTTATGAACTGAGGGAGCTAGGGAACATTGTCTCTCAACTGTGTTATATAGAGTGTAGTACTACATTTCAGTGAAGTGTAAGGCTTTCCAAAGCTGCCGAACGTGTTTCTTTCTCTATTTCAATGGTATTCTGTCTTGTATAACACACATTTAACACTCTAGTCTCCTTTAAGTAAAGAATATAGGATTCATACAGTGTTTGATGTTATCTTAACTCGAATTAAGGATTTCCCTTGTCTTACCTACCTTTTCTACACTAAGAACTGCCTTGGAGATTCTCTTTCAGCTGTTCTAAACAAGTTCTCATCTGTTTACAGCCATTTTCACTGAATTATTCATGTTTTCATGTAGTTTCCTATATTCGGCCTTCTGGCCCAAGTATAAGCTTTGCCCACTTTATCAAACAACTGCCTACACAGTGTTATGAACTGAAGGAGCTAGGGAACATTGTCTCTCAACTGTGTTATAGAGTGTAGTACTACATTTCAGTGAAGTGTAAGGCTTTCCAAAGCTGCCGAACGTGTTTCTTTCTCTATTTCAATGGTATTCTGCCTTGTATAACACACATTTAACACTCTAGTCTCCTTTAAGTAAAGAATATAGGATTCATACAGTGTTTCATGTGATCTTAACTCGAATTAAGGATTTCCCTTATCTTAGCTACCTTTTCTACACTAAGAACTGACTTGGAGAATCTCTTTCAGCTGTTCTAAACAAGTTGTCATCTGTTTACAGTCATTTTCACTGAATTATTCATGTTTTCATGTAGTTTCCTATATTCTGCCTTCTGGTCCAAGAATAAGCTTTGCCAACTTTATCAAACAACTTCCTACACACTGTTATGAACTGTGGCAGCTCGGGAATATTTTCTCTCAATTGTGTTATAGAGTGTAGTACTACATTTCAGTGAAGTAACGCTTTCCAAAGCTGCCGAACGTGTTTCTTTCTCTATTTCAATGGTATTCTGCCTTGTATAACACACATTTACCACTCTAGTCTCCTTTATGTAATGAATATAGGATTCATACAGTGTTTGATGTTATCTAAACTCGAATTAAGGATTTCCCTTATCTTAGATACCTTTTCTACACTAAGAACTGACTTGGAGATTTTTTTTCAGCTGTTCTAAACAAGTTCTCATCTGTTTACAGTGATTTTCACTGAATTATTCATGTTTTCATGTAGTTTCCTATGTTCTGCCTTCTGGCCCAAGTATAAGCTTTGCCCACTTTATCAAACAACTTCCTACACACTGTTATGAACTGAGGGAGCTAGGGAACATTGTCTCTCAACTGTGTTATATAGAGTGTAGTACTACATTTCAGTGAAGTGTAAGGCTTTCCAAAGCTGCCGAACGTGTTTCTTTCTCTATTTCAATGGTATTGTGTCTTGTATAACACACATTTACCACTCTAGTCTCCTTTAAGTAAAGAATATAGGATTCATACAGTGTTTCATGTGATCTTAACTGGAATTAAGGATTTCCCTTATCTTACCTACCTTTTCTACACTAAGAACTGACTTGGAGATTCTCCTTCAGCTGTTCTAAACAAGTTCTCATCTGTTTACAGTCATTTTCACTGAAGTATTCACGTTTTCATGTAGTTTCCTATATTCTGCCTTCTGGCCCAAGTATAAGCTTTGCCCACTTTATCAAACAACTTCCTACCCACTGTTATGAACTGAGGGAGCTAGGGAACATTGTCTCTCAACTGTGTTATATAGAGTGTAGTACTACATTTCAGTGAAGTGTAAGGCTTTCCAAAGCTGCCGAACGTGTTTCTTTCTCTATTTCAATGGTATTCTGTCTTGTATAACACACATTTACCACTCTAGTCTCCTTTAAGTAAAGAATATAGGATTCATACAGTGTTTCCTGTGATCTTAACTGGAATTAAGGATTTCCCTTATCTTACCTACCTTTTCTACACTAAGAACTGACTTGGAGATTCTCCTTCAGCTGTTCTAAACAAGTTCTCATCTGTTTACAGTCATTTTCACTGAATTATTCATGTTTTCATGTAGTTTCCTATATTCTGCCTTCTGGCCCAAGTATAAGCTTTGCCCACTTTATCAAACAACTGCCTACACACTGTTATGAACAGAGGGAGCTAGGGAACATTGTCTCTCAACTGTGTTATATAGAGTGTAGTACTACATTTCAGTGAAGTGTAAGGCTTTCCAAAGCTGCCGAACGTGTTTCTTTCTCTATTTCAATGGTATTCTGTCTTGTATAACACACATTTACCACTCTAGTCTCTTTTAAGTAAAGAATATAGGATTCATACAGTGTTTCATGTGATCTTAACTGGAATTAAGGATTTCCCTTATCTTACCTACCTTTTCTACACTAAGAACTGACTTGGAGATTCTCCTTCAGCTGTTCTAAACAAGTTCTCATCTGTTTACAGTCATTTTCACTGAATTATTCATGTTTTCATGTAGTTTCCTATATTCTGCCTTCTGGCCCAAGTATAAGCTTTGCCCACTTTATCAAACACCTTCCTACACACTGTTATGAACTGAGGCAGCTAGGGAACATTGTCTCTCAACTGTGTTATAGAGTGTAGTACTACATTTCAGTGAAGTGTAAGGCTTTCCAAAGCTTCCGAACCTGTTTCTTTCTCTATTTCAATGGTATTCTGCCTTGTATAACACACATTTACCACTCTAGTCTCCTTTAAGTAATGAATATAGGATTCATACAGTGTTTGATGTTATCTTAACTCGAATTAAGGATTTCCCTTATCTTACCTACCTTTTCTACACTAAGAACTGCCTTGGAGATTCTCTTTCAGCTGTTCTAAACAAGTTGTCATCTGTTTACAGTCATTTTCACTGAATTATTCATGTTTTCATGTAGTTTCCTATATTCTGCCTTCTGGCCCAAGTATAAGCTTTGCCCACTTTATCAAACAACTTCCTACACACTGTTATGAACTGAGGGAGCTCGGGAACATTGTCTCTCAACTGTGTTATAGAGTGTAGTACTACATTTCAGTGAAGTGTAAGGCTTTCCAAAGCTGCCGAACGTGTTTCTTTCTCTATTTCAATGGTATTCTGCCTTGTATATCACACATTTACCACTCTAGTCTCCATTAAGTAAAGAATATAGGATTCCTACAGTGTTTCATGTGATCTTAACTGGAATTAAGGATTTCCCTTATCTTAGCTACCTTTTCTACACTAAGAACTGACTTGGAGATTCTCTTTCAGCTGTTCTAAACAAGTTCTCATCTGTTTACAGTCATTTTCACTGAATTATTCATGTTTTCATGTAGTTTCCAATATTCTGCCTTCTGGCCCAAGTATAACCTTTGCCCACTTTATCAAACACCTTCCTACACACTGTTATGAACTGAGGAAGCTAGGGAACATTGTCTCTCAGCTGTGTTATAGAGTGTAGTACTGCATTTCAGTGAAGTGTAAGGCTATCCAAAGCTGCCGAACGTGTTTCTTTCTCTATTTCAATGGGATTCTGCCTTTTATAACACACATTTACCACTCTAGTCTCCTTTAAGTAAAGAATATAGGATTCATACAGTGTTTCATGTGATCTTAACTGGAATTAAGGATTTCCCTTATCTTACCTACCTTTTCTACACTAAGAACTGCCTTGGAGATTCTCTTTCAGCTGTTCTAAACAAGTTCTCATCTGTTTACAGTCATTTTCACTGAATTATTCATGTTTTCATGTAGTTTCCTATATTCTGCCTTCTGGCCGAAGTATAAGCTTTGCCCACTTTATCAAACAACTTCCTACACACTGTTATGAACTGTGGCAGCTCGGGAACATTGTCTCTCAACTGTGTTATAGAGTGTAGTACTACATTTCAGTGAAGTGTAAGGCTTTCCAAAGCTGCCGAACGTGTTTCTTTCTCTATTTCAAAGCTATTCTGCCTTGTATAAGACACATTTACCGCTCTAGTCTCCTTTAAGTAAAGAATATAGGATTCATACAGTGTTTCATGTGATCTTAACTCGAATTAAGGATTTCCCGGATCTTAGCTACCTTTTCTACACTAAGAACTGACTTGGAGAATATCTTTCAGCTGTTCTAAACAAGTTCTCATCTGTTTACAGTGATTTTCACTGAATTATTCATGTTTTCATGTAGTTTCCTATATTCTGCCTTCTGGCCCAAGTATAAGCTTAGCCCACTTTATCAAACAACTGCCTACACACTGTTATGAACAGAGGGAGCTAGGGAACATTGTCTCTCAACTGTGTTATAGAGTGTAGTACTACATTTCAGTGAAGTGTAAGGCTTTCCAAAGCTGCCGATACTGTTTCTTTCTCTATTTCAATGGTATTCTGCCTTGTATAACACACATTTACCACTCTAGTCTCCTTTAAGTAAACAATGTAGGATTCATACAGTGTTTGATGTTATCTTAACTCGAATTAACCATTTCCCTTATCTTAGCTACCTTTTCTACACTAAGAACTGACTTGGAGATTCTCTTTCAACTGTTCTAAACAAGTTCTCACCTGTTTACAGTCATTTTCACTGAATTATTCATGTTTTCATGTAGTTTCCTATATTCTGCCTTCTGGCCCAAGTATAAGCTTTGCCCACTTTATCAAACAACTTCCTACACACTGTTATAAACTGAGGGAGCTAGGGAACATTGTCTCTAAACTGTGTTATAGAGTGTAGTACTACATTTCAGTGAAGTGTAAGGCTTTCCAAAGCTTCCGAACGTGTTTCTTTCTCTATTTCAATGGTACTCTGTCTTGTATAACACACATTTACCACTCTAGTCTCTTTTAAGTAAAGAATATAGGATTCATACAGTGTTTCATGTGATCTTAACTGGAATTAAGGATTTCCCTTATCTTACCTACCTTTTCTACACTAAGAACTGACTTGGAGATTCTCCTTCAGCTGTTCTAAACAAGTTCTCATCTGTTTACAGTCATTTTCACTGAATTATTCATGTTTTCATGTAGTTTCCTATATTCTGCCTTCTGGCCCAAGTATAAGCTTTGCCCACTTTATCAAACACCTTCCTACACACTGTTATGAACTGAGGCAGCTAGGGAACATTGTCTCTCAACTGTGTTATAGAGTGTAGTACTACATTTCAGTGAAGTGTAAGGCTTTCCAAAGCTTCCGAACGTGTTTCTTTCTCTATTTCAATGGTATTCTGCCTTGTATAACACACATTTACCACTCTAGTCTCCTTTAAGTAATGAATATAGGATTCATACAGTGTTTGATGTTATCTTAACTCGAATTAAGGATTTCCCTTATCTTACCTACCTTTTCTACACTAAGAACTGCCTTGGAGATTCTCTTTCAGCTGTTCTAAACAAGTTGTCATCTGTTTACAGTCATTTTCACTGAATTATTCATGTTTTCATGTAGTTTCCTATATTCTGCCTTCTGGCCCAAGTATAAGCTTTGCCCACTTTATCAAACAACTTCCTACACACTGTTATGAACTGAGGCAGCTCGGGAACATTGTCTCTCAACTGTGTTATAGAGTGTAGTACTACATTTCAGTGAAGTGTAAGGCTTTCCAAAGCTGCTGATACTGTTTCTTTCTCTATTTCAATGGTATTCTGCCTTGTATAACACACATTTACCACTCTAGTCTCCTTTAAGTAAACAATATAGGATTCATACAGTGTTTGATGTTATCTTAACTCGAATTAACCATTTCCCTTATCTTAGCTACCTTTTCTACACTAAGAACTGACTTGGAGATTCTCTTTCAACTGTTCTAAACAAGTTTTCACCTGTTTACAGTCATTTTCACTGAATTATTCATGTTTTCATGTAGTTTCCTATATTCTGCCTTCTGGCCCAAGTATAAGCTTTGCCCACTTTATCAAACAACTTCCTACACACTGTTATAAACTGAGGGAGCTAGGGAACATTGTCTCTCAACTGTGTTATAGTTTGTAGTACTACATTTCAGTGAAGTGTAAGGCTTTCCAAAGCTTCCGAACGTGTTTCTTTCTCTATTTCAATGGTACTCTGCCTTGTATAACACACATTTACCACTCTAGTCTCCTTTAAGTAATGAATATAGGATTCATACAGTGTTTGATGTTATCTTAACTCGAATTAAGGATTTCCCTTGTCTTACCTACCTTTTCTACACTAAGAACTGCCTTGGAGATTCTCTTTCAGCTGTTCTAAACAAGTTCTCATCTGTTTACAGCCATTTTCACTGAATTATTCATGTTTTCATGTAGTTTCCTATATTCGGCCTTCTGGCCCAAGTATAAGCTTTGCCCACTTTATCAAACAACTGCCTACACAGTGTTATGAACTGAGGGAGCTAGGGAACATTGTCTCTCAACTGTGTTATAGAGTGTAGTACTACATTTCAGTGAAGTGTAAGGCTTTCCAAAGCTGCCGAACGTGTTTCTTTCTCTATTTCAATGGTATTCTGCCTTGTATAACACACATTTACCACTCTAGTCTCCTTTAAGTAATGAATATAGGATTCATACAGTGTTTGATGTTATCTTAACTCGAATTAAGGATTTCCCTTATCTTACCTACCTTTTCTACACTAAGAACTGCCTTGGAGATTCTCTTTCAGCTGTTCTAAACAAGTTGTCATCTGTTTACAGTCATTTTCACTGAATTATTCATGTTTTCATGTAGTTTCCTATATTCTGCCTTCTGGCCCAAGTATAAGCTTTGCCCACTTTATCAAACAACTTCCTACACACTGTTATGAACTGAGGCAGCTCGGGAACATTGTCTCTCAACTGTGTTATAGAGTGTAGTACTATATTTCAGTGAGGTGTAAGGCTTTCCAAAGCTGCCGAACGTGTTTCTTTCTCTATTTCAATGGTATTCTGCCTTGTATATCACACATTTACCACTCTAGTCTCCATTAAGTAAAGAATATAGGATTCCTACAGTGTTTCATGTGATCTTAACTGGAATTAAGGATTTCCCTTATCTTAGCTACCTTTTCTACACTAAGAACTGACTTGGAGATTCTCTTTCAGCTGTTCTAAACAAGTTCTCATCTGTTTACAGTCATTTTCACTGAATTATTCATGTTTTCATGTAGTTTCCAATATTCTGCCTTCTGGCCCAAGTATAACCTTTGCCCACTTTATCAAACACCTTCCTACACACTGTTATGAACTGAGGAAGCTAGGGAACATTGTCTCTCAGCTGTGTTATAGAGTGTAGTACTGCATTTCAGTGAAGTGTAAGGCTATCCAAAGCTGCCGAACGTGTTTCTTTCTCTATTTCAAAGCTATTCTGCCTTGTATAAGACACATTTACCGCTCTAGTCTCCTTTAAGTAAAGAATATAGGATTCATACAGTGTTTCATGTGATCTTAACTCGAATTAAGGATTTCCCTTGTCTTACCTACCTTTTCTACACTAAGAACTGCCTTGGAGATTCTCTTTCAGCTGTTCTAAACAAGTTCTCATCTGTTTACAGCCATTTTCACTGAATTATTCATGTTTTCATGTAGTTTCCTATATTCGGCCTTCTGGCCCAAGTATAAGCTTTGCCCACTTTATCAAACAACTGCCTACACAGTGTTATGAACTGAAGGAGCTAGGGAACATTGTCTCTCAACTGTGTTATAGAGTGTAGTACTACATTTCAGTGAAGTGTAAGGCTTTCCAAAGCTGCCGAACGTGTTTCTTTCTCTATTTCAATGGTATTCTGCCTTGTATAACACACATTTAACACTCTAGTCTCCTTTAAGTAATGAATATAGGATTCATAGAGTGTTTGATGTTATCTTAACTCGAATTAAGGATTTCCCTTATCTTAGCTACCTTTTCTGCACTAAGAACTTACTTGGAGATTCTCTTTCAGCTGTTCTAAACAAGTTCTCATCTGTTTACAGTCATTTTCACTGCATTATTCATGTTTTCATGTAGTTTCCTATATTCTGCCTTCTGGCCCAAGTATAAGCTTTGCCCACTTTATCAAACACCTTCCTACACACTGTTATGAACTGAGGAAGCTAGGGAACATTGTCTCTCAGCTGTGTTATAGAGTGTAGTACTGCATTTCAGTGAAGTGTAAGGCTATCCAAAGCTGCCGAACGTGTTTCTTTCTCCATTTCAATGGGATTCTGCCTTTTATAACACACATTTACCACTCTAGTCTCCTTTAAGTAAAGAATATAGGATTCATACAGTGTTTCATGTGATCTTAACTGGAATTAAGGATTTCCCTTATCTTACCTACCTTTTCTACACTAAGAACTGCCTTGGAGATTCTCTTTCAGCTGTTCTAAACAAGTTCTCATCTGTTTACAGTCATTTTCACTGAATTATTCATGTTTTCATGTAGTTTCCTATATTCTGCCTTCTGGCCGAAGTATAAGCTTTGCCCACTTTATCAAACAACTTCCTACACACTGTTATGAACTGTGGCAGCTCGGGAACATTGTCTCTCAACTGTGTTATAGAGTGTAGTACTACATTTCAGTGAAGTGTAAGGCTTTCCAAAGCTGCCGAACGTGTTTCTTTCTCTATTTCAAAGCTATTCTGCCTTGTATAAGACACATTTACCGCTCTAGTCTCCTTTAAGTAAAGAATATAGGATTCATACAGTGTTTCATGTGATCTTAACTCGAATTAAGGATTTCCCGGATCTTAGCTACCTTTTCTACACTAAGAACTGACTTGGAGAATCTCTTTCAGCTGTTCTAAACAAGTTGTCATCTGTTTACAGTCATTTTCACTGAATTATTCATGTTTTCATGTAGTTTCCTATATTCTGCCTTCTGGTCCAAGAATAAGCTTTGCCAACTTTATCAAACAACTTCCTACACACTGTTATGAACTGTGGCAGCTCGGGAATATTTTCTCTCAATTGTGTTATAGAGTGTAGTACTACATTTCAGTGAAGTAACGCTTTCCAAAGCTGCCGAACGTGTTTCTTTCTCTATTTCAATGGTATTCTGCCTTGTATAACACACATTTACCACTCTAGTCTCCTTTATGTAATGAATATAGGATTCATACAGTGTTTGATGTTATCTAAACTCGAATTAAGGATTTCCCTTATCTTAGATACCTTTTCTACACTAAGAACTTACTTGGAGATTCTTTTTCAGCTGTTCTAAACAAGTTCTCATCTGTTTACAGTGATTTTCACTGAATTATTCATGTTTTCATGTAGTTTCCTATATTCTGCCTTCTGGCCCAAGTATAAGCTTTGCCCACTTTATCAAACAACTGCCTACACAGTGTTATGAACTGAGGGAGCTAGGGAACATTGTCTCTCAACTGTGTTATAGAGTGTAGTACTACATTTCAGTGAAGTGTAAGGCTTTCCAAAGCTGCCGAACGTGTTTCTTTCTCTATTTCAATGGTATTCTGCCTTGTATAACACACATTTACCACTCTAGTCTCCTTTAAGTAAAGAATATAGGATGCATACAGTGTTTCATGTGATCTTAACTGGAATTAAGGATTTCCCTTATCTTACCTACCTTTTCTACACTAAGAACTGCCTTGGAGGTTCTCTTTCAGCTGTTCTAAACAAGTTCTCATCTGTTTACAGTCATTTTCACTGAATTATTCATGTTTTCATGTAGTTTCCTATATTCTGCCTTCTGGCCCAAGTATAAGCTTTGCCCACTTTATCAAACAACTTCCTACACACTGTTATGAACTGTGGCAGCTCGGGAACATTGTCTCTCAACTGTGTTATAGAGTGTAGTACTACATTTCAGTGAAGTGTAAGGCTTTCCAAAGCTGCCGAACGTGTTTCTTTCTCTATTTCAAAGCTATTCTGCCTTGTATAAGACACATTTACCGCTCTAGTCTCCTTTAAGTAAAGAATATAGGATTCATACAGTGTTTCATGTGATCTTAACTCGAATTAAGGATTTCCCTTGTCTTACCTACCTTTTCTACACTAAGAACTGCCTTGGAGATTCTCTTTCAGCTGTTCTAAACAAGTTCTCATCTGTTTACAGCCATTTTCACTGAATTATTCATGTTTTCATGTAGTTTCCTATATTCGGCCTTCTGGCCCAAGTATAAGCTTTGCCCACTTTATCAAACAACTGCCTACACAGTGTTATGAACTGAAGGAGCTAGGGAACATTGTCTCTCAAATGTGTTATAGAGTGTAGTACTACATTTCAGTGAAGTGTAAGGCTTTCCAAAGCTGCCGAACGTGTTTCTTTCTCTATTTCAATGGTATTCTGCCTTGTATAACACACATTTAACACTCTAGTCTCCTTTAAGTAATGAATATAGGATTCATAGAGTGTTTGATGTTATCTTAACTCGAATTAAGGATTTCCCTTATCTTAGCTACCTTTTCTGCACTAAGAACTGACTTGGAGATTCTCTTTCAGCTGTTCTAAACAAGTTCTCATCTGTTTACAGTCATTTTCACTGAATTATTCATGTTTTCATGTAGTTTCCTATATTCTGCCTTCTGGCCCAAGTATAAGCTTTGCCCACTTTATCAAACACCTTCCTACACACTGTTATGAACTGAGGAAGCTAGGGAACATTGTCTCTCAGCTGTGTTATAGAGTGTAGTACTGCATTTCAGTGAAGTGTAAGGCTATCCAAAGCTGCCGAACGTGTTTCTTTCTCCATTTCAATGGGATTCTGCCTTTTATAACACACATTTACCACTCTAGTCTCCTTTAAGTAAAGAATATAGGATTCATACAGTGTTTCATGTGATCTTAACTGGAATTAAGGATTTCCCTTATCTTACCTACCTTTTCTACACTAAGAACTGCCTTGGAGATTCTCTTTCAGCTGTTCTAAACAAGTTCTCATCTGTTTACAGTCATTTTCACTGAATTATTCATGTTTTCATGTAGTTTCCTATATTCTGCCTTCTGGCCGAAGTATAAGCTTTGCCCACTTTATCAAACAACTTCCTACACACTGTTATGAACTGTGGCAGCTCGGGAACATTGTCTCTCAACTGTGTTATAGATTGTAGTACTACATTTCAGTGAAGTGTAAGGCTTTCCAAAGCTGCCGAACGTGTTTCTTTCTCTATTTCAAAGCTATTCTGCCTTGTATAAGACACATTTACCGCTCTAGTCTCCTTTAAGTAAAGAATATAGGATTCATACAGTGTTTCATGTTATCTTAACTCGAATTAAGGATTTCCCGGATCTTAGCTACCTTTTCTACACTAAGAACTGACTTGGAGAATCTCTTTCAGCTGTTCTAAACAAGTTGTCATCTGTTTACAGTCATTTTCACTGAATTATTCATGTTTTCATGTAGTTTCCTATATTCTGCCTTCTGGTCCAAGAATAAGCTTTGCCAACTTTATCAAACAACTTCCTACACACTGTTATGAACTGTGGCAGCTCGGGAATATTTTCTCTCAATTGTGTTATAGAGTGTAGTACTACATTTCAGTGAAGTAACGCTTTCCAAAGCTGCCGAACGTGTTTCTTTCTCTATTTCAATGGTATTCTGCCTTGTATAACACACATTTACCACTCTAGTCTCCTTTATGTAATGAATATAGGATTCATACAGTGTTTGATGTTATCTAAACTCGAATTAAGGATTTCCCTTATCTTAGATACCTTTTCTACACTAAGAACTGACTTGGAGATTCTTTTTCAGCTGTTCTAAACAAGTTCTCATCTGTTTACAGTCATTTTCACTGAATTATTCATGTTTTCATGTAGTTTCCTATATTCTGCCTTCTGGCCGAAGTATAAGCTTTGCCCACTTTATCAAACAACTTCCTACACACTGTTATGAACTGTGGCAGCTCGGGAACATTGTCTCTCAACTGTGTTATAGAGTGTAGTACTACATTTCAGTGAAGTGTAAGGCTTTCCAAAGCTGCCGAACGTGTTTCTTTCTCTATTTCAAAGCTATTCTGCCTTGTATAAGACACATTTACCGCTCTAGTCTCCTTTAAGTAAAGAATATAGGATTCATACAGTGTTTCATGTGATCTTAACTCGAATTAAGGATTTCCCGGATCTTAGCTACCTTTTCTACACTAAGAACTGACTTGGAGAATCTCTTTCAGCTGTTCTAAACAAGTTGTCATCTGTTTACAGTCATTTTCACTGAATTATTCATGTTTTCATGTAGTTTCCTATATTCTGCCTTCTGGTCCAAGAATAAGCTTTGCCAACTTTATCAAACAACTTCCTACACACTGTTATGAACTGTGGCAGCTCGGGAATATTTTCTCTCAATTGTGTTATAGAGTGTAGTACTACATTTCAGTGAAGTAACGCTTTCCAAAGCTGCCGAACGTGTTTCTTTCTCTATTTCAATGGTATTCTGCCTTGTATAACACACATTTACCACTCTAGTCTCCTTTATGTAATGAATATAGGATTCATACAGTGTTTGATGTTATCTAAACTCGAATTAAGGATTTCCCTTATCTTAGATACCTTTTCTACACTAAGAACTTACTTGGAGATTCTTTTTCAGCTGTTCTAAACAAGTTCTCATCTGTTTACAGTGATTTTCACTGAATTATTCATGTTTTCATGTAGTTTCCTATATTCTGCCTTCTGGCCCAAGTATAAGCTTTGCCCACTTTATCAAACAACTGCCTACACAGTGTTATGAACTGAGGGAGCTAGGGAACATTGTCTCTCAACTGTGTTATAGAGTGTAGTACTACATTTCAGTGAAGTGTAAGGCTTTCCAAAGCTGCCGAACGTGTTTCTTTCTCTATTTCAATGGTATTCTGCCTTGTATAACACACATTTACCACTCTAGTCTCCTTTAAGTAAAGAATATAGGATGCATACAGTGTTTCATGTGATCTTAACTGGAATTAAGGATTTCCCTTATCTTACCTACCTTTTCTACACTAAGAACTGCCTTGGAGGTTCTCTTTCAGCTGTTCTAAACAAGTTCTCATCTGTTTACAGTCATTTTCACTGAATTATTCATGTTTTCATGTAGTTTCCTATATTCTGCCTTCTGGCCCAAGTATAAGCTTTGCCCACTTTATCAAACAACTTCCTACACACTGTTATGAACTGTGGCAGCTCGGGAACATTGTCTCTCAACTGTGTTATAGAGTGTAGTACTACATTTCAGTGAAGTGTAAGGCTTTCCAAAGCTGCCGAACGTGTTTCTTTCTCTATTTCAAAGCTATTCTGCCTTGTATAAGACACATTTACCGCTCTAGTCTCCTTTAAGTAAAGAATATAGGATTCATACAGTGTTTCATGTGATCTTAACTCGAATTAAGGATTTCCCTTGTCTTACCTACCTTTTCTACACTAAGAACTGCCTTGGAGATTCTCTTTCAGCTGTTCTAAACAAGTTCTCATCTGTTTACAGCCATTTTCACTGAATTATTCATGTTTTCATGTAGTTTCCTATATTCGGCCTTCTGGCCCAAGTATAAGCTTTGCCCACTTTATCAAACAACTGCCTACACAGTGTTATGAACTGAAGGAGCTAGGGAACATTGTCTCTCAAATGTGTTATAGAGTGTAGTACTACATTTCAGTGAAGTGTAAGGCTTTCCAAAGCTGCCGAACGTGTTTCTTTCTCTATTTCAATGGTATTCTGCCTTGTATAACACACATTTAACACTCTAGTCTCCTTTAAGTAATGAATATAGGATTCATAGAGTGTTTGATGTTATCTTAACTCGAATTAAGGATTTCCCTTATCTTAGCTACCTTTTCTGCACTAAGAACTGACTTGGAGATTCTCTTTCAGCTGTTCTAAACAAGTTCTCATCTGTTTACAGTCATTTTCACTGAATTATTCATGTTTTCATGTAGTTTCCTATATTCTGCCTTCTGGCCCAAGTATAAGCTTTGCCCACTTTATCAAACACCTTCCTACACACTGTTATGAACTGAGGAAGCTAGGGAACATTGTCTCTCAGCTGTGTTATAGAGTGTAGTACTGCATTTCAGTGAAGTGTAAGGCTATCCAAAGCTGCCGAACGTGTTTCTTTCTCCATTTCAATGGGATTCTGCCTTTTATAACACACATTTACCACTCTAGTCTCCTTTAAGTAAAGAATATAGGATTCATACAGTGTTTCATGTGATCTTAACTGGAATTAAGGATTTCCCTTATCTTACCTACCTTTTCTACACTAAGAACTGCCTTGGAGATTCTCTTTCAGCTGTTCTAAACAAGTTCTCATCTGTTTACAGTCATTTTCACTGAATTATTCATGTTTTCATGTAGTTTCCTATATTCTGCCTTCTGGCCGAAGTATAAGCTTTGCCCACTTTATCAAACAACTTCCTACACACTGTTATGAACTGTGGCAGCTCGGGAACATTGTCTCTCAACTGTGTTATAGATTGTAGTACTACATTTCAGTGAAGTGTAAGGCTTTCCAAAGCTGCCGAACGTGTTTCTTTCTCTATTTCAAAGCTATTCTGCCTTGTATAAGACACATTTACCGCTCTAGTCTCCTTTAAGTAAAGAATATAGGATTCATACAGTGTTTCATGTTATCTTAACTCGAATTAAGGATTTCCCGGATCTTAGCTACCTTTTCTACACTAAGAACTGACTTGGAGAATCTCTTTCAGCTGTTCTAAACAAGTTGTCATCTGTTTACAGTCATTTTCACTGAATTATTCATGTTTTCATGTAGTTTCCTATATTCTGCCTTCTGGTCCAAGAATAAGCTTTGCCAACTTTATCAAACAACTTCCTACACACTGTTATGAACTGTGGCAGCTCGGGAATATTTTCTCTCAATTGTGTTATAGAGTGTAGTACTACATTTCAGTGAAGTAACGCTTTCCAAAGCTGCCGAACGTGTTTCTTTCTCTATTTCAATGGTATTCTGCCTTGTATAACACACATTTACCACTCTAGTCTCCTTTATGTAATGAATATAGGATTCATACAGTGTTTGATGTTATCTAAACTCGAATTAAGGATTTCCCTTATCTTAGATACCTTTTCTACACTAAGAACTGACTTGGAGATTCTTTTTCAGCTGTTCTAAACAAGTTCTCATCTGTTTACAGTGATTTTCACTGAATTATTCATGTTTTCATGTAGTTTCCTATATTCTGCCTTCTGGCCCAAGTATAAGCTTTGCCCACTTTATCAAACAACTTCCTACACACTGTTATGAACTGAGGGAGCTAGGGAACATTGTCTCTCAACTGTGTTATATAGAGTGTAGTACTACATTTCAGTGAAGTGTAAGGCTTTCCAAAGCTGCCGAACGTGTTTCTTTCTCTATTTCAATGGTATTGTGTCTTGTATAACACACATTTACCACTCTAGTCTCCTTTAAGTAAAGAATATAGGATTCATACAGTGTTTCATGTGATCTTAACTGGAATTAAGGATTTCCCTTATCTTACCTACCTTTTCTACACTAAGAACTGACTTGGAGATTCTCCTTCAGCTGTTCTAAACAAGTTCTCATCTGTTTACAGTCATTTTCACTGAAGTATTCACGTTTTCATGTAGTTTCCTATATTCTGCCTTCTGGCCCAAGTATAAGCTTTGCCCACTTTATCAAACAACTTCCTACACACTGTTATGAACTGAGGGAGCTAGGGAACATTGTCTCTCAACTGTGTTATATAGAGTGTAGTACTACATTTCAGTGAAGTGTAAGGCTTTTCAAAGCTGCCGAACGTGTTTCTTTCTCTATTTCAATGGTATTCTGTCTTGTATAACACACATTTACCACTCTAGTCTCCTTTAAGTAAAGAATATAGGATTCATACAGTGTTTCCTGTGATCTTAACTGGAATTAAGGATTTCCCTTATCTTACCTACCTTTTCTACACTAAGAACTGACTTGGAGATTCTCCTTCAGCTGTTCTAAACAAGTTCTCATCTGTTTACAGTCATTTTCACTGAATTATTCATGTTTTCATGTAGTTTCCTATATTCTGCCTTCTGGCCCAAGTATAAGCTTTGCCCACTTTATCAAACAACTGCCTACACACTGTTATGAACAGAGGGAGCTAGGGAACATTGTCTCTCAACTGTGTTATATAGAGTGTAGTACTACATTTCAGTGAAGTGTAAGGCTTTCCAAAGCTGCCGAACGTGTTTCTTTCTCTATTTCAATGGTATTCTGTCTTGTATAACACACATTTACCACTCTAGTCTCTTTTAAGTAAAGAATATAGGATTCATACAGTGTTTCATGTGATCTTAACTGGAATTAAGGATTTCCCTTATCTTACCTACCTTTTCTACACTAAGAACTGACTTGGAGATTCTCCTTCAGCTGTTCTAAACAAGTTCTCATCTGTTTACAGTCATTTTCACTGAATTATTCATGTTTTCATGTAGTTTCCTATATTCTGCCTTCTGGCCCAAGTATAAGCTTTGCCCACTTTATCAAACACCTTCCTACACACTGTTATGAACTGAGGCAGCTAGGGAACATTGTCTCTCAACTGTGTTATAGAGTGTAGTACTACATTTCAGTGAAGTGTAAGGCTTTCCAAAGCTTCCGAACGTGTTTCTTTCTCTATTTCAATGGTATTCTGCCTTGTATAACACACATTTACCACACTAGTCTCCTTTAAGTAATGAATATAGGATTCATACAGTGTTTGATGTTATCTTAACTCGAATTAAGGATTTCCCTTATCTTACCTACCTTTTCTACACTAAGAACTGCCTTGGAGATTCTCTTTCAGCTGTTCTAAACAAGTTGTCATCTGTTTACAGTCATTTTCACTGAATTATTCATGTTTTCATGTAGTTTCCTATATTCTGCCTTCTGGCCCAAGTATAAGCTTTGCCCACTTTATCAAACAACTTCCTACACACTGTTATGAACTGAGGCAGCTCGGGAACATTGTCTCTCAACTGTGTTATAGAGTGTAGTACTACATTTCAGTGAAGTGTAAGGCTTTCCAAAGCTGCCGAACGTGTTTCTTTCTCTATTTCAATGGTATTCTGCCTTGTATATCACACATTTACCATCTCTAGTCTCCATTAAGTAAAGAATATAGGATTCCTACAGTGTTTCATGTGATCTTAACTGGAATTAAGGATTTCCCTTATCTTAGCTACCTTTTCTACACTAAGAACTGACTAGGAGATTCTCTTTCAGCTGTTCTAAACAAGTTCTCATCTGTTTACAGTCATTTTCACTGAATTATTCATGTTTTCATGTAGTTTCCAATATTCTGCCTTCTGGCCCAAGTATAACCTTTGCCCACTTTATCAAACACCTTCCTACACACTGTTATGAACTGAGGAAGCTAGGGAACATTGTCTCTCAGCTGTGTTATAGAGTGTAGTACTGCATTTCAGTGAAGTGTAAGGCTATCCAAAGCTGCCGAACGTGTTTCTTTCTCTATTTCAATGGGATTCTGCCTTTTATAACACACATTTACCACTCTAGTCTCCTTTAAGTAAAGAATATAGGATTCATACGGTGTTTCATGTGATCTTAACTGGAATTAAGGATTTCCCTTATCTTACCTACCTTTTCTACACTAAGAACTGCCTTGGAGATTCTCTTTCAGCTGTTCTAAACAAGTTCTCATCTGTTTACAGTCATTTTCACTGAATTATTCATGTTTTCATGTAGTTTCCTATATTCTGCCTTCTGGCCGAAGTATAAGCTTTGCCCACTTTATCAAACAACTTCCTACACACTGTTATGAACTGTGGCAGCTCGGGAACATTGTCTCTCAACTGTGTTATAGAGTGTAGTACTACATTTCAGTGAAGTGTAAGGCTTTCCAAAGCTGCCGAACGTGTTTCTTTCTCTATTTCAAAGTTATTCTGCCTTGTATAAGACACATTTACCGCTCTAGTCTCCTTTAAGTAAAGAATATAGGATTCATACAGTGTTTCATGTGATCTTAACTCGAATTAAGGATTTCCCGGATCTTAGCTACCTTTTCTACACTAAGAACTGACTTGGAGAATATCTTTCAGCTGTTCTAAACAAGTTCTCATCTGTTTACAGTGATTTTCACTGAATTATTCATGTTTTCATGTAGTTTCCTATATTCTGCCTTCTGGCCCAAGTATAAGCTTAGCCCACTTTATCAAACAACTGCCTACACACTGTTATGAACAGAGGGAGCTAGGGAACATTGTCTCTCAACTGTGTTATAGAGTGTAGTACTACATTTCAGTGAAGTGTAAGGCTTTCCAAAGCTGCCGATACTGTTTCTTTCTCTATTTCAATGGTATTCTGCCTTGTATAACACACATTTACCACTCTAGTCTCCTTTAAGTAAACAATATAGGATTCATACAGTGTTTGATGTTATCTTAACTCGAATTAACGATTTCCCTTATCTTAGCTACCTTTTCTACACTAAGAACTGACTTGGAGATTCTCTTTCAACTGTTCTAAACAAGTTCTCATCTGTTTACAGTCATTTTCACTGAATTATTCATGTTTTCATGTAGTTTCCTATATTCTGCCTTCTGGCCCAAGTATAAGCTTTGCCCACTTTATCAAACAACTTCCTACACACTGTTATAAACTGAGGGAGCTAGGGAACATTGTCTCTCAACTGTGTTATAGAGTGTAGTACTACATTTCAGTGAAGTGTAAGGCTTTCCAAAGCTTCCGAACGTGTTTCTTTCTCTATTTCAATGGTACTCTGCCTTGTATAACACACATTTACCACTCTAGTCTCCTTTAAGTAATGAATATAGGATTCATACAGTGTTTGATGTTATCTTAACTCGAATTAAGGATTTCCCTTGTCTTACCTACCTTTTCTACACTAAGAACTGCCTTGGAGATTCTCTTTCAGCTGTTCTAAACAAGTTCTCATCTGTTTACAGCCATTTTCACTGAATTATTCATGTTTTCATGTAGTTTCCTATATTCGGCCTTCTGGCCCAAGTATAAGCTTTGCCCACTTTATCAAACAACTGCCTACACAGTGTTATGAACTGAGGGAGCTAGGGAACATTGTCTCTCAACTGTGTTATAGAGTGTAGTACTACATTTCAGTGAAGTGTAAGGCTTTCCAAAGCTGCCGAACGTGTTTCTTTCTCTATTTCAATGGTATTCTGCCTTGTATAACACACATTTACCACTCTAGTCTCCTTTAAGTAATGAATATAGGATTCATAGAGTGTTTGATGTTATCTTAACTCGAATTAAGGATTTCCCTTATCTTAGCTACCTCTTCTACACTAAGAACTGACTTGGAGATTCTCTTTCAGCTGTTCTAAACAAGTTCTCATCTGTTTACAGTCATTTTCACTGAATTATTCATGTTTTCATGTAGTTTCCTATATTCTGCCTTCTGGCCCAAGTATAAGCTTTGCCCACTTTATAAAACACCTTCCTAAACACTGTTATGAACTGATGCAGCTAGGGAACATTGTCTCTCAACTGTGTTATAGAGTGTAGTACTACATTTCAGTGAAGTGTAAGGCTTTCCAAAGCTGCCAAACGTATTTCTTTCTCTATTTCAATGGTATTCTGCCTTGTATATCACACATTTACCACTCTAGTCTCCATTAAGTAAAGAATATAGGATTCCTACAGTGTTTCATGTGATCTTAACAGGAATTAAGGATTTCCCTTATCTTAGCTACCTTTTCTGCACTAAGAACTGACTTGGAGATTCTCTTCCAGCTGTTCTAAACAAGTTCTCATCTGTTTACAGTCATTTTCACTGAATTATTCATGTTTTCATGTAGTTTCCAATATTCTGCCTTCTGGCCCAAGTATAACCTTTGCCCACTTTATCAAACACCTTCCTACACACTGTTATGAACTGAGGAAGCTAGGGAACATTGTCTCTCAGCTGTGTTATAGAGTGTAGTACTGCATTTCAGTGAAGTGTAAGGCTATCCAAAGCTGCCGAACGTGTTTCTTTCTCCATTTCAATGGGATTCTGCCTTTTATAACACACATTTACCACTCTAGTCTCCTTTAAGTAAAGAATATAGGATTCATACAGTGTTTCATGTGATCTTAACTGGAATTAAGGATTTCCCTTATCTTACCTACCTTTTCTACACTAAGAACTGCCTTGGAGATTCTCTTTCAGCTGTTCTAAACAAGTTCTCATCTGTTTACAGTGATTTTCACTGAATTATTCATGTTTTCATGTAGTTTCCTATATTCTGCCTTCTGGCCGAAGTATAAGCTTTGCCCACTTTATCAAACAACTTCCTACACACTGTTATGAACTGAGGGAGCTAGGGAACATTGTCTCTCAACTGTGTTATATAGAGTGTAGTACTACATTTCAGTGAAGTGTAAGGCTTTCCAAAGCTGCCGAACGTGTTTCTTTCTCTATTTCAATGGTATTGTGTCTTGTATAACACACATTTACCACTCTAGTCTCCTTTAAGTAAAGAATATAGGATTCATACAGTGTTTCATGTGATCTTAACTGGAATTAAGGATTTCCCTTATCTTACCTACCTTTTCTACACTAAGAACTGACTTGGAGATTCTCCTTCAGCTGTTCTAAACAAGTTCTCATCTGTTTACAGTCATTTTCACTGAAGTATTCACGTTTTCATGTAGTTTCCTATATTCTGCCTTCTGGCCCAAGTATAAGCTTTGCCCACTTTATCAAACAACTTCCTACACACTGTTATGAACTGAGGGAGCTAGGGAACATTGTCTCTCAACTGTGTTATATAGAGTGTAGTACTACATTTCAGTGAAGTGTAAGGCTTTTCAAAGCTGCCGAACGTGTTTCTTTCTCTATTTCAATGGTATTCTGTCTTGTATAACACACATTTACCACTCTAGTCTCCTTTAAGTAAAGAATATAGGATTCATACAGTGTTTCCTGTGATCTTAACTGGAATTAAGGATTTCCCTTATCTTACCTACCTTTTCTACACTAAGAACTGACTTGGAGATTCTCCTTCAGCTGTTCTAAACAAGTTCTCATCTGTTTACAGTCATTTTCACTGAATTATTCATGTTTTCATGTAGTTTCCTATATTCTGCCTTCTGGCCCAAGTATAAGCTTTGCCCACTTTATCAAACAACTGCCTACACACTGTTATGAACAGAGGGAGCTAGGGAACATTGTCTCTCAACTGTGTTATATAGAGTGTAGTACTACATTTCAGTGAAGTGTAAGGCTTTCCAAAGCTGCCGAACGTGTTTCTTTCTCTATTTCAATGGTATTCTGTCTTGTATAACACACATTTACCACTCTAGTCTCTTTTAAGTAAAGAATATAGGATTCATACAGTGTTTCATGTGATCTTAACTGGAATTAAGGATTTCCCTTATCTTACCTACCTTTTCTACACTAAGAACTGACTTGGAGATTCTCCTTCAGCTGTTCTAAACAAGTTCTCATCTGTTTACAGTCATTTTCACTGAATTATTCATGTTTTCATGTAGTTTCCTATATTCTGCCTTCTGGCCCAAGTATAAGCTTTGCCCACTTTATCAAACACCTTCCTACACACTGTTATGAACTGAGGCAGCTAGGGAACATTGTCTCTCAACTGTGTTATAGAGTGTAGTACTACATTTCAGTGAAGTGTAAGGCTTTCCAAAGCTTCCGAACGTGTTTCTTTCTCTATTTCAATGGTATTCTGCCTTGTATAACACACATTTACCACACTAGTCTCCTTTAAGTAATGAATATAGGATTCATACAGTGTTTGATGTTATCTTAACTCGAATTAAGGATTTCCCTTATCTTACCTACCTTTTCTACACTAAGAACTGCCTTGGAGATTCTCTTTCAGCTGTTCTAAACAAGTTGTCATCTGTTTACAGTCATTTTCACTGAATTATTCATGTTTTCATGTAGTTTCCTATATTCTGCCTTCTGGCCCAAGTATAAGCTTTGCCCACTTTATCAAACAACTTCCTACACACTGTTATGAACTGAGGCAGCTCGGGAACATTGTCTCTCAACTGTGTTATAGAGTGTAGTACTACATTTCAGTGAAGTGTAAGGCTTTCCAAAGCTGCCGAACGTGTTTCTTTCTCTATTTCAATGGTATTCTGCCTTGTATATCACACATTTACCACTCTAGTCTCCATTAAGTAAAGAATATAGGATTCCTACAGTGTTTCATGTGATCTTAACTGGAATTAAGGATTTCCCTTATCTTAGCTACCTTTTCTACACTAAGAACTGACTAGGAGATTCTCTTTCAGCTGTTCTAAACAAGTTCTCATCTGTTTACAGTCATTTTCACTGAATTATTCATGTTTTCATGTAGTTTCCAATATTCTGCCTTCTGGCCCAAGTATAACCTTTGCCCACTTTATCAAACACCTTCCTACACACTGTTATGAACTGAGGAAGCTAGGGAACATTGTCTCTCAGCTGTGTTATAGAGTGTAGTACTGCATTTCAGTGAAGTGTAAGGCTATCCAAAGCTGCCGAACGTGTTTCTTTCTCTATTTCAATGGGATTCTGCCTTTTATAACACACATTTACCACTCTAGTCTCCTTTAAGTAAAGAATATAGGATTCATACGGTGTTTCATGTGATCTTAACTGGAATTAAGGATTTCCCTTATCTTACCTACCTTTTCTACACTAAGAACTGCCTTGGAGATTCTCTTTCAGCTGTTCTAAACAAGTTCTCATCTGTTTACAGTCATTTTCACTGAATTATTCATGTTTTCATGTAGTTTCCTATATTCTGCCTTCTGGCCGAAGTATAAGCTTTGCCCACTTTATCAAACAACTTCCTACACACTGTTATGAACTGTGGCAGCTCGGGAACATTGTCTCTCAACTGTGTTATAGAGTGTAGTACTACATTTCAGTGAAGTGTAAGGCTTTCCAAAGCTGCCGAACGTGTTTCTTTCTCTATTTCAAAGCTATTCTGCCTTGTATAAGACACATTTACCGCTCTAGTCTCCTTTAAGTAAAGAATATAGGATTCATACAGTGTTTCATGTGATCTTAACTCGAATTAAGGATTTCCCGGATCTTAGCTACCTTTTCTACACTAAGAACTGACTTGGAGAATATCTTTCAGCTGTTCTAAACAAGTTCTCATCTGTTTACAGTGATTTTCACTGAATTATTCATGTTTTCATGTAGTTTCCTATATTCTGCCTTCTGGCCCAAGTATAAGCTTAGCCCACTTTATCAAACAACTGCCTACACACTGTTATGAACAGAGGGAGCTAGGGAACATTGTCTCTCAACTGTGTTATAGAGTGTAGTACTACATTTCAGTGAAGTGTAAGGCTTTCCAAAGCTGCCGATACTGTTTCTTTCTCTATTTCAATGGTATTCTGCCTTGTATAACACACATTTACCACTCTAGTCTCCTTTAAGTAAACAATATAGGATTCATACAGTGTTTGATGTTATCTTAACTCGAATTAACGATTTCCCTTATCTTAGCTACCTTTTCTACACTAAGAACTGACTTGGAGATTCTCTTTCAACTGTTCTAAACAAGTTCTCATCTGTTTACAGTCATTTTCACTGAATTATTCATGTTTTCATGTAGTTTCCTATATTCTGCCTTCTGGCCCAAGTATAAGCTTTGCCCACTTTATCAAACAACTTCCTACACACTGTTATAAACTGAGGGAGCTAGGGAACATTGTCTCTCAACTGTGTTATAGAGTGTAGTACTACATTTCAGTGAAGTGTAAGGCTTTCCAAAGCTTCCGAACGTGTTTCTTTCTCTATTTCAATGGTACTCTGCCTTGTATAACACACATTTACCACTCTAGTCTCCTTTAAGTAATGAATATAGGATTCATACAGTGTTTGATGTTATCTTAACTCGAATTAAGGATTTCCCTTGTCTTACCTACCTTTTCTACACTAAGAACTGCCTTGGAGATTCTCTTTCAGCTGTTCTAAACAAGTTCTCATCTGTTTACAGCCATTTTCACTGAATTATTCATGTTTTCATGTAGTTTCCTATATTCGGCCTTCTGGCCCAAGTATAAGCTTTGCCCACTTTATCAAACAACTGCCTACACAGTGTTATGAACTGAGGGAGCTAGGGAACATTGTCTCTCAACTGTGTTATAGAGTGTAGTACTACATTTCAGTGAAGTGTAAGGCTTTCCAAAGCTGCCGAACGTGTTTCTTTCTCTATTTCAATGGTATTCTGCCTTGTATAACACACATTTACCACTCTAGTCTCCTTTAAGTAATGAATATAGGATTCATAGAGTGTTTGATGTTATCTTAACTCGAATTAAGGATTTCCCTTATCTTAGCTACCTCTTCTACACTAAGAACTGACTTGGAGATTCTCTTTCAGCTGTTCTAAACAAGTTCTCATCTGTTTACAGTCATTTTCACTGAATTATTCATGTTTTCATGTAGTTTCCTATATTCTGCCTTCTGGCCCAAGTATAAGCTTTGCCCACTTTATAAAACACCTTCCTAAACACTGTTATGAACTGATGCAGCTAGGGAACATTGTCTCTCAACTGTGTTATAGAGTGTAGTACTACATTTCAGTGAAGTGTAAGGCTTTCCAAAGCTGCCAAACGTATTTCTTTCTCTATTTCAATGGTATTCTGCCTTGTATATCACACATTTACCACTCTAGTCTCCATTAAGTAAAGAATATAGGATTCCTACAGTGTTTCATGTGATCTTAACTGGAATTAAGGATTTCCCTTATCTTAGCTACCTTTTCTGCACTAAGAACTGACTTGGAGATTCTCTTCCAGCTGTTCTAAACAAGTTCTCATCTGTTTACAGTCATTTTCACTGAATTATTCATGTTTTCATGTAGTTTCCAATATTCTGCCTTCTGGCCCAAGTATAACCTTTGCCCACTTTATCAAACACCTTCCTACACACTGTTATGAACTGAGGAAGCTAGGGAACATTGTCTCTCAGCTGTGTTATAGAGTGTAGTACTGCATTTCAGTGAAGTGTAAGGCTATCCAAAGCTGCCGAACGTGTTTCTTTCTCCATTTCAATGGGATTCTGCCTTTTATAACACACATTTACCACTCTAGTCTCCTTTAAGTAAAGAATATAGGATTCATACAGTGTTTCATGTGATCTTAACTGGAATTAAGGATTTCCCTTATCTTACCTACCTTTTCTACACTAAGAACTGCCTTGGAGATTCTCTTTCAGCTGTTCTAAACAAGTTCTCATCTGTTTACAGTCATTTTCACTGAATTATTCATGTTTTCATGTAGTTTCCTATATTCTGCCTTCTGGCCGAAGTATAAGCTTTGCCCACTTTATCAAACAACTTCCTACACACTGTTATGAACTGTGGCAGCTCGGGAACATTGTCTCTCAACTGTGTTATAGAGTGTAGTACTACATTTCAGTGAAGTGTAAGGCTTTCCAAAGCTGCCGAACGTGTTTCTTTCTCTATTTCAAAGCTATTCTGCCTTGTTTAAGACACATTTACCGCTCTAGTCTCCTTTAAGTAAAGAATATAGGATTCATACAGTGTTTCATGTGATCTTAACTCGAATTAAGGATTTCCCGGATCTTAGCTACCTTTTCTACACTAAGAACTGACTTGGAGAATCTCTTTCAGCTGTTCTAAACAAGTTGTCATCTGTTTACAGTCATTTTCACTGAATTATTCATGTTTTCATGTAGTTTCCTATATTCTGCCTTCTGGTCCAAGAATAAGCTTTGCCAACTTTATCAAACAACTTCCTACACACTGTTATGAACTGTGGCAGCTCGGGAATATTTTCTCTCAATTGTGTTATAGAGTGTAGTACTACATTTCAGTGAAGTGTAACGCTTTCCAAAGCTGCCGAACGTGTTTCTTTCTCTATTTCAATGGTATTCTGCCTTGTATAACACACATTTATCACTCTAGTCTCCTTTATGTAATGAATATAGGATTCATACAGTGTTTGATGTTATCTAAACTCGAATTAAGGATTTCCCTTATCTTAGATACCTTTTCTACACTAAGAACTGACTTGGAGATTCTTTTTCAGCTGTTCTAAACAAGTTCTCATCTGTTTACAGTGATTTTCACTGAATTATTCATGTTTTCATGTAGTTTCCTATGTTCTGCCTTCTGGCCCAAGTATAAGCTTTGCCCACTTTATCAAACAACTTCCTACACACTGTTATGAACTGAGGGAGCTAGGGAACATTGTCTCTCAACTGTGTTATATAGAGTGTAGTACTACATTTCAGTGAAGTGTAAGGCTTTCCAAAGCTGCCGAACGTGTTTCTTTCTCTATTTCAATGGTATTGTGTCTTGTATAACACACATTTACCACTCTAGTCTCCTTTAAGTAAAGAATATAGGATTCATACAGTGTTTCATGTGATCTTAACTGGAATTAAGGATTTCCCTTATCTTACCTACCTTTTCTACACTAAGAACTGACTTGGAGATTCTCCTTCAGCTGTTCTAAACAAGTTCTCATCTGTTTACAGTCATTTTCACTGAAGTATTCACGTTTTCATGTAGTTTCCTATATTCTGCCTTCTGGCCCAAGTATAAGCTTTGCCCACTTTATCAAACAACTTCCTACACACTGTTATGAACTGAGGGAGCTAGGGAACATTGTCTCTCAACTGTGTTATATAGAGTGTAGTACTACATTTCAGTGAAGTGTAAAGCTTTCCAAAGCTGCCGAACGTGTTTCTTTCTCTATTTCAATGGTATTCTGTCTTGTATAACACACATTTACCACTCTAGTCTCCTTTAAGTAAAGAATATAGGATTCATACAGTGTTTCCTGTGATCTTAACTGGAATTAAGGATTTCCCTTATCTTACCTACCTTTTCTACACTAAGAACTGACTTGGAGATTCTCCTTCAGCTGTTCTAAACAAGTTCTCATCTGTTTACAGTCATTTTCACTGAATTATTCATGTTTTCATGTAGTTTCCTATATTCTGCCTTCTGGCCCAAGTATAAGCTTTGCCCACTTTATCAAACAACTGCCTACACACTGTTATGAACAGAGGGAGCTAGGGAACATTGTCTCTCAACTGTGTTATATAGAGTGTAGTACTACATTTCAGTGAAGTGTAAGGCTTTCCAAAGCTGCCGAACGTGTTTCTTTCTCTATTGCAATGGTATTCTGCCTTGTATAACACACATTTACCACTCTAGTCTCCTTTAAGTAAAGAATAAAGGATTCATACAGTGTTTCATGTGATCTTAACTGGAATTAAGGATTTCCCTTATCTTAGCTACCTTTTCTACACTAAGAAATGACTTGGAGAATCTCTTTCAGCTGCTCTAAACAAGTTCTCATCTGTTTACAGTCATTTTCACTGAATTTTTCATGTTTTTATGTAGTTTCCTATATTCTGCCTTCTTGCCCAAGTATAAGCTTTGCCCATTTTATCAAACAACTTCCTACACACTGTTATGAACTGAGGGAGCTAGGGAACATTGTCTCTCAACTGTGTTATATAGAGTGTAGTACTACATTTCAGTGAAGTGTAAGGATTTCCAAAGCTGCCGAA
Source organism: Pipistrellus hanaki (assembly GCF_964339955.1). NCBI lineage: Eukaryota > Metazoa > Chordata > Mammalia > Chiroptera > Vespertilionidae > Pipistrellus > Pipistrellus hanaki. The sequence continues at coordinate 70,588,560 of NC_140514.1, read as the reverse complement.
CGTGTTTCTTTCTCTATTTCAATGGTATTCTGCCTTGTATAACACACATTTACCACTCTAGTCTCCTTTAAGTAAAGAATATAGGATTCGTACAGTGTTTCACGTGATCTTAACTGGAATTAAGGATTTCCCTTATCTTAGCTACCTTTTCTACACTAAGAACTGACTTGGAGATTCTCTTTCAGCTGTTCTAAACAAGTTCTCATCTATTTACAGTCATTTTCACTGAATTATTTATGTTTTCATGTAGTTTCCTATATTCTGCCTTCTGGCCCAAGTATAAGCTTTGCCCACTTTATCAAACACCTTCCTACACACTGTTATGAACTGAGGCAGGTAGGGAACATTGTCTCTCAATTGTGTTATAGAGTGTAGTACTACATTTCAGTGAAGTGTAAGGCTTTCCAAAGCTGCCGAACGTGTTTCTTTCTCTATTTCAAAGGTATTCTTCCTTTTATAACACACATTTACAACTCTAGTCTCCTTTAAGTAAAGAATATAGGATTCATACAGTGTTTCCTGTGATCTTAACTGGAATTAAGGATTTCCCTTATCTTAGCTACCTTTTCTACACTAAGAACTGACTTGGAGAATCTCTTTCAGCTGTTCTAAACAAGTTCTCGTCTGTTTACAGTCATTTTCACTGAATTATTCATGTTTTCATGTAGTTTCCTATATTCTGCCTTCTGGTCCAAGTATAAGCTTTGCCCACTTTATCAAACAACTTCCTACACACTGTTAAGTACTGAGGCAGCTATTGAACATTGTCTCTCAACTGTGTTATAGAGTGTAGTACTACTTTTCAGTGAAGTGTAAGGCTTTCCAAAGCTGCCGAACGTGTTTCTTTCTCTATTTCAATGGTATTCTGCCTTGTATAACACACATTTACCACTCTAGTCTCCTTTAAGTAAAGAATATAGGATTCGTACAGTGTTTCATGTGATCTTAACTGGAATTAAGGATTTCCCTTATCTTAGCTACCTTTTCTACACTAAGAACTGACTTGGAGATTCTCTTTCATCTGTTCTAAACAAGTTCTCATCTGTTTACAGTCATTTTCACTGAATTATTTATGTTTTCATTTAGTTTCCTATATTCTGCCTTCTGGCCCAAGTATAAGCTTTGCCCACTTTATCAAACACCTTCCTACACACTGTTATGAACTGAGGCAGGTAGGGAACATTGTCTCTCAACTGTGTTATAGAGTGTAGTACTACATTTTAGTGAAGTGTAAGGCTTTCCAAAGCTGCCGAACGTGTTTCTTTCTCTATTTCAAAGGTATTCTGCCTTTTAAAACACACTTTTACAACTCTAGTCTCCTTTAAATAAAGAATATAGGATTCATACAGTGTTTCCTGTGATCTTAACTGGAATTAAGGATTTCCCTTATCTTAGCTACCTTTTCTACACTAAGAACTGACTTGGACAATCTATTTCAGCTGTTCTAAACAAGTTCTCATCTGTTTACAGTCATTTTCACTGAATTAATCATGTTTTCATGTAGTTTCCTATATTCTGCCTTCTGGCCCAAGTATAAGCTTTGCCCACTTTATCAAACAACTTCCTACACACTGTTATGAACTGAGGCAGCTTGGGAATATTGTCTCTCAACTGTGTTATAGAGTGTAGTACTACATTTCAGTGAAGTGTAAGGCTTTCCAAAGGTGCCGAACGTGCTTCTTTCTCTATTTCAATGGTATTCTGCCTTGTATAACACACATTTACCACCCTAGTCTCCTTTAAGTAAAGAATAAAGGATTCATACAGTGTTTCATGTGATCTTAACTGGAATTAAGGATTTCCCTTATCTTAGCTACCTTTTCTACACTAAGAACTGACTTGGAGATTCTCCTTCAGCTGTTCTAAACAAGTTCTCATCTGTTTACAGTCATTTTCACTGAAGTATTCATGTTATCATGTAGTTTCCTATATTCTGCCTTCTGGCCCAAGTATAAGCTTTGCCCACTTTATCAAACAACTTCCTACACACTGTTATGAACTGAGGGAGCTAGGGAACATTGTCTCTCAACTGTGTTATATAGAGTGTAGTACTACATTTCAGTGAAGTGTAAGGCTTTCCAAAGCTGCCGACCGTGTTTCTTTCTCTATTTCAATGGTATTCTGTCTTGTATAACACACATTTACCACTCTAGTCTCCTTTAAGTAAAGAATATAGGATTCATACAGTGTTTCCTGTGATCTTAACTGGAATTAAGGATTTCCCTTATCTTACCTAGCTTTTCTACACTAAGAACTGACTTGGAGATTCTCCTTCAGCTGTTCTAAACAAGTTCTCATCTGTTTACAGTCATTTTCACTGAATTATTCATGTTTTCATGTAGTTTCCTATATTCTGCCTTCTGGAACAAGTATAAGCTTTGCCCACTTTATCAAACAACTGCCTACACACTGTTATGAACAGAGGGAGCTAGGGAACATTGTCTCTCAACTGTGTTATAGAGTGTAGTACTACATTTCAGTGAAGTGTAAGGCTTTCCAAAGCTGCTGAACATGTTTCTTTCTCTATTTCAATGGTATTCTGCCTTCTATAACACACATTTACCACTCTAGTCTCCTTTAAGTAATGAATATAGGATTCATACAGTGTTTTATGTTATCTTAACTCGAATTAAGGATTTCCCGGATCTTAGCTACCTTTTCTACACTAAGAACTGACTTGGAGATTCTCTTTCAGCTGTTCTAAACAAGTTCTCATCTGTTTACAGTCATTTTCACTGAATTATTCATGTTTTCATGTAGTTTCCTATATTCTGCCTTCTGGCCCAAGTATAAGCTTTGCCCTCTTTATCAAACACCTTCCTACACACTGTTATGAACTGAGGCAGCTCGGGAACATTGTCTCTCAACTGTGTTATAGAGTGTAGTACTACATTTCAGTGAAGTGTAAGGCTTTCCAAAGCTGCCGAACGTGTTTCTTTCTCTATTTCAATGGTATTCTGCCTTGTATAACACACATTTACCACTCTAGTCTCCTTTAAGTAAAGAATAAAGGATTCATACAGTGTTTCATGTGATCTTAACGGGAATTAAGGATTTCTCTTATCTTAGCTACCTTTTCTACACTAAGAACTGACTTGGAGAATCTCTTTCTGCTGTTCTAAACAAGTTGGCATCTGTTTACAGTAATTTTCACTGAATTATTCATGTTTTTATGTAGTTTCCTATATTCTGCCTTCTTGCCCAAGTATAAGCTTTGCCCATTTTATCAAACAACTTCCTACACACTGTTATGAACTGAGGGAGCTAGGGAACATTGTCTCTCAACTGTGTTATATAGAGTGTAGTACTACATTTCAGTGAAGTGTAAGGCTTTCCAAAGCTGCCGAACGTGTTTCTTTCTCTATTTCAATGGTATTCTGCCTTGTATAACACACATTTACCACTCTAGTCTCCTTTATGTAATGAATATAGGATTCATACAGTGTTTGATGTTATCTAAACTGGAATTAATGATTTCCCGTATCTTAGATACCTTTTCTACACTAAGAACTGACTTGGAGATTCTCTTTCAGCTGTTCTAAACAAGTTCTCATCTGTTTAGAGTCATTTTCACTGAATTATTCATGTTTTCATGTAGTTTCCTATATACTGCCTTCTGGCCCAAGTATAAGCTTTGCCCACTTTATCAAACACCTTCCTACACACTGTTATGAACTGAGGCAGGTAGGGAACATTGTCTCTCAACTGTGTTATAGAGTGTAGTACTACATTTCAGTGAAGTGTAAGGCTTTCCAAAGCTGCCGAACGTGTTTCTTTCTCTATTTCAAAGGTATTCTTCCTTTTATAACACACATTTACAACTCTAGTCTCCTTTAAGTAAAGAATATAGGATTCATACAGTGTTTCCTGTGATCTTAACTGGAATTAAGGATTTCCCTTATCTTACCTACCTTTTCTACACTAAGAACTGACTTGGAGATTCTCCTTCAGCTGTTCTAAACAAGTTCTCATCTGTTTACAGTCATTTTCACTGAATTATTCATGTTTTCATGTAGTTTCCTGTATTCTGCCTTCTGGAACAAGTATAAGCTTTGCCCACTTTATCAAACAACTGCCTACACACTGTTATGAACAGAGGGAGCTAGGGAACATTGTCTCTCAGCTGTGTTATAGAGTGTAGTACTACATTTTAGTGAAGTGTAAGGCTTTCCAAAGCTGCTGAACATGTTTCTTTCTCTATTTCAATGGTATTCTGCCTTCTATAACACACATTTACCACTCTAGTCTCCTTTAAGTAATGAATATAGGATTCATACAGTGTTTTATGTTATCTTAACTCGAATTAAGGATTTCCCGGATCTTAGCTACCTTTTCTACACTAAGAACTGACTTGGAGATTCTCTTTCAGCTGTTCTAAACAAGTTCTCATCTGTTTACAGTCATTTTCACTGAATTATTTATGTTTTCATGTAGTTTCCTATATTCTGCCTTCTGGCCCAAGTATAATCTTTGCCCACTTTATCAAACACCTTCCTACACACTGTTATGAACTGAGGCAGGTAGGGAACATTGTCTCTCAACTGTGTTATAGAGTGTAGTACTACATTTCAGTGAAGTGTAAGGCTTTCCAAAGCTGCCGAACGTGTTTCTTTCTCTATTTCAAAGGTATTCTTCCTTTTATAACACACATTTACAACTCTAGTCTCCTTTAAGTAAAGAATATAGGATTCATACAGTGTTTCCTGTGATCTTAACTGGAATTAAGGATTTCCCTTATCTTACCTACCTTTTCTACACTAAGAACTGACTTGGAGATTCTCCTTCAGCTGTTCTAAACAAGTTCTCATCTGTTTACAGTCATTTTCACTGAATTATTCATGTTTTCATGTAGTTTCCTGTATTCTGCCTTCTGGAACAAGTATAAGCTTTGCCCACTTTATCAAACAACTGCCTACACACTGTTATGAACAGAGGGAGCTAGGGAACATTGTCTCTCAGCTGTGTTATAGAGTGTAGTACTACATTTTAGTGAAGTGTAAGGCTTTCCAAAGCTGCCGAACGTGTTTCTTTCTCTATTTCAATGGTATTCTGCCTTGTATAGCACACATTTACCACTCTAGTCTCCTTTAAGTAAAGAATAAAGGATTCATACAGTGTTTCATGTGATCTTAACTGGAATTAAGGATTTCCCTTATCTTAGCTACCTTTTCTACACTAAGAACTGACTTGGAGAATCTCTTTCTGCTGTTCTAAACAAGTTGGCATCTGTTTACAGTAATTTTCACTGAATTATTCATGTTTTTATGTAGTTTCCTATATTCTGCCTTCTTGCCCAAGTATAAGCTTTGCCCATTTTATCAAACAACTTCCTACACACTGTTATGAACTGAGGGAGCTAGGGAACATTGTCTCTCAACTGTGTTATATAGAGTGTAGTACTACATTTCAGTGAAGTGTAAGGCTTTCCAAAGCTGCCGAACGTGTTTCTTTCTCTATTTCAATGGTATTCTGCCTTGTATAACACACATTTACCACTCTAGTCTCCTTTATGTAATGAATATAGGATTCATACAGTGTTTGATGTTATCTAAACTGGAATTAATGATTTCCCTTATCTTAGATACCTTTTCTACACTAAGAACTGACTTGGAGATTCTCTTTCAGCTGTTCTAAACAAGTTCTCATCTGTTTAGAGTCATTTTCACTGAATTATTCATGTTTTCATGTAGTTTCCTATATTCTGCCTTCTGGCCCAAGTATAAGCTTTGCCCACTTTATCAAACACCTTCCTACACACTGTTATGAACTGAGGCAGCTTGGGAATATTGTCTCTCAACTGTGTTATAGAGTGTAGTACTACATTTCAGTGAAGTGTAAGGCTTTCCAAAGCTGCCGAACGTGCTTCTTTCTCTATTTCAATGGTATTCTGCCTTGTATAACACACATTTACCACTCTAGTCTCCTTTAAGTAAAGAATATAGGATTCGTACAGTGTTTCATGTGATCTTAACTGGAATTAAGGATTTCCCTTATCTTAGCTACCTTTTCTACACTAAGAACTGACTTGGAGATTCTCTTTCAGCTGTTCTAAACAAGTTCTCATCTGTTTACAGTCATTTTCACTGAATTATTTATGTTTTCATTTAGTTTCCTATATTCTGCCTTCTGGCCCAAGTATAAGCTTTGCCCACTTTATCAAACACCTTCCTACACACTGTTATGAACTGAGGCAGGTAGGGAACATTGTCTCTCAACTGTGTTATAGAGTGTAGTACTACATTTTAGTGAAGTGTAAGGCTTTCCAAAGCTGCCGAACGTGTTTCTTTCTCTATTTCAAAGGTATTCTGCCTTTTAAAACACACTTTTACAACTCTAGTCTCCTTTAAATAAAGAATATAGGATTCATACAGTGTTTCCTGTGATCTTAACTGGAATTAAGGATTTCCCTTATCTTAGCTACCTTTTCTACACTAAGAACTGACTTGGACAATCTATTTCAGCTGTTCTAAACAAGTTCTCATCTGTTTACAGTCATTTTCACTGAATTAATCATGTTTTCATGTAGTTTCCTATATTCTGCCTTCTGGCCCAAGTATAAGCTTTGCCCACTTTATCAAACAACTTCCTACACACTGTTATGAACTGAGGCAGCTTGGGAATATTGTCTCTCAACTGTGTTATAGAGTGTAGTACTACATTTCAGTGAAGTGTAAGGCTTTCCAAAGGTGCCGAACGTGCTTCTTTCTCTATTTCAATGGTATTCTGCCTTGTATAACACACATTTACCACCCTAGTCTCCTTTAAGTAAAGAATAAAGGATTCATACAGTGTTTCATGTGATCTTAACTGGAATTAAGGATTTCCCTTATCTTAGCTACCTTTTCTACACTAAGAACTGACTTGGAGATTCTCCTTCAGCTGTTCTAAACAAGTTCTCATCTGTTTACAGTCATTTTCACTGAAGTATTCATGTTATCATGTAGTTTCCTATATTCTGCCTTCTGGCCCAAGTATAAGCTTTGCCCACTTTATCAAACAACTTCCTACACACTGTTATGAACTGAGGGAGCTAGGGAACATTGTCTCTCAACTGTGTTATATAGAGTGTAGTACTACATTTCAGTGAAGTGTAAGGCTTTCCAAAGCTGCCGACCGTGTTTCTTTCTCTATTTCAATGGTATTCTGTCTTGTATAACACACATTTACCACTCTAGTCTCCTTTAAGTAAAGAATATAGGATTCATACAGTGTTTCCTGTGATCTTAACTGGAATTAAGGATTTCCCTTATCTTACCTAGCTTTTCTACACTAAGAACTGACTTGGAGATTCTCCTTCAGCTGTTCTAAACAAGTTCTCATCTGTTTACAGTCATTTTCACTGAATTATTCATGTTTTCATGTAGTTTCCTATATTCTGCCTTCTGGAACAAGTATAAGCTTTGCCCACTTTATCAAACAACTGCCTACACACTGTTATGAACAGAGGGAGCTAGGGAACATTGTCTCTCAACTGTGTTATAGAGTGTAGTACTACATTTCAGTGAAGTGTAAGGCTTTCCAAAGCTGCTGAACATGTTTCTTTCTCTATTTCAATGGTATTCTGCCTTCTATAACACACATTTACCACTCTAGTCTCCTTTAAGTAATGAATATAGGATTCATACAGTGTTTTATGTTATCTTAACTCGAATTAAGGATTTCCCGGATCTTAGCTACCTTTTCTACACTAAGAACTGACTTGGAGATTCTCTTTCAGCTGTTCTAAACAAGTTCTCATCTGTTTACAGTCATTTTCACTGAATTATTCATGTTTTCATGTAGTTTCCTATATTCTGCCTTCTGGCCCAAGTATAAGCTTTGCCCTCTTTATCAAACACCTTCCTACACACTGTTATGAACTGAGGCAGCTCGGGAACATTGTCTCTCAACTGTGTTATAGAGTGTAGTACTACATTTCAGTGAAGTGTAAGGCTTTCCAAAGCTGCCGAACGTGTTTCTTTCTCTATTTCAATGGTATTCTGCCTTGTATAACACACATTTACCACTCTAGTCTCCTTTAAGTAAAGAATAAAGGATTCATACAGTGTTTCATGTGATCTTAACTGGAATTAAGGATTTCTCTTATCTTAGCTACCTTTTCTACACTAAGAACTGACTTGGAGAATCTCTTTCTGCTGTTCTAAACAAGTTGGCATCTGTTTACAGTAATTTTCACTGAATTATTCATGTTTTTATGTAGTTTCCTATATTCTGCCTTCTTGCCCAAGTATAAGCTTTGCCCATTTTATCAAACAACTTCCTACACACTGTTATGAACTGAGGGAGCTAGGGAACATTGTCTCTCAACTGTGTTATATAGAGTGTAGTACTACATTTCAGTGAAGTGTAAGGCTTTCCAAAGCTGCCGAACGTGTTTCTTTCTCTATTTCAATGGTATTCTGCCTTGTATAACACACATTTAGCACTCTAGTCTCCTTTATGTAATGAATATAGGATTCATACAGTGTTTGATGTTATCTAAACTGGAATTAATGATTTCCCGTATCTTAGATACCTTTTCTACACTAAGAACTGACTTGGAGATTCTCTTTCAGCTGTTCTAAACAAGTTCTCATCTGTTTAGAGTCATTTTCACTGAATTATTCATGTTTTCATGTAGTTTCCTATATACTGCCTTCTGGCCCAAGTATAAGCTTTGCCCACTTTATCAAACACCTTCCTACACACTGTTATGAACTGAGGCAGGTAGGGAACATTGTCTCTCAACTGTGTTATAGAGTGTAGTACTACATTTCAGTGAAGTGTAAGGCTTTCCAAAGCTGCCGAACGTGTTTCTTTCTCTATTTCAAAGGTATTCTTCCTTTTATAACACACATTTACAACTCTAGTCTCCTTTAAGTAAAGAATATAGGATTCATACAGTGTTTCCTGTGATCTTAACTGGAATTAAGGATTTCCCTTATCTTACCTACCTTTTCTACACTAAGAACTGACTTGGAGATTCTCCTTCAGCTGTTCTAAACAAGTTCTCATCTGTTTACAGTCATTTTCACTGAATTATTCATGTTTTCATGTAGTTTCCTGTATTCTGCCTTCTGGAACAAGTATAAGCTTTGCCCACTTTATCAAACAACTGCCTACACACTGTTATGAACAGAGGGAGCTAGGGAACATTGTCTCTCAGCTGTGTTATAGAGTGTAGTACTACATTTTAGTGAAGTGTAAGGCTTTCCAAAGCTGCCGAACGTGTTTCTTTCTCTATTTCAATGGTATTCTGCCTTGTATAGCACACATTTACCACTCTAGTCTCCTTTAAGTAAAGAATAAAGGATTCATACAGTGTTTCATGTGATCTTAACTGGAATTAAGGATTTCCCTTATCTTAGCTACCTTTTCTACACTAAGAACTGACTTGGAGAATCTCTTTCTGCTGTTCTAAACAAGTTGGCATCTGTTTACAGTAATTTTCACTGAATTATTCATGTTTTTATGTAGTTTCCTATATTCTGCCTTCTTGCCCAAGTATAAGCTTTGCCCATTTTATCAAACAACTTCCTACACACTGTTATGAACTGAGGGAGCTAGGGAACATTGTCTCTCAACTGTGTTATATAGAGTGTAGTACTACATTTCAGTGAAGTGTAAGGCTTTCCAAAGCTGCCGAACGTGTTTCTTTCTCTATTTCAATGGTATTCTGCCTTGTATAACACACATTTACCACTCTAGTCTCCTTTAAGTAAAGAATATAGGATTCATACAGTGTTTCCTGTGATCTTAACTGGAATTAAGGATTTCCCTTATCTTACCTACCTTTTCTACACTAAGAACTGACTTGGAGATTCTCCTTCAGCTGTTCTAAACAAGTGCTCATCTGTTTACAGTCATTTTCACTGAATTATTCATGTTTTCATGTAGTTTCCTATATTCTGCCTTCTGGAACAAGTATAAGCTTTGCCCACTTTATCAAACAACTGCCTACACACTGTTATGAACAGAGGGAGCTAGGGAACATTGTCTCTCAACTGTGTTATAGAGTGTAGTACTACATTTCAGTGAAGTGTAAGGCTTTCCAAAGCTGCTGAACATGTTTCTTTCTCTATTTCAATGGTATTCTGCCTTCTATAACACACATTTACCACTCTAGTCTCCTTTAAGTAATGAATATAGGATTCATACAGTGTTTTATGTTATCTTAACTCGAATTAAGGATTTCCCGGATCTTAGCTACCTTTTCTACACTAAGAACTGACTTGGAGATTCTCTTTCAGCTGTTCTAAACAAGTTCTCATCTGTTTACAGTCATTTTCACTGAATTATTCATGTTTTCATGTAGTTTCCTATATTCTGCCTTCTGGCCCAAGTATAAGCTTTGCCCTCTTTATCAAACACCTTCCTACACACTGTTATGAACTGAGGCAGCTCGGGAACATTGTCTCTCAACTGTGTTATAGAGTGTAGTACTACATTTCAGTGAAGTGTAAGGCTTTCCAAAGCTGCCGAACGTGTTTCTTTCTCTATTTCAATGGTATTCTGCCTTGTATAACAAATTTACCACCCTAGTCTCCTTTAAGTAAAGAATATAGGATTCATACAGTGTTTCATGTAATCTTTACTCGAAATTAGGATTTCCCGGATTTTAGCTACCTTTTCTACACTAAGAACTGACTTGGAGAATCTCTTTCAGCTGTTCTAAACAAGTTCTCATCTGTTTACAGTCATTTTCACTGAATTATTCATGTTTTCATGTAGTTTCCTATATTCTGCCTTCTGGTCCAAGTATAAGCTTTGCCCACTTTATCAAACAACTTCCTACACACTGTTAAGTACTGAGGCAGCTATTGAACATTGTCTCTCAACTGTGTTATAGAGTGTAGTACTACTTTTCAGTGAAGTGTAAGGCTTTCTAAAGCTGCCGAACGTGTTTCTTTCTCTATTTCAATGGTATTCTGCCTTGTATAACACACATTTACCACTCTAGTCTCCTTTAAGTAAAGAATATAGGATTTGTACAGTGTTTCATGTGATCTTAACAGGAATTAAGGATTTCCCTTATCTTAGCTACCTTTTCTACACTAAGAACTTACTTGGAGATTCTCTTTCAGCTGTTCTAAACAAGTTCTCATCTATTTACAGTCATTTTCACTGAATTATTTATGTTTTCATGTAGTTTCCTATATTCTGCCTTCTGGCCCAAGTATAAGCTTTGCCCACTTTATCAAACACCTTCCTACACACTGTTATGAACTGAGGCAGGTAGGGAACATTGTCTCTCAACTGTGTTATAGAGTGTAGTACTACATTTCAGTGAAGTGTAAGGCTTTCCAAAGCTGCCGAACGTGTTTCTTTCTCTATTTCAAAGGTATTCTGCCTTTTATAACACACATTTACAACTCTAGTCTCCTTTAAATAAAGAATATAGGATTCATACAGTGTTTCCTGTGATCTTAACTGGAATTAAGGATTTCCCTTATCTTAGCTACCTTTTCTACACTAAGAACTGACTTGGAGAATCTCTTTCAGCTGTTCTAAACAAGTTCTCATCTGTTTACAGTCATTTTCACTGAATTAATCATGTTTTCATGTAGTTTCCTATATTCTGCCTTCTGGCCCAAGTATAAGCTTTGCCCACTTTATCAAACAACTTCCTACACACTGTTATGAACTGAGGCAGCTTGGGAATATTGTCTCTCAACTGTGTTATAGAGTGTAGTACTACATTTCACTGAAGTGTAAGGCTTTCCAAAGCTGCTGAACGTGCTTCTTTCTCTATTTCAATGGTATTCTGCCTTGTATAACACACATTTACCACCCTAGTCTCCTTTAAGTAAAGAATAAAGGATTCATACAGTGTTTCATGTGATCTTAACTGGAATTAAGGATTTCCCTTATCTTAGCTACCTTTTCTACACTAAGAACTGACTTGGAGAATCTCTTTCAGCTGCTCTAAACAAGTTCTCATCTGTTTACAGTCATTTTCACTGAATTATTCATGTTTTTATGTAGTTTCCTATATTCTGCCTTCTGGCCGAAGTATAAGCTTTGCCCATTTTATCAAACAACTTCCTACACACTGTTATGAACTGAGGGAGCTAGGGAACATTGTCTCTCAACTGTGTTATATAGAGTGTAGTACTACATTTCAGTGAAGTGGAAGGCTTTCCAAAGCTGCCGAACGTGTTTCTTTCTCTATTTCAATGGTATTGTGTCTTGTATAACACACATTTACCACTCTAGTCTCCTTTAAGTAAAGAATATAGGATTCATACAGTGTTTCATGTGATCTTAACTGGAATTAAGGATTTCCCTTATCTTACCTACCTTTTCTACACTAAGAACTGACTTGGAGATTCTCCTTCAGCTGTTCTAAACAAGTTCTCATCTGTTTACAGTCATTTTCACTGAAGTATTCATGTTTTCATGTAGTTTCCTATATTCTGCCTTCTGGCCCAAGTATAAGCTTTGCCCACTTTATCAAACAACTTCCTGCACACTGTTATGAACTGAGGGAGCTAGGGAACATTGTCTCTCAACTGTGTTATATAGAGTGTAGTACTACATTTCAGTGAAGTGTAAGGCTTTCCAAAGCTGCCGAACATGTTTCTTTCTCTATTTCAATGGTATTCTGTCTTGTATAACACACATTTACCACTCTAGTCTCCTTTAAGTAAAGAATATAGGATTCATACAGTGTTTCCTGTGATCTTAACTGGAATTAAGGATTTCCCTTATCTTAGCTACCTTTTCTACACTAAGAACTGACTTGGAGAATCTCTTTCAGCTGTTCTAAACAAGTTCTCATCTGTTTACAGTCATTTTCACTGAAGTATTCATGTTTTCATGTAGTTTCCTATATTCTGCCTTCTGGTCCAAATATAAGCTTTGCCAACTTTATCAAACAACTTCCAACACACTGTTATGAACTGAGGCAGCTCGGGAACATTGTCTCTCAAGTGTGTTATAGTGTGTAGTACTACATTTCAGTGAAGTGTAAGGCTTTCCAAAGCTGCCGAACGTGTTTCTTTCTCTATTTCAATGGTATTCTGCCTTGTATAACACACATTTACCACTCTAGTCTCCTTTAAGTAAACAATATAGGATTCATACAGTGTTTCATGTAATCTTAAGTCGAATTAAGGATTTCCCGGATCTTAGCTACCTTTTCTACACTGAGAACTGACTTGGAGAATCTCTTTCAGCTGTTCTAAACAAGTTCTCATCTGTTTACAGTCATTTTCACTGAATTAATCATGTTTTCATGTAGTTTCCTATATTCTGCCTTCTGGTCCAAGTATAAGCTTTGCCAACTTTATCAAACACCTTCCTGCACACTGTTATGAACTGAGGCAGCTCGGGAACATTGTCTCTCAACTGTGTTATAGAGTGTAGTACTACATTTCAGTGAAGTGTAAGGCTTTCCTAAGCTGCCGAACGTGTTTCTTTATCTATTTCAATGGTATTCTGCCTTGTATAACACACATTTACCACTCTAGTCTCCTTTAAGTAAAGAATATAGGATTCATACAGTTTCATGTTATCTTAACTGGAATTAAGGATTTCCCTTATCTTAGCTACCTTTTCTACAATAAGAACTGTCTTGGAGATTATCTTTCAGCTGTTCTAAACAAGTTCTCATCTGTTTACAGTCATTTTCACTGAATTATTCATGTTTTCATGTAGTTTCCTATATTCTGCCTTCTGTCCCAAGTATAAGCTTTGCCCTCTTTATCAAACACCTTCCTACACACTGTTATGAACTGAGGCAGCTCAGGAACATTGTCTCTCAACTGTATTATAGAGTGTAGTACTACATTTCAGTGAAGTGTAAGGCTTTCCAAAGCTGCCGAACGTGTTTCTTTCTCTATTTCAATGGTATTCTGCCTTGTATAACACACATTTACCACTCTAGTCTCCTTTAAGTAAAGAATATAGGATTCATACAGTGTTTCATGTGATCTTAACTGGAATTAAGGATTTCCCTTATCTTAGCTACCTCTTCTACACTAAGAACTGACTTGGAGATTCTCTTTCAGCTGTTCTAAACAAGTTCTCATCTGTTTACAGTCATTTTCACTGAATTATTCATGTTTTCATGTAGTTTCCTATATTCTGCCTTCTGGCCCAAGTATAAGCTTTGCCCTCTTTAACAAACACCTTCCTAAACACTGTTATGAACTGAGGCAGCTCGGGAACGTTGTCTCTCAACTGTGTATGGAGTGTAGTACTACATTTCAGTGAAGTGTAAGGCTTTCCAAAGCTGCCGAACGTGTTTCTTTCTCTATTTCAATGGTATTCTGCCTTGTATAACACACATTTACCACTCTAGTCTCCTTTAAGTAAAGAATATAGGATTCATACAGTGTTTCATGTGATCTTAACTGGAATTAAGGATTTCCCTTATCTTAGCTACCTCTTCTACACTAAGAACTGACTTGGAGATTCTCTTTCAGCTGTTCTAAACAAGTTCTCATCTGTTTACAGTCATTTTCACTGAATTATTCATGTTTTCATGTAGTTTCCTATATACTGCCTTCTGGTCCAAGTATAAGCTTTGCCCTCTTTATCAAACACCTTCCTACACACTGTTATGAACTGAGGCAGCTCAGGAACATTGTCTCTCAACTGTATTATAGAGTGTAGTACTACATTTCAGTGAAGTGTAAGGCTTTCCAAAGCTGCCGAACGTGTTTCTTTCTCTATTTCAATGGTATTCTGCCTTGTATAACACACATTTACCACTCTAGTCTCCTTTAAGTAAACAATATAGGATTCATACAGTGTTTCATGTAATCTTAACTCGAATTAAGGATTTCCCGGATCTTAGCTACCTTTTCTACACTAAGAACTGACTTGGAGAATCTCTTTCAGCTGTTCTAAACAAGTTCTCATCTGTTTACAGTCATTTTCACTGAATTATTCATGTTTTCATGTAGTTTCCTATATATTGCCTTCTGGTCCAAGTATAAGCTTTGCCCTCTTTATCAAACACCTTCCTGCACACTGTTATGAACTGAGGCAGCTCAGGAACATTGTCTCTCAACTGTATTATAGAGTGTAGTACTACATTTCAGTGAAGTGTAAGGCTTTCCAAAGCTGCCGAACGTGTTTCTTTCTCTATTTCAATGGTATTCTGCCTTGTATAACACACATTTACCACTCTAGTCTCCTTTAAGTAAACAATATAGGATTCATACAGTGTTTCATGTAATCTTAACT
Source organism: Pipistrellus hanaki (assembly GCF_964339955.1). Lineage (NCBI taxonomy): Eukaryota > Metazoa > Chordata > Mammalia > Chiroptera > Vespertilionidae > Pipistrellus > Pipistrellus hanaki. The sequence goes on along the minus strand of NC_140514.1, from coordinate 70,573,386 downwards.
CGAATTAAGGATTTCCCGGATCTTAGCTACCTTTTCTACACTAAGAACTGACTTGGAGAATCTCTTTCAGCTGTTCTAAACAAGTTCTCATCTGTTTACAGTCATTTTCACTGAATTATTCATGTTTTCATGTAGTTTCCTATATTCTGCCTTCTGGCCCAAGTATAAGCTTCGCCCTCTTTGTCAAACACCTTCCTACACACTGTTATGAACTGAGGCAGCTCGGGAACATTGTCTCTCAACTGTGTTATAGAGTGTAGTACTACATTTCAGTGAAGTGTAAGGCTTTCCAAAGCTGCCGAACGTGTTTCTTTCTCTATTTCAATGGTATTCTGCCTTGTATAACACACATTTACCACTCTAGTCTCCTTTAAGTAAAGAATATAGGATTCATACAGTGTTTCATGTGATCTTAACTGGAATTAAGGATTTCCCTTATCTTAGCTACCTTTTCTACACTAAGAACTGACTTGGAGATTCTCTTTCAGCTGTTCTAAACAAGTTCACATCTGTTTACAGTCATTTTCACTGAATTATTCATGTTTTCATGTAGTTTCCTATATTCTGCCTTCTGGACCAAGTATAAGCTTTGCCCACTTTATCGAACAACTTCCTAAACACTGTTATGAACTGAGGCAGCTCAGGAACATTGTCTCTCAACTGTGTTATAGAGTGTAGTACTACATTTCAGTGAAGTGTAAGGCTTTCCAAAGCTGCCGAAAGTGTTTCTTTCTCTATTTTAATGGTATTCTGCCTTGTATAACACACATTTACCACTCTAGTCTCCTTTAAGTAAAGAATATAGGATTCATACAGTGTTTCATGTGATCGTAACAGGAATTAAGGATTTTCCTTATCTTAGCTACCTTTTCTACACTAAGAACTGACTTGGAGATTCTCTTTCAGCTGTTCTAAAGAAGTTCTCATCAGTTTACAGTCATTTTCACTGAATTATTCATGTTTTCATGTAGTTTCCTATATTCTGCCTTCTGGCCCAAGTATAAGCTTTGCCCTCTTTATCAAACACCTTCCTACATACTGTTATGAACTGAGGCAGCTCGGGAACATTGTCTCTCAACTGTGTTATAGAGTGTAGTACTACATTTCAGTGAAGTGTAAGCCTTTCCAAAGCTGCCGAACGTGTTTCTTTCTCTATTTCAATGGTATTCTGCCTTGTATAACACACATTTACCACTCTAGTCTCCTTTAAGTAAACAATATAGGATTCATACAGTGTTTCATGTAATCTTAACTCGAATTAAGGATTTCCCGGATCTTAGCTACCTTTTCTACACTAAGAACTGACTTGGAGAATCTCTTTCAGCTGTTCTAAACAAGTTCTCATCTGTTTACAGTCATTTTCACTGAATTAATCATGTTTTCATGTAGTTTCCTATATTCTGCCTTCTGGCCCAAGTATAAGCTTTGCCCACTTTATCAAACAACTTCCTACACACTGTTATGAACTGAGGCAGCTTGGGAATATTGTCTCTCAACTGTGTTATAGAGTGTAGTACTACATTTCACTGAAGTGTAAGGCTTTCCAAAGCTGCTGAACGTGCTTCTTTCTCTATTTCAATGGTATTCTGCCTTGTATAACACACATTTACCACCCTAGTCTCCTTTAAGTAAAGAATAAAGGATTCATACAGTGTTTCATGTGATCTTAACTGGAATTAAGGATTTCCCTTATCTTAGCTACCTTTTCTACACTAAGAACTGACTTGGAGAATCTCTTTCAGCTGCTCTAAACAAGTTCTCATCTGTTTACAGTCATTTTCACTGAATTATTCATGTTTTTATGTAGTTTCCTATATTCTGCCTTCTGGCCGAAGTATAAGCTTTGCCCATTTTATCAAACAACTTCCTACACACTGTTATGAACTGAGGGAGCTAGGGAACATTGTCTCTCAACTGTGTTATATAGAGTGTAGTACTACATTTCAGTGAAGTGGAAGGCTTTCCAAAGCTGCCGAACGTGTTTCTTTCTCTATTTCAATGGTATTGTGTCTTGTATAACACACATTTACCACTCTAGTCTCCTTTAAGTAAAGAATATAGGATTCATACAGTGTTTCATGTGATCTTAACTGGAATTAAGGATTTCCCTTATCTTACCTACCTTTTCTACACTAAGAACTGACTTGGAGATTCTCCTTCAGCTGTTCTAAACAAGTTCTCATCTGTTTACAGTCATTTTCACTGAAGTATTCATGTTTTCATGTAGTTTCCTATATTCTGCCTTCTGGCCCAAGTATAAGCTTTGCCCACTTTATCAAACAACTTCCTGCACACTGTTATGAACTGAGGGAGCTAGGGAACATTGTCTCTCAACTGTGTTATATAGAGTGTAGTACTACATTTCAGTGAAGTGTAAGGCTTTCCAAAGCTGCCGAACATGTTTCTTTCTCTATTTCAATGGTATTCTGTCTTGTATAACACACATTTACCACTCTAGTCTCCTTTAAGTAAAGAATATAGGATTCATACAGTGTTTCCTGTGATCTTAACTGGAATTAAGGATTTCCCTTATCTTAGCTACCTTTTCTACACTAAGAACTGACTTGGAGAATCTCTTTCAGCTGTTCTAAACAAGTTCTCATCTGTTTACAGTCATTTTCACTGAAGTATTCATGTTTTCATGTAGTTTCCTATATTCTGCCTTCTGGTCCAAATATAAGCTTTGCCAACTTTATCAAACAACTTCCAACACACTGTTATGAACTGAGGCAGCTCGGGAACATTGTCTCTCAAGTGTGTTATAGTGTGTAGTACTACATTTCAGTGAAGTGTAAGGCTTTCCAAAGCTGCCGAACGTGTTTCTTTCTCTATTTCAATGGTATTCTGCCTTGTATAACACACATTTACCACTCTAGTCTCCTTTAAGTAAACAATATAGGATTCATACAGTGTTTCATGTAATCTTAACTCGAATTAAGGATTTCCCGGATCTTAGCTACCTTTTCTACACTGAGAACTGACTTGGAGAATCTCTTTCAGCTGTTCTAAACAAGTTCTCATCTGTTTACAGTCATTTTCACTGAATTAATCATGTTTTCATGTAGTTTCCTATATTCTGCCTTCTGGTCCAAGTATAAGCTTTGCCAACTTTATCAAACACCTTCCTGCACACTGTTATGAACTGAGGCAGCTCGGGAACATTGTCTCTCAACTGTGTTATAGAGTGTAGTACTACATTTCAGTGAAGTGTAAGGCTTTCCTAAGCTGCCGAACGTGTTTCTTTATCTATTTCAATGGTATTCTGCCTTGTATAACACACATTTACCACTCTAGTCTCCTTTAAGTAAAGAATATAGGATTCATACAGTTTCATGTTATCTTAACTGGAATTAAGGATTTCCCTTATCTTAGCTACCTTTTCTACAATAAGAACTGTCTTGGAGATTATCTTTCAGCTGTTCTAAACAAGTTCTCATCTGTTTACAGTCATTTTCACTGAATTATTCATGTTTTCATGTAGTTTCCTATATTCTGCCTTCTGTCCCAAGTATAAGCTTTGCCCTCTTTATCAAACACCTTCCTACACACTGTTATGAACTGAGGCAGCTCAGGAACATTGTCTCTCAACTGTATTATAGAGTGTAGTACTACATTTCAGTGAAGTGTAAGGCTTTCCAAAGCTGCCGAACGTGTTTCTTTCTCTATTTCAATGGTATTCTGCCTTGTATAACACACATTTACCACTCTAGTCTCCTTTAAGTAAAGAATATAGGATTCATACAGTGTTTCATGTGATCTTAACTGGAATTAAGGATTTCCCTTATCTTAGCTACCTCTTCTACACTAAGAACTGACTTGGAGATTCTCTTTCAGCTGTTCTAAACAAGTTCTCATCTGTTTACAGTCATTTTCACTGAATTATTCATGTTTTCATGTAGTTTCCTATATTCTGCCTTCTGGCCCAAGTATAAGCTTTGCCCTCTTTAACAAACACCTTCCTAAACACTGTTATGAACTGAGGCAGCTCGGGAACGTTGTCTCTCAACTGTGTATGGAGTGTAGTACTACATTTCAGTGAAGTGTAAGGCTTTCCAAAGCTGCCGAACGTGTTTCTTTCTCTATTTCAATGGTATTCTGCCTTGTATAACACACATTTACCACTCTAGTCTCCTTTAAGTAAAGAATATAGGATTCATACAGTGTTTCATGTGATCTTAACTGGAATTAAGGATTTCCCTTATCTTAGCTACCTCTTCTACACTAAGAACTGACTTGGAGATTCTCTTTCAGCTGTTCTAAACAAGTTCTCATCTGTTTACAGTCATTTTCACTGAATTATTCATGTTTTCATGTAGTTTCCTATATACTGCCTTCTGGTCCAAGTATAAGCTTTGCCCTCTTTATCAAACACCTTCCTACACACTGTTATGAACTGAGGCAGCTCAGGAACATTGTCTCTCAACTGTATTATAGAGTGTAGTACTACATTTCAGTGAAGTGTAAGGCTTTCCAAAGCTGCCGAACGTGTTTCTTTCTCTATTTCAATGGTATTCTGCCTTGTATAACACACATTTACCACTCTAGTCTCCTTTAAGTAAACAATATAGGATTCATACAGTGTTTCATGTAATCTTAACTCGAATTAAGGATTTCCCGGATCTTAGCTACCTTTTCTACACTAAGAACTGACTTGGAGAATCTCTTTCAGCTGTTCTAAACAAGTTCTCATCTGTTTACAGTCATTTTCACTGAATTATTCATGTTTTCATGTAGTTTCCTATATATTGCCTTCTGGTCCAAGTATAAGCTTTGCCCTCTTTATCAAACACCTTCCTGCACACTGTTATGAACTGAGGCAGCTCAGGAACATTGTCTCTCAACTGTATTATAGAGTGTAGTACTACATTTCAGTGAAGTGTAAGGCTTTCCAAAGCTGCCGAACGTGTTTCTTTCTCTATTTCAATGGTATTCTGCCTTGTATAACACACATTTACCACTCTAGTCTCCTTTAAGTAAACAATATAGGATTCATACAGTGTTTCATGTAATCTTAACTCGAATTAAGGATTTCCCGGATCTTAGCTACCTTTTCTACACTAAGAACTGACTTGGAGAATCTCTTTCAGCTGTTCTAAACAAGTTCTCATCTGTTTACAGTCATTTTCACTGAATTATTCATGTTTTCATGTAGTTTCCTATATTCTGCCTTCTGGCCCAAGTATAAGCTTCGCCCTCTTTGTCAAACACCTTCCTACACACTGTTATGAACTGAGGCAGCTCGGGAACATTGTCTCTCAACTGTGTTATAGAGTGTAGTACTACATTTCAGTGAAGTGTAAGGCTTTCCAAAGCTGCCGAACGTGTTTCTTTCTCTATTTCAATGGTATTCTGCCTTGTATAACACACATTTACCACTCTAGTCTCCTTTAAGTAAAGAATATAGGATTCATACAGTGTTTCATGTGATCTTAACTGGAATTAAGGATTTCCCTTATCTTAGCTACCTTTTCTACACTAAGAACTGACTTGGAGATTCTCTTTCAGCTGTTCTAAACAAGTTCACATCTGTTTACAGTCATTTTCACTGAATTATTCATGTTTTCATGTAGTTTCCTATATTCTGCCTTCTGGACCAAGTATAAGCTTTGCCCACTTTATCGAACAACTTCCTAAACACTGTTATGAACTGAGGCAGCTCAGGAACATTGTCTCTCAACTGTGTTATAGAGTGTAGTACTACATTTCAGTGAAGTGTAAGGCTTTCCAAAGCTGCCGAAAGTGTTTCTTTCTCTATTTTAATGGTATTCTGCCTTGTATAACACACATTTACCACTCTAGTCTCCTTTAAGTAAAGAATATAGGATTCATACAGTGTTTCATGTGATCGTAACAGGAATTAAGGATTTTCCTTATCTTAGCTACCTTTTCTACACTAAGAACTGACTTGGAGATTCTCTTTCAGCTGTTCTAAAGAAGTTCTCATCAGTTTACAGTCATTTTCACTGAATTATTCATGTTTTCATGTAGTTTCCTATATTCTGCCTTCTGGCCCAAGTATAAGCTTTGCCCTCTTTATCAAACACCTTCCTACATACTGTTATGAACTGAGGCAGCTCGGGAACATTGTCTCTCAACTGTGTTATAGAGTGTAGTACTACATTTCAGTGAAGTGTAAGCCTTTCCAAAGCTGCCGAACGTGTTTCTTTCTCTATTTCAATGGTATTCTGCCTTGTATAACACACATTTACCACTCTAGTCTCCTTTAAGTAAACAATATAGGATTCATACAGTGTTTCATGTAATCTTAACTCGAATTAAGGATTTCCCGGATCTTAGCTACCTTTTCTACACTAAGAACTGACTTGGAGAATCTCTTTCAGCTGTTCTAAACAAGTTCTCATCTGTTTACAGTCATTTTCACTGAATTATTCATGTTTTCATGTAGTTTCCTATATTCTGCCTTCTGGTCCAAGTATAAGCTTTGCCAACTTTATCAAACAACTTCCAACACACTGTTATGAACTGAGGCAGCTCAGGAATATTGTCTCTCAACTGTGTTTTAGAGTGTAGTACTACATTTCAGTGAAGTGTAAGGCTTTCCAAAGCTTCCGAACGTGTTTCTTTATCTATTTCAATGGTATTCTGCCTTGTATAACACACATTTACCACTCTAGTCTCCTTTAAGTAAAGAATATAGGATTCATACAGTGTTTCATGTGATCTTAACTGGAATTAAGGATTTCCCTTATCTTAGCTACCTTTTCTACACTAAGAACTGACTTGGAGATTCTCTTTCAGCTGTTCTAAACAAGTTCTCATCTGTTTACAGTCATTTTCACTGAATTATTCATGTTTTCATGTAGTTTCCTATATTCTGCCTTCTGGCCCAAGTATAAGCTTTGCCCTCTTTATCAAACACCTTCCTGCACACTGTTATGAACTGAGGCAGCTCGGGAACATTGTCTCTCAACTGTGTTATAGAGTGTAGTACTACATTTCAGTGAAGTGTAAGGCTTTTCAAAGCTGCCGAACGTGTTTCTTTCTCTATTTCAATGGTATTCTGCCTTGTATAACACACATTTACCACTCTAGTCTCCTTTAAGTAAAGAATATAGGATTCATACAGTGTTTCATGTGATCTTAACTGGAATTAAGGATTTCCCTTATCTTAGCTACCTCTTCTACACTAAGAACTGACTTGGAGATTCTCTTTCAGCTGTTCTAAACAAGTTCTCATCTGTTTAGAGTCATTTTCACTGAATTATTCATGTTTTCATGTAGTTTCCTATATTCCCCCTATTGGCCCAAGTAAAAGCTTTGCCCACTTTATCAAACAACTTCCTACACACTGTTATGAACTGAGGGAGCTAGGGAACATTGTCTCTCAACTGTGTTATAGAGTGTAGTACTACATTTCAGTGAAGTGTAAGGCTTTCCAAAGCTGCCGAACATGATTCTTTCTCTATTTCAATGGTATTCTGCCTTGTATAACACACATTTACCACTCTAGTCTCCTTTAAGTAAAGAATATAGGATTCATACAGTTTCATGTGATCTTAACTGGAATTAAGGATTTCCCTTATCTTAGCTACCTTTTCTACAATAAGAACTGTCTTGGAGATTATCTTTCAGCTGTTCTAAACAAGTTCTCATCTGTTTACAGTCATTTTCACTGAATGATTCATGTTTTCATGTAGTTTCCTATATTCAGCCTTCTGGCCCAAGTATAAGCTTTGCCCTCTTTATCAAACACCTTCCTACACACTGTTATGAACTGAGGCAGCTCAGGAACATTGTCTCTCAACTGTATTATAGAGTGTAGTACTACATTTCAGTGAAGTGTAAGGCTTTCCAAAGCTGCCGAACGTGTTTCTTTCTCTATTTCAATGGTATTCTGCCTTGTATAACACACATTTACCACTCTAGTCTCCTTTAAGTAAAGAATATAGGATTCACACAGTGTTTCATGTGATCTTAACTGGAATTAAGGATTTCCCTTATCTTAGCTACCTTTTCTACAATAAGAACTGACTTGGGGATTCTCTTTCAGCTGTTCTAAACAAGTTCTCATCTGTTTACAGTCATTTTCACTGAATTATTCATGTTTTCATGTAGTTTCCTATATTCTGCCTTCTGGCCCAAGTATAAGCTTTGCCCTCTTTAACAAACACCTTCCTAAACACTGTTATGAACTGAGGCAGCTCGGGAACGTTGTCTCTCAACTGTGTATGGAGTGTAGTACTACATTTCAGTGAAGTGTAAGGCTTTCCAAAGCTGCCGAACGTGTTTCTTTCTCTATTTCAATGGTATTCTGCCTTGTATAACACACATTTACCACTCTAGTCTCCTTTAAGTAAAGAATATAGGATTCATACAGTGTTTCATGTGATCTTAACTGGAATTAAGGATTTCCCTTATCTTAGCTACCTCTTCTACACTAAGAACTGACTTGGAGATTCTCTTTCAGCTGTTCTAAACAAGTTCTCATCTGTTTACAGTCATTTTCACTGAATTATTCATGTTTTCATGTAGTTTCCTATATACTGCCTTCTGGTCCAAGTATAAGCTTTGCCCTCTTTATCAAACACCTTCCTACACACTGTTATGAACTGAGGCAGCTCAGGAACATTGTCTCTCAACTGTATTATAGAGTGTAGTACTACATTTCAGTGAAGTGTAAGGCTTTCCAAAGCTGCCAAACGTGTTTCTTTCTCTATTTCAATGGTATTCTGCCTTGTATAACACATATTTACCACTCTAGTCTCCTTTAAGTAAACAATATAGGATTCATACAGTGTTTCATGTAATCTTAACTCGAATTAAGGATTTCCCGGATCTTAGCTACCTTTTCTACACTCAGAACTGACTTGGAGAATCTCTTTCAGCTGTTCTAAACAAGTTCTCATCTGTTTACAGTCATTTTCACTGAATTATTCATGTTTTCATGTAGTTTCCTATATATTGCCTTCTGGTCCAAGTATAAGCTTTGCCCTCTTTATCAAACACCTTCCTGCACACTGTTATGAACTGAGGCAGCTCAGGAACATTGTCTCTCAACTGTATTATAGAGTGTAGTACTACATTTCAGTGAAGTGTAAGGCTTTCCAAAGCTGCGGAACGTGTTTCTTTCTCTATTTCAATGGTATTCTGCCTTGTATAACACACATTTACCACTCTAGTCTCCTTTAAGTAAACAATATAGGATTCATACAGTGTTTCATGTAATCTTAACTTGAATTAAGGATTTCCCGGATCTTAGCTACCTTTTCCACACTAAGAACTGACTTGGAGAATCTTTTTCAGCTGTTCTAAACAAGTTCTCATCTGTTTACAGTCATTTTCACTGAATTATTCATGTTTTCATGTAGTTTCCTATATTCTGCCTTCTGGCCCAAGTATAAGCTTTGCCCTCTTTGTCAAACACCTTCCTACACACTGTTATGAACTGAGGCAGCTCCGGAACATTGTCTCTCAACTGTGTTATAGAGTGTAGTACTACATTTCAGTGAAGTGTAAGGCTTTCCAAAGCTGCCGAACATGATTCTTTCTCTATTTCAATGGTATTCTGCCTTGTATAACACACATTTACCACTCTAGTCTCCTTTAAGTAAAGAATATAGGATTCATACAGTGTTTTATGTGATCTTAACTGGAATTAAGGATTTCCCTTATCTTAGCTACCTTTTCTACACTAAGAACTGACTTGGAGATTCTCTTTCAGCTGTTCTAAACAAGTTCTCATCTGTTTACAGTCATTTTCACTGAATTATTCATGTTTTCATGTAGTTTCCTATATTCTGCCTTCTGGCCCAAGTATAAGCTTTGCCCTCTTTAACAAACACCTTCCTAAACACTGTTATGAACTGAGGCAGCTCGGGAACGTTGTCTCTCAACTGTGTATGGAGTGTAGTACTACATTTCAGTGAAGTGTAAGGCTTTCCAAAGCTGCCGAACGTGTTTCTTTCTCTATTTCAATGGTATTCTGCCTTGTATAACACACATTTACCACTCTAGTCTCCTTTAAGTAAAGAATATAGGATTCATACAGTGTTTCATGTGATCTTAACTGGAATTAAGGATTTCCCTTATCTTAGCTACCTCTTCTACACTAAGAACTGACTTGGAGATTCTCTTTCAGCTGTTCTAAACAAGTTCTCATCTGTTTACAGTCATTTTCACTGAATTATTCATGTTTTCATGTAGTTTCCTATATACTGCCTTCTGGTCCAAGTATAAGCTTTGCCCTCTTTATCAAACACCTTCCTACACACTGTTATGAACTGAGGCAGCTCAGGAACATTGTCTCTCAACTGTATTATAGAGTGTAGTACTACATTTCAGTGAAGTGTAAGGCTTTCCAAAGCTGCCAAACGTGTTTCTTTCTCTATTTCAATGGTATTCTGCCTTGTATAACACATATTTACCACTCTAGTCTCCTTTAAGTAAACAATATAGGATTCATACAGTGTTTCATGTAATCTTAACTCGAATTAAGGATTTCCCGGATCTTAGCTACCTTTTCTACACTCAGAACTGACTTGGAGAATCTCTTTCAGCTGTTCTAAACAAGTTCTCATCTGTTTACAGTCATTTTCACTGAATTATTCATGTTTTCATGTAGTTTCCTATATATTGCCTTCTGGTCCAAGTGTAAGCTTTGCCCTCTTTATCAAACACCTTCCTGCACACTGTTATGAACTGAGGCAGCTCAGGAACATTGTCTCTCAACTGTATTATAGAGTGTAGTACTACATTTCAGTGAAGTGTAAGGCTTTCCAAAGCTGCGGAACGTGTTTCTTTCTCTATTTCAATGGTATTCTGCCTTGTATAACACACATTTACCACTCTAGTCTCCTTTAAGTAAACAATATAGGATTCATACAGTGTTTCATGTAATCTTAACTTGAATTAAGGATTTCCCGGATCTTAGCTACCTTTTCCACACTAAGAACTGACTTGGAGAATCTTTTTCAGCTGTTCTAAACAAGTTCTCATCTGTTTACAGTCATTTTCACTGAATTATTCATGTTTTCATGTAGTTTCCTATATTCTGCCTTCTGGCCCAAGTATAAGCTTTGCCCTCTTTGTCAAACACCTTCCTACACACTGTTATGAACTGAGGCAGCTCCGGAACATTGTCTCTCAACTGTGTTATAGAGTGTAGTACTACATTTCAGTGAAGTGTAAGGCTTTCCAAAGCTGCCGAACATGATTCTTTCTCTATTTCAATGGTATTCTGCCTTGTATAACACACATTTACCACTCTAGTCTCCTTTAAGTAAAGAATATAGGATTCATACAGTGTTTTATGTGATCTTAACTGGAATTAAGGATTTCCCTTATCTTAGCTACCTTTTCTACACTAAGAACTGACTTGGAGATTCTCTTTCAGCTGTTCTAAACAAGTTCTCATCTGTTTACAGTCATTTTCACTGAATTATTCATGTTTTCATGTAGTTTCCTATATTCTGCCTTCTGGCCCAAGTATAAGCTTTGCCCTCTTTAACAAACACCTTCCTAAACACTGTTATGAACTGAGGCAGCTCGGGAACGTTGTCTCTCAACTGTGTATGGAGTGTAGTACTACATTTCAGTGAAGTGTAAGGCTTTCCAAAGCTGCCGAACGTGTTTCTTTCTCTATTTCAATGGTATTCTGCCTTGTATAACACACATTTACCACTCTAGTCTCCTTTAAGTAAAGAATATAGGATTCATACAGTGTTTCATGTGATCTTAACTGGAATTAAGGATTTCCCTTATCTTAGCTACCTCTTCTACACTAAGAACTGACTTGGAGATTCTCTTTCAGCTGTTCTAAACAAGTTCTCATCTGTTTACAGTCATTTTCACTGAATTATTCATGTTTTCATGTAGTTTCCTATATACTGCCTTCTGGTCCAAGTATAAGCTTTGCCCTCTTTATCAAACACCTTCCTACACACTGTTATGAACTGAGGCAGCTCAGGAACATTGTCTCTCAACTGTATTATAGAGTGTAGTACTACATTTCAGTGAAGTGTAAGGCTTTCCAAAGCTGCCAAACGTGTTTCTTTCTCTATTTCAATGGTATTCTGCCTTGTATAACACATATTTACCACTCTAGTCTCCTTTAAGTAAACAATATAGGATTCATACAGTGTTTCATGTAATCTTAACTCGAATTAAGGATTTCCCGGATCTTAGCTACCTTTTCTACACTCAGAACTGACTTGGAGAATCTCTTTCAGCTGTTCTAAACAAGTTCTCATCTGTTTACAGTCATTTTCACTGAATTATTCATGTTTTCATGTAGTTTCCTATATATTGCCTTCTGGTCCAAGTGTAAGCTTTGCCCTCTTTATCAAACACCTTCCTGCACACTGTTATGAACTGAGGCAGCTCAGGAACATTGTCTCTCAACTGTATTATAGAGTGTAGTACTACATTTCAGTGAAGTGTAAGGCTTTCCAAAGCTGCGGAACGTGTTTCTTTCTCTATTTCAATGGTATTCTGCCTTGTATAACACACATTTACCACTCTAGTCTCCTTTAAGTAAACAATATAGGATTCATACAGTGTTTCATGTAATCTTAACTTGAATTAAGGATTTCCCGGATCTTAGCTACCTTTTCCACACTAAGAACTGACTTGGAGAATCTTTTTCAGCTGTTCTAAACAAGTTCTCATCTGTTTACAGTCATTTTCACTGAATTATTCATGTTTTCATGTAGTTTCCTATATTCTGCCTTCTGGCCCAAGTATAAGCTTTGCCCTCTTTGTCAAACACCTTCCTACACACTGTTATGAACTGAGGCAGCTCCGGAACATTGTCTCTCAACTGTGTTATAGAGTGTAGTACTACATTTCAGTGAAGTGTAAGGCTTTCCAAAGCTGCCGAACATGATTCTTTCTCTATTTCAATGGTATTCTGCCTTGTATAACACACATTTACCACTCTAGTCTCCTTTAAGTAAAGAATATAGGATTCATACAGTGTTTTATGTGATCTTAACTGGAATTAAGGATTTCCCTTATCTTAGCTACCTTTTCTACACTAAGAACTGACTTGGAGATTCTCTTTCAGCTGTTCTAAACAAGTTCTCATCTGTTTACAGTCATTTTCACTGAATTATTCATGTTTTCATGTAGTTTCCTATATTCTGCCTTCTGGCCCAAGTATAAGCTTTGCCCTCTTTAACAAACACCTTCCTAAACACTGTTATGAACTGAGGCAGCTCGGGAACGTTGTCTCTCAACTGTGTATGGAGTGTAGTACTACATTTCAGTGAAGTGTAAGGCTTTCCAAAGCTGCCGAACGTGTTTCTTTCTCTATTTCAATGGTATTCTGCCTTGTATAACACACATTTACCACTCTAGTCTCCTTTAAGTAAACAATATAGGATTCATACAGTGTTTCATGTAATCTTAACTCGAATTAAGGATTTCCCGGATCTTAGCTACCTTTTCTACACTAAGAACTGACTTGGAGAATCTCTTTCAGCTGTTCTAAACAAGTTCTCATCTGTTTACAGTCATTTTCACTGAATTATTCATGTTTTCATGTAGTTTCCTATATTCTGCCTTCTGGCCCAAGTATAAGCTTTGCCCTCTTTGTCAAACACCTTCCTACACACTGTTATGAACTGAGGCAGCTCGGGAACATTGTCTCTCAACTGTGTTATAGAGTGTAGTACTACATTTCAGTGAAGTGTAAGGCTTTCCAAAGCTGCCGAACGTGTTTCTTTCTCTATTTCAATGGTATTCTGCCTTGTATAACACACATTTACCACTCTAGTCTCCTTTAAGTAAAGAATATAGGATTCATACAGTGTTTCATGTGATCGTAACTGGAATTAAGGATTTTCCTTATCTTAGCTACCTTTTCTACACTAACAACTGACTTGGAGATTCTCTTTCAGCTGTTCTAAACAAGTTCACATCTGTTTACAGTCATTTTCACTGAATTATTCATGTTTTCATGTAGTTTCCTATATTCTGCCTTCTGGACCAAGTATAAGCTTTGCCCACTTTATCGAAGAACTTCCTACACACTGTTATGAACTGAGGCAGCTCAGGAACATTGTCTCTCAACTGTGTTATAGAGTGTAGTACTACATTTCAGTGAAGTGTAAGGCTTTCCAAAGCTGCCGAAAGTGTTTCTTTCTCTATTTTAATGGTATTCTGCCTTGTATAACACACATTTACCACTCTAGTCTCCTTTAAGTAAAGAATATAGGATTCATACAGTGTTTCATGTGATCTTAACTGGAATTAAGGATTTTCCTTATCTTAGCTACCTTTTCTACACTAAGAACTGACTTGGAGATTCTCTTTCAGCTGTTCTAAACAAGTTCTCATCTGTTTACAGTCATTTTCACTGAATTATTCATGTTTTCATGTAGTTTCCTATATTCTGCCTTCTGGCCCAAGTATAAGCTTTGCCCTCTTTATCAAACACCTTCCTGCACACTGTTATGAACTGAGGCAGCTCGGGAACATTGTCTCTCAACTGTGTTATAGAGTGTAGTACTACATTTCAGTGAAGTGTAAGGCTTTTCAAAGCTGCCGAACGTGTTTCTTTCTCTATTTCAATGGTATTCTGCCTTGTATAACACACATTTACCACTCTAGTCTCCTTTAAGTAAAGAATATAGGATTCATACAGTGTTTCATGTGATCTTAACTGGAATTAAGGATTTCCCTTATCTTAGCTACCTCTTCTACACTAAGAACTGACTTGGAGATTCTCTTTCAGCTGTTCTAAACAAGTTCTCATCTGTTTAGAGTCATTTTCACTGAATTATTCATGTTTTCATGTAGTTTCCTATATTCCCCCTATTGGCCCAAGTAAAAGCTTTGCCCACTTTATCAAACAACTTCCTACACACTGTTATGAACTGAGGGAGCTAGGGAACATTGTCTCTCAACTGTGTTATAGAGTGTAGTACTATATTTCAGTGAAGTGTAAGGCTTTCCAAAGCTGCCGAACATGATTCTTTCTCTATTTCAATGGTATTCTGCCTTGTATAACACACATTTACCACTCTAGTCTCCTTTAAGTAAAGAATATAGGATTCATACAGTGTTTTATGTGATCTTAACTGGAATTAAGGATTTCCCTTATCTTAGCTACCTTTTCTACACTAAGAACTGACTTGGAGATTCTCTTTCAGCTGTTCTAAACAAGTTCTCATCTGTTTACAGTCATTTTCACTGAATTATTCATGTTTTCATGTAGTTTCCTATATTCTGCCTTCTGGCCCAAGTATAGGCTTTGCCCACTTTATCAAACAACTTCCTACACACTGTTATGAACTGAGGCAGCTCAGGAACATTGTCTCTCAACTGTATTATAGAGTGTAGTACTACATTTCAGTGAAGTGTAAGGCTTTCCAAAGCTGCGGAACGTGTTTCTTTCTCTATTTCAATGGTATTCTGCCTTGTATAACACACATTTACCACTCTAGTCTCCTTTAAGTAAACAATATAGGATTCATACAGTGTTTCATGTAATCTTAACTCGAATTAAGGATTTCCCGGATCTTAGCTACCTTTTCCACACTAAGAACTGACTTGGAGAATCTCTTTCAGCTGTTCTAAACAAGTTCTCATCTGTTTACAGTCATTTTCACTGAATTATTCATGTTTTCATGTAGTTTCCTATATTCTGCCTTCTGGCCCAAGTATAAGCTTTGCCCTCTTTGTCAAACACCTTCCTACACACTGTTATGAACTGAGGCAGCTCCGGAACATTGTCTCTCAACTGTGTTATAGAGTGTAGTACTACATTTCAGTGAAGTGTAAGGCTTTCCAAAGCTGCCGAACATGATTCTTTCTCTATTTCAATGGTATTCTGCCTTGTATAACACACATTTACCACTCTAGTCTCCTTTAAGTAAAGAATATAGGATTCATACAGTGTTTTATGTGATCTTAACTGGAATTAAGGATTTCCCTTATCTTAGCTACCTTTTCTACACTAAGAACTGACTTGGAGATTCTCTTTCAGCTGTTCTAAACAAGTTCTCATCTGTTTACAGTCATTTTCACTGAATTATTCATGTTTTCATGTAGTTTCCTATATTCTGCCTTCTGGCCCAAGTATAGGCTTTGCCCACTTTATCAAACAACTTCCTACACACTGTTATGAACTGAGGCAGCTCGGGAACATTGTCTCTCAACTGTGTTATAGAGTGTAGGACTACATTTCAGTGAAGTGTAAGGCTTTCCAAAGCTGCCGAACGTGTTTCTTTATCTATTTCAATGGTATTCTGCCTTGTATAACACACATTTACCACTCTAGTCTCCTTTAAGTAAAGAATATAGGATGCATACAGTTTCATGTGATCTTAACTGGAATTAAGGATTTCCCTTATCTTAGCTACCTTTTCTACAATAAGAACTGTCTTGGAGATTATCTTTCAGCTGTTCTAAACAAGTTCTCATCTGTTTACAGTCATTTTCACTGAATTATTCATGTTTTCATGTAGTTTCCTATATTCTGCCTTCTGGCCCAAGTATAAGCTTTGCCCTCTTTATCAAACACCTTCCTACACACTGTTATGAACTGAGGCAGCTCAGGAACATTGTCTCTCAACTGTATTATAGAGTGTAGTACTACATTTCAGTGAAGTGTAAGGCTTTCCAAAGCTGCCGAACGTGTTTCTTTCTCTATTTCAATGGTATTCTTCCTTGTATAACACACATTTACCACTCTAGTCTCCTTTAAGTAAAGAATATAGGATTCATACAGTGTTTCATGTGATCTTAACTGGAATTAAGGATTTCCCTTATCTTAGCTACCTCTTCTACACTAAGAACTGACTTGGAGATTCTCTTTCAGCTGTTCTAAACAAGTTCTCATCTGTTTACAGTCATTTTCACTGAATTATTCATGTTTTCATGTAGTTTCCTATATACTGCCTTCTGGTCCAAGTATAAGCTTTGCCCTCTTTATCAAACACCTTCCTACACACTGTTATGAACTGAGGCAGCTCAGGAACATTGTCTCTCAACTGTATTATAGAGTGTAGTACTACATTTCAGTGAAGTGTAAGGCTTTCCAAAGCTGCCAAACGTGTTTCTTTCTCTATTTCAATGGTATTCTGCCTTGTATAACACACATTTACCACTCTAGTCTCCTTTAAGTAAACAATATAGGATTCATACAGTGTTTCATGTAATCTTAACTCGAATTAAGGATTTCCCGGATCTTAGCTACCTTTTCTACACTAAGAACTGACTTGGAGAATCTCTTTCAGCTGTTCTAAACAAGTTCTCATCTGTTTACAGTCATTTTCACTGAATTATTCATGTTTTCATGTAGTTTCCTATATATTGCCTTCTGGTCCCAGTATAAGCTTTGCCCTCTTTATCAAACACCTTCCTGCACACTGTTATGAACTGAGGCAGCTCAGGAACATTGTCTCTCAACTGTATTATAGAGTGTAGTACAACATTTCAGTGAAGTGTAAGGCTTTCCAAAGCTGCCGAACGTGTTTCTTTCTCTATTTCAATGGTATTCTGCCTTGTATAACACACATTTACCACTCTAGTCTCCTTTAAGTAAACAATATAGGATTCATACAGTGTTTCATGTAATCTTAACTCGAATTAAGGATTTCCCGGATCTTAGCTACCTTTTCTACACTAAGAACTGACTTGGAGAATCTCTTTCAGCTGTTCTAAACAAGTTCTCATCGGTTTACAGTCATTTTCACTGAATTATTCATGTTTTCATGTAGTTTCCTATATTCTGCCTTCTGGCCCAAGTATAAGCTTTGCCCTCTTTGTCAAACACCTTCCTACACACTGTTATGAACTGAGGCAGCTCGGGAACATTGTCTCTCAACTGTGTTATAGAGTGTAGTACTACATTTCAGTGAAGTGTAAGGCTTTCCAAAGCTGCCGAACGTGTTTCTTTCTCTATTTCAATGGTATTCTGCCTTGTATAACACACATTTACCACTCTAGTCTCCTTTAAGTAAAGAATATAGGATTCATACAGTGTTTCATGTGATCGTAACTGGAATTAAGGATTTTCCTTATCTTAGCTACCTTTTCTACACTAAGAACTGACTTGGAGATTCTCTTTCAGCTGTTCTAAACAAGTTCACATCTGTTTACAGTCATTTTCACTGAATTATTCATGTTTTCATGTAGTTTCCTATATTCTGCCTTCTGGACCAAGTATAAGCTTTGCCCACTTTATCGAACAACTTCCTACACACTGTTATGAACTGAGGCAGCTCAGGAACATTGTCTCTCAACTGTGTTATAGAGTGTAGTACTACATTTCAGTGAAGTGTAAGGCTTTCCAAAGCTGCCGAAAGTGTTTCTTTCACTATTTTAATGGTATTCTGCCTTGTATAACACACATTTACCACTCTAGTCTCCTTTAAGTAAAGAATATAGGATTCATACAGTGTTTCATGTGATCGTAACTGGAATTAAGGATTTTCCTTATCTTAGTCACCTTTTCTACACTAAGAACTGACTTGGAGATTCTCTTTCAGCTGTTCTAAAGAAGTTCTCATCTGTTTACAGTCATTTTCACTGAATTATTCATGTTTTCATGTAGTTTCCTATATTCTGCCTTCTGGCCCAAGTATAAGCTTTGCCCTCTTTATCAAACACCTTCCTACATACTGTTATGAACTGAGGCAGCTCGGGAACATTGTCTCTCAACTGTGTTATAGAGTGTAGTACTACATTTCAGTGAAGTGTAAGGCTTTCCAAAGCTGCCGAACGTGTTTCTTTCTCTATTTCAATGGTATTCTGCCTTGTATAACACACATTTACCACTCTAGTCTCCTTTAAGTAAAGAATATAGGATTCATACAGTGTTTCATGTGATCTTAACTGGAATTAAGGATTTCCCTTATCTTAGCTACCTCTTCTACACTAAGAACTGACTTGGAGATTCTCTTTCAGCTGTTCTAAACAAGTTCTCATCTGTTTAGAGTCATTTTCACTGAATTATTCATATTTTCATGTAGTTTCCTATATTCCCCCTATTGGCCCAAGTAAAAGCTTTGCCCACTTTATCAAACAACTTCCTACACATTGTTATGAACTGAGGGAGCTAGGGAACATTGTCTCTCAACTGTGTTATAGAGTGTAGTACTACATTTCAGTGAAGTGTAAGGCTTTCCAAAGCTGCCGAACATGATTCTTTCTCTATTTCAATGGTATTCTGCCTTGTATAACACACATTTACCACTCTAGTCTCCTTTAAGTAAAGAATATAGGATTCATACAGTGTTTTATGTGATCTTAACTGGAATTAAGGATTTCCCTTATCTTAGCTACCTTTTCTACACTAAGAACTGACTTGGAGATTCTCTTTCAGCTGTTCTAAACAAGTTCTCATCTGTTTACAGTCATTTTCACTGAATTATTCATGTTTTCATGTAGTTTCCTATATTCTGCCTTCTGGCCCAAGTATAGGCTTTGCTCACTTTATCAAACAACTTCCTACACACTGTTATGAACTGAGGCAGCTCGTGAACATTGTCTCTCAACTGTGTTATAGAGTGTAGGACTACATTTCAGTGAAGTGTAAGGCTTTCCAAAGCTGCCGAACGTGTTTCTTTATCTATTTCAATGGTATTCTGCCTTGTATAACACACATTTACCACTCTAGTCTCCTTTAAGTAAAGAATATAGGATTCATACAGTTTCATGTGATCTTAACTGGAATTAAGGATTTCCCTTATCTTAGCTACCTTTTCTACAATAAGAACTGTCTTGGAGATTATCTTTCAGCTGTTCTAAACAAGTTCTCATCTGTTTACAGTCATTTTCACTGAATGATTCATGTTTTCATGTAGTTTCCTATATTCTGCCTTCTGGCCCAAGTATAAGCTTTGCCCTCTTTATCAAACACCTTCCTACACACTGTTATGAACTGAGGCAGCTCAGGAACATTGTCTCTCAACTGTATTATAGAGTGTAGTACTACATTTCAGTGAAGTGTAAGGCTTTCCAAAGCTGCCGAACGTGTTTCTTTCTCTATTTCAATGGTATTCTGCCTTGTATAACACACATTTACCACTCTAGTCTCCTTTAAGTAAAGAATATAGGATTCACACAGTGTTTCATGTGATCTTAACTGGAATTAAGGATTTCCCTTATCTTAGCTACCTTTTCTACAATAAGAACTGACTTGGAGATTCTCTTTCAGCTGTTCTAAACAAGTTCTCATCTGTTTACAGTCATTTTCACTGAATTATTCATGTTTTCATGTAGTTTCCTATATTCTGCCTTGTGGCCCAAGTATAAGCTTTGCCCTCTTTAACAAACACCTTCCTAAACACTGTTATGAACTGAGGCAGCTCGGGAACGTTGTCTCTCAACTGTGTATGGAGTGTCGTACTACATTTCAGTGAAGTGTAAGGCTTTCCAAAGCTGCCGAACGTGTTTCTTTCTCTATTTCAATGGTATTCTGCCTTGTATAACACACATTTATCACTCTAGTCTCCTTTAAGTAAAGAATATAGGATTCATACAGTGTTTCATGTGATCTTAACTGGAATTAAGGATTTCCCTTATCTTAGCTACCTCTTCTACACTAAGAACTGACTTGGAGATTCTCTTTCAGCTGTTCTAAACAAGTTCTCATCTGTTTACAGTCATTTTCACTGAATTATTCATGTTTTCATGTAGTTTCCTATATACTGCCTTCTGGTCCAAGTATAAGCTTTGCCCTCTTTATCAAACACCTTCCTACACACTGTTATGAACTGAGGCAGCTCAGGAACATTGTCTCTCAACTGTATTATAGAGTGTAGTACTACATTTCAGTGAAGTGTAAGGCTTTCCAAAGCTGCCAAACGTGTTTCTTTCTCTATTTCAATGGTATTCTGCCTTGTATAACACATATTTACCACTCTAGTCTCCTTTAAGTAAACAATATAGGATTCATACAGTGTTTCATGTAATCTTAACTCGAATTAAGGATTTCCCGGATCTTAGCTACCTTTTCTACACTAAGAACTGACTTGGAGAATCTCTTTCAGCTGTTCTAAACAAGTTCTCATCTGTTTACAGTCATTTTCACTGAATTATTCATGTTTTCATGTAGTTTCCTATATATTGCCTTCTGGTCCAAGTATAAGCTTTGCCCTCTTTATCAAACACCTTCCTGCACACTGTTATGAACTGAGGCAGCTCAGGAACATTGTCTCTCAACTGTATTATAGAGTGTAGTACTACATTTCAGTGAAGTGTAAGGCTTTCCAAAGCTGCGGAACGTGTTTCTTTCTCTATTTCAATGGTATTCTGCCTTGTATAACACACATTTACCACTCTAGTCTCCTTTAAGTAAACAATATAGGATTCATACAGTGTTTCATGTAATCTTAACTCGAATTAAGGATTTCCCGGATCTTAGCTACCTTTTCCACACTAAGAACTGACTTGGAGAATCTCTTTCAGCTGTTCTAAACAAGTTCTCATCTGTTTACAGTCATTTTCACTGAATTATTCATGTTTTCATGTAGTTTCCTATATTCTGCCTTCTGGCCCAAGTATAAGCTTTGCCCTCTTTGTCAAACACCTTCCTACACACTGTTATGAACTGAGGCAGCTCCGGAACATTGTCTCTCAACTGTGTTATAGAGTGTAGTACTACATTTCAGTGAAGTGTAAGGCTTTCCAAAGCTGCCGAACATGATTCTTTCTCTATTTCAATGGTATTCTGCCTTGTATAACACACATTTACCACTCTAGTCTCCTTTAAGTAAAGAATATAGGATTCATACAGTGTTTTATGTGATCGTAACTGGAATTAAGGATTTCCCTTATCTTAGCTACCTTTTCTACACTAAGAACTGACTTGGAGATTCTCTTTCAGCTGTTCTAAACAAGTTCTCATCTGTTTACAGTCATTTTCACTGAATTATTCATGTTTTCATGTAGTTTCCTATATTCTGCCTTCTGGCCCAAGTATAGGCTTTGCCCACTTTATCAAACAACTTCCTACACACTGTTATGAACTGAGGCAGCTCGGGAACATTGTCTCTCAACTGTGTTATAGAGTGTAGGACTACATTTCAGTGAAGTGTAAGGCTTTCCAAAGCTGCCGAACGTGTTTCTTTATCTATTTCAATGGTATTCTGCCTTGTATAACACACATTTACCACTCTAGTCTCCTTTAAGTAAAGAATATAGGATTCATACAGTGTTTCATGTGATCTTAACTGGAATTAAGGATTTCCCTTATCTTACCTACGTTTTCTACACTAAGAACTGACTTGGAGATTCTCTTTCAGCTGTTCTAAAAAAGTTCTCATCTGTTTACAGTCATTTTCACTGAATTATTCATGTTTTCATGTAGTTTCCTATATTCTGCCTTATGGCCCAAGTATAAGATTTGCCCACTTTTTCAAACAACTTCCTACACACTGTTATGAACTGAGGCAGCTCAGGAACATTGTCTCTCAAGTGTGTTATAGAGTGTAGTACTACATTTCAGTGAAGCGTAAGGCTTTCCAAAGCTGCCGAACGTGTTTCTTTCTCTATTTTAATGGTATTCTGCCTTGTATAACACACATTTACCACTCTAGTCTCCTTTAAGTAAAGAATATAGGATTCATACAGTGTTTCATGTGATCTTAACTGGAATTAAGGATTTTCCTTATCTTAGCTACCTTTTCTACACTAAGAACTGACTTGGAGATTCTCTTTCAGCTGTTCTAAACAATTTCTCATCTGTTTACAGTCATTTTCACTGAATTATTCATGTTTTCATGTAGTTTCCTATATTCTGCCTTCTGGCCCAAGTATAAGCTTTGCCCACTTTATCAAACAACTTCCTACACACTGTTATGAACTGAGGGAGCAGGGAACATTGTCTCTCAACTGTGTTATATAGAGTGTAGTACTACATTTCAGTGATGTGTAAGGCTTTCCAAAGCTGCCGAACGTGTTTCTTTCTCTATTTCAATGGTATTCTGCCTTGTATAACACACATTTACCACTCTAGTCTCCTTTAAGTAAAGAATATAGGATTCATACAGTGTTTCATGTAATCTTAACTCGAATTAAGGATTTCCCGGATCTTAGCTACCTTTTCTACACTAAGAACTGACTTGGAGAATCTCTTTCAGCTGTTCTAAACAAGTTCTCATCTGTTTATAGTCATTTTCACTGAATTATTCATGTTTTTATGTAGTTTCCTATATACTGCCTTCTGGTCCAAGTATAAGCTTTGCCCTCTTTATCAAACACCTTCCTACACACTGTTATGAACTGAGGCAGCTCAGGAACATTGTCTCTCAACTGTATTATAGAGTGTAGTACTACATTTCAGAGAAGTGTAAGGCTTTCCAAAGCTGCCGAACGTGTTTCTTTCTCTATTTCAATGGTATTCTGCCTTGTATAACACACATATACCACCCTAGTCTCCTTTAAGTAAAGAATATAGGATTCATACAGTGTTTCATGTTATCTTAACTCGAATTAAGGATTTCCCGAATCTTAGCTACCTTTTCTACACTAAGAACTGACTTGGAGAATCTCTTTCAGCTGTTCTAAACAAGTTCTCATCTGTTTACAGCACATGTGTCAAACACAAGGCCCGCGGGCCAAATCCAGCCCGCCAGGCCTTGCAATGTGGCCCGCACCGCGCTGTCATCACTGCACTCCGCTGTCAGTTTATGACATTGTCAGTTTATGACTGTTCAGTAAACCATTCGGCCCGCGATTTAGGCTGGATTTTAGATTTTGGCCCCTTCTCTGATTGAGTTCGACACCCCTAGTTTACAGTCATTTTCACTGAATTAATCATGTTTTCATGTAGTTTCCTATATTCTGCCTTCTGGTCCAAGTATAAGCTTTGCCAACTTTATCAAACAACTTCCAACACACTGTTATGAACTGAGGCAGCTCGGGAATATTGTCTCTCAACTGTGTTATAGAGTGTAGAACTACATTTCAGTGAAGTGTAAGGCTTTCCAAAACTGCCGAAGCTGTTTCTTTATTTATTTCAATGGTATTCTGCCTTGTATATCACAAATTTACCACTCTAATCTCCTTTAAGTAAAGAATATAGGATTCATACAGTGTTTCATGTGATCTTAACTGGAATTAAGGATTTCCCTTATATTACCTAGGTTTTCTACACTAAGAACTGACTTGGAGATTCTCTTTCAGCTGTTCTAAACAAGTTTTCATCTGTTTACAGTCATTTTCACTGAATTATTCATGTTTTCATGTAGTTTCCTATATTCTGCCTTCTGGCCCAAGTATAAGATTTGCCCACTTTTTCAAACAACTTCCTACACACTGTTATGAACTGAGGCAGCTCGGGAACATTGTCTCTCAACTGTGTTATAGAGTGTAGGACTACATTTCAGTGAAGTGTAAGGCTTTCCAAAGCTGCCGAACGTGTTTCTTTATCTATTTCAATGGTATTCTGCCTTGTATAACACACATTTACCACTCTAGTCTCCTTTAAGTAAAGAATATAGGATGCATACAGTTTCATGTGATCTTAACTGGAATTAAGGATTTCCCTTATCTTAGCTACCTTTTCTACAGTAAGAACTGTCTTGGAGATTATCTTTCAGCTGTTCTAAACAAGTTCTCATCTGTTTACAGTCATTTTCACTGAATTATTCATGTTTTCATGTAGTTTCCTATATTCTGCCTTCTGGCCCAAGTATAAGCTTTGCCCTCTTTATCAAACACCTTCCTACACACTGTTATGAACTGAGGCAGCTCAGGAACATTGTCTCTCAACTGTATTATAGAGTGTAGTACTACATTTCAGTGAAGTGTAAGGCTTTCCAAAGCTGCCGAACGTGTTTCTTTCTCTATTTCAATGGTATTCTGCCTTGTATAACACACATTTACCACTCTAGTCTCCTTTAAGTAAAGAATATAGGATTCATACAGTGTTTCATGTGATCTTAACTGGAATTAAGGATTTCCCTTATCTTAGCTACCTTTTCTACAATAAGAACTGACTTGGAGATTCTCTTTCAGCTGTTCTAAACAAGTTCTCATCTGTTTAGAGTCATTTTCACTGAATTATTCATGTTTTCATGTAGTTTCCTATATTCCCCCTATTGGCCCAAGTAAAAGCTTTGCCCACTTTATCAAACAACTTCCTACACACTGTTATGAACTGAGGGAGCTAGGGAACATTGTCTCTCAACTGTGTTATAGAGTGTAGTACTACATTTCAGTGAAGTGTAAGGCTTTCCAAAGCTGCCGAACATGATTCTTTCTCTATTTCAATGGTATTCTGCCTTGTATAACACACATTTACCACTCTAGTCTCCTTTAAGTAAAGAATATAGGATTCATACAGTGTTTTATGTGATCTTAACTGGAATTAAGGATTTCCCTTATCTTAGCTACCTTTTCTACACTAAGAACTGACTTGGAGATTCTCTTTCAGCTGTTCTAAACAAGTTCTCATCTGTTTACAGTCATTTTCACTGAATTATTCATGTTTTCATGTAGTTTCCTATATTCTGCCTTCTGGCCCAAGTATAGGCTTTGCTCACTTTATCAAACAACTTCCTACACACTGTTATGAACTGAGGCAGCTCGTGAACATTGTCTCTCAACTGTGTTATAGAGTGTAGGACTACATTTCAGTGAAGTGTAAGGCTTTCCAAAGCTGCCGAACGTGTTTCTTTATCTATTTCAATGGTATTCTGCCTTGTATAACACACATTTACCACTCTAGTCTCCTTTAAGTAAAGAATATAGGATTCATACAGTTTCATGTGATCTTAACTGGAATTAAGGATTTCCCTTATCTTAGCTACCTTTTCTACAATAAGAACTGTCTTGGAGATTATCTTTCAGCTGTTCTAAACAAGTTCTCATCTGTTTACAGTCATTTTCACTGAATGATTCATGTTTTCATGTAGTTTCCTATATTCTGCCTTCTGGCCCAAGTATAAGCTTTGCCCTCTTTATCAAACACCTTCCTACACACTGTTATGAACTGAGGCAGCTCAGGAACATTGTCTCTCAACTGTATTATAGAGTGTAGTACTACATTTCAGAGAAGTGTAAGGCTTTCCAAAGCTGCCGAACGTGTTTCTTTCTCTATTTCAATGGTATTCTGCCTTGTATAACACACATATACCACCCTAGTCTCCTTTAAGTAAAGAATATAGGATTCATACAGTGTTTCATGTTATCTTAACTCGAATTAAGGATTTCCCGAATCTTAGCTACCTTTTCTACACTAAGAACTGACTTGGAGAATCTCTTTCAGCTGTTCTAAACAAGTTCTCATCTGTTTACAGCACATGTGTCAAACACAAGGCCCGCGGGCCAAATCCAGCCCGCCAGGCCTTGCAATGTGGCCCGCACCGCGCTGTCATCACTGCACTCCGCTGTCAGTTTATGACATTGTCAGTTTATGACTGTTCAGTAAACCATTCGGCCCGCGATTTAGGCTGGATTTTAGATTTTGGCCCCTTCTCTGATTGAGTTCGACACCCCTAGTTTACAGTCATTTTCACTGAATTAATCATGTTTTCATGTAGTTTCCTATATTCTGCCTTCTGGTCCAAGTATAAGCTTTGCCAACTTTATCAAACAACTTCCAACACACTGTTATGAACTGAGGCAGCTCGGGAATATTGTCTCTCAACTGTGTTATAGAGTGTAGAACTACATTTCAGTGAAGTGTAAGGCTTTCCAAAACTGCCGAAGCTGTTTCTTTATTTATTTCAATGGTATTCTGCCTTGTATATCACAAATTTACCACTCTAATCTCCTTTAAGTAAAGAATATAGGATTCATACAGTGTTTCATGTGATCTTAACTGGAATTAAGGATTTCCCTTATATTACCTAGGTTTTCTACACTAAGAACTGACTTGGAGATTCTCTTTCAGCTGTTCTAAACAAGTTCTCATCTGTTTACAGTCATTTTCACTGAATTATTCATGTTTTCATGTAGTTTCCTATATTCTGCCTTCTGGCCCAAGTATAAGATTTGCCCACTTTTTCAAACAACTTCCTACACACTGTTATGAACTGAGGCAGCTCGGGAACATTGTCTCTCAACTGTGTTATAGAGTGTAGGACTACATTTCAGTGAAGTGTAAGGCTTTCCAAAGCTGCCGAACGTGTTTCTTTATCTATTTCAATGGTATTCTGCCTTGTATAACACACATTTACCACTCTAGTCTCCTTTAAGTAAAGAATATAGGATGCATACAGTTTCATGTGATCTTAACTGGAATTAAGGATTTCCCTTATCTTAGCTACCTTTTCTACAGTAAGAACTGTCTTGGAGATTATCTTTCAGCTGTTCTAAACAAGTTCTCATCTGTTTACAGTCATTTTCACTGAATTATTCATGTTTTCATGTAGTTTCCTATATTCTGCCTTCTGGCCCAAGTATAAGCTTTGCCCTCTTTATCAAACACCTTCCTACACACTGTTATGAACTGAGGCAGCTCAGGAACATTGTCTCTCAACTGTATTATAGAGTGTAGTACTACATTTCAGTGAAGTGTAAGGCTTTCCAAAGCTGCCGAACGTGTTTCTTTCTCTATTTCAATGGTATTCTGCCTTGTATAACACACATTTACCACTCTAGTCTCCTTTAAGTAAAGAATATAGGATTCATACAGTGTTTCATGTGATCTTAACTGGAATTAAGGATTTCCCTTATCTTAGCTACCTTTTCTACAATAAGAACTGACTTGGAGATTCTCTTTCAGCTGTTCTAAACAAGTTCTCATCTGTTTAGAGTCATTTTCACTGAATTATTCATGTTTTCATGTAGTTTCCTATATTCCCCCTATTGGCCCAAGTAAAAGCTTTGCCCACTTTATCAAACAACTTCCTACACACTGTTATGAACTGAGGGAGCTAGGGAACATTGTCTCTCAACTGTGTTATAGAGTGTAGTACTACATTTCAGTGAAGTGTAAGGCTTTCCAAAGCTGCCGAACATGATTCTTTCTCTATTTCAATGGTATTCTGCCTTGTATAACACACATTTACCACTCTAGTCTCCTTTAAGTAAAGAATATAGGATTCATACAGTGTTTTATGTGATCTTAACTGGAATTAAGGATTTCCCTTATCTTAGCTACCTTTTCTACACTAAGAACTGACTTGGAGATTCTCTTTCAGCTGTTCTAAACAAGTTCTCATCTGTTTACAGTCATTTTCACTGAATTATTCATGTTTTCATGTAGTTTCCTATATTCTGCCTTCTGGCCCAAGTATAGGCTTTGCTCACTTTATCAAACAACTTCCTACACACTGTTATGAACTGAGGCAGCTCGTGAACATTGTCTCTCAACTGTGTTATAGAGTGTAGGACTACATTTCAGTGAAGTGTAAGGCTTTCCAAAGCTGCCGAACGTGTTTCTTTATCTATTTCAATGGTATTCTGCCTTGTATAACACACATTTACCACTCTAGTCTCCTTTAAGTAAAGAATATAGGATTCATACAGTTTCATGTGATCTTAACTGGAATTAAGGATTTCCCTTATCTTAGCTACCTTTTCTACAATAAGAACTGTCTTGGAGATTATCTTTCAGCTGTTCTAAACAAGTTCTCATCTGTTTACAGTCATTTTCACTGAATGATTCATGTTTTCATGTAGTTTCCTATATTCTGCCTTCTGGCCCAAGTATAAGCTTTGCCCTCTTTATCAAACACCTTCCTACACACTGTTATGAACTGAGGCAGCTCAGGAACATTGTCTCTCAACTGTATTATAGAGTGTAGTACTACATTTCAGTGAAGTGTAAGGCTTTCCAAAGCTGCCGAACGTGTTTCTTTCTCTATTTCAATGGTATTCTGCCTTGTATAACACACATTTACCACTCTAGTCTCCTTTAAGTAAAGAATATAGGATTCACACAGTGTTTCATGTGATCTTAACTGGAATTAAGGATTTCCCTTATCTTAGCTACCTTTTCTACAATAAGAACTGACTTGGAGATTCTCTTTCAGCTGTTCTAAACAAGTTCTCATCTGTTTACAGTCATTTTCACTGAATTATTCATGTTTTCATGTAGTTTCCTATATTCTGCCTTCTGGCCCAAGTATAAGCTTTGCCCTCTTTAACAAACACCTTCCTAAACACTGTTATGAACTGAGGCAGCTCGGGAACGTTGTCTCTCAACTGTGTATGGAGTGTCGTACTACATTTCAGTGAAGTGTAAGGCTTTCCAAAGCTGCCGAACGTGTTTCTTTCTCTATTTCAATGGTATTCTGCCTTGTATAACACACATTTACCACTCTAGTCTCCTTTAAGTAAAGAATATAGGATTCATACAGTGTTTCATGTGATCTTAACTGGAATTAAGGATTTCCCTTATCTTAGCTACCTCTTCTACACTAAGAACTGACTTGGAGATTCTCTTTCAGCTGTTCTAAACAAGTTCTCATCTGTTTACAGTCATTTTCACTGAATTATTCATGTTTTCATGTAGTTTCCTATATACTGCCTTCTGGTCCAAGTATAAGCTTTGCCCTCTTTATCAAACACCTTCCTACACACTGTTATGAACTGAGGCAGCTCAGGAACATTGTCTCTCAACTGTATTATAGAGTGTAGTACTACATTTCAGTGAAGTGTAAGGCTTTCCAAAGCAGCCAAACGTGTTTCTTTCTCTATTTCAATGGTATTCTGCCTTGTATAACACATATTTACCACTCTAGTCTCCTTTAAGTAAACAATATAGGATTCATACAGTGTTTCATGTAATCTTAACTCGAATTAAGGATTTCCCGGATCTTAGCTACCTTTTCTACACTAAGAACTGACTTGGAGAATCTCTTTCAGCTGTTCTAAACAAGTTCTCATCTGTTTACAGTCATTTTCACTGAATTATTCATGTTTTCATGTAGTTTCCTATATATTGCCTTCTGGTCCAAGTATAAGCTTTGCCCTCTTTATCAAACACCTTCCTGCACACTGTTATGAACTGAGGCAGCTCAGGAACATTGTCTCTCAACTGTATTATAGAGTGTAGTACTACATTTCAGTGAAGTGTAAGGCTTTCCAAAGCTGCGGAACGTGTTTCTTTCTCTATTTCAATGGTATTCTGCCTTGTATAACACACATTTACCACTCTAGTCTCCTTTAAGTAAACAATATAGGATTCATACAGTGTTTCATGTAATCTTAACTCGAATTAAGGATTTCCCGGATCTTAGCTACCTTTTCCACACTAAGAACTGACTTGGAGAATCTCTTTCAGCTGTTCTAAACAAGTTCTCATCTGTTTACAGTCATTTTCACTGAATTATTCATGTTTTCATGTAGTTTCCTATATTCTGCCTTCTGGCCCAAGTATAAGCTTTGCCCTCTTTGTCAAACACCTTCCTACACACTGTTATGAACTGAGGCAGCTCCGGAACATTGTCTCTCAACTGTGTTATAGAGTGTAGTACTACATTTCAGTGAAGTGTAAGGCTTTCCAAAGCTGCCGAACATGATTCTTTCTCTATTTCAATGGTATTCTGCCTTGTATAACACACATTTACCACTCTAGTCTCCTTTAAGTAAAGAATATAGGATTCATACAGTGTTTTATGTGATCGTAACTGGAATTAAGGATTTCCCTTATCTTAGCTACCTTTTCTACACTAAGAACTGACTTGGAGATTCTCTTTCAGCTGTTCTAAACAAGTTCTCATCTGTTTACAGTCATTTTCACTGAATTATTCATGTTTTCATGTAGTTTCCTATATTCTGCCTTCTGGCCCAAGTATAGGCTTTGCCCACTTTATCAAACAACTTCCTACACACTGTTATGAACTGAGGCAGCTCGGGAACATTGTCTCTCAACTGTGTTATAGAGTGTAGGACTACATTTCAGTGAAGTGTAAGGCTTTCCAAAGCTGCCGAACGTGTTTCTTTATCTATTTCAATGGTATTCTGCCTTGTATAACACACATTTACCACTCTAGTCTCCTTTAAGTAAAGAATATAGGATTCATACAGTGTTTCATGTGATCTTAACTGGAATTAAGGATTTCCCTTATCTTACCTACGTTTTCTACACTAAGAACTGACTTGGAGATTCTCTTTCAGCTGTTCTAAACAAGTTCTCATCTGTTTACAGTCATTTTCACTGAATTATTCATGTTTTCATGTAGTTTCCTATATTCTGCCTTATGGCCCAAGTATAAGATTTGCCCACTTTTTCAAACAACTTCCTACACACTGTTATGAACTGAGGCAGCTCAGGAACATTGTCTCTCAAGTGTGTTATAGAGTGTAGTACTACATTTCAGTGAAGTGTAAGGCTTTCCAAAGCTGCCGAACGTGTTTCTTTCTCTATTTTAATGGTATTCTGCCTTGTATAACACACATTTACCACTCTAGTCTCCTTTAAGTAAAGAATATAGGATTCATACAGTGTTTCATGTGATCTTAACTGGAATTAAGGATTTTCCTTATCTTAGCTACCTTTTCTACACTAAGAACTGACTTGGAGATTCTCTTTCAGCTGTTCTAAACAATTTCTCATCTGTTTACAGTCATTTTCACTGAATTATTCATGTTTTCATGTAGTTTCCTATATTCTGCCTTCTGGCCCAAGTATAAGCTTTGCCCACTTTATCAAACAACTTCCTACACACTGTTATGAACTGAGGGAGCTAGGGAACATTGTCTCTCAACTGTGTTATATAGAGTGTAGTACTACATTTCAGTGATGTGTAAGGCTTTCCAAAGCTGCCGAACATGTTTCTTTCTCTATTTCAATGGTATTCTGCCTTGTATAACACACATTTACCACTCTAGTCTCCTTTAAGTAAAGAATATAGGATTCATACAGTGTTTCATGTAATCTTAACTCGAATTAAGGATTTCCCGGATCTTAGCTACCTTTTCTACACTAAGAACTGACTTGGAGAATCTCTTTCAGCTGTTCTAAACAAGTTCTCATCTGTTTACAGTCATTTTCACTGAATTATTCATGTTTTTATGTAGTTTCCTATATACTGCCTTCTGGTCCAAGTATAAGCTTTGCCCTCTTTATCAAACACCTTCCTACACACTGTTATGAACTGAGGCAGCTCAGGAACATTGTCTCTCAACTGTATTATAGAGTGTAGTACTACATTTCAGAGAAGTGTAAGGCTTTCCAAAGCTGCCGAACGTGTTTCTTTCTCTATTTCAATGGTATTCTGCCTTGTATAACACACATATACCACCCTAGTCTCCTTTAAGTAAAGAATATAGGATTCATACAGTGTTTCATGTTATCTTAACTCGAATTAAGGATTTCCCGAATCTTAGCTACCTTTTCTACACTAAGAACTGACTTGGAGAATCTCTTTCAGCTGTTCTAAACAAGTTCTCATCTGTTTACAGTCATTTTCACTGAATTAATCATGTTTTCATGTAGTTTCCTATATTCTGCCTTCTGGTCCAAGTATAAGCTTTGCCAACTTTATCAAACAACTTCCAACACACTGTTATGAACTGAGGCAGCTCGGGAATATTGTCTCTCAACTGTGTTATAGAGTGTAGAACTACATTTCAGTGAAGTGTAAGGCTTTCCAAAACTGCCGAAGCTGTTTCTTTATTTATTTCAATGGTATTCTGCCTTGTATATCACAAATTTACCACTCTAATCTCCTTTAAGTAAAGAATATAGGATTCATACAGTGTTTCATGTGATCTTAACTGGAATTAAGGATTTCCCTTATATTACCTAGGTTTTCTACACTAAGAACTGACTTGGAGATTCTCTTTCAGCTGTTCTAAACAAGTTCTCATCTGTTTACAGTCATTTTCACTGAATTATTCATGTTTTCATGTAGTTTCCTATATTCTGCCTTCTGGCCCAAGTATAAGATTTGCCCACTTTTTCAAACAACTTCCTACACACTGTTATGAACTGAGGCAGCTCGGGAACATTGTCTCTCAACTGTGTTATAGAGTGTAGGACTACATTTCAGTGAAGTGTAAGGCTTTCCAAAGCTGCCGAACGTGTTTCTTTATCTATTTCAATGGTATTCTGCCTTGTATAACACACATTTACCACTCTAGTCTCCTTTAAGTAAAGAATATAGGATGCATACAGTTTCATGTGATCTTAACTGGAATTAAGGATTTCCCTTATCTTAGCTACCTTTTCTACAGTAAGAACTGTCTTGGAGATTATCTTTCAGCTGTTCTAAACAAGTTCTCATCTGTTTACAGTCATTTTCACTGAATTATTCATGTTTTCATGTAGTTTCCTATATTCTGCCTTCTGGCCCAAGTATAAGCTTTGCCCTCTTTATCAAACACCTTCCTACACACTGTTATGAACTGAGGCAGCTCAGGAACATTGTCTCTCAACTGTATTATAGAGTGTAGTACTACATTTCAGTGAAGTGTAAGGCTTTCCAAAGCTGCCGAACGTGTTTCTTTCTCTATTTCAATGGTATTCTGCCTTGTATAACACACATTTACCACTCTAGTCTCCTTTAAGTAAAGAATATAGGATTCATACAGTGTTTCATGTGATCTTAACTGGAATTAAGGATTTCCCTTATCTTAGCTACCTTTTCTACAATAAGAACTGACTTGGAGATTCTCTTTCAGCTGTTCTAAACAAGTTCTCATCTGTTTACAGTCATTTTCACTGAATTATTCATGTTTTCATGTAGTTTCCTATATTCTGCCTTCT
The DNA here is from genome assembly GCF_964339955.1 of Pipistrellus hanaki. Lineage (NCBI taxonomy): Eukaryota > Metazoa > Chordata > Mammalia > Chiroptera > Vespertilionidae > Pipistrellus > Pipistrellus hanaki. Next base: position 70,539,809 of record NC_140514.1, on the reverse strand, counting down.
GGCCCAAGTATAAGCTTTGCCCTCTTTAACAAACACCTTCCTAAACACTGTTATGAACTGAGGCAGCTCGGGAACGTTGTCTCTCAACTGTGTATGGAGTGTAGTACTACATTTCAGTGAAGTGTAAGGCTTTCCAAAGCTGCCGAACGTGTTTCTTTCTCTATTTCAATGGTATTCTTCCTTGTATAACACACATTTACCACTCTAGTCTCCTTTAAATAAAGAATATAGGATTCATACAGTGTTTCATGTGATCTTAACTGGAATTAAGGATTTCCCTTATCTTAGCTACCTCTTCTACACTAAGAACTGACTTGGAGATTCTCTTTCAGCTGTTCTAAACAAGTTCTCATCTGTTTACAGTCATTTTCACTGAATTATTCATGTTTTCATGTAGTTTCCTATATACTGCCTTCTGGTCCAAGTATAAGCTTTGCCCTCTTTATCAAACACCTTCCTACACACTGTTATGAACTGAGGCAGCTCAGGAACATTGTCTCTCAACTGTATTATAGAGTGTAGTACTACATTTCAGTGAAGTGTAAGGCTTTCCAAAGCTGCCAAACGTGTTTCTTTCTCTATTTCAATGGTATTCTGCCTTGTATAACACACATTTACCACTCTAGTCTCCTTTAAGTAAACAATATAGGATTCATACAGTGTTTCATGTAATCTTAACTCGAATTAAGGATTTCCCGGATCTTAGCTACCTTTTCTACACTAAGAACTGACTTGGAGAATCTCTTTCAGCTGTTCTAAACAAGTTCTCATCTGTTTACAGTCATTTTCACTGAATTATTCATGTTTTCATGTAGTTTCCTATATATTGCCTTCTGGTCCAAGTATAAGCTTTGCCCTCTTTATCAAACACCTTCCTGCACACTGTTATGAACTGAGGCAGCTCAGGAACATTGTCTCTCAACTGTATTATAGAGTGTAGTACAACATTTCAGTGAAGTGTAAGGCTTTCCAAAGCTGCCGAACGTGTTTCTTTCTCTATTTCAATGGTATTCTGCCTTGTATAACACACATTTACCACTCTAGTCTCCTTTAAGTAAACAATATAGGATTCATACAGTGTTTCATGTAATCTTAACTCGAATTAAGGATTTCCCGGATCTTAGCTACCTTTTCTACACTAAGAACTGACTTGGAGAATCTCTTTCAGCTGTTCTAAACAAGTTCTCATCTGTTTACAGTCATTTTCACTGAATTATTCATGTTTTCATGTAGTTTCCTATATTCTGCCTTCTGGCCCAAGTATAAGCTTTGCCCTCTTTGTCAAACACCTTCCTACACACTGTTATGAACTGAGGCAGCTCGGGAACATTGTCTCTCAACTGTGTTATAGAGTGTAGTACTACATTTCAGTGAAGTGTAAGGCTTTCCAAAGCTGCCGAACGTGTTTCTTTCTCTATTTCAATGGTATTCTGCCTTGTATAACACACATTTACCACTCTAGTCTCCTTTAAGTAAAGAATATAGGATTCATACAGTGTTTCATGTGATCTTTACTGGAATTAAGGATTTCCCTTATCTTAGCTACCTTTTCTACACTAAGAACTGACTTGGAGATTCTCTTTCAGCTGTTCTAAACAAGTTCACATCTGTTTACAGTCATTTTCACTGAATTATTCATGTTTTCATGTAGTTTCCTATATTCTGCCTTTTGGACCAAGTATAAGCTTTGCCCACTTTATCGAACAACTTCCTACACACTGTTATGAACTGAGGCAGCTCAGGAACATTGTCTCTCAACTATGTTATAGAGTGTAGTACTACATTTCAGTGAAGTGTAAGGCTTTCCAAAGCTGCCGAAAGTGTTTCTTTCTCTATTTTAATGGTATTCTGCCTTGTATAACACACATTTACCACTCTAGTCTCCTTTAAGTAAAGAATATAGGATTCATACAGTGTTTCATGTGATCGTAACTGGAATTAAGGATTTTCCTTATCTTAGCTACCTTTTCTACACTAAGAACTGACTTGGAGATTCTCTTTCAGCTGTTCTAAAGAAGTTCTCATCTGTTTACAGTCATTTTCACTGAATTATTCATGTTTTCATGTAGTTTCCTATATTCTGCCTTCTGGCCCAAGTATAAGCTTTGCCCTCTTTATCAAACACCTTCCTACATACTGTTATGAACTGAGGCAGCTCGGGAACATTGTCTCTCAACTGTGTTATAGAGTGTAGTACTACATTTCAGTGAAGTGTAAGGCTTTCCAAAGCTGCCGAACGTGTTTCTTTCTCTATTTTAATGGTATTCTGCCTTGTATAACACACATTTACCACTCTAGTCTCCTTTAAGTAAAGAATATAGGATTCATACAGTGTTTCATGTGATCTTAACTGGAATTAAGGATTTTCCTTATCTTAGCTACCTTTTCTACACTAAGAACTGACTTGGAGAATCTCTTTCAGCTGTTCTAAACAAGTTCTCATCTGTTTACAGTCATTTTCACTGAATTATTCATGTTTTCATGTAGTTTCCTATATACTGCCTTCTGGTCCAAGTATAAGCTTTGCCCTCTTTATCAAACACCTTCCTACACACTGTTATGAACTGAGGCAGCTCGGGAATATTGTCTCTCAACTGTGTTATAGAGTGTAGAACTACATTTCAGTGAAGTGTAAGGCTTTCCAAAACTGCTGAAGGTGTTTCTTTATTTATTTCAATGGTATTCTGCCTTGTATATCACAAATTTACCACTCTAGTCTTCTTTAAGTAAAGAATATAGGATTCATACAGTGTTTCATGTGATCTTAACTGGAATTAAGGATTTCCCTTATCTTACCTACGTTTTCTACACTAAGAACTGACTTGCAGATTCTCTTTCAGCTGTTCTAAACAAGTTCTCATCTGTTTACAGTCATTTTCACTGAATTATTCATGTTTTCATGTAGTTTCCTATATTCTGCCTTCTGGCCCAAGTATACGATTTGCCCACTTTTTCAAACAACTTCCTACACACTGTTATGAACTGAGGCAGCTCAGGAACATTGTCTCTCAAGTGTGTTATAGAGTGTAGTACTATATTTCAGTGAAGTGTAAGGCTTTCCAAAGCTGCCGAATGTGTTTCTTTCTCTATTTTAATGGTATTCTGCCTTGTATAACACACATTTACCACTCTAGTCTCCTTTAAGTAAAGAATATAGGATTCATACAGTGTTTCATGTGATCTTAACTGGAATTAAGGATTTTCCTTATCTTAGCTACCTTTTCTACACTAAGAACTGACTTGGATATTCTCTTTCAGCTGTTCTAAACAATTTCTCATCTGTTTACAGTCATTTTCACTGAATTAATCATGTTTTCATGTAGTTTCCTATATTCTGCCTTCTGGTCCAAGTATAAGCTTTGCCAACTTTATCAAACAACTTCCAACACACTGTTATGAACTGAGGCAGCTCAGGAATATTGTCTCTCAACTGTGTTTTAGAGTGTAGTACTACATTTCAGTGAAGTGTAAGGCTTTCCAAAGCTTCCGAACGTGTTTCTTTATCTATTTCAATGGTATTCTGCCTTGTATAACACACATTTACCACTCTAGTCTCCTTTAAGTAAAGAATATAGGATTCATACAGTGTTTCATGTGATCTTAACTGGAATTAAGGATTTCCCTTATCTTACCTACGTTTTCTACACTAAGAACTGACTTGGAGATTCTCTTTCAGCTGTTCTAAACAAGTTCTCATCTGTTTACAGTCATTTTCACTGAATTATTCATGTTTTCATGTAGTTTCCTATATTCTGCCTTCTGGCCCAAGTATAAGATTTGCCCACTTTTTCAAACAACTTCCTACACACTGTTATGAACTGAGGCAGCTCGGGAACATTGTCTCTCAACTGTGTTCTGGAGTGTAGTACTACATTTCAGTGAAGTGTAAGGCTTTCCAAAGCTGCCGAATGTGTTTCTTTCTCTATTTTAATGGTATTCTGCCTTGTATAACACACATTTACCACTCTAGTCTCCTTTAAGTAAAGAATATAGGATTCATACAGTGTTTCATGTGATCTTAACTGGAATTAAGGATTTTCCTTATCTTAGCTACCTTTTCTAAATTAAGAACTGACTTGGAGATTCTCTTTCAGCTGTTCTAAACAAGTTCTCATCTGTTTACAGTCATTTTAACTGAATTATTCATGTTTTCATGTAGTTTCCTATATTCTGCCTTCTGGCCCAAGTATAAGCTTTGCCCACTTTATCAAACAACTTCCTACACACTGTTATGAACTGAGGGAGCTAGGGAACATTGTCTCTCAACTCTGTTATATAGAGTGTAGTACTACATTTCAGTGATATGTAAGGCTTTCCAAAGCTGCCGAACGTGTTTCTTTCTCTATTTCAATGGTATTCTGCCTTGTATAACACACATTTACCACTCTAGT